>NW_024881596.1:105000-705000 GCF_019059575.1 Amphibalanus amphitrite
TTTGCCTCGCTCAGGCGCGTCGAATGATATTTTTTATTTAGGTGAGGTCAACTTGGGTGTTGGCCTCAGGTTACGGTCAGGTTAGCACCAAACGATTTTTTATGCATTTAAGACAAGACCTCCCACCTAGATACACGAAGTGCCCACTGCCGTAAGATTTTTGAAGGGATCGCCTATCAGGTTAATTTATGTTTTCAAGGGTACTGTAGTAGGCGATCACCAGAGTGAAGGGTTGCAGCAACAATACTGCCCCCCTTCCCCAGCTCCCCCCCCCCCCCACACACACACACACTCATCCCCCTCCAACCACCTAGCCGCCCGCAGCATAGGAAAGGACCCGAACTTAGGTTTAAGGGCGCAACAACTGTAACATTCGACAAAGCTGATTTGTTGTAAATCTCACGAGCTGTGTATAACCAGCGTGGTGTATTCGTATCGGAGGCGGCTGCCAGTCTCGGCATCACTTTCTCTCTCGGTGGCTGCCGCCGCGGCCGGCGCCGGGTGCAGGCAGTCGGGCTGGGACGGGGACTGTGGTCGGACTAGCCAGGCTGGGCCGGTGACGGTGTCTGGAACGCTGTGGGGTGTCCACTGACTCCTCCCAGTACCGCAGGGGTGTGTGCTGCCCCCCGCCAGTGGAGCAGGACAGCAGGAAGGAGAGGACGGCGTCACAACGGTGGTGACTGGTCGGAGAAGATGTACTTTGGAGCACTCACGGCGAGATATTGGACTCGTTTTATGTCCATCGGTATCTTCCAATGAAGACTTACAATCTAGTGTAGATTAAATGAAAAAGATATCGCTAATAAAGACCAACAACTTAGTGTGAGTTACGTCAATGAAGTGGACTAATCTTTCAGCGCATCGAAGACGAAAACATTACCAAAATTACATTTTCTACTACAATAGTTGAAGAACATCTATCTGGAAAGGTGAGTAGTAATTGTGTGCTGTGTTTTTGTTGTTTTGTTTACTCATGCGTATCCCAACGATCCCAACACATCTAAGGTAAGGTGTTTTAATCACGTTATGCACGCTTCTATCAAAAGCATAATGGAAAAATTGTGGGTGAGCTTTTTGTGAATATGATCTCAGGGGCATAAACAAGGGCATAAAGAGGGATCACGGGCGATCACGGGTGCAATGTCGCGATTCAGTGTGTCATTCTTACCTGTATCACGATGTTAGAGAGCTGTTAAAAATGACTTTCGTTCAAAAAAAGATCAGTGTAGTTTTCTCCGGTTGACTTATTATGGAGTGCGGGCACAAGATTGACCTGACCTAAGATAATCGATACCTATCAAAATTCTTCGATAAACATTTTTTGCGTACTGATGCCCTCATTAAACGCTGAAACTTTCAAAGCGATCGGTCGGTTGCAGGGGCGTAGGCAGGGGGGGGGGCCACTGGGCCATGGCCCCCCCCCCCTTGGGTGCCGAAGGCGCCCTCCAATCGCAAATGCAATTGTGATATAATCGAATCGAAAAACAATCGCGACTGGAGGGCGCCCTCCAATCGCGAATGTGTTTACAGGGAAAATACGGATGGAGGGCGCCCTCGGAGGACGCCCATTCCAAATACGCCCTCCAAATACGGTTGGAGGGCTCCCTCGGGCGCCCTCCAACCACATTTGTAGGCTGTAGCTCTCTAAGCGTAACGGTGGTCGCCTATGTAAGCCGCTTGTAATTCTACGGACGGCCTGCTGATCTGTGCAATCTACGGAATCTGTGTCAGCAATCTAAAGAAGGGCCGTCCGTGAATACAACAGCGGGCAGAGCCTGGCGGCGCGGACTGGTGTGACTCCCGTTACGCTCGCCTGGAGCGCCCGAATCGCTGCGGCACTTGCGGTGCGGCGAGCGGTATCGGCGGGTGTCAGCAGAACGCTGTTGGGCCCGGCAGACTGGCGGTAGCCGAGCACTCGCTCTTAGGAGAGCGTCTGGACGGGCAGGCGTGTCCGCTAAGACAGCCTGAGCCAGAGCCAGTGGCAAGGTCCGTGTCAGTATACCGGGTCCGACCAGGGGTACCGGCGTGGCTACAATCAGAGGCGTCTTTAAGGGCGTGTTGCCCACCTCGCTCGACCGTAGCTCGGTGCGACCTTGAAGGTCGGTTGTGCGTGTGTCTCTCCGTCGTCAGCCTTCAGCCTCCTCCGTCTTCCTTCGCCTCTCTTCTTCAAAGTCCTGCTCCGGTTAGAAGTCGAATGTATTTGCACACAATTGGGCGACCATTGTACTAACAGTACCAAGTGGTAACGAATAGTGCGCATGCGCTATCATGTAGAACGGCGCACAGTTCCTGTAGGTCCACACGCGCAGTGGCGGACACATTAGGTACAGAGAATATATACACGATACAAACATATGACAACAAACATAAACAAACAAACAAACATAACATATGTACACTACGCGATCGGGCACAGCTCGTCACTACACTGCCCCCTCCCTAGACGCGTCGCCGATGAAGGTGACGTGTCGAAATCGATCCGGTGGTCGTGACTCGCGTCCGGAGCGAGTGCGGAGAATTGATCTGGGCTGTGCTGGCGTGGTGATGTCCGTGGTCGATGCTGGCCGCGATGGCGCTGCTGGTCGCAGTGTTGTCGGTCGTGTTGTTGGTGCTTCCGTTGGCGCCGGGCGTGGTGTTGGCGCTGCTGGCGGTGCAGGACGTGCGGCCGCCGGAGTGTCGTCATAGAGTAGGAGCTCCGGGCCGCCTGTCTGGGCGGCCGATGACTGCACGTCAGGTGCGCGCTGTGGCTGCTCCTGAGGTTGATCCGGCACCTCGTCCATGAAGGCGGGCTTGCAACGGTCGATGGTGATGACATCGCGTCGCTGTCGCCGTTGGATGGTGATGGTCTTGTCTGTCCTGTTGATGACTGGGAACGGGCCGTCGTACGGTGCGTCCAGAGGGTAACGGTGGTCGTCCCGCCGAACGAAAACGTACTTTGCCGTCTTCAGCGCCTCCGGGACGTACGTGGCGCGCTTGGTTGTCCGTGGCAGAGTGGGTCGAAGCTGAGCCATGGCGCGTCGCAGGTCCTTGACGAAGGAGGCTGGTGATGCGTCTGCTGTGCGGCTGCTGTCGAAGAACTCGGCTGGGAGTCGCAGTGGAGAGCCGTATACCAGTTCAGCTGGGGACGCCTGCAGGTCGGTCTTGATGGTGGCGCGGATGCCCAGCATGACCAGCGGCAGCACGTCTGTCCACGAGGCAGCTTGGTGGGCACGGAGACTGGCCTTCAGCTGACGGTGGAACCGCTCGACCATGCCGTTGCAGGCCGGGTGGTAGCTGGTTGTCCGAGTCCGCTGGCAGCCGAGGAACCGCTGAAGCTCCGACCAGAGGGCAGACTCGAACTGAGCGCCGCGGTCGGTGGTGATGATGGATGGAACACCGAACCTGGCGATCCAGTGCTCGAGGAAGGCTCGAGCCACCGTGGTGGTGCGAATGTCTGGCAGCGGGATGGCTTCTGGCCACCGAGTGAACCGGTCGACGCACGTCAGAAGGTACGAGTGGCCTCTTGATGGAGGCATCGGACCGACGAGGTCTACATGGACGTGGTCGAAGCGTTGCTGAGGCGGCTGGAAGGTGCCGACGTCGGACTTGGTGTGCCGGCCGATCTTGCAGCGCTGGCAGGCGAGGCAGGTTCGGGTCCAGCGGCGCACGTCACGATCCATACCGGGCCAGACGAACCGCTTGGAGACGATCTTGACGGTGGCCTCGACGCCAGGGTGCGACAGGTCGTGCAGAGCCTTGGCGAAGGGCCGGCGCAGCGCCTCTGGGAGGACCGGCCGAGGCGATCCGGTGGACTCGTCGCAGAGCAGACGGAGTCCATCGCCGACCGGGATGTGGCGCAGGCGCAGTGAGGTGTCTGAGGCCTCGAGTTCTTCCAGCGAGCCGTCTTCGGACTGGGCCTTGGCGATGGCAGTGAAGTCGGCGAGCGGGGGGCGCGGCTGGGCCACCATCGAGACCGTGCGCGACAGCGTGTCGGCGACCACGTTGTCTTTGCCAGGCACATGGCGGATGTCCGACACGAACTGGCCGATGTAGTCCAGGTGGCGGACCTCTCGTGGTGAGTAGCGGTCGGAAGAGGAGCCGACGGCCGTTACCAGCGGGCGGTGGTCCGTAAAGACAATTGCCGACCGGCCTTCGATAGAATGCTTGAAATGTCGGACGGCCAGGTAGATGGCGAGCAGCTCGCGCCCGAACGTACTGTACTTCTTCTCTGCAGGTTGAAGCGTCTTAGAGAAGAAGCTTAGCGGCTGCCACTCGCCAGCTACGTGCTGTTGGAGGACGGCGCCCACTCCGCAGTCTGAGGCGTCGACGAAGAGGGCGAGCGGCGCGTCCGGGACCTGGTGCGCGAGGTGCGTCGCCGCGGCCAGGGCGTCCTTGATGTGTCGGAAGCGCTGGCGTGTCGCGTTCGTCCACGCGACGGGCGCTTTGGAGTTCTTGCCCTTGTTAGTGAGCAGGGCGTGCAGGGGCTGCAAGAGTTCGGCGGCCCGGTGGACGAAGCGGTGATAGTACGCAACCATCCCCAGGAACCTCCGCAGCTGGGACTGCGTGGTCGGCTCTGGGAAGTTCCTGATGGCTTCGACTCGTCCAGGCAGCGGGCGGACGCCGTCGGCGTCCACCGAGTGGCCGAGGAACACCACCTGCTGCTGACCCAGGACGCACTTGTGCCTGTTGACGACGACGCCGTAGGTGTTGAGGCGCTGAAGTACGTGGTCCAGGAGCTGCAGGTGGTGTTCGGCAGTCGGGCTGGCAAGCAGGATGTCGTCGAGGTAAACGAAGCAGCCCGGTATGCCGCGGAGGACCTCATCCATGAAACGCTGGAAGGTCTGTCCAGCGTTCCTGAGGCCGAATGGCATCCGGACGCATTCGTAGAGGCCGAACGGTGTAGTTATGGCGGTCTTGGCGACGTCGGCAGGTTCCACGGGTATCTGGTGAAACGCCTTCACCAAGTCGATCGTGCTGAAGACGGCACACCCGTGCAGGTCGGCCGAGAAGTCTCGCAGGTAGGGAAGCGGGTACCGGTCCGGCAGAGTGCGGGCGTTCAGCGCCCTGTAGTCCCCACAGGGGCGCCACTCGCCGGGAGACTTCTTGGGCGCCATGTGGAGAGGCGAGGCCCAGCTGCTGCTGGACGGGCGGATGGTGCCCTGCCGTAGCATCTTGTCGAATTCTGTTTTGGCGATGTGTGTCCGGTCTGGTCGTAGTCGCCGTGGCCGCTGGTGCACTGGCGGCCCGGTGGTGACGATATGGTGTGTCACACTGTGCTTGACTGGTGCCGGGCCGGGCGCTGGCGATGTTACGTCCGGGTAGCGGGCGAGGACGGCGGCATAGCGAGCAGCAGCCTGCTCGTGGATGAGGCGCACGCCGATGGAGCACAGTCGTGACCGCTGGGCGCTGGCGCACACGGTGCCGTCTCGCAGGAGGCGTTGGCTGGCGACGTCGACGACGAGCTGGTGTGCGGCCAAGAAGTCGGTGCCCAGGATCGGTGTGGTGACATCGGTGATAAAAAATCGGTGCTTCAGGCTGTGATGGCGGCTTAACGTGACGTCCAGCAGACAGGTGCCGTAGACGGCGATTGGCGAGCCGTTTGCCGCGACGAGCTGCTGGCCGGCAGGAGCAGGGGTCAGCGTGGACTTCTTGGGTAGGCAGCGGCGTGGCAGCACGCTGACCTGCGCTCCGGTGTCAATCAGAAATTGATGATTGGTCTTCGTGTCCCGCACGAAGAGGAGCGGCGCGGCGGTGGGAAGTGCGCCCGCGCATTGCGCCAAGAGCGCGGGGCCGCCTAGTTTTCCGCCCAACTGCATGGCGATTCGCAGCGGCGTGCCCTGCTGCCGAACCGCTGATGGTACCAGCAGAGGTCGTCTTCGTTCGTCGGCGTCGGAGAGCGCGCTGGTGTTGGCGGCCGTGATGAGCTAGGCGCCCGTCGTCGGCGGGATTGGCTCCGGCCACGATCCCGTCGGAGCGCGTCTTGTAGGCGCCGGTTGCTGGCCTCGAGGCCTCGGTGGCTGGCCTGGAGGCTGTCCATCTTGGCGACTAAGGTCGCTACGACGGCCTCTAGTCCGGCTGAAGGTTGAGCCGGTGCCGGTGTCGCAGGCTGCGGCGGCGGGGCGGTGACGACCGCTACCCTCGGGTCCGGCCCGCTGGCGTCCAGGTATCGGTCTGCCGCTTCTGCCAGCGCGTCCAGTGCGCTGTCGGCCGGCAGTAGGGCCAGGGCAGCGCGGACGGGCTGCGGCAGACGTTGTTTGAAGAGTGTCCGGAACAGCTCCGTGTCCACGGGAGCGTCCCCGGCGGCGGCCAGCTCGTTCCTCATGGAACGGAGGAGCGCCGTCGGCTTTTGGTCGCCGAGCTGCTGTCGGCTGAGTAGCGACTGCAGCTTGTCGACCCGGGATTGCGCAAGGCGAGACTTCAGCGCGTCGCACAGGGCGGTGAATGACCTTGATGTCCTTATCACGTCCTTGACCTGGACGGCGATAGTCGCTGGCAGGTTGGCGACTAGAAGTTTGTACCGGAGCTCGTCGGAGCTTACGCCGCTGATGTCGAACGCGCATTCGACCTGTAGGAGCCATAGATCGGGCTCTTCTGGCGTGTATGGCGGCAGGCGGAACGAAGCTAGCGGCCGTTGAGCGGTCTCAGGAGGCCCGTTGGACACAGTCGCGGGAGGGGCGCCCCGCGGTGCTGCGTTGTCCAACTCCGTGGCGTCCGGCATGACTGGGTTGGAGTATCACGTCGGGGTCACCAGTGTAATTCTACGGACGGCCTGCTGATCTGTGCAATCTACGGAATCTGTGTCAGCAATCTAAAGAAGGGCCGTCCGTGAATACAACAGCGGGCAGAGCCTGGCGGCGCGGACTGGTGTGACTCCCGTTACGCTCGCCTGGAGCGCCCGAATCGCTGCGGCACTTGCGGTGCGGCGAGCGGTATCGGCGGGTGTCAGCAGAACGCTGTTGGGCCCGGCAGACTGGCGGTAGCCGAGCACTCGCTCTTAGGAGAGCGTCTGGACGGGCAGGCGTGTCCGCTAAGACAGCCTGAGCCAGAGCCAGTGGCAAGGTCCGTGTCAGTATACCGGGTCCGACCAGGGGTACCGGCGTGGCTACAATCAGAGGCGTCTTTAAGGGCGTGTTGCCCACCTCGCTCGACCGTAGCTCGGTGCGACCTTGAAGGTCGGTTGTGCGTGTGTCTCTCCGTCGTCAGCCTTCAGCCTCCTCCGTCTTCCTTCGCCTCTCTTCTTCAAAGTCCTGCTCCGGTTAGAAGTCGAATGTATTTGCACACAATTGGGCGACCATTGTACTAACAGTACCAAGTGGTAACGAATAGTGCGCATGCGCTATCATGTAGAACGGCGCACAGTTCCTGTAGGTCCACACGCGCAGTGGCGGACACATTAGGTACAGAGAATATATACACGATACAAACATATGACAACAAACATAAACAAACAAACAAACATAACATATGTACACTACGCGATCGGGCACAGCTCGTCACTACACGCTGTCCTGTAAATAAGCGCCCTCTCACCCGAAGGCGCCCTCCTGTAGGTTGCCACCCTGCTACACATTGCCGCCCTTCTGCTGATCGGCGTCCTCATAATTATTGGCGCTCTCCTACCTATTGCGCCCTCATGTGAAATTTTGAAGGCCGCCTTTCTCCCTTTTGGCACCCTCTTGTTCAGTGCCGCCCTCCTACCTATTGGTTCCCTAGTCCTTCCTGTTGAATGTTAATCGGGGCCCTTCTCCTATTGGCGCCCTCGTGTATATCGCCGCCCTCCTAACCACTGGCACCCTCCTGTTGATCACCGCCCTCCTATCCACTGGCACCTTCCTGTTGACCAGCGCCCTCCGCACAGACGCCCTCCTGTTCGTGTCATCCTCTTGAGCAAAGGCGCCCTCCTCACCATTGCCACCCCCATTTTAATCGTCACCCTTCCGCTCATTGGCGACTTCCAGTTGATGACCGCCCTCCCACCTATTGGCGACCTCTTGTTGATCGCCACCCTCCTATTGGTGCTCTCCTGTTCCTCGCCACCCTCTTACCTGGTGGCGCCCTCCTGTTGATTGTTGATCGGCGCCCTCCTACCTATTGGTGCCCTCCTGTTGATCGCTGCCCTTCTATCCATTGGCGCCCTCCTGCTGCTCGCCAACTTCCTACCTATCGGTGCCCTACTGTCGAAACTCGGGATGTTGATCGGGGCTCTTCTACCTATTAGTGCCCTCCTGTGGATCGCAGCCCTTCTACCTATTGGCAACATCCGTTGATCGCTGCCCTCCTATCATTTATTTACTCCTTTGGCATGTTTTTCAACTTAGTCGTTCTGTTGCACATAGTTGATGTCTTGCCTGTGAAAACTGCCACAAATGAACGTGCATTCAGCACAATGAATGAAGTATCTATACCTACCAAAACTATCTACGCTCTACGATGCATAAAACACGTCTTTGGTCTTAACGGATTGATCCTACTTTACGTGCATCATGGCATCTATATGGATTACGTTTAAGTATTGTCAACAGGTTCGGGCGCAACAGCAGGCATCTGAAGTTTCGGTGATTGAAACGCGTATTTGGAATTTCCGACCTCGACGAGCGTCTGTGGTAGAAAACCACCACTTTGGTAGGGGAAACTACTGCTGTCTGCTACCGTTTGCACTGCATGTCTCGCTGTAGTTGCGACCGATTGCGACATCTATGCTTAGCGATATACGTACTTTATAATTTACGTACTTTTTCGATGCGTATTTTCTTCCTTGACGTAGGTACTTTTGTCTAGGTATACGTACTTTGTACTGTACGTACCTACCTCTGCGATACCTACGCCTACTTCCGTCCTTGACGTACTTATTCCATACGTACTTTATACTCGACGTACTTTTGAAACTGGTTATATGGGTACACTATGCATCTGTGAGGAGGCTATGAAGGCTGGTCTGAGGTAATTTGGATGATGTTTACGCATCTCGCGCTCCGGTATCAATCCGATACGGTGATCTGGTGCGTAGATATGCCACCGCCAATAAACTTTTATACATCGACACCCATGAGCCAAGCTTTCTGTACAGTTTGTGTGGCAGCGGCCCGACCAAACCTTAGGTATTTTTTACACCTTCAAATTTGGTAAAAGAGCGAGAGGAGCTTTGAACAGTGATTGTATAAAAGGCGTGCCTAAAAAGCGGAGGAAAAGGTTGTTTTCAAAAATTTCGCGCGCCTTCGGCGCAGCATTTCAAGAACACTTGACCTTTTGTGACCTGAAGTATAAAGAATACACACGATGCAAAATCAATGCAGCACGACCTATACGAGGTTACGCAAAAAAAAAAAACTGGTGGCATGGTAAAAAACGCCTCCCAACCCCCCAACCCCCACTGAGCGATTTTTTATCTCGCGACCGTATGGCGCCCTCCTTGGGTGAGGTGGCGCCCTCCAAACCCTTGGCCCCCCCCCCTTCGCGATTTTCTAAATACGCCGCTGGTCGGTTGGTGTATCTATGCTAAGAATTGAAGCCTTTTTCTGAAGTGAGGTCATTCGTCGCTACCTGGTGACCTGACCTTGCACGACCTGGGTCTGAACTTCTCACATGCATGCGGGAAAGATGTATGACAAGGCTTGCCACACATCGGGCTCTAATTTGCGAAAACGCCTAAGGGGAGTGTTCAAACATCCCCGACCCCCAGCAGGGCGCGATTGAACTGTATTGATCCATGCATGCATGTTTCATTTACGTATGTTCATAGAATATGAACATAAGACAAACAAATGCACTTAGCTGGATTTTTAATCATAAATCTAATCATAAATTTAGAATAATCAAATAAGATGACAGCAGTCTATGTGGGCCATAACGATCGAATGATAACAAGGTCATCATTACGAAAGGTGACGGAAACCTTTTCACTTGATTCAGAATGCATGATACCATCTCAACAATACATCGAGTGCATATCCACAGCAGCAAGTCACTTCGGGTCCCATTCGGGAGAGTCGGTACAGCACATGGAAAGTTCGCAGCGCATTATCTAACTTGTCACTGTGAAGTCACTCTAGCGGAGCGGAGTGTGATTTTCTCCGCGGTCTTGGGACCATGCACGTCACCTACCGCGTGCACGGCTTGGTGAGCACTGAGCAGTTCACCAAACGTGCTTTCTTACATCTCACCAGAAAATAAACCATGCAATAAGGAAAACGTCACGAGTACGGTTGACTGTACAGGTAACGTTGCTCACTCGCTCTTATTGCTCGACGTCCGAACAGTAGCTAGTTAGAGTGGCATATGAAGAGACGTTCTGTGCTGATAAATCTGTAGGCATGCCTTTTGGGCATGCTGCACTTTCTTGTTAGCAATTGTGCATAAGTGGATATAGGTATATGATTGATTGCTGGTCAGTGCAGAGTTCATGGCGTAAGGAAAGGGCGGCGAACTGCGTGAGCTTGTGGCTGTGCTTTGTTACTACATGATTGCTAAGTTTCCGAGTTCATTATTAAATTTGAAATTTAAGAATTCAATAAAATGTTGAAGCTGCACATATGACTTATTTGTACCAGACAAAAAAAAAAAAAAAACATGGCTGTAACAAGTAAATATAAAGAAGGTAACAAGAACTGGCGTCATATTAGGCTAGTACATTGCATCTCACAAACATAAGTAAGTTGTGTGTATGTGCAGGTGCTGATGGGCAAGTGGAACACAGCACATGTGTATGTTTATTTGCCTTGCCGATGGTAATTAATGAGCAATAGCCAAGCATTTCGTATTGGTAATTTCGTAGTAATTTTATTTCGTATACACTGTGCAATATAGCTGTTTTCACGACGGCTATCTGGTGCACATTTGGCTCACATTTGGTGCAGTTTTAGTGAAGATTTGGTCAAATTAGGTTCCTTGTGTTTCTTAGAAGTTATCCGTTTGGGTTGCAGAATTGCTTTAACAACTGATCTTTCAGTTATCAGACATTATTTTCGATTAAAACACTGAACTAAATTCTTGACATGAGTATATTTTTTTTTTTTTGAAAAAGAGATTTCGTGCAGATTTGGACAAGTCTGGTGCATAAATGCATTCACCAGATAACCAGTCGTGAAACGACTATTGTTACTGAATAATAATGACTAACAATAAATTAAACTATATAGAACATCACATTTCATGCATCTATACAGTCATTAGGGGAAGTTGGGGCAATGCCGGAGTTGGGGCAAAGCCGAAATTCGAGATATTTCGAAAACCGTAAGACATGGATGCTACCTGTCAGTGATGCTCTGAAGTTTAAGTGACTATAATTATCGCATGTTTGTTACGAGTCGTCATTCGGAATACTTCGGTTGTGAGGGCGCCAAGAGCGTTTTCAAGGTACGCGTTCCTTGTACTACATGCGCCTTTGAAGCTGCATTTCTTACTCATTATCCTACCGTTTGTCTGGCCAATTCGGTCAAGTAATCTTCAGCATGTCTTTGCATAAGTGTGCTGCCTATTTGAAATTTTTACGGCACGTTGAAAAGTTATGGGCCTGCAAATGAAAGTATGGCTGGCTGGGGTAATGCCGAAAACGTGCAATTACGCACGTTAAAGCACGCTACGTGGACTTTACTGCTGTAGAATAGCAACGCGAATTTTTAGTCACACAAATTACACTTCCAACCGACACAACGGCCTGTTACCTATAAGGAATTATTTACCTGGCATTTTCTTATTATATCACACAATTATAACTTCCAGTGTGCATCAAGCGTCCTCAAGCTCATAAAACGCGTGTCAGCTTTGATAAATTCTGGATAAAGTTTGAGATAAAGTGGCAAAACATCAATGTCGGCATTCCCCGTAGATCATTTCTCCCATTTTCGGCTTTCCCCGCAGTCCGGGGCAACGCCGAAAAAATCACTTCTTTGATATTTTTAGTTTGTGCGCTTAACGGTATGCGAATTCATCAAATGCGCCTGGTATGTTTGAAAGGCAAAAGACTGGCCTCTCGAATGACGCCAACAAGAATAGCTTGTGTTGTCTACCTTGCGTGCTACGGGCGTCAGAAAAAAAGTATTCGGCATTCCCCCAACTTCCCCTACTTTGCATTTACTGTGATAGCAAAGATACGGTGTCATAAATCTAAACCATCACAGGATTCGCCGCATGGGCTCAGTTACTCGACAGCAACACCAAAACAATTCTAGTCAGGATCTCATTATAATTCAGTAAACCCCACCCTCAGCCGGCGCCTGGCACGTCCGAAAGTCTCACTTCCTCGCGTCGATTTCGCCGACACCTCGTCGCCCGTCAATTTTGTTCACGGTTGGCTGCGCGCCGGATATGTCGCGTCGTCCTGCCGCGGCCTGGCCTCCCCGCCGGCACCTCCAGGGGCAGATCGTGGCCCGTCCACCTGCAGGGCCACTCTCACTCGGGCCTCACGTCTGACCGGCCATCGTAAATGCTTCATGAGAGAGCTTAGAACAGCGCACGTCTGATTGGTCCCTAGCATGTGTTACAGCCTTGGCAATGTTTGTTTATGCTCTCGATGAAGTGTCTGTTCACTCCACTGAGCTAACCGGATTCGTGAACGAGGATCGGGCCCCCCTGAGTTTGTAGGAGGTATCTACAGAAGAAGGCATCTGTAGCTGTAAGCAACTATAGCATATAGGCGCGCCATACCTATATAGCACGTTCTCAAAAACAATGTCCGCATTTTCGATGCGTTGTGGGTAATATTAGCGGTTGGTGAGAGGGATATACATAGGTGTAACTCTGCCGTCACATTTTGAAAGGACACTTATTGAGATGTTTCCCAAGCGTCGCACCGCGTCGCCCTGGTGTCTTCTGTATGCTACAAGTCCCCCATTACGACTGGTTTACCTTCCACGACCGCAGCGCTCCTCTTACCTCACCAAAACAGGTCCCGTGACGAGCCTGTCCTCTCCCTGCACCCGGGACGTGCTGGAGCGGAACCACCTCCCTCCATTCACACGGCGCTCCATGATTCCACCGATCCTCGGTAACGATTAGGTAACAACTGGTTACTTTCCTCCCACCGGCTGGCCATCGAAGCGATCTGGAGAAACCACCTCCACCGCTATACCGCTACACAGGTGCCCGGCCCGCACTTTCGGCGCTCCGGTTAGCCCTGGAAATGGACCGGTGACGGGAGAGGTGCGGTCTGTGGGCGACCTTCACGGTCGACGATCCTTCCGCCGGGGGAGGGCAGCTGCCGCCCTCCGTCTGTGCACCTCACATCGCACACCGGCCGGCAGTGCGTGCTGTGATCTGGTCCGTGACACACTCTGAGGGCGGGGCATCGCAGCGAGGTAAGAGGTGGAACCTTAGCGAGGTAAGCTCGAACGATAGCGGGCTGGAACTGGGAGCACTCAACACAGCAAGAAGGCTTGAGCGTCAGAGTGGCAAGATACTTGATGCTACCTGCTTGTGAAACTAGTGCCGCTGTCACATGTTTTGTTTGCTACAGCACGGGACATATTTTTAAAAGATAAAAACCTTAAACTATCGTTAATTTGTTTATTCCCTAGTCAAAGTAAACCAATGTTTTTTATTTTTTACTTTTTGAGTCTGGTGCAGCTCATGCATTGGCCCGCAGTCACATTTTCAATCACGCTCATACTGTACCTACCTATCATATGACATACATTTTTCCAAGTGAAAGTAGCTCACAAAAGCAAGCAAGATTGTGACCTCCGGAGACAAATTTTATAGGTATTATTTTGGTATCATTATCGAAAATCTGTGAAAGATCTTCAGCTATAGGATGTCTTTTCCTTACTTGTCTAGCCCCATCGGTAACATTTTAACCCTCGCATGTGTGCGGCGTTTGCCAGCTTCTAATGTGTAGGGGGGTCGGTTAGACCCCCCTTGCCGTTTGGCCCCTGAGCGAGCTAGAGCTTCGCGGAAAAAACGAGCGTGTTGCCCGTGACGAGAGGAAGCCAATGATACCCAATTTTAAGGTCCTAGGTCATTGGGTGACCTTCCAGGTCAGGTCAATGACCCAAAGTCGGGAAAATCGGGACCTATTAGAAAGTCGTAAAGTGTGGCTGCTAAGGGGTTTTCGGGGTGCTGATCACGAATATCGTGTTAGTTTTGATCACAGATGATGTCTTTAAGCATTTAGACCAGGTCGGGTCAGGTCAGGTCAGGTCAACCAGTAGGCGTCGTGACGGGTATTCGTAGTACGTGTCAACCGCCTCTGACAGCTTCGTAACATGTTACGAAGGCACCAAAACTACTTCGTAAATGTTCAAATGGTTGCTAGATTCGAATTCAGCTCCAAAAACTAGCCTAGAAACATGTAAAACTCGAAAAAAGTGAACCGAGGTCACCCGAGGTCACCAAAGGTCAATGACATGACCTGACCTTCAGGTGACCTTGACACCCACCCTTATGCATGGGAGCAACATCAAATCACATGTTTGAACGTTTGAAACCACGAAAAGCTTGCAAACGCGCGGCTAATGCGAGCCGACATACGCGGAATCGCGATTCCGGCCAAACATGGTCTCGGAAAAGAGGTCACAGGTCAAAGGTCATTTGGGTCAGGGTCATGAAATTTTCAGGGTAGGTGTAAAATTGATCAATGTGAGGGTAAGTTTCGTCGCGATCGGCCGCTTTTTACGCGAGTTATTCGCAAAAAACATGGGGAGGGGGGGTCCATCTGACCCCCCCCCCTACACATGCGAGGGTTAAGAAGAAGGAAAGGTTTTGAGAATGAGGCAAAGAGTTGAAATGGGTCTATTTGTTGTGAGACTTAAATACATTTTCGGCATATTGAAATATACCTACCAGACTAATACCTTTTACAGCATTAGACTGCCATTTGTATTGCAAGTTCCCTAACATAATTATCCGGTTTCTAAATGAAAGATATATAATAAGCAGAATGAAGGGTATTGCAGACAATGTGTTTATACCTATGAAGTTGTGTCACTGCCATAACCCACTAAACAGTGATAAAATACTTGATATGCACTGCTTCGCATGCACGCATTTATGTATATCTCATATTCACGGTTAGCCGGTGCATCGTCATGAGCATTGCACAACACTCATGGTCGAGCCCACATGGCCTTCAAAAGACAGCCCATCAACTGTCATTCCACTCCGCTTCTTCAGCCGCCTCGACCGGCCGCAGAAAAACCCGACCACATGCCGATCATATACAGCCCGATCGCTGCCACCCGTCGGCTCGCTCCGTGACCTCTGACGTCACGCGTCACGTGGGGCGTGACGTGTAACGTCTGTCTCCAGCCGCGGGCTGGTGAGTGACGGCGGTTGCACCGTGACGGTGACGCTTCGGAGGCGGCGTCGGCAGGAGTCGATTACACCCGGTTACTTCACCGAGGAGCGGCACTGGAGCGACTCCGAGGACCGGCACCGAAACGGCACTGGAGCAGCACTGGAGCGGCACCGAGGCGGCACTGGAGGCGGCACTGATGGAGCAGAGACCCTGTGACGACACAGCACCCCAGCCAGCACGGAGGGAGAGAAATGAGAAATTCGTCGCTGGGTGAACAATGCCGGCGCGGCTGGTCGGTACGGCTCACGACGCAGGTGAAGTGTGACGCGCTCACATCAGCAGTGACAGCGTGTGGACATTACTGGTGGTCCGTGTCGGCTTACTATGCTAACGTCCGGCTTGTGTAGCTGGATGCGCGAGCCTGCCACGGGAAACCGAAATTATCCACGGTGCTAACAACCATGTGAAGTACGAGACAATATGTCAAGCATGAGAAGGGCAGACATGATCCAGACAGGACATGCCACCGTTCAGGCTCTCAGAGATACTACACAACCCGTCTAGTGGCAATGAGCAAGACCCTCTCCTGCAGCCCGTTCAAGGGATGTGCTATGTCTGTGCTACCCTTGCAACATCTTGCATCTGAGAGCAGCGAAAGTGGTGATGTCACCGCGCAGCATCTTACCGTGAAATACGCCTCTGAAAGTTCATCTTCTGAGGCGCTACCGTACTCATCGGTACTGGAAGACACGCTTTCGAGCTTCCGCGATTTATTCGGAAGCATAGCTTATCTATAGACCGGTGTGGCGGCAGACGACATGACGACCTTCAAGTAACAGTACTCTATAAACACTAGGAAGGAACGCCCGGAAACGCCTACGCAAAAACCGGTCGATAGTAAGAATGAGTGCGACTCTCGGGCGTCGCCGGGGTGGGCGGCTGGCGCTGAGCCGGGTAAGGAGAGTCAGAAGTCACAACCGGCGCACAACGCGACCAGTGTGACGACACAAGGTCGCTCTCTGCACGGTCGCTCTCTGTGCGGGCCCGCGATGACCGCCTGTATCGTGACGCAACCGTGTGCGCCCCAGCCGTGATCCAGGTCAGCGGAGCGCAGCGGTACGGCCGGCTCACGGAACATAACTCACACACCGGATCGGCGAGCCGCTATTGTGTTATGAAAAGATACCGCACGTCGACACTGAAAATTGAGCAAGGACTAATTTTATCTTGGCCAAGCAGATTGCGACCGACATAGTTATAGTGGCTACTATTGCAGGTGAATACATGACGAAGTGTGATTACGCTATTGTTTTAAATTTCTTTGTTAGGGCTGACTTGGTGGATGAGGGGCGGCATGAACGGTTTGTCCTCCCCCAAAGACCTTCAGCGTTGCTGATGCATGGAAACTAGGCTAATCGTGTCATGCAATGCATTACACCCAGATGAGTGTCACTGGCTAATTTCCGTGTCATCGGTCATTAGTCTTGCCCTTGCCGTTATAAAATACCATCTCATCCATCTGTAAGTAAGACCATGTGTCTACATCCGTCCACCCGTCAGTCCTTGTGTCCGTCTGTCAATCTGTCCGTCTGTTCTAATGTCCGTCTATTCTTATGTCCATCTGCTCCTCTGCCCACCACTGTCCATCTGTCAATCCATCCATCCATCCATCCATCCATCCATCCATCCGTCCATCCATCCGTCCGTCCGTCCATCCATCTATCCATCCATCCGTCCATCCGTCCAAGTATCCGTTTTTCCAGCCCGTATTTCCGTCTGCATCCTTTTGTCTATCTGGCCATCCGTCAATCCATCCGTCCATCTGTTATCCATCCCTTACAAGTCCACTCGTCCGTATGCCTATCGGCTGAACGTCTTCCCGTCCGTTCGTTCGTCCGTTTCTCTGTCTGTCTGTCTGTCTGTCTGTCTGTCTGTCTGTCTGTCTGTCTGTCTGTATGACTGTTTGTCTCTGCCGGTGTTCGTTTCACTCTCGTCGGATCTCTCCGAATGAAGGCCCGGACTGGCCCGGCCCGGCGCGGCCCGGCGCGGTGGTGGTGGTGCACGCCCCAGCTGCTGCCGCCCAGCGAAAGTGAACCCAGCACCGAGCACGTGTTTAGTGCACCCACGGCTCTTGGTGCCTCCCTCACAAGGACACGGGGAGTCACGGTGTAGTGTGACATGTGACCGTGACCAGGGGGCCATCAGACGGGCTGGCCGGCCGGCCATGGGTGGTCTGAAAGGGAAAGGAGCGGTGGTCTGGCCGGCCGGGGGGAGCGCCTCTGTGGGTCGGATGTTATGCATCACTGAAGTGGGTAACAAAGAATTGGAAACACGGGATGACGGTGACTCATGTTGTTCACCTCGCTGATATGCCTTGTTAGATAAGGAAAGAAATACAAAATGTGTAACAACAAAGAAAAGGATTCACTTGTTTCAAGCATCTCTTCTTTGTCCTTTTATGTGGCTTTTACCATCATTTCTTTTGTCTTTTTCCAAATCATGAAACCTCGCCCTCAGCTCCACGTCGGGTAACGCTCACCGCGAAGGACACGCCGGCTGTGCCGCCGGGCAGGCGTGCCCTGCGGGCCAGTCTAACTACAGAAAGTCTCGTCTGAATTAGCGGTCGGTTGGTAATAAATGCGTTTCAGGCAGTAAGCGGGGCAGTGAAGCGAGACCTCAATTAGCCGTGGTCGGAGCTGACGAGCGAATGACACCAGCCGATACAGTCATACATAAAATGTTTGACGGAAATGACTAGAAATAGCCCAAACTAAACATCGAAAATAAAGAAACAATACGCATCAGATCAGAGCACCATCGAGGCGCTGGCCGACGAGTACTGAGAGAATTTCCCGTGTTTTCCCTTTCAGCCGGTAACCGTCCCGTTCACAGCTGTTACGGAATCGGTGACATCTGGTAGATAACTGAGGATTACTGACGTGGTAACGGCCACAGACATGGTAACAATTGAAAGTGTCAGAACGAAAACCGCTGTCCAGACGTCACCGTAACGGTTATTGATGCTCACAGATGGCCCAACGCATGAACCATTTTCTAATAAACTAGCACGTTGTCATCCACCAAACCTGTGCGACAGGATATTAGGTATATCATTTTCCTGAAAATTAAACAAACACCTAACTAATATTTCATTTTCGTCTTAGCGTATACGTCTATCGTATGATGCATGCTTATAAGCATGCACATGACATTTCATCTGACGTTTAGGTCCGTTTCAATGCGTTTGCGTTGCGTAATGCGTTGCCGTTTTATTTAGGCATATAATTATGTAATGTGTACAATTTCAGTACCTAATAACTAGGTAACCAGTGCAGACATGGGAGGATGTCCATGAAAAGCGAAGTAGGGTTCTCAGCCATGCATGTCCACGTAATAGCGCGATAGTATGGGAAAGAATTCGTGGACATCGCGATGTCCACGAATCCCTTCATGTCCATGAAATGGAAGCAGTAGCTTAAAAATGTACACGAAACTTATGCATTTCCAACGCATGTTATTCAATAAGAACGAATTTTAAAAGAAAGCGTGAGTCGTGACAGCATGCTCAATAGTGCATCGCACCTTGAAAAATATTGAACATGAGTCATTGTCAATAAGTAACTCGTCACTATTTCAGAGATGTCGTCGACACATAAGGTATGTTTGCCTTCTCTGATACCATTTTCTCCGTTCCGTTCCAGGGCTGGCCGATGCGTGCCTCGGCGACACGTCAGCGGCGGTGGCGGAGCGGCGGTTGGGCGGGGGCGGCTCTGCTGCTGGTCTGTCTGGCCGCCCCCGCCCCCGCCCAGGCCGGCTCCGTCATCGCGCCGCCCTGGGTGGACGCCGCCCTGAACCCCTGCTCCTCAGAGAGCTGGCAGCTGGTGCGGTGGCCGGCCGACGGCCGCTGCTACCCCATCTTCCAGCAGGGGCCGTGTCCGGCCAGCCAGGAGCTGGTGTGGGACTCTGACGCCGGCCGGGCCGCATGCCGCTGTCCTGACGGCTTCCTGCTGCACGGGCCCACCCAGCGGTGCTACCGGCGCCACACGCGCGGACCGTGCCCGCTGCGTCACTCGCTGCAGGTGGACGCGGCCAGTGGAGAGGCACGCTGCCGCCGCCACGGCAAGTGTCCCCCGGGAGAGTTGTTCTGGCCACCGGACGGCCAGTGCTACCGCTACCTGAGCCGCGGCCCGTGCGGCAAGGGCGAGCTACTGACGGTCAGCCACGCCACGCTGGAACCTCAGTGCGGCTGCAGCCGGAGACTGATGGCACGCAGCTACTGGCCGCATACAGACTCGTGCTATCAACAATACACCCGCGGCCCCTGTCCGCGTGGACTCGTGTTTGCATTCAACGCCACCCGTCGACGCACGGAGTGTCACTGCCACGCCGGTCTCAC
Organism: Amphibalanus amphitrite; assembly: GCF_019059575.1. Taxonomy (NCBI): domain Eukaryota; kingdom Metazoa; phylum Arthropoda; class Thecostraca; order Balanomorpha; family Balanidae; genus Amphibalanus; species Amphibalanus amphitrite. The sequence goes on from NW_024881596.1 coordinate 124,605, forward strand.
GCGCAACTTTGACCCCAGCTCGGGGCAGTGTTTTGCGTTGGGCGAGCGCGGCCCCTGCCCGGTGGGGAACGAGTTCGTGTTCAATAACGTGACTGCCCGGCCCGAGTGTCGATGTCCGGACGACAGTCTGGTGCTGGCGGACAGCGGCGCCTGCTACCGAGCCTTCTCGCAGGGCCCGTGCGGCGACGGGCGGTTCGTGGCCCCGCGACCCGAGGCGCCGCACCAGGGAGTCTGTGTGCGCAACCCGTGCCGTCCCGGAGAGCTTTACTTTCCGTCTGACAAGTTTTGTCACCGGATCGGTGGACAGGGCCCGTGCCCGCTAGGACAGCTCGTGCACTACGAACAGTTCCGTGGCATCAGCTACCGCGGTGCCTGCGGCTGTGCCGAGCACTTCGAACAAAACTTCTGGCCTGAGGACGGTCAGTGCTACGAGCTGCAAACGCGCGGCCCCTGTCCACCTAACTTTACATTCCGCTTCGACGCCGACCGGAGACGCACAGAATGTGTGTGTGACCCGGAGCTGGGGCGGCTCCTGGAGGCCGACTCTGGCCGCTGTGAGCAGGTGGTGTCCGCCGCGCCGCTGCCGTGTCCGGTCGGACACGCGGACACGCGCGGCTGCCGGTGTCCGCCCGGGCTGCAGGCCGACCCGCGGACAGGCCAATGTGTCTCACCGCTGGAACGGGGAGGCCTGAGGAGCCGCCGCAGACTCACACGGTCACGTGACCACACAGAGACGGCGGACACAACGGAAGGTGACAGTCACGTGACTGGAACGAAAGTGATATCACCGCGGTGACAGAGTGATAAGTGACAGAACGTGATGACAAAACCGTACATTTGCCAGCGGTGACGATTGAATCATCATCAGCTGCGATATACCTAATACGGGCATGTTGCGTATAGGGATAAAATAGTATTAATTATCCTCATAGCAAAATATGTCAACTGCACAGCTCCATTCGCCACCAACGCAGCATCGATCTATGTAGTTAGCTTGGAACATCCATGTTGTAAAATATTTCATCGAATGCAGTGCGTAATTGATTGTGGCTTATAATCACATCCAATGGTACCCATGTGTTTGGGAAAAGCGTATCTTCCTATTTGTGAAGTTCTGCCACCGGATCGGCTGCCGTGATCATAATCACAAAGCTGATCTAATGTGAAAGCAATTATCATAAATATATATAACCAAACGTATGAGTCTAAAAACCGAAAAAGTAGTACAAAAGTCGCCTGCACTGCTGGAGTCCTGTTCGTCGGTGGTCTCCACGGTGGTGGAAACAACACCAACGACGTCGCGGTCTCTACCGACGCGCCGGCCCGGTCCCTCCCTCCGAGTGGAGGACGCGAGGCCCACTGTTCAGCCGACGGTCAGCGGCGCAGGGCCCTTCACGAGGCCGGGATTCGACGGGCGCCGACACATCAGCTGCTAGGCGAGTCCGAATAATGCACTGCGACCGAAGATGCACTGCTCTTGATATAACTCAGTAAACTTAATATAATTCATACCCTCCCTTCACGACTTGTCGATAAAACGATTCACACCGTGTGATTTAGGTGGGCCCCCTGGAGTTCTCGCCCCTGTGCAAATTTAATTGCTCTAGGTCAATATTTAGGGGGGTTTTGGGGGGCATAAATGTAAAAATTTCGCCAAAAACAGGTCAAACATTTTTCGCTTATAACTTTTGATCTAATTAAGATAGAGAAAAAAGAAAAGCACCAGTGAAGTCAGCACGTCAAGGCGCGTCGAATGATATACTTTTCTGCTTGCTTAACTGTACTTAAAGTTTTCTTAATTTTTAAGTAAACTTTAATTAATTAATTAAGTTCAAGTTAACCAAATTGCAACATATCGCATATCATTCGATTAGGCTAATCACCAGGATAGGAACACAATGACACTATTTTTAAAGCTCTATAGCGTCATTATGTGCCAAGTTATTGGCAAGAACGTCATTTGCCCTCAGCTGACCTCATTTGACCTGACCCATCGATAAGTACACCAAAAAAAGAAGTACCAAGTGACCTGCTGTTAAGCACTGTGGTTTTAAAACACAAAGTGATAGAACGAAGCGGATATCTCTAGTATTTTCTGAATTTAGTATTTTCCCATAGGCTTAACATAACGACTTAATGACCTCTAACTGACCTCAGGTCAGTGACATAAAAAAACCCTAACTATCTGTTATACAACTCGGTGAACTTAGAACATCCTTAAAGTTTGAAGGACATCAGTCAAAAACTGAGTTGGACAGGTGCAAAAAGAAAATTGATATTTGACCATGACCTTGTACCGGTTTTCTGACCTGGTAACCTGACCCAAGATCACCCGGACCTGAAATTTGCAGGCCATATGTAAAAAGGGTGCCCCATAGGCTGTGCCAAATTTGGCAGCGACGTTTTTACGCTATTTTTAAAATTTTTTATGACCTGACCTGATATTTTTATGACCTGACCTGACCTGACCCGACCTGGTCTAAATGCTTAAAGACATGATCTACGATCCAAACTAACACGATATTCGTGATCAGCACCCCGAAAAACCTCATAGCAGCCACAATTTACGACTTTCTAACAGGTCCCGATTTTCCCGACTTTTGGGTCATTGACCTGACCTGGAAGGTCAACCAATGACCTAGGACCTTAAAATTGGGTATCATCGGCTTCCTCTCGTCACGGGCAACACGCCCGTTTTTTCGCGAAGCTCTAGCTCGATCAGGGGCCAAACGGAAGGGGGGGGTCCAACCGACCCCCCTCCCCCTACACGTTAGAAGCTGGCAAACGCCGCACATATGCAAGGGTTAATTAGAAGTTCCACTTCACTACCCTCTTCCCTTGTTCATCCAACCACCCGCCAAGGCGTGATATATCAGTTAGATGCATTTATCTTTCTAAATATTTCACGAGAAATTAGATACCACCACCACTTCCCCATACCAGACTATTAGAATTCTTCCTTTGACCAGGACCGCGGAGTCGGGTCAGACGGACGTCTCACACTCCGCCGGTCTGACGGTACTCGTTGGTACTCTTTCCAGCGATGGTGGTCGGCGGCGCCGCGCTGGCGCTACTGCTGGCGGCGGCCGCCTCGCTGGCCTGCTTAGAAATCCCCGACTACCGCGGCTCTCCATCGGACACGGAGGCGTTCGCCCGCTGGACGCTGGACTCGAGCACAGGCGGCGGAGGCGGCTCGTGCCGATGCTGCGGCCTCTGCAACGGGAGGACAGAGTGCAGCGCCCTCTCCTACCGACCCGACACGCGGCAGTGCCTCCTCTTCAGCAAGGTGGCCTCCTACAGCAACTTCGAGGTAATATGGCGACGCCGCGCACCGGCCGAACAGCCGTATACCTACATAATGTGTGAGCTATGAAACAAAACATGGCATCGTACAAGGACTGTTTTATATTATTACTTCTTTTTAACCCGGCAGGCGGTGGGCCTCCCAGCCACCTTCCCCGCGGTGGGGGGGGGGGCAGTTTTTGCCCCCCTCGTATCTCCGAAACTACTGGACGGATCCGAAAAATTCAAACGGCGTTCGATAGCCCTGTCAAATTTGTCGAAGGAAACCAAATTTCATTAACCTCAGGGTCACCGATGACGTCACAGGTCAGGTCAAAGATAAAATGTTTCACCGTTCACGGGGCTTCTAGGGAAAGCGCTATAACACCGAGTAAAACGCTTTTTGTCGAAAATCAGCGATAAGGCGTCAGTTGTCTAGTGCATATGTTTCTATTAGAGGTCATTGGTCCTACCAGGTCAGGTCACAGGTCAGGTCACCAAAGGTCACCAAGGGTCACCACATGAACCCAACTTTACTAAGGTTGTGCGATGCATGTTTTATGGCCAGTTTTTCATTTCCAACTCAATGGTATTGATTATAAGACCATCAGGTACGGTTTAGGTCACTTTCTGGTGGAGGTCAGGTCAAGGTCAGGTCAAAAAAGGTCAAATTTCAAAGTTGATAATTTTGCATAAAATGGGTATGGATTCGATGCAGCTCGTCACGGGGAGTCTAATGGTGGTCTTTGTTTTACGCTACGAGGTCTAGAATTGCTAAAAATTGAGTTTGAAAATTCGACGTCATCAATTTTGAAGTTTTTTCGCTATAACTTGGCCAAAAAAAAGAGGTATTGATCTCAAATTTGGTATGTAGATAGAAGGCGGTAGAGACTATCACATATATTCCGGTTTTTTTCGAAATTCAAAAAACTTTTTGGATTTTTCGGCTATTATTTTCAAAAAATATATTTTTTTATTTTTGGGGGTCAAAATCTAAAAAATACAAGAAACCGAAATAGCAGTTTTGTAGCCCTATTGATTCCACACCTTTTATGTCTGGAACATTTTTCTGTACCTATCTCTAAAGCTGTAGGCCTGACAGCTCTTCCAGCGAAACCTTTTTTTGGGGTCGAAAATGGCAAAAATGACGTCACTCTGACGTCATTAGCGGCCAACCTATCATAGCCTTTGGGAAAATGTTTGGTCACCATGTGCGCTAGCTACTCCCGGGAGGGTACTGAAAGTTTGGTGACGATCGGCGCAGCGGTTCTCGAGATATATCGAAAAAACTAAAGGGGGGCAAAAAATGCCCCCCCCCCCCCCACCGCCTGGAAGGTTAAGTACTAACAAAGAATACTTGATTGACAGACGGCATATGCCTACATTTTGCGTGCATAGGTACACTTCTCACTTATGTCGAGCTAGAGAAGTTTGTCTTTTTGTAAAACTGAGGCGCCGAGTGAGTCTCCACGCTCTGTTCACAGCGGAGTTTCGAGCAGGGTGGACCAAAGTACTTCATAATGCCGGGCCGCTCGGAGCGCGACCAGTTCTGCCGGCAGTCGTCGGACTGTACGGACTCGACCCTCAGCTGCATCGGCCACATCTGCACCGACGACCCGACCATCACCTGCCGGGACGTGCTCACTCTGCGCGGCGGAGACGCTCCTCTGGAGGGGTTCCACTGGGGCGCCATCACTGGCCGCACACTGCCCCTCAACTGCGCCCTGGACGGCTTCACCCTGCTCATGAAGGCCTCCGCATACGGCTTGACCTGGAGCAGCGACAACTGGAAGAGTCACAGTCACCCTCCCGCTGATCCCCGTCATGAATTCCAGCATGAAGCCTACTCCATCATGGCCGAGGCTGAGCTGATCCGCGACTCGGCCGCAGAGAAGCACTTTCAGATAATGCTCAGGGGCTGGTACTCCGACTCCATGGGCGGTGGCTACTTTGAGGGCCTGAATATGACCCTCGAACGGTCCACGCCACTTCTTGCCACCTCCCCTCCCGACCCGGCACTGGTCCTCGAAATACAGGCGCTCGGAGAGAAGAGTTCCATCAATGGAACACAGCAAGTTTGCCACCAGAACAAGTGCCAATGGACGGTGCATGGCGTGCTGACAGTCCCCTATCAACACGGACCCGTATACCTCCTGACGACAAACACCAATCCGTACATAGAATCAGACACTGGTCCGTTCCACGATTATGGCACACTCATTAACGCGTACGGCGATCTGCGCTGGATGTTCTTTTCATTCGTTTACAATCATCAACCCGACTACGTCCAGTATCACATCGGAGAGTGAGGCGATGAAGCTATGCGCAACACGCGTCGCATGCCGATCCGTTTAGTTTTGGCATGGGCCCTTTTTCTCTCCAAGCATGTTCTTGAAATGGAGAAACGACCCTCTACACAGGAATAGCCTTCAAGCACGGGGATGCACTCGCCGCTAGTGCCAGCGATTGGCAATTATCGTAATAGACCCAGCCATTGCGAAGATATTGTGATCGGAGCAATTCTGATAGTTGACTCGGCTGATGCCATGAATCACCCACTTACATCCAAATTAGTCAGTTTAGTCAAGGGATTAGAGAGGTGTTATCTGACGTTGTTTCCTACAATATTTAAGTGACATTGGATCATGCTGTTTCGAAGCAATTAGCGGCATTAAAATTGCTCAAAAGCTATGCACCTGTGCCTGTAGAATCGGCTAGAGGAATATGGCGTACCACCGCGTTCGGGACAGTCTGTTTACTACGATCTTCAGCCACCAACCGTCCAAAGACTTGCGCCAAGACACCAGGATAGCAGACAGTGAGCGAACAGCGTGCCGGGACAGCGGAAAACGCTCCGGGACAGCGGGCGTCTGCAACAATCACCGACTGTTCCTTCTGTCATCGCCCGCTCGCATGCCCCAGCCCCACCCCACAGTGTGCTGTTAGTGATTGGATGTCGCCGGCACGCCAAGGAAGACGAGGCGCTAGTTTGACGGCGCGAGTGGAGCGACGAATGCGTCCTTCGAAGAGACGGTGTCACGCGATCGGGAATCACTGCACTGTGTTTGATGGACATAAATCTATACGCTCATGAATTGAGTGACCCGTCTACTAGCGTGATAGCACACACACACGAGGCTGCCTGTGATTAGCGAACGACTAGTTTAAATGTGAGCTGCAATTGTATGTGAAATAAAGTTGCGTAATTTATGGGGACACACAATCTTCAGCACGCTAAGACCCCAATTCATCGTTAGTCGTTTTAAAGTAGAACTTTAGATTGGTTCTGAATTACATACTACATATGAAATAAATGGACCTGTATGAGAACACGCATTTATTCCCGGGTATTCCATAGATCACATCAAACATAAGATTTAATGTTGATACCATATATATGTAGAGCTGGACCGCGCTCAGGGCATAGAGGGCGGCACTTACAGCGGCCACGTCACCCCGTATCACATCCTCCACAATCACGACTGGATGTGTACGTTAATTACCCAGCTAAAGCGGCACCACACCTCCCTGCAGAGCAGCCGAACTGTGATCATACACACACTCATCAACGCGGGTCATTGATCACCACTGCAGTCGATAATTGTAGTCCCACTTCGTCCCACACCATACACAGACCAAACGCGTGTCTCAGTCAATTCACTCCTTCGCAATAAACACAAGCTCCGTCGATAGTGTGGAGCGTCAACAAAACAAACACAGACAGAAGAGTAGCCAAGCTTCGGCCAGCTGGTCCCAGGGCGACAGGCCGGTTGGCCGTGGAGAGCCCCGGGACGCCGGCGCCGGCCAGGCCGGCGGTGCAGCGCATAGCAGCCTGTCGTTCTCGCCGGCACGACCCCGATCGGTCACTCATAGCCACTCGAGGAGCAGTACCGACCAGGGGCGCCCCGTGACATCACTTTTCCGTGGTGACACAACTTTGCCGCAATCTGGGGCTCAGTTTTCAGTAGCAAGAAATAAACGGCACCTCACGGTGAGGCGCAGTCCGGTAGGTGTTACCACTGAGTCCACACCTGCCAGTATTATCCAGCAGCGGTGCTGACACGTCACTTTTTCGCCTGCAGCGCATTCGCTAGCCAGTCCATGGCTTGATCGAGACCCTCACCCTTGATGGCGGATGTCTTGAAAATCTGGAATGTACGAGTTTTGAGCGCCTCGAGGCCGAGCGCGGAGTAGACCTCGGCCACGGACATGGCGCCCTCCATATCCTGTTTGTTGGCGAGCACGGCGAGCACGGCGCCGCGCAGCTCCTCCTCCTGCGGCACGGGCGGGCCGTGATGGGAGAGAGAAGCAAACCAGGGGAGAGATAGGGATAGGACTAGTGGTGGGCAGGAAAGAGTGGGAAAATAGAAACGAAACTGGTGGGCTAACGATGAGGGGAGAGCGGGACGGAGCCGGGATGGACGGGAAATGACCCGAGAGACTAACGGTGAACGGTGACGGGAGAGATACGAGTACGTGAAAAAGTACTAGAAAAATGGCGCTATCAATCAGGCTAAAGTCATCATATTTTACCTGCTACGAGCTTGCCACTGCAGCCCACGCCTCCCCTCCCCAGCATAAGATGATCTTAACTCAGCTATGGCATCCATATCCAACTGTGGTTTAATATTTGAAACTCCATTGAAAGTTCCAAACTATTCATAGGCAAATTCGTCTGCGACTAACGTTGGACAGATTTTTTTGTCAGAAACTTGGATTAATTTAAAGAGATTTATCATTATAGAAATATGCCGCTAAATCTCTGTCATACACTCCATAAGTCTCCTTCAGGATAGGAAATACAGCCCACGTACGATTTCCTCAACGGCATAATTTCCTTCTTCTCACACCGGTAATTGATTGCTATCTAAGTGCACATCTAGCATTTATGTCAAACTCCCACGAATAATTTCCATTACCTTTACGACGCCAATCTTTACGACGTCAATACTCATTCATGCAGCCAAACCGAGATTACGACTGCTTGCCACCACCAACTATAAAACCGATCACATAACCAAAGTCGTAGGACGTAGGTGCGAGCGTAGAGTTCAGACGATCTGCCCTCCCTTTCCTCCTGCCAGGTCGCCGTCTGCCCGATCCTTTCGGCACACACTTACCTCGAGCATTGAGACCAGCTCCTGTTTAGAGATGCCCATCCGATCACGGTCGGCCGAGTCCACTACGTAGATAATGGCGTCTGTATTGGAGTAGTAGCAACGCCAGTAAGGCCTGTAAACGGGGCCAGATGGTTGGCGGCGTTCTTATCGTGCTTTTATTGTCAATTTACGTGATGACATTTTGTTGCGATAAACTGTCGGCCGGAAGTAGCATAAACCGCCTGTAAACGCCAGAAGAGTCCATCCATGCTTTGCACCGGCCCATCAAAGACATCCCATACCACCCCATCACAGTCAGAAAACCCAGCTGCTCAGCAGTCCACGAGTATCACAATGCAACACTGTTCACTCACCTAATACTTGTCTGTCCACCAAGGTCCCAGACCTGGAACTTGAGGTTGTTGTAGGTCACCTGCTCTACGTTGAAGCCAATGGTGGGAATCGTGGTCACCACCTCGCCAACCTGCAGCCTGTGAGTGGGGACAGGACAGTCAGGTGACATCACCTGTCACTTGTCAGTACATCGGCAGGGCTTGGCATCTCTATCTTGATTTGAAGAAGAGTCTTCAAACCAGTTGAAAGATGTAACTGTCTGAGTTATTTCACTTTTATGCATCACTAAAAATGTTTAACTCTTAAGTGCAGCTAAGTATGTTGTGTGTTCTATGGTGAGACTGCAAAGTAAGTACAAACCTGTACAGAATAGTGGTTTTTCCTGCTCCATCCAGTCCCAAGATGAGTATTCTCATTTCCCTGCTACCAAACAGACCCTGGAAGTAGCTCAACAGACCACCTGAAAGGAAAAACAAGCAGATTGTACATTGGCTTTTAAAGGAATACATTGAACAACGGTTCAGAACACATAAAAAATGTTTTAATGACAGGGTGTCCATCTTTCCTACACTTTCCTTCCATCTACCTTTCTCAACTCTGGCAACTCCACCAAGTATCAATCAGTGAGTTAACCGACAGTAGGTGTGCCGTCATTTCTCAAATCCATTTCCCCTCTTAGCCAAAAATTGATGTATGCTTTTAGAAAAATGTCCTTAAAAATCAAATCATCTCATCAAAATCATAAAATGAAGTGAACGCACGGGCATAATAAAGTTAAAAGAAGAGTCTATCTAACAATGCATAAAAACAAGATCCTTACCCATTCTTGTAGGCAATTTTTGGTGGCCTGAAGTATTTGAAGTGGCCTTTAATATTTTCAGGCAACGCCTGAAATCTCACAATGCAAAAAAAACTCAGCAGCGCTTCCACCTATATGATGAACCGGTTCCAGTTCAAGTTCCGTTTCTCTACGCGCATCAGATCTTGTAATAGCAAATATAGAGCCAATTAGAAAGGTAAAACTGGATTTAACTACGCGATAGAGGCCTTTGACCGCTGAATCACTTGATTTTCTGACATATAATCCCACAAAACTAAAAACCGCCTCCGCTACGCGCAAGAAGCACATATAACCAGGCCCATGTCGTCCCCTATCTCCGCGTGTGTCCACTAACACGAATGACGTCACGCATGTGGGCGGAGCTATGGGCGGAGCCTAACGCACGCGGCAGTCCAAGCCGCCATATTTGAATTTATATTTTAATAGAATCTTGCCGATATTTTGGGTGAAGTCAATTTATATGGATAGCTTGGTGACAGTTTAGCTATACGAATAATAATTTATTATGGATGTGCGTATATTCAGCTTGGAATTGCAATTAAAGTTCCGCACCGCATAGATTCGAACTCGGGACCTTTGGGATACTGCGCGGGCACGCTAACCACAACACTACCGCGACCGCGCGGCGGCCGGCGGCAGGGAGGCTGCGGAGACATGGGGGGACATTTTACGCTTTTGTGAAAAAAGCAAAAGATTTAGCGAAAAACACGTAATAGATAACTTGCAGAAAATTGTCTGCTCTTTCAGATAAGATACTTAGGTTTGATATATCTTGTGCAGACTTCATTCTACAGTGCTTCGAAAATCGCTCATTTACATGGGGATTGAACGGGGCTTCGAGACTTGACTCCAAATGACGTCACGAGCTGACGTCACGAAAAGGTAGAATCGCCGGACGACCCTACCTGGTATATAGGGCCTTGCATATAACATGGAATTGTAAATAATCAGTAAGATTGGTCAGCATCAGGAGAAGTGCCCTCAGCAAACTCTGCCAACTGATTCACCCACCATGTGACGTCATTGAAACTTCAAAAAGCTATCATCAAATCCATTTGAAACGCAAAACTAGCCTTTTTATGCCTTCCCCAGTCAAAATATAGCAAGGCAGAAACTATTAATCTGGGGTAAAGGGTACAAAAATGACAATAAATCTGAAAAAAGTGATGATTTTTCGCTCAAGGTAAAAAAATTTATGATGTCATCCTAAGGAATGATTATTTTACAAATAACGCCACGCAATAAATAGAACTGTCTGTTATTATGACGCGCAGGAAACAAAATATTATTGTTCAATTTTTCTTTGTCAACAGACTGATAGCATACTAAGCAAATCAGCTACGAGGACAGCATTTTTGTGTGCTCGTCGTTTTCACAATGATATTTCTTGAATACTATCTAGAAAACAAACTAGAGAATATACTGATCCATTCATTCTTGTCGTTTTGTTATTGTTTTTACATGTCAATGTCGGATGTGGTTTCGGGTTTTATATACCTTGGATTTCGGAAAAGTTAATGAAATGGGCCATTGTAATAGATTTAGCAACTGCTCATACCAAAGGAAACAATGATAAATTGACTGATTATCAGATGTACACAAGAAGCATCAAATGTATATACCTACCTGTCTTCTTTGTTGTTATTGCTGGTGAGTTAAGTGGTAGCTGCCCTTACCAGGGGGTAAATATGAAGATGATGTCCGAGTGGTATGTAGAATGGTATGTTGTAGGTTGATTGGTACCTAGTGGGTTAGTAGGTTGGAGGTATGTAGGTTGAATTGAAGGTTAGTAGGTACCTACCCACCATTCACCAAGATGGCTGATTGGCCATCTAGTCAGGTTCTAAAGATGCTTGGTGAATGAGCTGGCCTCCCAGTCAGCAAATTTTGTCTGTGCCATGGCTGGTTTTACTCTGGCTAGCTCCGGAATTTGCTCCAGCTAAAGTACGGGCAAAGTCTGGGGCTCAACTGGAGCCGACACGCAATCCCGGAGCTTGCCTGCACCACAGCTGGACTTACGCTGCATCAGCTGTGCCATAGGCATCTCAACCGTATTTCAACCACAATAAGCCAGAGCAGCTACAAGGCAGCCGGACCTGGCCGTAGAGAGCCTGACTTGAGCCAGACTTGGGGGTCCGAATCCATACCAACTCAGGAGCGCTACGGCAAAGGCTGGCTAACCAGAATATGCTCATATGGACCCAAACCCTGGCTCTGACAGCATTTTGTTTACACCATCCCAAATCTGACATGTCACTTGTCAGAGCTGCCAGGGCAAAATGGACTTGAGCCAAACCAAATTGCTGGCCGGGCTACAGCCTTGGTTTGCAGCTCAGTTCAGTCATTTGCTATTTGAATGGTAGAAGCTAACCCCCTGGACTTTGCTGACCTGATTCTGTTTCTGGCTGTAAATTTGGCATCTGACATTGCTCTGACTGTCATTCCAGCATGGCTGCGCCAGGCATCAGGGCAACTTCCTGATGTGTACCAGCAAGGTGTGCTGCAGCCTTACACCAGCTACTCTGATGTGACCCTTTTCAAGTTCCATGTGCCACCAGCTACAGCCAGAGGCCGCTGGCAGTTTGCTGCAGTACATGATGATCCCAGCTGCCAGGCCAGGCAGGTGCATGTGTAAGTAGGTATCTGTTTAAGGGATGAGGGTAGATGCACTGAGCTTCCATTGTAAGAATATGACATACCTGCCTGAATGTGACTGTACTTTTGCATCTTGGCATCGATTGGGTGCAATAATAGGTCGAAATCTTTTACTAATTATTAACAGCAGTATTCATTATAAGATACAAACTGACCAGTTTTTTTGTCTCGACAGTTTTCTGCAGTATGGCAGTTACCCTGTGATTAACCACGGGAATGGCTCGGCCCTGTTCGACCGAGGTGCCTCTCTCCGGCGGCTGACAGTGGTCAGCACTCCCCAGCCTCATCCTGCCACTGAGCTCACTGTGGAGGCCCCCCAGCCGGGCCAGTGGTATGCTGCTGCGTACATCGCCGATGCGGATCGAACGGTATCACAGCAGGTGAGTTTGTTCCCAATGCTGATTGCCCGTCGCTGTCGTGGAATTCGACGAAAATAGTCAGGTCAGATGGATGACAGCGTTTATCGTCGGAAAACGTAGGCTTTTATCGTGGGTGTCGGAAACGTTGGTACGCGGTCAGGCGGAAAGACGGTTACTTTCCGACGAGCACGCCTGGAACGTATCTGACATCATGCGGCAATTTGAAGTTGCATAGGAATTTAGAACATCTCTTTTGATTCGATGTAATCTCTCTGTGTTGATATGCACGCGGTTTGCCTAGCACTGTCCAGCTTCAAGGCTCTACCCAGTACCCAGTCACCATCATTGTTCATCATTCCCCATCACATCCATTGCCTCTCGAATACCTCAGAATCTGACGGATCCTGCTCCCCCACCCCCAGGGCCTCAGCCACCGCTGCCAGTACAGCCTGGGCTCGATCGGGTACTGGCGTCAGGAGACCCCGCAGCTGCTGCCCGTCAATCAGCCGGTCAGCGTCCTCACCATCGCCAGACAGTCGTTCTTTAGGTGAGCTGGATTCGTTGTGAGAGGAGAGCTTCTGTTTTACAATTGTCTGACGGTCTTAGTTTGGTTGAGATGGCGGGTACGGCTCTGGAGAAGACGCGGTGTCCATGGATGGTTGATTCCGTTATATTCACATGCTTTCGTGACATTCACATTTCGTCACATCACATGACATCACATTCAACTCTGCTGTCTGCCATAAGGGCAAACCTTGATATTATGGTTATCGATGAGAGTATTGAATTCGACACCGATGTTCGCGATTGGTTTTGTGTTTTCGCGCAAATGCGGTGTCTGCACTAGTTAGTAATATAACGATCGGCAATTACTCCCTCCCGTCAGGTTTTTCGTTCCATCCGGCGTCGAGTCAGTGTCAGTGTCGGTGTCGGGGTGTCGACCGGCGAACTCCGCAGGACCGCCCCCCGACGCCGTCCACCCCTGTCTGGCCTGGGTCGGTCTGAGGCCGAGCGCCCTCCCCAATGGACAGGCCGCCACAGGTGGGTGTGCAGCGGACTGGACTGTGTTGGTCCTACTGAGTATGGCTCTCATGGAGACACCAGACACTCGTAGAACAAGGTTTTTGTCGAGACTGTTTTTGTCTTCACGGTTGTCACGTATCAACATCAGCTCCAAATTGCGTTTATCGGGATTTGTCGTTCATTGACAACCGATCCATCATTACAGTTTTGTTTACTAGGGTTCATCACCGTCACATGACTGAATTTCTGCCCTCTCCGCACAGACGGTGACCATCTGTCGTGGGACGGCGGTCCGCCTCAGTGGAGTGTCTCCGGGCTGCAGTCGGGAGCCACTCACACCCTGCGACCGGAGCTGCTCTGGCACGACGTCTACTATTACCTCGCACTGGTGGCTGATAATAGCGCCGAGCTCACCGTTACTGTTACATTGAGACGTGAGTCACCGTCGCATTCAGGCGTGTTTTACCGTCGCACCCTGACACGAGCTGCGAACATGGTAGGTTGGCGAATTTAGGTCCTATTTTGGCTTTTGGCTTTGGCGACCGGCTGTTTTTTTTTTTTTTAGAGATGGGAGTGTCGTTTTTTCCGAATTTCATCCAGCTTCAAGTATGTGTCTTAGAACATTCATGTAGCTGCATAAATACTCCGTACCGTCGATTTAGCTCACCGCACCCCGTCTTTCTCCCTCAGAATGCGAGTTTCTGACGACGGACGGCCGACCGCCGGCCGCTGACGTCACCACTACTCAGCTGGCGAACCGGTCACATGTCGCGGGCCCTCCGCCAGAGCGGTGCGCCCCACTGACCCGTCTGACCCGGGTTCAGTACGCTCAGGACTTCACTGACACGTTCCTGGCTGTGGTGAGCTAGACTTTTTTACTTTTTTCTTAAGTAACTTAACTACTTAATCGTGCATCTTGCACTGCAGCTGCATGAGAGTTTCTCACGCTACAGCAATATTACTGAGTTGACGATCAGGTTGCACCAGTTGGAGAAATGAGAGAGCTTATCGCTATATGTATTTGTTCTTTGGATGTCTTCCGTAATAATATTTTGTATCGCCACTAACCATTGTCCTTTCTGCTTTGCTCCTCAGAATGCCGCCTTCTACCACACGTGGCTGGCACTTACGGAGAGGAGGATCAGCTCTGTCACGTTCGAGACACATGAGTTCGAGGATATCGGTGGTACTCTGTACGTCGATTTGAGGCTCAGCAAACTCATCATGGTGAGAGGGGTTTAGGGTGCGGTAAAGATATAGCATGGAACAAATGGCTTTCAGGATTAAGATGGTGTTTTGTGTTGACTGACTACATATTTATTTACTTATTTATTTATTTATTGCACTTCTTAGGTTCATTCCACACATAGACTGGGTCACATAGACTGGGACTGGAGTTTCCGCCATCTCAGACCTGGTGTTTCTAGGCGGCTTACGTCAATTAGACGTCCTGTTGACAGTTCAGTTTTGTGCGCTTTTGGGCATGACGTGTGATGTACCTAAGTACAGTCCACGGCATAAGTAATGCGCGGTTTCAGTCCTGGGTATGTTCTGCTTCTGAAGCTTAGGAATGATTAGCCAGACCACAGTGAAACTTTGAATGTAGCTAACCTGTATCGTTAGTCGTTACCCTTGCAGCTGCAACTTTATCTATTGACGTCTTCTTTTCGATCACTCCGCATTAAAATTCGCCAGTCAAAGCCATCCGTTGAGATTGGTAAAACCGACCCCCACCAAACACGATTTGGCAGCACTGCAAAGACGTCTGCTGGGCGTGAAGTTTTCCCTTCACCATAGGGTTTACACACAAACTGGTCAAAGTTTGAGCCAGGATATACTAGTCTAAAAATGCAAAAAACGAACAAATTTTGGCATCAATAGATTCAGCATTTCATCGTGTGACTCAAACCGTCCATCATTTGGCCTCAAAGGAGGTAAAAATTGTTCAAAATCGAAGTTGAAAAGATGCTTTCTGAGCACATAATCTGGTAGCAATCTTGTGACCTGCTATAAGCAGCTTATCGATAATTTACAAACATAATTATTAATATGCTGCTTTAAACAACATTAATCATTCATTTTGAGCTTTCAGTACTTTAACCCGCGCCCCACTGGGGGGGGGGCTATTTATAGCCCCCCCTCCCGTTTTTCTGCAATAACTTCCAAACCGTTTGACGGATCGACGCCAAACTTTCAGTACCTTCGGCTGCATCAATTTGACACCTTGTGTCAAAATTTGAACTTCGTAGCTACCATAGGTCGGCCGGAAATGACGTCAGAGTGACGTCATGTTCGTCCGATTTCGACGCAAAACATTGAACCACGGCAATCGATCCCAAGAGCTCAGTTTTTAAGCTAGATCCAATTTCTTTGCATGAAAAGGACTCAGAATTGACCGCGCTATCAAACTGCTATCTCGGATTTTCAAAATTTTGAAAATTTCGAAAATTATATATAATAATATTCAAAATTCATATTTTTATATTTTTTTCAAAATTTTTTTGACTTTTCGAAAAAACCGGAATATATGTGACAGAATGCATGATTATGACTAACTCTAGCAAGTTTTAGCTTAATATCTTCAAAAATGGCCAAGTTATACGCATTATTGCAAAAAATTCAAAATTATTAATTTTTCAAATCAATTTTTCAGTACGTATTTGACATCGTACACCAATATAAATGGCACCATCGTGTTCCTGAGCTCAAACTGCATCCAATAGACACCTTTTTTGTTGAAAAAATTTTAACTTCAAAATTTGACCTTTTTTGACCTGAAAGTGACCTGATCTAAGCTAAATTCGACTCAAAATGACCTCGAATGACACGGAAGACATCAAATTCGAAATCTGTGGCCTAAATGGACCATAAAACATGTGTCACGTGACCGACGCATGATATAATATTTTCGTGACCTGTGATGACCTGACCCTGACCTGAAAATCAAAGTACAAGTTTAGTACCCTCAAGGTATCTAGAGCATCTGTTCACGAGTGTGGAAACCAAAAATGAGCCTGATCTGACTTGTAAGACGGCGGCCAGAGCCCAAAATGTGAACAAGCCAAAATGCTAATAATTTTTACTTTGACCTGACCTGTGACGTCATCGGTGACCTCGAGGTCAATGAAATTAGGTTTCGCTCGACAGTTTTTCCGGGGCTATCAGACGCCGTTTGAATTTTGACGATCGGCCCAGTAGTTTCGGAGTTAGGAGGGGGGGGCTATGAATAGCCCCCCCCCCCCCCCAGTAGGGCGTGTTATACACAGACCCCAGTGGGGCGCGGGTTAAATAAGGTCAAAACATCGCAAAACACAAAAGTTAATACAATAGTCACGTGGGTGTCAGGAAATGTCACAGGTGCGTCAAATTTGTGACTGGGGCTTTACTTTCAAACATCGGATCTACCTGTTTCTTATAGGTATCTTGGGTAAAACCGCACATTACTTTAGTGGTGGGCTGTACCTTATCGGTCTGTTTAAATGCAATTAGGTGATTCAGGCCAGGCGATGACACTCCCCCTCAGTGGCGGTCGCAGGGGGGGGGGCCATCAGGGCCATGGCCCCCCCCCCCCCAAAGGCAAATCAGGGGGGGCCATCATATCATTTGGCCCCCCCCCAAACAACCGATGGGCCCCCATGGCCGTATGGGGCCCTGGCCCGTATTCGATTGTCACGAGGCTCGAGAAACCCTCGCCAGCTATTAGCAGCTCCCATACCAGTCTTTGGGGGTCCTACACTGACCTCTGAGGGCCCTTCAGTGGCGGTCAAGCGTCCACCTTGACCGCTGAGGACCCGTATTGACCTCTGAGGGCCCTCCACTGGCCTTTGAGGGCCCCTAAACCGGCCTCAGGGGCCCAACCGGCGTCTGAGAGCCTCACACCGGCCTCTGGTGGCCTCATTTCTGTCTCTCGAGTCCCAAGACTAGCCTTTAAAGTGTCTCTGAGGGCCCCGCACTGGATTCTGAAGACCAGATGTCGAGCCAGCATCGGCCTCTGGGGGCCCATCTTGGCCTTTGAGGGCCCTCCGCTGGTCTCTGGGGTCCAACGCCGGCCCATGCCGGCCTTTTAGGGCCCCACACTGACCTCTAAGGGCCCATGCTGGACTGTAAGGATCCACATTAGCCTCTGAGGGCCCCCCGCACTGGATTCTGATGACCCAATGCCGGCCGCTCAGGGCCCGCATCGGCGTCTGAGGGCCCATCTTGGCCTTTGAGGGCCCTCCGCTGGCCTCTGGGGTCCAACGCCGGCCCATGCCGGTCTCTTAGGGCCCCACACTGACCTCTGAGGGCCCATGCTGACCTGTAAGGATACACATTAGCCTCTATGGGCCCCACACTGGATTCTGAAGACCCGATGCCGGCCTCTAAGGGTCCGCATCGGCCTCTGAAGGCCCATCTTGGCCTTTGAGGGCCCTCTGCTGGCCTCTAGGGTCCAACGCCGGCCAATGCCAGTCTTTTAGGGTCCCATTCTGATCTTTGAGGGCCTCATGCTGGCCTGTAAGGGCCTCCGAGAGCCCCCCGCACTGGATTCTGAAGACCCGATGCCGGCCTCTAAGGGTCAGCATCGGCTTCTGCGGGCCCATCTTGGCCTTTGAGGGCCTTCTGTTGGCCTCTAGGGTCCAACGCCGGCCCATACCGGTCTTTTAGGGCCCCACACTGACCTCTGAGGGCCCGTGCTGGCCTGTAAGGACCCACCTTAGCCTCTGAGGGCCCCGCACGGGCTTCTGAAGACCTGATGCCGGCCTCTAAGGGCCCGCATCGGCCTAGTCTGAGGGCCCATATTGGCCTTTGAGGACCCTCTTCTGGCCTCTGGGGTCCAACGCCGGCCCATGTCGTTTTTTTAGGGCCCCACCCTAACCTCTGAGGGTTCCATGCTGGCCTGTAAGAACCCATATTAGCCTCTGAGGGCCCAATTCGGTCTCTGGTGGTCTCAAACTGCCCTTTGCAGGCCCTGTACTGGTCTCTGAGGGCTCTAAACTGGCCCTTAAGAGCCCAAACCAGCCTCTAAAGGTCCCACGACCCACACCGGCCTCTGATGGTCCCATTTCTGTCTCTGGGACCGAAACTGCCCTTATGTGCCTCTGAGGGCCCCGTACTGGCTTCTGAAGGATCGATGCCGGCTTCTGAGGACCCATGCCGGTCTTTAAGTGCCTCATAGCGACACCTGAGGCCCCACACTAGCCTCTGAGGGGCCCGCAAACTGGCCTATGAGGTCTCTACACCGGCCACTGATGGCCCTATGATGTTCTCTGAGGGGCTCAAGCCTTACCTTTGGGCGTCACGCACTTGCTTATGAAGGCCCACATCAGCCTCTGGGGCCCTACCTGGGGCCTTTGAGGCCCTTCGCTGACCTTTGGGTCCAACGCCGGCCTCTGGGGGTCTGACACCGTACCTACTCTAAGGGCCCCATTGCAGCCTCTAGGCGATAGGTATTGCCGAAGCGCTATCGATGGGCCCATAAGTGTAGGAACCATGGGTACAGTGGGCGTAGTTGCACCAACAATAATTCTGCAGTGAGTGCAGACAATGTATTCTGCATCCACAATAATCTGGAACAAAATCCCCTTTCCTCAGCAACACTACTTTCCATGCAGCACGACAAATTTGAGATATTTTGCCCAATATCCGTCTTTCGAAGCATTTGCTACTGTAATGGTCTTCAAAATTTGCATTTGTGCTCAAGTAAAAAAAAAAAGATTAAACGGAAGTCGGAACACATGTGATTGAACAGTGAACAGATACCGATGACCCACTGTTCAAAGTTTTAGCATGATGATCTTAAAAAATGGCAAAGTTTTTTTTTGCAAAGAAAATGGCAAAGTTAGCCGCCTTTACTTTTGCGGTAGTCCATTCACAGTTGCGTGAATTATTGACATAATCAATGCTTCAAAATGCACTTTTCGGTACCTTTTCCACATGGTGCACCCTCAAAGCTTTCAATGAGCCTCCGCTCGGGGGGTGCCGCTCCCTACCCCCCCCCCCCCCGCTTCACCGGCCATGGCCTAGATTTCTGCACCCGTGCACTACGCCTGTGGGCCCCTTTAAGCTAGCACCGGGCCCCCCGGGTCAGCGCAGGGGCCCCTTTGCCAAGTTGGCCCCCCCCCCAAACTCCAAGTCTGCGACCGCCCCTGCTCCCCCTTCGTTTTCAGGGCGACTCTCGTCAAGTGGTGACCGTGTCTGGCTGCGTGTCGCCCCACGTCCTGCCTGTTACGGACGCCGGTGAACTGCTCTGCCACCCGGGGCTGGCCTTTAACCTGAGCTCTGCCAGCGAGCGGCAACTCTCCGCGGTTCGGCTGGTGCCGTTTCCCGAGCCAGCCCGCTGGTTCGTCTCGCTGCGCACCAGCTGCTACAATGCCAGGTAAGATTTAAAACATGTATTTATGAATCTAGTCGCCGTAAGAACGGCTGACATTTAGTTAGCAAACAGACATTTACCTTAGATCAGAATGAAAAACACATGAAATAAAGATCGTCTGGTTTTTGCTGTCCGCTTGCGCAAGGAAATGTCTGCATTTATTTCTGCTATCTGGCCTTAATTGTGTCCAGCCAAGTGCAGTAACCCTCGTTCACCCGTACCATCTTCCCCAGAACTGGCCGTAGTTTCCCTCTCTCAAACAATCCCTCCCCATCTTTGCACACAGCTCTGGCAGCCAGCTACCCTGCGTCCGCTCCCAGTACGCAGTGAACCTGGACGTCCACCTCCAGCCGTGTGTGTGGCCCGGCGCGCCGTGTGGAGAGCACGGTATATGTCGGGAGAACCACCGTGGTCGGCTCTACTTTACCGCTTGCAGCTGCCTGGACGGTATGTGATGGGCGATGGAATATGGATGCTTGGATAGTGGCTAGTCAGTGGATGAGGGTGGTGGAACGATTTAGCGTGGACAGTGGATAACATTGTGGAATGTGGAAGTTGAACAGTGGGAGCTAGATAACAATACCAATACCAATTTATTCCGGCAAATCCACATACAGTGGCTATTCCTTGCCATCGGTCAAGTTGTAAAAACGAGAGGTATAAACAGACATTCAAACTGTTCGTGGCAGAATGCGGATGGTCGGAGCTGCTGACGGATGTTGAAAGTTGGACGGACTGGAGGCTTATGTAGACTTACTTAGGGCCTGTTCCAGCGCCTCCAGTAGAAATTCTTGACTGGAGGCTCTACCAGAGGTTTCACTGGAGGCGCTGGAACGCAATCTGGAGATTTCTGGAGATTGGCGTCATAGATACCAAAAGAATGACGATTGTTTCTATCTTGAAACGCAAAATTTGTTTTCAATATTAGTAAAAAAGATTAACAAAATTATAGCAATGTAATTTTCATTACATTCAAGTTGTAAAATTCTCAGTCAAAAGTTCTTTGTTTACATTCGTGAATGTCACATGTGCGCCATAATTGTAGACCAGAGCCTCCAGAGAAAATTGGACCTCCCAACTCTCTGGAGGCTACTGGAGGTTTCTGGAGCTTTGGCGAGAGCTTTCTGGAGCTTTCTGGAGGCGCTGGAACGCTCTCTGGAGGATACTAGAGCTTTCTGGAGGTTTCTGGAGGTTTCTGGAGGCGCTGGAACAGGCCCTTAGACTTATTTCGTCGACTCCATCTAGTAGATGCAGGACTCTGTGGACAGGAGTCGAACCTTCCCGTTGGAAAGCCAAGATGGCGTGGGAAATGGTTAGGGCCTTGGAAAATGGTATCGGCCGTCCGTTGAATGCCACCGAGCCCCAATTATTGACTAATGTTATCCTTGCAGACATATGCCAACATTCTATTGTTTGCTGGATCGGTATCCTATGACCCCCTAACCGGCCACTGACATCCCATTCTCTCGGCAGGTTACCGCGGCTGGGACTGCAGCGACGGCTCGGCAGCAGTACCCTCCGGCCGCCGCCTCCTCTCCGTATCCCTGCTCACCCTCAGTAACCTGGCACTGCTGCCCGCCGTTGTGCTGTCCCTGCGCCGCCGCCTGGCCACCCTGGCTTTAGTTTACGCTGCGGCTATGGTGGCCTCGATGCTGTACCATCTGTGTGACCAGCTGGGTCGCCAGCTGACGGGCACGGGATACTGCCTGCTGCGGTTTGAGGTGGGTGGCGGTGTGTGGGGAGCTTTGAGCGGGATGGGCCGGGGTTTTCATGGGGCGACGGCTGTTACCTGTTATACTGCATGGGTGTTGGGATAGGATGATTATTGAGATGTGAGCTGAGGAATGAGGATATCAGCGACTACGAGTCCCGAGAATTTAAATTTTGTTAGTGGTGTTTGCGCCTTTTTCGCAAATGACTGTTGACACAGGTTCAGTGATTTTTCGGCGATTTTTCGGCTCGATTATCATTCACCCAATCACCTCTTCCATTTTATTAATTCTACAACACTAAATGATGTTTCCTTATCGTACCTGATCTCATAACACCTTTACCCGACAGGTGTTACAATTCTGCGACTTTTTCGGCTGCGTACTGAGCTGCTGGGTGACCCTGGTGAGCCTGGCCGAATGGCGGCGGGCCGAGCCTACACTGCACGTGCTGGGTGCAGTGTTAGCGGCGGCTGCCGTGCGCTGGCGTCCCACCGCGCTGGGGGTGTTCCTGGTACCAGTTCTGCTTGCTGCCGCCGTACCGGTGAGGGAGGGGTGGTGGATTGGGAGGGGCGTGTGCGGAGGGAAGGGGCGGGGCGGGTGAAGGGGAGATCGGTAGATAGGTCAGGTGGTGAGGGTAGGGGAGTGAATGGCCGCGGTTACATCGTGGTAGTATTATAACCAGGGATGCGGAGCCGTGGAAATTTCAGACGGCTCCGGCTCCGGCTCCGGCTCCGGAGAAAAAAATCGGCTCCGGCTCCGGCTCCGGCTCCGGGTGAAATGTTATGGCGGCTCCGGCTCCGGCTCCGGCTCCGAGTAAAATGGTCCGGCTCCGGCGGCTCCGGCTCCGGCGGCTCCGGCTCCGACTCAGTACATCCCCTATGCAATCAATTAAATACGGGTGGAAGAAAAATTGGATTGGTTATACGCGTTACTCTTTGCCATGACCGACTCACCGCGTCCCCGCGCAAACGCACCTCGGAGAGAACTAGCAGAACGAAGGACTAGGAAGCGATGGCATTGGAAACGCAGTTGCCGCGAATCGGAGTTCACTGAACCATCGTAAGCTGACACTCGTCTCGGCTGCATTGGGGTGGGGGGGTGGGGGTGGGGTGGGGGGGTGGCGTGGGAAGAGACGGTGCTGGGAGTCACAGTCCACTGCACTGGCTTCAAAACAATGGCCGTCACCTGATGACCGGTACTCATGTTCTGGGGATGCAGTAGACGTGGGGGGGGGGGGGAGGAGCAGACAGGAAGTTGATTGCGTACTGTGGGATACTGGGGATATTCGGCTTTTTTCATTCACTTGATGGCCCATGACGTACTTACCATATGTTTTACTGCCTTGTACTGTCAAACCGAACTAGGTCAATTTTTCTTTCCTCTTCAAAAAATAAAAAGGAGCCGGAGTCGCCCCTTTTTTGGCGGCTCCGGCTCCGGCTCCGGCTCCGGGCTATATTGTTTCACGGCTCCGGCTCCGGCTCCGGCTCCGGGCAAAATATGCCGGCTCCGGCGGCTCCGGCTCCGACTCCGGCTCCGGCTCCGCATCCCTGATTATAACAGGTGGCATTTGCAGCTGTGGT
Source organism: Amphibalanus amphitrite (assembly GCF_019059575.1). Lineage (NCBI taxonomy): Eukaryota > Metazoa > Arthropoda > Thecostraca > Balanomorpha > Balanidae > Amphibalanus > Amphibalanus amphitrite. Next base: position 147,862 of record NW_024881596.1, read on the forward strand.
AAAACTACTACTGGCCGCAGACACAGATGATACCACATTGATAGGAATGTTGTCGCGAGGGCAGCTTTGAATCCACGCCAGTTTGAGACTTGAGTCCAGAGTTTGAGCTTTGAATGCTTAGTGATTACAGACTATCACATAATGACGGTTACCTGTTCAACTCATTTAGTCTGGTCTCGTGGTTGAGTGCCTGTTTTTAATCATTGTTATCAGTATAATAGCGCTCACTCCAGGAACAATGTCCCAATGCGGCCAATCCCCCTTATCCCGGACGTATATAACCCCGCTCACTGCTTTCGCAATTCCTCGCTAGGTGGCAGTGTACGCGGCGCGGAGCTGGCGCCGCGGCCGACTGCTGAAGCTCAGCCGCTCCTGGCTGCTGCGACACCTACTGCCGGGGCTGACGCTTGCCCTGATCGCTGTCGGAATATTCACCGGCCTGGAGACAGTCGACAACTACCAGGTGCGCTGGGGTGTAGAGGCGATGAGGGGGCGAGGCGTTCATCAGTCGCCATCTGGCGGAATTAATTATATGGGTGTGTTTCGGCCGAGTTGGTGATAAGGGAAACTTACAGAGCTGGAAAGACAAATGGCAGTTTGGTTGGTTAGGCATTGAGCAATGCATTTCGCTCTGTTAGTATTATCGGATAATGCGGTGATGCGCTGCCTCCGTTACCGTCTTATTTTGTCAGGACGTGACTTTTTATTCGTTTCCTTCGACACGTTGCAGTTTGCACGAAGCGACTGGTATTTCTGGTGAAAAGCTCGGGGCTATAATGGCCGCTGGCATTTTCAATGAAGCTGCGTCTGAAAACTTCGAACAATTTGTATGTATTCCAATATTTTCAGTAACACGCTCTTCTTCCTCTTTCAGTACACGCACAGTGCGTGGCACCTGGCGCTCTCCCTGTCTCTGCTAGCCCTGCTGCCTGACGGCGGCCGGCGGGGCCCATCACCCTCCGACCAGCTCCAGCTGATAGCTGAGGACGCAGACAGCGACAGAGTATCCTTTCGACACGAGCTGGAAGAGCTGGGAGCGGGCCGGGGGTCGCCGACCTTCTGTAGATCGGACTCGGCCGCCCCCGTCCGTGCCGTGGTCGCCGCCCCGGGCACCGCTGGCAGCTAACACGGAATGGATACAGTGGAGACTTCTGACACAGCTGAGTTGGTTTCTGCGAAAGGTGCGTCCTCTGCAGTCTGAGGTACGACGATCTAGGAGAAGTTATGGTAGCTGGTAAGAGTGTGATGACTGTTACAGAGTGGGCGAAAGGGAAGGCATTACACACATTTTTGATCTATTTGTCGGGGGGGGGGGGTGCACTGAATCATCGTAAAGGTGCTCCTCTGCCTTGCTTGGATGTATCACGGATCATGTTTTTACGGCAATGTTGATTAAACGCTGTCTTGCATGGACCTGATATTCCATGGATGAGACTTTATGGTGCAATGTTCTAGATCTGACTATTCCGTATCGTGTTTCTGATAGCCCCTTTGATAAGTGGATATGCCTAAGCTATGCAATCGATCCGATCTTGAGGTGCTTTGATATATCCAATCCTCTGGTTCTGACGTCTTGGTTCCGACATATTGTCCTGGGAGCTGAACTTACATCCGTTGGATCTAAAGGATATCTTGTGTTAAAACATCTCCTACGGCGGAGTTCTTTCCTCTGTCCCGTGATGTTCCAATGTCGAGCGCTGGTTCTGCCCTTTTGACGTCGAGAGTCACTCAACACTTTCCAGGCTATCACTGCCGTCTACTCAGCCTACACTCTCTGTATAGTGTACAATCTCATCACGGTCCCGACCGGCCTCTTCCATCGTATCCCTTTGCTTTCATTCCTTCCAGTCTGCTTCCATCGCAACTGTCCGTGTCTGCGGCTACCCCGCTGCCTTACGCTCTTTCCTTCACATTCCCTGGCTAGTGGACGATAATCAGGTCACTGTCACAAACGTCCACTTCGTTCCATGCACCCATCCATCAGCAGACCGGGAATTTTCGGCCCTTCCCCGCCACAGAAGTCGCGGAGTTCCCGAGTTGTCAGCACTGTTCCATGTTCCATTGTGCTGCGCTACGGGCGTCTGATACGTCGCCCGATATTTACCTGTCGCGGTTATCGCGCTGGTATCTGCCGGCGGCGGGTGGTCGTTTGCTGGCTGAGTGCTAGCCGGGGTGTGGTCGAACCTTTTGTTTCGATGCTGTACGTATTCGGTCGAGTACCGTGCGGGGTTGTTGTTTGCCGTGTGTATGGGAGGAAGGTTGACTAGATGAGTCACTGCTCCGGTTTGGCGGCGGATGCTGTTTTGATGAGTCAGAGTACGGTTGAGTCGACAAAGTTACTGCAGGAGATGCTGTTGCCCTTTGCCCGGGTTTGACACGTGTGTGCCACAAGCTATCGGTGTTATCAAGCTCACGAGGATAGCGTAGAAGCAGTATACAATGCGTCCGCGGGATGGTATTAAGTCTAAGCTGGTTCGTTTCGCGCTGCGTAGTCATATGTGTAGACCCATAGCTCTTCTTACCAGTGTAAGATCTCCACTGTGTGCCATTTGATGCAGTTTTGTAAGCGGCTGTCGATATACCACCACGCCATTCGCATGATTTTGTCAGTCGCTACCGTATTGACGGAGTTTCTTTCCAATCTTTGGCGTAGCATCATCTTGCGTCATATTGTCAGAACTTTGATGCCATGATGAGACTTTGTAGCATCGTTAGAACAGTATCGTGACTCGTCCTTGAGAAGAGATTGTTAATGCTTTGTAGATGAGAGATTGGCTGAGGTTAACCGAGTATCTATCACTGCGTATCTCTTTTGAATCTCGTTGTCAATATCAAGAGGCTATTAGGAATATTGAATGTTAATGACGCTTTTCAATATGGGCATCAAAACCAGTGCAGCTCCATGTGATGTGTTTCTACGCTTATACGGCAGCTATCGCTTGTAGTTTTTTTTACGTTCAACGTACCATTGTCGTTTTCTATTTTTGTAGACATTTGACATCACCCAGGCGTTGAACTTATTTGTGAATGGCATGGTCGCAGAATTTTTCACGAAAAGTGGGTAAGGATATACTTGTATCTCCTTACCCGATCTCTGACGACTTCTTTTGCAGTATAGTCGTCCTCCTCCCTTGCAATCAGTAATTAATAAATTGCAGTCTTTTGTTTGTTGTGTGACTTAAATTAAGATAAATTGTGTGAAAAGTTCTGGGATTCTGCCACACGGTCCTGGTTCTCACCTCCATGTCATATGCGTATGTTGTTTACTTTTCATCATGTTGTGCCTTCATGCTGCATTTCTCAGCCCGCTTACTGCCGTACAGTGTTCCTGTCATAACGCGTACTCCATTGAACCTAACGCTTCCAGTTGTGTATCCGCAGTCGCTAGTTGCCATGTCTCAACGTTTATATGTCCATGTCAACTGTAAATACTGCCTTTGGAGAATTTCTTGTGTTCCCATGTCTTAACGCTTATGTGTCTGTCATATCACATATGTACTGCCTTTGAAGTCATTCGTGTTAACTGTTGCATAATCGTTAATCAGGTATCTGCGTTGCTTGTCCTGTCTGTTGACAAAGTAAGCATTATAGCAAACTTGAGAGCGGTTGGAGTGCATGCACGCTTATGCTGGTTGGAACGGATTTGAATAGACGCTAGACAGTGATATTGTCTTGCCACTGTTCTACTGCCCAATACGATGCATGTATGTGTAGCTTTTATACGTGTCTCTCGTTTCCGAGACAATACATGTCTGCCTCATAAATCTTGTGTGTCTGGAAATGTCTGATGGAATGCGGCTAGGCTACTGTCTTTCATGATTCGACTTTTCGAATTTGATGCGACAGAGACGACTAGCTTTATGTTGAGAAGCCGAAATCATCACGATCATGCAAAGCTGGGAACGACTCGTCGTGAATCTGACATGGATTGACCATCGATCCGTACTATCTGACAGGTTTGCAGCCCATCGTGTTTTGGATGCGTGAGTCCTGGGGTCGGCGCCAGTCACTGACCCATTGCTCACCGGCCATGTGGCGGTCATTGCCCACCTCCGTCTATCGGTCAGGTCATCGAATCATGGCATAGTTCCGAAAGGGATCGGTGTCGTGCCGATCGTGTCCTGTAAATAGAGTGTCTCTGTGTGTCAGGACTTATCAGGCAGATGACGACTTGACGTCCGCTGGGAGCGTCACTCACTGCAAGACGGCTTTCATATGTTTTCTTATCAGCACAGAGTGCCCTTGCATCTTATTCCTAGAACTCCACTCCGGATTTGTTTCGCTTTTGCTTAGGGGAGATACCAGAACGTCCACCTTCTTTGAGCCGGATCCTTTCCACCATCTTCTGGCTTGTCCTATGATGTTTCCGGCTAGCAATCTGCGAAGCGACATCATCCAACCATGGCCCTGTCCTACTTAGCAGCACACGGGAGAGACGAATATCTCGGACCTGTTTGTGCCATGACGCTCCTGAGTCGGATCGCTCTCATCAGATCGGCCGCTCCTTTTGAACCAGAGCTGGCTGTTGAGGCTGGCGCTTGATTCTGATTCTTGTTTTTTCTTTTTATCATGAGATGAGTGGGCCGGATTTTAGTTGATGAGAGGACACCCTCAATTCATGGAACATGTTTACATTTAGTTGCTCTTGCGAATGTTTTTGAGACCGCTCTTGATGAGACTCTAATCTGATTCTTAGTACCGCCTAACTAACTTTCGGTGAGTGTGTAGAGACGCTCAGAAACCAAGCCGCCTATCCTCCATCGCAGTGCTATCAAATCTCAGCTTCAGGTCCTGTGATCTCGCCGCCTTCCATGCCCCGCCGCTTTTCATCTAGGTCCTGTGCACTGAGATGCGATCTTAACCCGCGCACCGACGGGGGTCTGCGCCAACTTCGCACCGACGGGGGGGCGGATGACCGCCCCCCCCCCCCTGAGATCTCGAGAACGAAGCAAGATAGCGACAAGCGGTAAACGGCATCGGATACGCACGGCCAAGTTCTACAATTTTTACTAAGGTCATTTTCAGGTCAGGTCAAAGATGACGTCACAGGGGTCGAAAAAGTCAAAATGGCGGCGCTAGATATGGAGAGAGTTTTTCTCGAATAACTTTCGAATTAGTCAAGATAGGAACAAACTAAGGGCATCATCGTGATCCTCTCGTCAATCCGCATCGAATGATATATATGTTGACCTCGAAAGGTCAAGGTCAAAGGTTGACCTCAGGTCACGTGACCTCGAGGTCATCATGCATATCATTCGATGCGTCTTGACGAGCTGAACACAATGAGACCACCCACGCGTCTGTATCTTGTTCCTGTACGGAGTTATTGGCCAAAAACCTTTGGTGACCTTTGATGACGTCACATGACCTCACAGCTGCCCAACAGCAAAACAGACCTCAAGGTAGTGAAGGTTGATCGTATATGAAGTTATGTATGGTATATGGGGCCATTCCTACCCGTTTTAGTGGTAAAAACAGGGAGTTGATTTTTCCCCCATTGACTTATAATGGGGAGGTCGCGAAATTGACCTGACCTTAGGTCACCGATATCAAAATTCCGAGATATACAAATTGTAGCTACTAATGACCTAATAATATCCTGCGACTTTCAAAGGCCTCCGACATTTACTATAGCTCTGGCACGGTGACAAAGTTGCAAAAAAGTGACTTGAGGTTGGGTCATTCAAAGTGACCTGGTGACCTGACCTTAAAAGGTAGGAGGTTCAAACTTGCACACCATGTGTAAAATTGATGAGGTTATAGTCATACCAAATTTCGCGGCGCTACGCGCCGCGGTTTTCCCGCTATTCGCGAAAAACCTCAGGGGGGGGGGGCGGATATCCGCCCCCCCCCCCGTCGGTGCGCGGGTTAATTATGCTCCTCGGTGTTCTCTGCTTATGGGAGAGTCCCGTGTGGATCCGGTCCGTCCTCTCTCCCGCCCTGTTTGCATGGATTACCGACCTCTATCCACCGTCCGAACTCCGTTCTGTGACGTCATCTATGACATCACCACCTGACCGACTAGCTGTTGGCTCTCAGCGCTCACACCATGCAGGGATTACGAGTGAGTCATCTTACCGAGTCGCGACCGGTGCCGGTAAAGGAGGGTCGTCGCTCAGAGATGACGTTAGGTGACGAGAGTGCTGGTGGTTGGAGGGTCACTGATGATGATATCGGTCAGCTAACAGACTCAGTGTGGAGGCCAGTCGTGCTGGACATTTTTGGCGGGGAGCGGGTGAGTCAGAGACTGATGTAAGGCGAGGCCAAATCTCGGTGTACGTGATGATGAATAGCAAGTTTAGCTAAAGCTGCACAGATGGAGCTACGATAAAGGGACAGTGAGGACTGAGAATGCTGCTCTAAGGCTCTCTCCATTGCCCTCTCAGTCTCATCCCTTTATTGAAAATTGGAAACGCCGATAGCTAACGTGAGCACATCGCGTACCTCACCATAATTTGTTACCTATGTAACAAATTCTGCTCCGTTTACCTATGTATGTATATGGTACGCTACTTTTCGCTGACTTCGATATGACGTTACCTATGTAATATGATAATGATAATTTGTTACCTATGTAACAAACAAAATGCTCCGTTTACCTATGTATGTGTTGACAATTCAACTTGACTCAACTCTCAACTCTCAAATAAATCCGAAAAATCTCCGACACAGACCTGGAGACACGTGGCTCAAGCCATTTCAATGCGTATATATTGAATCAGACGATTCCTGCGCACCACATCACATTTCTCAGGCCACGTCGACGACCGTCGAAACACTAAACCACTGCTAAAAAATAGTCGTTGAATCGCTGCCAAGAGAAGCGTTCACTAAATTCCGTAACATCCTCCCCCCTGAAATGCGAACTTCAGAGGGCGCGTTTCACACAGGTACGGAACCGATCTTACAACGACAGATCCATAGTTCACAGCGAACAAGACTGCATCACTTAATTCAATTCAGACAGATTCAGACAGAGAATCTGAGTCAAACGCATCAGTCTACAAACGCAAACGTAAATCGATTCACCACTCTTCAAACAAACAAACGCCAACCTCGACGCAAACGACATCAAACTTGTCACATCACCAGGGCCACTTGCACCCTGCACTCTGCGAGCCACCACACGCAACTGTCAACTCAGCGCGTCCTCTGCACGCCGCCTCACTGCTCAGAGCGACATCTACAGTCGGCGCCCAACACTACCTTGCCTGTAATCGCAGACGAGAGAAAAACAAACTAACACTGCTGACGAACACTGCGGTCTAACACCGCCGACGAATGTGAGCGGTTCACGGCTCAGAGGACAGCGGGTCGAGGTCAAAAAGCCTCTGGATGGGACGGGTTTTTAGACCAGACGGAGTCCGGACTTCTGCCGACCTCACCTTTCCGTCTCGGCCGGTGATCAGTCTCGTGACGACGCCATGCACCCACCTCATGCGCGGCACGTTATCCTCCTGCAGCATGACCATGGAGCCCTCGGACAGCTTACCTTGAGGCCTGAACCTTCTGACAGAAGGCGGCAGGGTCCTGACATACTCCTTGTACCAGACAGACCAAAATCTAGCCAGACGCTTCTCACACACACGAGCTCTCTCAGTCAGCGCCTTCGCATTCACACAGGCAGGGTCCTCCACCACCCGCGAGGAGAACCCGGTCCCTCTGCCCGTCAGAAAGTGCGCCGGGGTGATCGGGGGGCTCGAGTCCAGTCCATCACCAACAAACGTCAATGGACGGGAGTTAACACAACACTCAACTTCTAACAACACAGTCTCCAGCTCATCCCGTGACAGACAGCGTGACCCAAGCGACTTGCGCAGGCCCACTTTCACGGAACGGATGAGCCGTTCCCACCATCCGCCCCACCACGGCGAATGCGGTACAATGAAGCGCCACTCAGGCGCCAGATGACTGTAGACACGCTGCAGCTGCTTATCAGCTCCCCTGAAAGTAGGTGCGTTGTCAGAGTACATGATCCTTGGTAGACCGCGCCTGGCTGAAAAACGCCTGAGTGCTAGCATGAATGCCGGTAACGACAGGGCGTCAGTCATTTCAAGGTGAACGGCACGCGTGACAGCACACGTGAACAGGCACACGTAAAACTTCTTCCGTGGAAAATCGACGCTGAACAGGGGACCACCAAAATCAACACCAGTCACTATGAATGGAGGGGACTGAGTCACTCTGCAGCCCGGCAGAGGCGCCGCCTCCTCGTTGAACGGTCGAGAATCGTGACGAAGGCAGCTGACACAGCCGCGCTTCACACCCTTGGCGATGCAGCGCAAGCCCAAGATCCAATACGCTCCTCTGAGCGAAGTCATCATCGTTGAGACACCCGCATGTTTCAGAAGAACATGCTGCTCTCTTGCCAAAAGCACAGCCAAGTGACATTTTGGCAGCAGAATCGGGTGCTTCTCCTCGTACATCAAGTCAGAGAACTCCAGCCGACCCCTCACTCTGAGAAGTCTATCGTCAGCGATAAACGGGTCGAGACCGATCAGGCGCGAGCCCTTCGGCAGCGACTGGCGCTTCTCCAACGCGCTCCATTCTCCAGAAAACGCCTTCCGCTGCTCCTGTCGCAGCAGATCGAGCCTCGCGTCAGCTAGCTCGAGAGTCGTCAGATCAGGAAGACTGCACCTGTCAGCTGGGGCACGACAGTTCCGTATAAATCGACGGACCCAGCCCGCCACACGGACAGCCTTGGACATCTTACCCCAGCGTTCAACAGGAAATACTTCCTCAAATTGTGAAGTCACCAAACAGAAGGACTCTACTTCAACCATCTCCTCAGTAATAGGATCAGACACCTTCTCGTCAAACGAACACACAGCTCCGTCCGGTGTGCACAAGGTAGCACCGGGCGAGCACACGGCAGCGCCGGGTGAGCACACAGCCCCGCCAGGCGAGCACGCCGCACCGCCGGACGAGCACACAGCACCGCCAGGCGAGCACACAGCACCGCCAGGCGAGCACACGGCTGCGCCGGGAGTGCGCACAGCCCCGCCAGGCGAGCACGCCGCACCGCCGGACGAGCACACAGCACCGCCAGGCGAGCACACAGGCGTGCACACAGCACAGCCAGGCGAGCACACAGGCGTGCGCACGGTACCGCCTGGTGAGCACACAGGCGTGCTCACATCACCACCAGCTCGGTACACATCACCACCAAGGGAACACACGTCACCTCCACGGGGGCACACGTCACCTGCACGGGGGCACACGTCACCTCCGGGAGAACTCACAGAGACGCCGGACAAATCGTGCTGCACCATGACAGACTGGTTCACGTCAGATGTGTGAGAGTGTGACAGCCAAGATGGCCCACTGAGCCACAGCTCTGACCTCACAAGCTCCTCAGCAGACACCCCGCGTGTGGTGAGGTCAGCCGGGTTACACTCCCCCGGACAGTGCTGCCACCATTCAGGATCCGTCAGACTCTGAATTTCAGTCACTCTGTTGGCCACAAACTCCTTCCACTTACGTGGATCGGCCCTGATCCAACCCAGTGCTACCATTGAATCAGTCCAACAGAGGCACGGAGTACTGTGCGAGAGACGGAGCGCACTCCTCACGAACACGACCAGGCGGGCCGCGATCAGGCAGCCAAGAAGCTCTAGCCTAGGAAGACTAAGCTTCTTAACAGGCGCCACACGGCTCTTTGCCATCACCAGCGACACATGAAATGACCCATCCTCCAAAGGGACACGGATGTAAACGGTAGCTCCATACCCTTTGGGCGATGCATCGCTGAATGCCAGAAGCTCAGCGCCGTGGCCGTCCCTCCACGCGCTCGGCGAGTAGCGGCGCGGCACACGCAGCTCCTTCAGCATCGCCAGTCCACTCAGCCATCTGGCGAACGTCTCACGACAGGACTCCGGCAGCGGGTCATCCCAGTGCAACCCCAGCTGCCACAGCTCTTGGAAAAGAGATTTCAGAGTCATCACAAACGGGCTGATGAATCCAAGGGGATCGAACATGCGTGCGACAAAGCTGAGAACGACACGTTTTGTGGGAACAATGTCGTCAGGCAGTGACACGCCCTGGAATGCGAACAGGTCATCAGTCGGGTTCCAGATCACACCGAGCACCTTCACATGCTCACTCTCACCAAACACACCCTGCGCCTTGTCGAACAACAGGGGGCTGTTAGAGCGACACTTGGTCAACATCATGTGGGCATCTCTCATCACACGCTGAGCCTCTGAGGCCAAATCTCGGTGTACGTAATGATGAATAGCAAGTTTAGCTAAAGCTGCGCAGATGGAGCTACGATAAAGGGACAGTGAGGACTGAGAATGCTGCTCTAAGGCTCTCTCCATTGCCCTCTCAGTCTCATCCCTTTATTGAAAATTGGAAACGCCGATAGCTAACGTGAGCACATCGCGTACCTCACCATAATTTGTTACCTATGTAACAAATTCTGCTCCGTTTACCTATGTATGTATATGGTACGCTACTTTTCGCTGACTTCGATATGACGTTACCTATGTAATATGATAATGATAATTTGTTACCTATGTAACAAACAAAATGCTCCGTTTACCTATGTATGTATATGGTACGCTACTTTTCGCTGACTTCGATATGACGTCATGCAACTATCACTTTCAATCCCAAACGTATCCCATCCTTATCACCTCCCGTTTAACCCGTTTCGGCTGTTAGCCCTCCTTCCCCACTTCACACTATGACTAATTCGACGGGTGAGTGACCGTCCGCTGAGGCGTCATCGTGATCGGCTACCTTCGAAAGGGATTAGTGACCAAATCTCGGTAGGTACTGTGATCAGAGACTTTAATTTTTTCCGTAACAACCGCAGCAGCTTTGTGTTTGCGTCATTTGTCGTGGCTTGTAAGATGCTATGAAGGGAACAAGCTGCGTAGTTCACGACTTTTGAAAGTGGTTCTTTGTTGCCTGCATTGCTCTTTATTTATTTGCCACTGGATATTCCATCACGTTAGTACCAGATTTTAATTTCATGGAATTTCATGACGTTCGACGTTCTATTGAAGATGTTTTGTGCACAACCTATCCGTCCTGACCCCAAAATCCGGTGTCGCAAAGAAAACCGAATATCTCTCACTCTCTTCTTGTCATGGGTCGCTGATCACATGTAAAACTAGTCCTGGAGACCATAACGTTCTTCCAAAACAGTTTAATTAAACCACCCACCCCTTATCAACCATTCTCAAGAGAGCCGAGATCTTCAGCGCTCTTCAGTTATGAACATATTAACAAAATACAGCAAACGCATCGTTTCAGTAACGCTAATAAATGTATTTGCTGAACATGCGTAGAACAACAGTGGCCAGTCGCGGCACAATACCGCGAGGCGGGGGAAGGGGCGGCGCACACACCTGCCTTTGTACTGGAGGACCTGCGCCTCCAGCGCTTAGTCATGAGGACGAGTGTAGGTACAACAGCGGAGCCAAGTACAACCCAGTAACGCCCAGGAGGCAGGCTCAGTAAAATAACTGCCAACAACGCGCACCACACTCAGACACACTGCACAAATGACCAGCAACACTCGAATGCCCAGATTTGGCTGGTTAACACTGACTCGCTTCTCACGCCGACAGTATGCCCGTCATATCCCGTCCGCCTTGTCCAGATGTCGCTCCGGTCTCTGGCGGTCTTCTCCAGGTGTCGCCCTGGTCGGCGGGCAGGTCGCATCGGTGTGCCGGCCGGCGCGGCGGGCCGGTGCCGCCGAGAGGCCGCCACGCCCTTCATTGTGAGACTGCTGGGCCGCCGGGGCGACTCCCGCGTCCGGCGGCCCCCTAACCAGCCACCGATAGTGCCTGTCTAGAGAGCTGGGCGTGGTGGCGGTCGCGGCGACACCGCGGTGCGCCAGTTGTCATGGCAACCCGTGAACGCCGCCGTCGCGGCCGGCCACCGAGGCGGTACTCTGCCGGCCGGCCGGGCGAGCAAACCGCTCACTCTGCCGCTCGCAGCGGCACTCCGCTCACTCACTACAGCTAGCTACATACAGCGGTTACGCAGTACGGCCGGCACCGCTCGCTCGCGCTGCGTCCCTCCAGCCGCCGAGAAATGCCCAGTCCAGCGGTGGTCGGTGTCTCCGCGACCGTGTCTCGCTCCGGCCGCCGCGCACAACCCGAGAGGCGTTTGGTTTCGTCCAGCGAGCCACTGCCGCCGTCGCCCCTCCAGGGAGCACACTCGCGCCCAGACGCACAAACCACCAACGCACGCGCACGAAAAAATACACTGAATGCCGCTTACAAACAGATACAAACACAAACAATGCCTCTGTCCAGGTGCCTAACATACCGCCTGCGCGGCCACACCTGACACCTAAATAGATATAAAACAGCCAATTGTATGTGCAGATATTGCCAGCCCGTCGAGCCCGCGGTAGTCGGCGCCGTCTTCCCGCTGGGAGAACGGCTGCCAGTCTTTCAGTCTGTCTGTCAGTCCGTCTGTCTGTGGATCTTTCCGTCTGTCGGCTCCTCAGTAGCAGCAGGCACGGGGCGTGCACAGCGCCCCTGGTGGCGACGACCGGAACTACGTCCGCGCCTGCAGTAGCATCGAGGCGAAGTTGCTGTGGAACTTGAAGTGGCGCTTGTCGTAGAACTTGAGCAGCGCCGGGCTGTTGGGATGGTTGTCCTTGAGGTGGAAGTAGTGCGCCTCGGGCTCGATGGTGGTGTTGCCGCACTCCTCGCAGACGTAGACCTTGTTGCGTCTCTCCTTGTAGTTGTAGTTGTGCTGGACGCCGTGCACTTTGAGGCAGTGCGACTCGAGGGAGCACCGCTGGGTGAACGACTTCTCGCACATGACGCACCGGTACGGCCGCACACCTGTTGGAAGAGGAGCAGGAGCGGTCAGGTCATGCGCTGAGACACGGGTCGGGTACAAAGCACACACATAGCCCATGCCATGGCACTAGTTGAAATTTGCTTTCAGGGTCCGAAGCTATAATTACATACGGGTCTTTTCCTATCAGATATGTTCATCTTTCTAACCGCAGCCTGTTCATGAACCATGGACTGAAGCCTGAATAGCGATTGAGCCGCGCCGCCCCGTGCCCGTTCTGTCACGTACCGGTGTGAGTACGCGTGTGTCGCTTCAGGTCGAAGGTGTCGTTGAAGCCCTTGCCGCAGAAGGTGCAGAGGTAGCGTTTGACGTCCGAGTGGCACTTCATGTGCCGGTTCAGCAGGCGCTGCAGGGTGAACTTCTTGGAGCAGAGCCGGCACATGTAGGTTTTCGGGTCATCCTCCACAACTGCAAAGGTGGAGAGGACAGTGTGAGGTACCGCTCGGGATGGCTGTCTTCGCAGAGAGAAATACACCGATATGCGGTGGTCACTAACTAGCTAGGTGGCCCTACTCGGAAAAGAACAATAAGACAATGGAGCCATGCACGATCGTGCCGGTTAATTTTCCTTATCACGTAGTATCGCCGTCGACTTTTGTCCGATCTGCAGATATCGCGGTTAATTTAATTGAAACAATCGTTGGTTATAAACTTGCTAGTGCGTCAGCCTTCTCAACATCTTTTATCTTATTTTTTAATCATGTGAGAGTCTGATTTAATCGTTTCCTGGCTCATCTCATGCTGCATGCTCGTTAACGCACGACAGTCCTCGCTCGTGATAAGCCGATAATGATAAAGCAACCCTGAAAATTTTACCAGCCCTAGCCAACTCTTTTTCCAGTGAGATCATGAGATCAGCAACTAATTGCGCCACTCCTCTCATCGTTCACTCAGCACTTCTTACGTCTCGGAAAACCAAGCTCGCCGCTCCCAGTGAGCGCCTATTTCGGTGCCGTGCGCCACTGTCCGTCACGGTCGGCCGCAACCGGCGCCGGAAGCCTGCGCGGTCCGTCGCGGCTATTACCTCCAGGAAGCGGCGCCGACGACCTAGCCACTCTGGGTCTCTCGCGTTCATTCACCCGGCGATCGCAGCGCCGCCCAGCGGACGGTGTGTAAGTTTGGGTTGTATACTCACTGATAGGTGGCAGCTTCTCGACCTCGAGGTCTCGCTCGTTGATTAGGGGATTCTTGATGCCATGCCCGCCGTTGACGAACTCGAAACTGTGCGAGTCGGGCAGGCCCATCTGAAGGAAGACAAAGAAAAGACCGTCAGGAAATGCGCTCAGAAACACAATCTTTACAGCAGTATCGCGAGGCGACGGTGCCTTTAGTTCCTACTTCCAACGCAGCCGACAAAGAGACGTTTGCTTTTTTGTGTTAACAGACCTTTGTTTCTCAGAGAAAGGCTATACCTGTCAATGTGAGTGTACACGCTGGAAAAAAAAAACAGATTGGGGTAGCCGTGCGGCGTACGTTCAAGTTAGGTTACGAGTGAATGCATTTATGTCGTAAAAATAGCTCACTTCTTGACGGACGTAAAACATTAATTAATAATCGCTTTTGACTAGTGATTTTGATTTGGTGACATTAGCAATCAGCCCGGCCCGGTTAAATATAACTACTGCGCTGGCTCGCTATATAGCTCCTTATAAGGCCTGCGCCAACGTGTGCTCGCTACGAAAACATGCGGACCCGTCGCCACTTTGCATGTGACAACTCTCTTCTGGCTAGTTGTCCAAGGTTACCCTGACGTAACCCAGCCCGAGATTATTTCGCGCTAGTCTCAGATTTCCACCAAATCCGCCGGGCTGCCTGCTATCGGCCAGAATCGTGATGACAAAGTCACGTTTGCAGCTCTGAATATCTCGTAAATCCCCCGATTTCTCATTGTGTCCAGGCCGGATCGGGCTAATCCAGATTGAGACGACACGGTTGACAGGAGGGCTATCAGTCGTTGGCTCGCCCCGGTGACGCCAGCCTTGAAACGCTATCTCTGACATGGTGAGAGCGCCCAACGTAGAATTTGGTATCTACCTGTCTAATGAAAAACCCATGTGTGCGTTTGAGAGATCACTACGCACTGGGAAGTGTATCCTCCACTAGGCAGAGCAATGGGTGATAGGTGCGAATCGTGCACTGGTTCGGTTGGGAGGCAGAGCACTCTCGTGCGCTGTCTACTATGCACCGGCTGTCAGTGACTGTCTCTATGTTCACCCTGTCTGTGCATCTGTCTCTATGTATGTTCACTGCATCTGTATTGTACGCTGTGTCATGGGTACGTCTATATATGTGTCCGTACTTGTGTCTATGTCTGTGTCTGTGTCTATGGTACTCACCCGCTGCTGCAGTATGCTGATCCGGATGTCCAGCGCTGGCATACCCTCGCCGTTGTTGCCGTCTCCGGTGGACGAGCCGGGAGAGGTGGGCGAGCACCGGCCGCCCGGCGCGCACGGAGAGCCCGGAGACGCCGCCGTCGACGACTCGGGAAGCTGTGGCGGCTGGACGGCCAGCTGAGCCGACGGCACGGGCGTCGGCAGCGCCGGCACGGCCGGGCCTGTCACCAGGAACCGGCCGTCGTACACGGCATCGGCCAGACACGAGGACACCACCGGCTCGGAGAGAGCTGGCAGGGTGGCGGCGTCACCGAGCGCGTCCACCACCGTCTGGTGAGAGAGCTCGGCCTGGGGCGCGCCGGCCGCCCCCGAGCCCGGCTGGAGGAGGTGCTCCAGACCGAACAGGTCCGGGGAGTCGGCCAGGAGGCCGGCAGTGCCGCCAGCTCCGCCGCCGATCACCGGCTTGGTGTCGGCGAACAGCTCGACATCCAGCTCGTACGAGTCGCCGAGTCCGAACGGATCGGTGCTGCTGAGGTTGAAGGGCAGCGGCGCGTGGCGAGGCAGAGGCCCGCTGGTGGAGTGCACGCTCCAAGACTGAGCTGGAGGGGGCTGAGGAGGCGGCTTGCAGCCTTCTACTTGTAAGTCCACGTAGCTACCCAGATACGTGTCCATGTCGGCTGATTGTAGGGTCTGATACTGTTTGGGAGAATGGCGGCCGGTCTCGTATGAATCGTCCGGCTGTTCGGTCTTGCAGCCGAGCAGACCGATCAGACCTCCCGCGCCGGGCCCACCGAACAGACTTCCGTTGTTTCCTCCTCCGTTGTTGTTGTTATTATTGTTGTTGTTGCCGTTGTTGCCGCCATTGTTGTCGTTGTTTCCGTTGTTGTGATTGTGGTTTCCGCTGTTGTTGTTTCCGTTTCGGTTGTTCATGTGGTTGTCGTTGGGGGAGCCCTGGTCTCCGGGCCCACCTCCCCCGCCGCCGCCGCCGCCCCCGCCCCGGTATGGTGAGCCCGGGGTGGGAGACAGCGGGTTACTACCGGAGCCGAGCGGCGTCTGCATGGGCGCGCAGCCATTGCGCGGCACGCGCAGATTCATGGGCCGCTTCTGCGGCGGTGGCGAGTCGATGTGGACGCGCGCGCTGAGCAGGTCGCGTCGGTAGAACGGCCGCTTCTTGGGCAGCGTCGGCGTGTGTGCGATGACCGAGAGGCGGCCGCGGCGCGGCGCCGCCAGCGACGGGAAGCAGCTGAGCGGGTTGGCGCCCACCGAGAGGTCGATGGCGCTGCCGGCCGGCGGCTCCGCGGACGCCGGCGGCTCGTCGCTCGCCGGCTCGGCGGCGGCTCGGCACGCCTCCTCGGGCTCCTCGGAGAGCTCGCGCTCGTCGGCGGCGCGCACCAGCTCCGGTTCGTCGGTGTCGTCGGCGACGCGCGCCTCCTGCAGGCGCCGGCTGACGGCATCCACATTGTCGGCGGCCTGACGGCGGCGCTGCTGCTCCTGGGCGGAGGTGCCCGCCGCCGGCCGAGGCCAGCCCTTCAGCGGCCAGCCGAACTGCGGACCGGGGCCGCTGGCGTCCGAGTCTGCGGAGAGACGGCGTCGGTCAGATCGGGTGGAAACGCAGCGAGGATGAGCACGAACTAAAAGAACGTATCATAATATCAGCGCTATTCAATAAGTACCCGCGCAATTGGTAAGCACTTAGCAATATGCAATACAGTCTTCTTGTTTGTCACTGCCATGTTTTTCTCTGTATCGCCGGTCTCATTCCGCTGTTCTGACCCACCGTTCACACCGACCCCCGAGTGGCTCTATGTCTATCCCCATTGTGCTGCCTGTGATTCATTGCTGTACGAGTGAGTGGCCCCAGCGGACCATGAGCCTCTGTAATACCGGACCTGACAACTGGGTGTCTGACAACGCTGTCAGGCCAAAGGTCACCCCCCCCCCCCGGCCCTCCTGTCGCGCCGGGCTATAGCCGGACTACCGCTTTTGACAGGCTGCAAATACTCACTCATTGCCACCCATCTGATGGACTGCAAGCCGTGCAGCGCTCGCTATCACTGACGCTCCAATTATCTCTTTTATGACTCCACTTCCTTGATAAGCCGGCTATCTGTACGCGTATCTGTCGGCCTTTTGACGTTGCTGATTGTGTCCCGAGGGTGATGTGGCGGCGGCTTCTGCCGACAGGGCGGCCGTCCCTGGTCACCCGGAACAACGGACGACCAGAGCACGCCTGCCGCCACTCCGGTCGGCCTTGCGAGCCGCACGCAGCGGGGCCGGGCGAAGGTGTGAGGGAGAAGGTGGTTGTCTCCAGACTGTCATATGCGGAAATCACTGGGTATCGCCTGACTGCCCTGACTCGCTGCCCTGATATTTGTGAACGCGTGCAGGTGGATGGGTGTGAACCGCACCAATGTATGCTGTTGTGAGAGAAATGACAGACAAGTGTCAAATCAAAGTGCACCAATAACTCCAGCAAAGCATGTGACACAGACACAGTGGTGTCGTGCTACGTCGCCGTGGCCGTTCGGGGCGTCGGCTGGCGCACGTCATCAAGGAACACTGGGCTGTTGTTCGATACCGGACGCCCCGTCCACCTCAAGGTAAACATCAACAGCCAACAGACTTTCACTTCCAGGAAACGGCAGCTCTCACCGGCTCGCCGCCTCGCCAAAACAAAGAGCCTCGAGGGTCTCTCGGTGCGCGCGTTGGCTTACCCGAGTACGCCGTAGAACAGGAGGTATAATTTTAGACCGCTCCGTTTTCCGCTGATCTTCCTATTGGACTTTTCGACCGCAGACTGGGGTCGAGGAACGGCGAAGGGTGTCGGCAGTAGTGTGGAATCGAGGGTGAATCGGTGCCTGGTGAAGGCTGAGCCGCTGAGAACAGGATGCACGGCTGGGTGGGGAAGTACGGCGTTCTTTACCGTGACACCAGGCAGCGACCCATCGGAATGTCTACACGGTTTGACCCGGAGCTATCTGAGGCTCGGAATGTTGCAAGGAATGGGACGAATGGGTACGATGACGTTGAGCATGTCCGTTAGTGCATGACGTGTGCAGCATTCCGATCATGCACCGAAGGACATTGAGAAAGGGAACCCCGTCGCTCATCGATCTGATGAACTAGGAAGGCTAGGAGCAGCGCCCGAGTGGAGAAGGTACACGCTTGTCGCTCAGCAGTGACGGCGTTCCCACCCACCCTCTGTTTCCTAAGTGGCCACAGTGACAGCGCCGTCACCGCCCCCGCGTCTCGCTGGGCGCCGCGCCGTCGCCGGCCGGCGGCCGCTGGACCGGGCCGCGGGGTCACCTTGGCCGACCGGCGGCGCGGTGCGTAGAACCCGGCACCGGCCGTGCCGCCGCCGCCCCGCAATCTCCACGCGTTCTGCTCGCTTTCTGCCGGAGGCGGTAGCTGCAGCGGGAGGCGGGCTGCGCAGGGGAGTGACTTTGGTGGCGTGTCCGGTCGTGCGCCCTCGCCGCGCCCCGCAAGAACGGCTCCAGTTGCGCAACGGCGCCCTCGGCTGACCGGTGCACTGCGGTGCGGTTAGTGACGTCACGGCCCGGCCTGCAGACCGTACTGATGACGTCATAAAAACAACAGCAGCAGCAGCAGTGACTGTTCTCGGCGGGTCAGAGCGATCTGCGTCATACGGCCGGCACTGGGTGAGACGGATCCGCCCGGTCCGAGGGGCTCCATACGGGGAAGATGCGTCACTCGGCCCCGCCCGGCGCCGGAGAATTGTGTCAGGCGCCGCACCAAGACCGTCGTGACTAGTGCGTCACGCATGCCTCTCGTGACCACGGATATAGGCACGATGTAGAACAATGATCTGACTTCTAAGGATCGGTTATTCAGTGTTCTCGCCGCAAGCCGTCGGCATTCTGGGTATACGTTGGAGAGGCTTCTGGTCACATCCTGATGGCAGGTTGATAAACCGTGCACTGTGCGTGACAGGGGTGTTCTGTGAGCTTGGCTTATCGAACCTCAGAGTGCACGACTGCTGAAACAGATACTGTTCTGGATTAAAAAAGAAATACACAGACCTTTACTACATGACAGGGGCCGCTGATATGCGAAACAAAGGATTAATGCCGTGCATATTTTATATCCGCCAGCGATATTTTCACACAGGCTAACGATAAGCCTAACTCAATCAATCACGATCCTTTACGGCTGTCGTTAGAGGAGTAATCCCACACAGCCACAAAAATAGCTTGCGAATATGATTCTTTTGTGGTCAGCGCAAAAACGCAAAGCTATGTCCATCGATCATTGTTCATAAAACGAAACGGTGACCCCAAAAGTTTTAATGTTTCGTCATATGCTATTCCATCGGGAATGTCACTTTATGACCTTGCAAGTCGATTTAACCTATATCTTAAAGGGTGCCCGTCTCGTAAATATCTGACTAAACTGCATCTTTCTGGCGATAGTGTGTTATTAAAAATGTGCACCTTTGCAGTGAGTATTTCGCCATGGGCCCAGTTTCACCAAGTGGGGTAATTTCGGCATGGGGTAGATTTCCATTCTGCCCCATGGGGTAAAATCCAGTTTCACCAGCTCAAACTACCCCCATGGGGTAGTTTCGGCGTCTCTTGTGAATGTTTGCTAAGCAAGCAGCATCAGCAAAACAACGGAACGCTTTGATTGGTCGAGAATTTCATTTCACGACGGCGTGAAATGAAGAACACATTTGATTTGGCTTCTTGTATTTGTCTACCAATCACCTTGGTAACGATGGCACAATGGCACCTCAGTTTCCAAGATTCACAACTTTATTGAGAAAGGAATGGCAATGCACAACCGCGAATCTTGATGGATAGGTTACAGAACAATGGCATGTTTTATTATCGAATAGTATCGAATGTTTTAAAATTAATTAGTGTTTTAGTAAATTTGATGTTTATATTAGATGTTTAAATTATCTATAGTCACCGTGGTTTAAATTAGATGATTTAGATTAGATTAGATGTTTAGTGTTTTATAATTAGAATGTTTCAGTAAATTAGTGCATGTTTTACTAGTATCGAATACACCTTGCTTGGTATTTTTGGCGACTTTTAACTACGAATCTTTTGCACCAGATGCTTTTATTTCTAATGTGCATTACAAAATACATACAGTACCTACAGATGCACGGCCCATTTAACGCAACTTTATTGAGATATGCACAACAGCGACAAAAATAAAAAAATATATATGGAAAGTATCGAATCCACTTGGCCTGGTATTTTTAACAACTGCTTATTACGCATTACTTGCACCATATGCTTTTTATTTCTAATGAGAATTACCTAGGTATGCACGACATTCTCTTGCTGATTTAGGTACGGCATTTTTATTTTTATTTCAGTTGTTAGCGTCTTGACATTTGCTGGATATTTGCACATTGACCGTAAGGCATATAGATACCTCGAATGATAATTTGAATAGATCACACAAGTTGAAGTACTATGATCATTTCAACAAGACACATCGTCAGCATGTAGATAACCACCGTGAAGAATGTGCATTTTTATTGTTTATATTTCAAGGCTTCCTCATCCGGTATTCAAGGTCACTGTTGAAGGAAAACCTTTAATAGTTAAAAAAGTAAAAATCCTGGCATTCAGCTATCGGCGACATCTATAATGCTTCTTTTGGCTGTTGCAATGCAGATCACAAGCATAGGTGGTGCAGGCTACATGCAGTAAAATATTTGGATGAAACTTGAAGTATCTATGCTATGAATAATGCATACTCAAACATGACAGGTGATTGGACTTCAATAAAATATGTTCTTATTACTATTTTACTGTCAATTGTTGCTCACAATTCGTATCATATTCACAGATTACCCCACGAATGTCAGCCGTAATTTTGGTCGGATATTTGGGGTAGAATTGCCGGCAAACAGCTGATTGATTGTCTTGTTCAGATGCTCACGGACCGTGAGCATCTGTTTGCATGGCAAATTTGGGGTAAAATAAAAACTACCCCATGGGGTAGTTTGGAAGTGGCCAATCAGAACCTACCCCATTTGGTGAAACTGGTTTGGGGTAGTTTCGCCGAAACTACCCCAAACAGAGCTTGGTGAAACTGGGCCATGAGAGCGTACCCGTCAGCACCCGCGACCTGACGATTCCTAACAACCTCAGATCAAGCGGTTCGACAGCGGGGAAAACTCCGCCACCGAGCCGCTATCACCGACACATCTGAACGCACTGACGGATCGGTGAGAAATTGGCCCGACAGGCAGCGTGCATGCCTCTCCTATAATGACGGCGATCGCTGGTCAAGGCAGCAGGACGGAGCGCCCTGCATTCCTCAGCGCTGACGGGGACGATCTGTGTGCTGCGCGGGCGGGTGGGTCCGGGTCGACCCCCGCCAAGCACGGGTAAACAAGGGGAGGAGGGACAGACAGGCTGACCCCTCCGGGTGAGGAGTGACGAGCGAGGACTACGCTAGAGGAATGATAGGGTGGGTGAGATAACAGCATCTACAAGACGGCTGTAGCGAAGGCCGTCTAGAAGTGTAAATCTACCAGCCAAATAGACAATATTTAATATCCTAGGCTGAGGACGGAAGTTTTGTTTTTTAATTAAAAATTTCTCAATAATAATTACGGCGTGACAGATGGTTTCGCTTTTTATTCCGACGCGTATGCAATTTGGCGCTATGATACGCAGTTTGTCTTCTCAGTGTAATTTGTCCATCGCTCCTACCGGGTGGATCCTAGCGTTCTGTAGACGAGCTGTTGCACCGTTCTGGAAAACCCAGCAGCGCCGCGGGTGCAGGTCGATGCCATATTTACCGGTGGACCATGACGCTGCGAGTTTTCGGAAGACGATCCTAAAGACCAGTAGGGCAACGGGTAGAGCGTATGGTATACACGAGACTCTGATATCGAAATGCAGGCACCGGTGCAACTCTGAGAGAGGTTTAGTCCCTCCTTCGAATTCCATGCAGACTTCCAACGGTCCCTTTAGCAACAAAAGGGCAGCTTAAAACGTACAAAGTCATTGGGTACGATCATCAAAACCCTCACCCTGAAATCAGTGTTATCGCTCATGCCGCATGCGTGCACAGAATCACACAAAAATCACAGCTTGGCTGTCATGATGGTGTTGATACTCACGACGCCGGCAACATATAGTGCCGGTTTTTCCGTCTTTCTCTAGGTGTAAGCAGCCATCGGCGCTATCTGACATCGCCATGCTCACGGTACGCTGAACGCAGCGTCACCAGCGCTCGTTGACGTCACAGATCGTGTCCAATTAGGAAGCTGGTTGTCAGTGTCGGGTTACACGGTATAGTCCGCTGAGAACTCCATGTGTTCCGCCCCGCGGGATGATCGGACATGGACGTCATATGCCGCAAATGTCCGGTTTGCGGATGTTGCAAATGTCTCCGCCACCACACGGAAACTCGCTGTCGCGTAATTACCGCTGTCATTTAACGTTAACTGTAATGAATAGATATGCGTTCATTCAAATACCATCAGTCATCACAAGGTTAATGTATGTCACATGTCAACGCACATGTTGAATGACGCTAATTAAAACCACCCGAAGGTTTTGTTTCTACGCTTTGTATTCTGTCCGTATCAGTCTGGATTCCCGGTGTTAGCGACCTGTGCACAACTGCTGTCACCAAGTCTCCCACCTCCCTCACTATGCGCACTATCCTAGCAGCACTGCTGAAACTCCCACCCGGTCCTCCTCGGCCCCCCATTCCAACCAAAACCAAACCAAATCATAGCTCGTCGGCCATCACCGGATGGCCATGTGCGTCATTGCACGGATTATCCCAGCGGTAACATGCGGCCGCGCCCGGCGTCGTTGCCGGGTCGGGATAGGGGACAGGACTATAACCGTTACCCGGTTCAAGGTGAAAGGACGTGACGCCGTTTTTGTTCGCAGTTTTTGCTGTCTGGTATCCCAGTGGGGACCGGCGCTTCTTCACCGCGTCATGTAGCCGGGATCGTGGAACTATGCCCGCCGTCCTGGGAACTCACGGAGTGGCGCGGTGCCAGCTGAGGAAGGTGTCATGCTACCCAGCGTTATCACGTGTGTGCTGTCAGACACTCGTCAGTTTTAGCCGGTCTAATGCGGTGTTTGCGTTTTAGGTTATTGAAAAGAGTGGTAAAATAGACAACCTTGAGTGATACGGCGATCGGCATGCCGTTCTTTGGTGAACTATCGCCGACAGGGAAAGCGTTGACCCCGAACTGCGGTAAAAGTAAAAGTCATTGACAGATAATCCGTCAAAGTATGACCAGTAGCCGGTGTCTGTAGATATTTCCCGGCATTTGGATAACGTCATGCGGCACTCCCATGGCCTACCGCCTCCACTCGAACCCAGAAAAAGAACGCTCGTCGGACACGATAGCTGGGCGATCGACACGACCGGCGCAGCTGGAGTGTACTGCAGTGGCACCAGTGACACACAGCGCTGCAGAGAACGCCGGGAAATACCGGGCGCCGGGGTCTGCAATCTCGGCCGCCATCTGACACCGGTGGTGGTGGTCTGTGGCTGCCAGGCAACGTGCAGTTGTTCTCAGGCAAACGAGTGTCCCCAACAACCCCTGCAATTCGATAAAAAGCGTCTGATCGTCTCTGCTAGCGTACGAGTTTGCAGCCCAACAATGCAACTGCGCACTTTCCTCAAATTTGTTATATAAGTTACTTAACTTTCGTTAAAGACGAACGTGACAGTGCACTTCTCTCGTCCCGACCCCACCCAGTCAAACGAGGAAGGTGTGGCAGCAGACCTCTTGGGATACCGTCACTGGCCGCATAACTGATCAATCCATCAGCATGACGTCCGCTGAGAGGTATCCAGCAGCACGGCCCAGGGACAACCGGCCACACCCGGCACTTCTACCTCTCCTCCACTCCTCTGCCTCTCTTCCCACTCTGCCCCGACTGGAAATCCCGCTCTCAGCGATACCACTCTTTATTACACATAGACAGGTCCCGCTCCCATCTGTATGCTCTGTCTCACTGGATCGATGGCATCATGTGTATGCATTGCTGCAGCCTCGCAGTAATGTTTTTTCTTTAATGATGGCGCTGGGTCACGGGGTAATGGGAGACGAGTTTTGCAGCATGGGCTTCTGTGGGAGATGAAGTTATGAAACCAACCATACTCTGCACCTGGACTTTTGTGGTGAAGTGCTTGTGAAAGCGCCTTGTTGTCTCCGGCTTAATACAGCGTGATTTTTCTGATTTGGAGAATTGATTACCGCTTAATCCCACGTCAAGGCCAATGCCGGATTACCTCATGTCGAGCGAGCTGCACATGGGTGTCGAGACATGCACACCTCACGGTCCGAGAGGGCTCGACATGCAGGCTCCAAACACACGAGCTCGGTCTTTCTCCGGGAGCAAAGGTCACCTCCCACCCACGCTGAGCTGACCATTAGCTGGGCATGACGACTGCTCAGGGAGTTTTCGCCACAGAGGCGCTCCACACGCCTCAGCGCTCGGACCGAAAGTCAAAGCCCTTCCGCCTGCCCTCAGGCGCCGTAAACAACCGACGCTGCGAGGTCGGCACCGGCGGTATTCCTTTGTGGTTGCCACCACTCCACTGCGTGAGACACCCTCCCCTCTGGGGGAGAATTCCACGCTCCGCCCTCAGGCGCCTTCACAGCGGGGCCGATTGATTTGCCAACGCACGCAGACGTGCCTTTCAGGAAGAGCACGAGTCATGCTGGATGAATTCCGACTCCAAAATGTAACAGACGTAGTGTCACAGCCCATCCAGGGTGTCGTCCCGAAGTTAGGTCACTCGGAAGATATCTTTCTGTTCGGTATTGAGCTCCCTCTGTGAGCGCTCCGTCCTGGTGTTAGGCTTCTGTGCGTTTCCTTGGCCACTGCAGTCTCCAGCCGAGGTGACGTTATGAGGCATCTCTATGGGTTGCGACAGCATCCGTCTACATAGTAATACGCTATGCCCGTCCTCTCCTTCCATTATAAGCCTGACTATCATTGTGGTGTTCATTTATGTAGGTATTACTTATTTCTTGAGCGCAGAAGGCATACCGAAATTGTCGTGGTGTTTTGTTTCTACTTGCCACGTTGGCTGTTGCAGTCTCCGCCCGGCTGGTGTTACTTTTCTGTGCGCCCTCAAGTGTACTGCAGTCTCCACGTGTTACGCCCGGAGCCAGTGCGGTCGTTTGACCGCCCGACGGGTGAGAGTGGAAGTCACCGCAGCGGTACCGGTGGAACTGTTAGCAGCCTTCCGCCTCGACTTTATCAAGTCATGGTGCTCCGTGTCCTGGGGTCACGGACAGGCTAACAGCGCCGGATAGGCGGAGCCGGAGTCGGGCGCGGGGGCCGGGCGAGCTGTAGCCGCCTTGTTTGGCGTCTCGGTGCCGGTGCGTGACCAGGTGCGCCCCGCTCGTGACTGCCGGCTTACCGGGCAACTGGCCGGCGATGAAAGTGGTCGCGGGCTGGCCCTGACGCCACGGCCACCGCTCCCCGTCCGTCCCTCCCTCCCTTCCCTTCCCCTCCCGAGCGGTCACCGTCCCCGTGCCGCCGGAAGCGCCGCTAACCAGTGTCCAGCCCAGGTCGCGTGCCCTATCACCCCGCTGCCGGGCGCAGAGCCACCCTCTGTCACGAAACCCCGGCGCCACGACACGACACCGACACGGTGGCTGACACTGAGGTCGGTGGCCGGGCAGCGGCTGTTTGTCCCGGGTGGAGATCGGACGTGACCGTCCCGCCTGCGACGGGCGGGTTGAGTGGGTAAGGGACGAAGTTAGCCTTCCGTGGAGATGGAGTTTGTGGGAAATTGGGCGTAATAACAACTGTAGTCACGTTGTCGTGTAACCACTCTGATGACTCGCACAGAGAGAGGGCTCACAAGTCGCAGGAGGCAGACAGGGTCCGATGATGACTTTCCGAAGACCGCAAAACTTGCGATTAAGCGCAATGTTCTATGGCTATTTCTAACATGTTCAAGTTTAGGAAAGCAGACAGACGTGTGCCTGGTGTGCCTATTCAAATTCACTAATGAATGAGATTGCATGGCCCGGCAACAGCTATAATCATGACTCAACGGCTGTTCATTCTATGTCCGCCTCACATATTTTGCAGCCAGATGATTCCTTGGAACGGGTACGGTATGAGTGACACATTCTGTGTCAGAAGGAAATGTCGCTCTGTTCACGTCTCCATTGTGGCAGTCTGCATTCCGCGCCGCGCCCCAGCCGAGCAGTGGAGCGCTGCACACAGGCCAGGTGTGGTGGCAACTCTGTCATAGTTAGTGAAGTGTGCACTGTGCACCAATCCTTTTCCATTCAACCCGGGGTCATACAATGGTAGTCTGTAGTCCGCTTGTTCACTTTCAATGGCATGACAGTCACTATACGAGAAAAGTATCCTAATCTTTACCGCTTGTCATTGATGACATTTCTAACGAACATGCGGGTCGACGTAGAGATGCAAACAAGATGGCAATGCTGTCTGTGTAGGTAGCAATCAATCTCATGTCACCAACAGCGCACTCGCCTTCCGATACCGGTCCGGTTCACTATTGTTGTGACCGGCGCACCCTCCTGGATTATGAGCGCTGACACTCGCAACTGACTCTCCGCCCCACCATCTCTGGCAGTCTCCCCACATCCCAGCACCCCGCTCCCCACTCGCCCCGGTATAGAACTCACCTGGTGCTGTGTCTGCAGAGACGGACTCTGTCTTCTGCTCGGCTGTCTTTGCCGGCTCCTCTCTGAGGCTGTCCCGGCGCGGCCGCGGCAGCCGCTGCGGCCTCGTGAACACCTCCTCAAGTTCATCCTCTCCGTCCGACTCATCGTCTCCGTACCGACGCGACAGACCCTCCTCGTGCTGGCCCTTCGGGTGGCCAAGCAGCGCGTCGAAGTTGCTGCTCAACTTCTCGCGAAGTAAGAATATTTTCGGCATCTTGTCGTCCAGTCACTAGGGTGGGCTCATGCTCAAATCTCTGACCTGCACAGCACGGCGCGTCCGCTCGCTCTCGGCGTCGACAGGGGACTGGCTGGTGGGCCGGGGCCAGAGCCGGCCGCCGCCCCCGGCCCGGCGGCGCACTGCGCATGCGTCCTGCCAGAACTGGTCTTTGACACGGCGCTCGCTCCGCGGCGGTGGCGACGGCGGCGACTGGAGGAGCGGCTACGGGTGGTCTTGGGGTGGAGCAGTCCAGCGCCCGACGACTGGAGACTGTCTCTGAGCCACAGTGAAAGGATCGGATCCTCCTGAAGCGGCTCATAGGTCTGTCCGGAATCCTGTGAACGGAATACAAGACGCATTGGTCAAAGTTGATAGATAGAGGAGGAACTGAGGACATCGATGAAAATATACATCAATCGCTAATAACATGCAAGTCCCAGCAAGTTCTGTTGTCAAGTTCATTGCACTCACATATAGACCGATATAAGCCCGAGCCTTTATCAGGAATCATTCCGCATTAATTGTCTGGGAGTCGGAGTGTGGTGGTGGGAAGCCGGCGGCCCGGACAGGCCCCGTCGGCGGCCCGACGAGCCGCCTCGGTCGATGACCTGAGAGCCGCATGGTGCCCAGTGTGGAGCACTCGGTCTACAGCCCCTCCCGGCGACCGGCCGCTCCGAAGGTCGCTGGGCGATCGCCCGATCCACCGCCGGCGCTGACGTACATAGCTCGGAAATTAACGATGCTGTGAGATAGTCGGATGTCCTATCGGTGCTGTCTTGAGTTGGTATGAAAAATATCTTGACTGTTCTAACTTCTTGTCTTTTTAGTTACCATTAAAAGGTGCAACTAGACGCACATTGTAAGGAGGAGGTATATTATAATCAGCATTCACTCATTAGTTTGCTATCTTTGGTTGCATTACAAAAGCGACAAAACTTACAAAACCTACAGAACTTACAAAACTTACAAAACTTACATCAACAATATAAATCGTCACCGGTCTCCTAACATTGTTAACTGACTTAGGAAACTGGAAGGCGAAATTCGAATGCCCAGAACACTCGTCACAATATAAGTCAATGCCATCCTCCCGCGCTCGTGCTGCATTGAGCTAGCCCAAGTAATGTTTCACAGAAAAGTTATCAACTGCTACACGTGTTGCAGGAAAGGGCATCTAACACCACACGTGGTATCATAACTACGTACGAAATAATCGCTGATTCGCGTAGCTCCGTGAAAATCGTACCTACCCTCCACCCACCGCGCTTCGCCGCCGGCACAGCGAGGCGCCGCAAGGCAGCAGCGCCCAGAATGACGGCAAATTTCGGCAAATGAGATTGCGTCGCTCGCCGCTTCCGGTGATCATGCTGTGATTACGGTCGGTGTGTCGACTGCGCCAGGCTAGTCACCACTGCGCAGGTATTGCCGCGTGGCCGGCTGTGACGAATCTGGCGCTGTCACGTGATGGGCAAACTGCACGTGCCGACACCAAGACGGAGTCTGTTACGGCACCGACATACTGCCGTGATCAGTGACGTGATTTATGGCTAGAAGAAGTGTTAAAGGGCTGATGATTGGTTGTTTTTTTTTTAGAAGCTAACTGCGTTCACCGTTTATATAAGGATGCAATGCACAAGTTGCGTAACGTATCTCTTGTGCAATCGCTTTTGTACCTATCTATAAGCGTTCGTTGCTCACTGGATACGCCATCCGAATACACGTATATCCACTATCTGATACCCGATATACCTGATATCGTTCATACCTGTATCCGAATATCTGATATACGAATTATGCCTACGTAGACTATGTTTGATGTGGACACTAGACAAAAGACATGGCCTAGTCTGCGATACAATGCTATATTTAGACAAAATTTCATAAATATGCATATTGTGCAAGACTTGCATAAATGATATGCGGCAACCACCTTCCCTTCAAAAGCAGGGTGCAAGCATGTCGAAGGGGCAGCACACATGCAAACACTACCGCATTCAACCCCACAGGGAGTCAATATTTCTTCTTGTGGTGATGCAACAGGCCCGTGTTGGCGGTGGCCGTCAGCCGCGGGTTGCGGAGGGGTGCGCCGGTGTGCAGGGTGCAGAGGGTCGGTCCACGGTCACGGGTCAGCGCCCCGGTCGGCCGCCGCCGGCAGTGTCCCGCCGAGTCAGCTCCGGCCGCGCCAGAGAGGTGGTCGTTGAACCTCCGACTGAGACGAGCCGTCGGACGGCCCGGAGACGGAGCATGACACGGCCGACCGGCGCCGGCGGCAGCTGGAGCCGAGCTGGGTACCTATTAGCCAGTCATCTCGAACTTGAAACACCTCTGGAAACTTCGGGAATGTAGCTAGAGCAAACAAGAAGAAATAAATGACGAGGTGAAGTGAAATAGATGAAGGCTTTTCTGAATGAAACAACAGCGGACGAAACGTTGTGTCTTTGTTATGAACTGTAAGCTTTATATTTTACAAAGGTGTGAACGAAACTCTACCCGTCTATCCCTTCAGCTTATCGCTCGGACGCGTGCCGTGCTCGTGGCATTAGGACAACGGTGAGGGCTCTTGGTCAGGTGTTCGGACGGTGAACGGTCCGCGTACCGAAGGCCGACCGGCGGCCGGCAAGGACGCGCCCGAGTAGCGGATCAGTGGCCAGCGAGGGCAGGGTTCCCATGAGGACTCTCCCTTTCCCGCCGCCTCTGGGTGTTGTGTGAAGGAGCGGTCTCAGAGGCCGCCGCCCTTTGTCGAGGCCGAGACACCGACCCACGCGTCAAAGAGTCGTCTCCATCAACGCCCCCTACCCGTGCCTACCGATGACGTGTCCTCCGCCGCAAAAATGGCCGGTGCTCTGTATATCCGCGTTGCGACACAGGCAGAACAAAGTGGGCGGATGGTTGGCATGGCAACCGACCTGTGGTTGCGTAACGCTGTGTAAAGGCAGCACCCAAGGGCTGAATAAGAACAATAGGTACGTAGTTAATACGGCTAATAAGAATCTACTATGCATTTCAGACCCCATGAGACCCTGTTTTTCGGCGATAATTTCTCCAGTTTTTGTCCAATTAGCTTGAAATTTTGGCATACGGTATTTCAGCTCAAGCGCCAATTTTTGCTAATATGGTCTCTTAACAAAATATCAAAATTTAGAGCACTTGTCGTTGGCTCGTAATGTTAATCAGTTTTGGCTCCCGGATAGAGGCTCGCTCGCTGCCGCACCGGATTGGATAGGAGCGCTGGCCAATCACGTTACGCCGGGCCCAACTTGACTCCGCCCACTGGCCGTGACCGCGATGGGTCTATGCCGTTTCAGTCGGCGTCAGCACCGCAGAGAGGTCGCAGCAGGACCGCATACTGGAGACAAATGGAGCTGGCAAAGTTGTTTCGGGACGGAAGCCCAAAAATTATCCGTTCGAGGGCAGTGGTGTCCTCTTCTCCATATTTTGATATCTTAACGTCGAACCAGCTCATAATATTCATAATGATCAGAGGCCAGTTTTACCAACAGAAAAATAGCCGCCTGCTGGATTTTTTTTTTTTTTTTTTGCGCAGACTGCTTCAGATCAGTAAAAGGCAAAGCCCTATCTGCTTACGTGCCCATCGCGTTACGCTCCGTATGCAAAGCGGTCTTAAGGCGAAAATTTCCGGCAGGTGGCTATTTTCTGTTGGTAAAACTGGCCTCAGAATCAAGGTAGGATCAATTAGACCGATACGGCCGTAAAAGAAAAGAAAGTTGAACTCTTGGACTCTGGGCAATTATTTACGCCGGAGTTGCACGTATATCTCATCGTCAGGTTGGGTCAGGTCACTATACCCGATTACCTATGAGATCATGCGCAAGCCTCCACATGACCCAAAAATATTGATATGTTTGGCAGCTTCAGTGAATGTTTCTGAAGAAGGCGCAGAAAGCAACAAAGTAGAATGAAGACTAATGTCGCGGGCGCGGCCGATTGCCTGGGGCATCACTCAAGCGAGACGACCGTATTCGTGATTCGTAAAGCGGTGCGGGGCGCCGGGTGGAGCAGAAGCGTGATGTGTCGTGTGATAGAATTGTCATTTATCGCTGTGTGTGTAATATTGTTAAGACGTGCACAAAAAGAAATAGGAAGGTGGCAGGCGAAGGTTGAGCACTATACGAGAACGGTCATTAAGAAACACATTCTTTTTTTTTTGCAATTTAGACGTAGTCGTAGTCTGACCTGATGCATAATTTTACGCAATCATTTGAAATCAACAGCGTCTTTTATATGCGTTTTCAGAAGCCCCGAATCTTGTGTGGACTCATATATTTTTGTGACTAAACAGGGTGTACCTGCATATGTGATAAATACAAAGTCAAGGGCTTCAGCTAGTGCGTTACTTATACGCGCTTTTTTTGCTCATTCGATGAAGTTACGGCTGCAACGACAACTGCACGGCAGCTACGCTCCATGCGAGCCGCCCCGGTGCGGCAGCCACCGCCGCCCGCTCCACGCAGCCGACTGACCGGCCAAGGTCACCGCCCCGTCCGCCGGGAAGGCGGAGCTTAATGGTCACGTGTTTGTGACGTCACGCGTACGCACGGATAGCCTCTACTCCACTGACGGATTTACGGAGCCGATTTTAACATTACGAGGCAACGACAAGTACCCTTAAATTTAAAATTTTGTTAAGAGACCATATTGACGAAAATTGGCGCTTGAGCTGAAATGTGCACTGTGAAAATTTGAAGCAAATTGGACAAATATTAAATAAATTATCGCCAAAAAACAGGGTCTCATGGGGTCTGAAATGCATAGTAACTCTGACTGACAGAGCTAGTTTGCCATTTATAAAAGAAAGACCTGATTAACTTAATCAATATCGTTACGGACTATTCGTCGCTTGGTTGCAGCGGTGGCCGATAAAGAAATGAAGCCATTATGTTCCAAGCCAGCTCATGCCACATTATATCCGGCCTTAAAATTTATGTTTCAAATCTGGCTTCATTATGCTATTTAAGCTTGGCTAAAGCTTACCAACCATCGAATAGTTAATCCTTCCGAGTAGGCAGGTGCAGGCTTTGTTTTGATGCCGATCGCCGTCATTGGAAACTTCTGGGGCATTCCACGTCAAATCAAACACCGAAATCCGTCATCCCCTTCGATTTTTCTGAAAATTTGTAGGCAGACTGGGCATGGTTCAAAACTGAGTTACGTATAATATTTTCGAAATTTGATAACGCATCGCTGAGATATAGGTCATCGAATATAGCGAAAAATGCCACACATCAATTTTTTAAATGGCTATAACTCTGGTTCCTTTTCTGGTATCAAAATGATATTAACAGGGTCTTATAGGCAATTGATAAGGCTTTGATTTTTAATTATAAAATTAAATTGAAGTGACCTTGAAATGTATTTCACCTTGAATTAAAACAGAAAAATTTAAATAGCAAAAAACACGTCACCTTCGATTTGGGCAATTTTTACATATTATGTCCGTCACAATGTTCCTAACCATCTGTGAAAAAATTGGAGTGGGCCATTCATAACTTTCGTGGCAAACGCCGTTTTCATGCATCAACATCACGCAACCGCGCGTGACCTTGAAAGACAGAGTCAAGACATGCTTGCTTGTGTACACTTTCTGAAATGAATGATTGCTGATTAGTGATATCCCAAACTCTGCGAGAATGGAAATGCATAGTCATCGTAGTCAAGCATTCACGTTCCATAGTAAAAGTGTCTCAGGCAAACGGTATTTTGCGGTGAATTTTGAGCCGTGTGGAAATGCATCATGAAGTAAATTCAACGAAAACAATAACATTATCACGCAACGATATCTTCACGCCTTTTGATCTTCACTACACGAAAGAACATACATTTTTTAGTATGTATGGGGAATTTCTAGTTAATCCAATAATAAATATGGCAGTTCGAGGCCTGCTAAGAGTAACATGTCGCCGGCTGAGGCGGGCTCGGCCGATGCGGGAAACGCAGCAATCAATTTTGTGTTTACACGTTCATATTTCAATTGTTTACCAACCGATTTTCAAAATTCTTTCACCATAAGATTGCCTGTACATTTCTTAGTCTTCTCACAAAATTTGACGCGAATCGAACGTAATCAGCGGTAGGGAGCGCGATGTAAAGACGGAACCGTTCCGTTCCGTCCCGGCACAGTCTACAATTCAGGCGGCGCGTAGCGGTCGGCGCCGGCTGCCGAGTCGCCGCGTTGCTGCGGCGACAGGATGTTCACTTTACACCGCTATTACTAGAACAGTTGTGAACCGATTTTCTTATTGCTTGCACGATGAGATGCCCAATTCAATTCTTGACAGGTAGCCATAATTAATTTCGCATTAATCTTATGAGATATTGGCGAAAAACAGGAGGGGTGGGCGAAATTCGTTCTTCCTCCTCCACTGCGCGTGCTAACATACGTTTGCATATGTGCAATTTTCTTCAAAACTTATGAATGGCCCACTCTAATTTTTTCACAGGTTGTTAAGAATATGGTAGGCAATAAAATATATGAAAATGAGCCAAATCGAAGGTGACGTGTTTTTTGCTATTTCAATATTTGTGCTTAAGAACAGAGTTAAGCAAATTTCAAGGTCATATATTTAAGTAGGTGCAATTCTAAACAAATGCTTAAGAAATTACCTAAACAGTAAGGTTTATTTCATTCAAATCAAACAAGTACAACCAAAGTTATGGTCGTTCAAAAATATAAAGATGCAACATTTTGTAAAAATTTGATGCCTTATATTTAGAAGACTTGTGGTCAGAATGTGCAAAAAAACATCAATGTAATGTCCGGGGCCACACAGGAACTCGCTCACAAATTTATAATGAAATCGCTGATGGTAAGGTGCAAAACAGCCGATTTTTGTTCGATTTGACGTGGAATGCCCCTTCTTGCATTTAAATGACATCCTTTCCGGCAATCCGAATCACCACGTCCCATTTTTGGGGTAAACGCGCCAGCGAAGTAGGTGACTTGAATCATCTTCAATCACTTGATTTGATTTGGGAAATTGTCGCATTCACAGCTTCCCAGAAAGCAGCGAAGTTTTATCGAGCTTGCACCTGCCCGCTGCCACTTCTAAAAGTAGCGGCATCACGCGCTGGCGGCGGCTTAACCTGCTATCGCAGCATTTTCCTTGCGCGTATGTCATACAGTATATCCGCGTGTCATGAACAGCAAATCCCACACAACGCGTGTGACGTGGGCTGCTTTATTACCGCAAAATTCACAGAATTACAGATGACGCGATTACCAATCGTCGTCCATTGATCTGCGTGCTGTCGTGACGCAGCAGGGAGACGTTCCCTCCAGCAGAGGAGCTCTTCTCAGCCAGCTGCTGATCGTGGCGTCCCTCCTCTCCTCAGCCGCGCGCCGTCAGCCAGCCGGTGACTTCGGCCGGCTCTCAGGAGGCGGCGCCGCAGAGAGGGTCTGTCCATGCGCGGCCGCGCGCCGTAACACACCAACAGATGGTCAGCCACAGAGCACAGAAGGTACCGCAGAAGGCGGCGGCAGTGGCCGGCTAACCACTTCCCATGTCGTGAGGGCAACGACCGCGGCAGCATGGGCTGTAGCAGCGGGACCTCTCGGCGGCGGGAGTTGATAGCCAGCTGGTGCCGTCTTCATATACCGCACAGGCCACCGCTGCCGCACCGGTGGGAGGCTGAGCTCCGCACCTGTTAGCACCTCATCTGGTCAACAGACATGGGCGGAAGTGATTTCCGACAAACAGAGAGGGGAAGAAGAATCCTCTTCTCAGATCAACAGACATTGGAGAAGTATCCCTGGTCCAGAAGACATGGTGTAGGACTGTAGGTATACTCATTCTTATTTTTGGCACACCGAGATAGGAGTGTCCCAAATGTAAAGATAGGAGTGCCCTCGTGAAGAAGGGAGAAAACACGAGTGTTTGCATGTGGAAGCGGGAGTGCCCACTGGCCACTTGCCTGGGTCGGAAACAAGATAAACATCAACTGGGCTAAGGGAGCGGCCACACTGCGGCAGGGCATATTTTAACACACTGACTGCGTCCCATTTTGGGACGCAGCCCCCTGCCTTTGGGACGTAGTCCTCGCGAAATTTGGACCACTGCGTCCCATAATTGCGAATTTCGATACTGGCCAAAAGCAATTACAACAGCCCGCTCCCAATATCCCGCTTCCTGCCCCTCCACCAGCACAGTACACAATGACACATGTATCTGTCAGCACATTATCGCACTTGCATTATATACCTACTATTTCGCTTGCAATGTGCCCTTTCCGATCGAAGCATGTGCCCTATGGCACCTTTGGGACGCAGTAAAAAATCCTTAAAATATGCCCTGACACTGCGTCACTAGATTCACACTTAGATCTGCTAGCCGGACAACCGGACACAACATTTGCCGTGCACGTCACATTGGCCGGGGACTTACGGTGTCCAGCGGAGCTGAAGCGATGGACAGATTGCCTAATGGCATCAGACGTGACTGGACCAGTCAGATAATGCGAAGGTCTCCACTCTCCTCATGGAATATCAAGTGGAAGATCACGGATGTTGTTAGACTGGAGACAGAAGATAGTGTTGTGCCTTCAGAGAACACCTTATGAGCTCATAATGACTCATATCGTCCGAATTATCAAAGTTGTCGGGATTGATGGTAAAGAAGACACTAATTGGTGGAGCTGTCTCATTTAAACTTATCAGTTTATGTCACCGTAAAGGCAGGCAGGCCATGGGTTACTGCATGGTTCGGCGTTAGAGTCACTGACTTCATAGCTACAGAGTGACCTTGATGACTATATAATTCATTGTCATCAGTTAAGGCTGATACCATTAGATGACTCATGAATATGATTTTGATCTCTGATGTCTCATTTACTAGCATGCATTGTCATATGCGTCTTCCCTTCACTTGTTCTTTCGTGACCAGTCCATCTAAAAACGTGTCACGCGTCCTTCCATGACCATCATCAGTGCTTTGCTGACGAGTGTCGACGAGCTCACCCAGATACGGCCGCTTTTTCTGTCCTCACAGCCACCCCTGCCAGGCCACCGCTTCTGGTTTACAAAAACACGGACTCCCGGATCAGTGTCAAGACCACGCCTCCAGTCGCCCGTGAAAGGAAGAGCCAGCCCGATCCACACTCGTCCACCGTCGGGCTAGCCGTGTTCACTGCTCAGCTCTCCGGGTTCCGCAGTTTAGCAGCTGGTCGCTCGACCAGCCTCATCAGTCAGAAACAATAGCTTTGGATAGCCTGTCTCTTTGTTTCCATCGCTGTGGACAGTCTGATCGTCTAACATAGGGAAGTCAGCGTCACGGTCAAAGACAGCCAGCAGCAGTGGAGTTCTGATTTGTTCTGATTTTTCAGCAGTGGAGACAGATTAGATCGACAGCCGGTCACCAACTGATTACTGGCATCCGAGGAACAATATTGGAAAACAGGGTATTGGTGCACACAGGATTAAAGGTAGACCGCGGTGACAATTTTTCAAACTAATAAGTAAGCAAAACGTCTGCAAAAGTATTGATCACAACTTAGCCTTCAGTCATGATCCAGTGGCAAATTACCGTCGGGGTAAATGAAAGTGCCGGCCGACAGCTTATCATCTCAAAAATTAACCCGCGCGGGGCTGGGGTCTCCAGCCGAACGCGCGGGGCTGGGGGGGGGGTAAATTTTACCCCCCCTGTTATCTCCCGAACTAATGGTCCGATTTGGAAAATTCAAACGCTAATCGAAAGCTCTCATCACGAACTACTAAAAACATGTACTTAATTTAAAGTTTGAGGTCAAGGTCAAGGTCAGGTCAAGGGTACAAATTGCAAGTTTCTACAGTATCGGCCTTGCACCGTAGTTGCCGAAGAATGGAGTCATGGACTGAGACTGATCGCCCAAAACGTGTTCTTAGGCTACCAAGACAATATTCGTTGCATACAATATCATTCAGAGGTCAAGGTCAAGGTCAGGTCAGGTCAGGTCAGGTCACCAAAAAAACAAAATATAGAAAAGGACATGTGCGACACATGTTTTATGGGTCATTTTACTCATAGAATTCAATAGGCACACTCAATAAGTGATATGGACCACCTCTGGATGAATTTCAGGTCGAGGTCAGGTCAAGGTCAGGTCAAGTGAGGTCAAATTTTGAAGTTGGTTGTTAAGGCCTAAAAAGGTGTCTATCTGATGCAGTTTTTCACGGCGAATCGAATGGTGCTATTTTTGTTTCCGTACGAGGTCTAGAACTTCCAAAAAAGTCATTTTTTCAAAAAAATTGTGTGTCGTGACGTCATAAAATTTTGAATAACTCCCACATTTTTGAACCGATTCTTCTAAAATTTGGTATGTAGGTGCACATAGACCACTTCTCTGACATATATTCCGGTTTTTTCGATAGACTCAAAATTTTGGATTTTATAATGATTTCCCCCAAAAAGTCAGTTTTTTGAAAAAATTTAGGCCAAAATCCAAAATTTTCAAAAAACCGAGATAGCCATTTTATAGACAAAGTAAAATTACGTATAACCTTTTTTGTTACGTCTTGATTCCTTTAAAAATGAAGATGTTAGCGGCGTTTGAACTTTTGCCGTTTTTGAGGCGAAAATGGCGAACATAACGTCACTAAAACGTCAATTTTTCAAAAATTTTCCGACGGATTTCGCTCAAATTTTCAGGGAACGTGTCAAATTGATGTAAGAAAAGGTACTGAAAGTTTGGCGGCGCTGCGCGCCGCCGTTTTTGAGATATCGCAAAAATTCGCGAGGGGGGGGGGTAAAATTTACCCCCCCCAGCCCCGCGCGGGTTAAGGAAGTAATGCAGAAAAAAATCAAATGTATGGCAAGGCAGAATCTATCAGCGACAAGTAATTTACTGGCGATCAGCGCAACAAAACGGTAAGGCGTCAAGCCATTCTAGTTAAGCCGGCAGCACTCAGCAAAGCACAAGCGGAGTGAATGGTTGATGTCAGCTCTACCCAATATCCGGGAAAGGCGGTGTCACCATTGACGGACCGGACAGCCCCAAGTGAGTCTGTCGGCACCACGACCTGCCCACTGTCGGCAGTTCGCTCCTTTTTCCCGAGCGGCGAGTCTGTTCGGCGTCACGAGCCGGAGCTGCCCGTCACACAGAGGCGTGACGGTCAGCGAGGCGCCGTGACGCGGAGGAGACTGACCGTGGTCGTGACGTGAGGTTGTAGCGACAGGGTCGGACGGTACAGCGGATGGTCTAGACGTGTTTTCGTCCCGGTCCGGTAGCGTTTCTATTTTTGGCACTGGAGTGTCACTGCCACTGCCCACTTGTGACAGTCTGGCCATCAGTTATCAGATAAAAATATGGCGCCAGACAATCTGGTGTCTGGCTTTATCTGAGGACTAAGGAGTGGATGTTCGTTGATAAGCGAGTGTTAAGTCTGCAGTCTGAGGAGTGCCTTGGGTTCAGTCTAAGAAGTGTTTGCATGATAGTGGTCCTTGAGTGTCTCTGATATGGCCCGAGAGTGTCACTGGTTAGGGCCGTGGGCGTCTGTGTCGATTCCAAATTGTATCGTGGGCTTGACACGGGAGTGACTTTGGTTAAGTCAGGGTGAGTCTCGGGTGGCTCTGTGTTTGCCCTGACAGGTCTCAGGCTTAGTCGAAACTCAGGAATGTCTTAGTTCCGGGCATGTTTTTGGATTGGTCCGGGTGTCTCTGGCCTGGTCTAGGATTATCTCTGAGTCACTTCAAACATTCTCCTGCAGATGAGGGACGTTTCCGCTGTGGGCGTGCACCCACGACCCCTGACGGAGTTTGGAGCTCGGGACCACGCCCCAGCGCAGGCAGCCCCGCCCTGCCGAGTGTCGTGCCTGCCACCGCCAGCCCACCCCGCCCCTGTTCCTGGAACTGGCTCACAGCTGCACAACGTCTGATCTCAGACCAGCACAGGGAGAACAGAAAAATAGCCGAAACAATGGTCGGCACTGCATTCTAAGAAGGTAGAGCATGAGATAATTCTACCGAATTGCGTTGCACACATGAACATAGAACACGAAATCTACACTCTGTGTAGCATGTGTTAGGAGGCATTCCTTTTAGAGGAATTGAGATAATTCAAAATCCTTTTTGATCTTATCCAAATACTCGGAATAGGATCGGCGCAAGGCGTTTGTTCAAAAGTCGACGGCCTCTGGACCAAATCTACAGATGCATCAGCCACACGGAAGCACAACAAAAGTTGAGGCGCTGGCCTTGTCTGTGGTGGCAAACCAGTCAGTCGAGAAAAGCGCTCTGTGACAATCTGCGTAGCGTTCTCCGAATGATTGCGACGCAAGCTGCTGAGCAGATAAAAATGTTCCCGGAAAACAGCACAGTGGTCGGCAGCCAAAATACTCCAAACCGGAAAACATCGCTCCTTGTAGACCAGGAATCAGATTTGGTTTCGTCCAAATGACACAACAGCATAATCCAGAGCTGTTTGTCTGCAGACAAACAGCGATAGCATGCTAATCGATAGCATGCTATCGATTCAACTCTGCTTGGAAAATACGTCCGTACACATCGGCATTAGCTTCTACCGGCAGCATTCCGCTGCTGGGATTTCGTAACAGAACGCCTGCGCTGCACCTTCAAGATGGCAGTCAGTCGCCGATAAAAGCTCGCCTCACCGAGTGCCGGGTTGACCGGACCAGCCGCCCGGAACACAACAGGCCGCTCCGCGCCGGCACCGGCCAAAATAACCGTTGGTTGCACAACCGGGGACGTTAAGGCCGGCGTACCTGAGCGCTCGTTTGCAAGTCAGTCCGGTGTGGCGGTCCTGCAATGAATCAGCCGCCGCGCACCACGGGCGGAGGGCGCTCGGCATTCCTTTCCGGCGCACAAACACACCACGTGGCGATGGCGCAAGCCCGTGTGACTCGGCCAACCACCTGCGGCCGCTGCCGGACCGCCGGCGGCCATCGCCGACCGGACACTTGCGCAACATCGCGCGGCGCCGCGGCCCGCTGACGAGCATCACCGAGGAGGCGTGGGCGGCGGGCCGAGGCGCCGACCGAGTAATTGTGTGATGAGTGTGACCCCTGGAGGTCACGGCCGCGGGTCACGCCGTGACCCGGTCGGTGCCAGTGACCCCTGGGCAGACGGCGGCGACCACCCAGCCCGCCGCCCTCTGCAGATGGATGGAGCCGGTGGGTGTCAGCGCACCGGGGGACCGGGTCTGTTCCCTCGCGGCTGTTTGGATGGTGACCGTGTGGTCTGCCTTCACTGTCAGCGGGAGGTTTCATGAGGATAAACAAGACAGGTCTTCTCAATGGCCGATAGTATCCCTCAGGGCACCACTGACCACGGGTGGCTGGATACTCGTGGCACAGCATATGGTGCATTGTGCCAACGGCTCCGTATGTGCACAGAACCGTACGAAGGTCTCGGTCACCTTACGAGGGGGTATCGAAAAGTTCTGATCATCACCATGAATTAGATGTGATACAAATTTGATTTTTTTACATGATGTTCATTACTTCTTCACAAGTCACCACACACGACCGCAAACTTATTGCATCGTTTCTTGAACTGCCTCAGGCGGTTATTGTAGAACCTTCGCACTGTCCCGTAAATCACTGCTTCACCTCATCAATGACGTCATTTCTGTCCTTCAATCACCGGCCATACTGTGGATTTTTCATCTCCCGTAACAATCAAGAGTCAGTTAATACCCGGTCAGGTGAATTTGTTAGATACGGTAGGATTTAATGTCCACATCATGTTGTTTCTTCAATCGCAGCTCAGGACGAATGGGTGGGGGCACTGTCCGTGAGGATAAAACATCTTTCTTGGGCTTTTTTTGCGGCGATTCTGCTTGAGGCCATCTCGCAATTTCTTCAAAAGTGTGCAGTAGCGCATGCTTATCATTATCCGACCATTATCAAGACAGTCGGTAATGACTATCCTACGCCAGATCCAGAACACTGAGAGCATTGACTTTCCATATCGGCTTCTGCATCTTCGCCTTTTAAGAAGGGCAAATGTGCCGTGCTTAAACTTCTAGATCATCTTTTTGTCTCTGAATCATACACATAGACCCAGCATTCGTCACAAGTCATCAAATGATCAAGGATGTCTTCAATTTCCTAAAAAAGGCCTAGTTTTCGTTTCGAAAGGCCAAGACGAATTTTTCTCTCGAACAAAGTAGACACACGAACTTCTAAGCGGGCTGACTCCTTTATCGTCTGTAGTTCTTCGCTGATAATATTTTCAGACACTGCCAGCATTGAGAACTTTCTGTTGCACAATCATCTGAAAGGCCACACGACGATCTGTAAGGATGAGGTCCTCCACTTCCTTCACAGTCACCACCTTGTCAATCACTGGTAGTCACTCTCTTCTTGACTCCCTTGCAAAGGCTATGCAACCAAGTTGAAAATTATTTCTTCATTTTCGGTAAGTGCATGAGATGGGCTTTCTTCGCCATAAACTAAGTTCACGTTCTTGATGTATTTTATCAGTGTGATACCGTTTCAAATGCATTAGTTGGATGACGGTTCGGTCCTCAGTGGGCCCAATGCTCATCTTTTTTACTTCTAAGTCTCTCCTACATAAGATAAAACCACTTCTCAGGATTTTCTTTGCGGGAACATTGTTCTTGAGAACCAAATATAATGCCTACCAAAAATCATCAAAATCGGTCTATATCTTCTATGTGATGATCAGAACTTTTCGATACCCCCTCGTATGTTAGGAAACACTGCAGCATTGCGTCATGCTACACTTGAGTGCTGGCGAAACTGACCACG
Source organism: Amphibalanus amphitrite (assembly GCF_019059575.1). Taxonomy (NCBI): domain Eukaryota; kingdom Metazoa; phylum Arthropoda; class Thecostraca; order Balanomorpha; family Balanidae; genus Amphibalanus; species Amphibalanus amphitrite. Next base: position 189,645 of record NW_024881596.1, read on the forward strand.
ATCCAATGATGCAAGTCCACTGCATTTTTGGAGGCTGGACATTGTTCAGCAATGTCATCCGCCGGATTAGTCTTATTTCGGAGTTGAACCAATTAGAGGTTCAGGGTCAGTAATGAATAAATCCGATAATCCCGGGTTCGGAGCATGCAATCGTCTTTTGACATCTGAAACACTCAACTCAATTAAGTCTCGAATGGAGAAATACAACCGTTTAAATCAAATGGCACGTCATACTTTTTTGTTCAATAACCGATGCATTTCAGGCTCAACTGTGAAGTGCAAAAATGAGTCTGCTTATGTAACATTGCCCTAATGATGTTCACCGGCCAGTGTGACATCCTGACACGGTCACGTTTCGAACGTCCGCTGAAGGTCGGCTGTCAAACTGTCAAATGGGATGACACCTGACAGATCAGCTGATATCAGTTACCAGGCTAGTTGGCCTCGACGATAAGGTGGAGAATATTATCATTCGTGACATAAGGTTCGATATTTCCAATAGTTTGATTTATTAAATTCGATTGATATAAGCCAGTTTCGGGCTACATGTGTTACCTAAAGCCCTTGCCATGCAAGTTTTAGCCCAAACAGGTCGCGCAGGCGATGTTCGTGTATTTTCAAGAAAAAAACAAAATGCATCACGACTACTCCGCCTCCGTCTGCTGAATTGGACGTTATCCAGCTCATTGGTTAATTCCACGAGCCCAGCTAATGGCAAAAGTTCAGCGGACTCAAAGGAAGATCAAACAGCTTTTGCTAACTTCCTGCTACAAGGCTACATTCCCAGTTACTTGTATATGACCGGACCGAGCCAACAGCTTTTCCCTGTAGACGGAAGTAGACCCCAGACCTGTAGGTACTTGCAGGTATGAGTTGATGGAGGAGACGTAAAAGGAGAGACGGCAGCAAGCAGACTGGCGATGTGGAGTCTGTGGGCAATGGCGGTGGAAGCCCACAGTTAAGTCGGCTATAGGAGTCTGGATACTGCGGCTGTGTCTGATAGAGTCTGCTGTGTTGGTGGGTGGGTTTGCAACTGTAAAGTCTGTAACAGACGGCGTTGGCTGTGTCTGCGGAAGAGTCAGTGAAGTCTGCCGCTGTGGAGTCTAAGGAGTCTGAATCTGTTACGGTAAAGTCTGTGGTAAACGGTGGCGACTGCGTCGGTGATAGAGTCTGCGGCAGTAGAGTTTAAGGCTGTAGAGTCTCCGGCTGAATGTAGTCTGAGGCTGCGGAGTCTGTGAAGTCTGTGGCGGGGAAGTCTGTGGAAGCCACGGCGCCTGTGTCGGCGGCGGTCAGCGGACCCGGAAGTGGCGGAGACGCGCCAGCTGACGCACCTGAGCGGTGACAGACGGTACACATGGGCAGACGGACGACGGAGGAGTGTGTGGAACCACACCAGTCACAGACGTCATCAGACGCCGACGCGTCTTCAGGCGTCAGCAGATGTCATCAGGCACGCACGATCGTTAATCATCGTATCATCAACTCTACATCGAATATAACTTGTGCCCATTGTACGGTATTACGATGCAAGATAAAACTAAGCCCCATTAGGTTCATCAGACACAGTTTACAACTTTGAACTTACAACTTATTCCCGCATGTTCTATACGCTGTAAAACTTCCTCGCCCATTAGGTTCATCAGACACAGTTTACAACTTTGAACTTACAACTTATTCCCGCATGTTCTATACGCTGTAAAACTTCCTCGCCGATTGTTACAGCCATCCGCCAGATGGTGGTTGACCCGTCGATCGGATCCAGTTGGCATCGGACTGGGGACAGCGTGTACCCAGGTCACGACTAATGCTGTCACCCCGTCGCCCATCTGCCGCACCTCTCGAACACCGTCTGCACGTTCGGAGGTCGGTGAACCGCCAGTGTCATCGGCCTGCACGTATGCATGGAGTTACAGCCGCGGTGGTGTCACCGGCAGACCCGGGCCCGGCATGCAACCCGGCGCACTTACGCTTCCGAGCGGAGACGGGTCATATTTTCATTCTACCAGCATCCATTGGTACTCGCGGAAGCGGATGTGCTGACAATATCAATGCTATGTAACTTATCGATGCACGGCGCCGGCCAGAAGCGGCGGAAAGAGAAGACTGGAGCTTTTATCGTTCTCATAATTGGAAAGACATTCTCCAATAAACTGGCTTCCGGGATCGATTGGTCTAGAAGGCAGTAGATGGACAAGGAATAATGGAGCCTAAGGGGAAACAGAGTGCCAGTGGTGCTGTCAAACAACTGCAAAGTTCACAAAGTTGCAATGCTGCGGCATGCAGTGCGATGTCTCAAATTTGAGCTGCTAAAGCGTAGTGTATAAAATCCAAGCGTTCACACTAAAGCAGATTGTAAATATGTTTTCTTGGAAGTTGCACTTGGTGCACGATTGACTCTGAGCTGAGTTGTAATTAGTGTCACAACACCTGTGACATATTATGTGTTTTAACTCTTTTTTTCTAATAAATTCTTGGCGATTAAGCTTAGCGCATGTTTTCCTTTCCCCATACGTATCAGCAATGTGCAACGATCACTATTTTATTTTTTAGTTGTGCCCAAATCTGCACGCAACTATGTTGTCGCAGATTATGACTATGCATACACACATACACAGCACACCCTTGCATTTCCTTCGTGCCCAGCTTGACATAAGTCGCGTTAATGCAAAACTAGGGAAAGCTTGGAACCCAAGCGATGATGTCTACTAATGTCGAAAAGGCATAAAGGTTTCCGTGTCTGAATTCCGTCGACTACCCGGAATTTCCGAACAGGGCGACGGAAATGCAACCGTTTATCATCTCGCATGCCCACTTAGTCAAAACATTCCTCACGACTTAAAACAGTGGCGGCAAAACGGTTTTCCGAACTCCTCTGCTAGATTCAGCGATACGCACCTTTGCCTGTCTCTTACTTTAGAAGGGATCTCAAAGCACCACCAAACCGTTTCAGTGGCGGCAGACCGCTAACGTATAAGACCGACAACTCAGATCGCCGACCAGCTCACGCGGCGGAGTCCTGATTGAGCTGTGATAATTCCTATTTCGTGTGGGAGACCCAAGGCCAATTCAAAGGCATTTCATATGAATATCCTACACAGAGTATAATTATCGGCTTCAGGCGGAATCTCATGCGATCTGAAGCTCCGTTCCCCGCTGTGGTAGAGGGAGGAGGCTTTAAGAGTTCGCTGACCCTCCAGGGCGGAGCTTGTGCCATTCTCCTTAAAACAAAATTTACCTTATCGTGAGATTCCTGCATGCATTGTCGGTGCCATGGGCGCCGCCACCGGGGGGGACGGGGGGACGCGTCCCCCCCACTCTCAGAATGGAAGGGGGACGTCCCCCCCTAAACTCATTACGGAGCGAGCGAAGCGAGCGTAGTCTTTCGTAGGTTAACGGAAATTTCTGAGTATGCCGTGGTCACGCTTTTGCTAGGCTTATATCTCAGCAACCACTTGACCGATTTAGGTACGTACATGCGGTAATTTTTGTAGGGTAGCACTAGATTCATTCCTTCTAACGAGCATCGGACTATTCCCGATGCATGTGAGTGACTCCATATGCACGTGCCACGTGAAAAGCGAAGAGGTGTCAGTTTTGTAACAATTTCAATATCTCGGCAACTACTGGGCCGATTGCGCTGAAAGTTGGCATGTAGGTAGGTATACCCACTAGGCAATGCATATCCATGTGCCACAGTTGGGGTGCTGCTGCACGTGCGCACACGCAGGGGTCGATTCCAGATCTCGAGAACGGCTGAACCGATTGTGCTGAAATCTGATACATGGTTAGGGACCGGTTAGTAGGGTGCCGTGCAAAAGTCAGTTGGGACCCATTTTGCACGTGCGCACGTGCAGGGTGCCGCTTCCAGATCTCGAGAACGGCTAGGCCGATTGCGCTCAAATTTGGCACATCGTTAGGGACCAGTTAGAAGGGTGCAGTGCACAAGTTAGTTGGAGGTATCCCCTCGCAATTTTGCACGTGCAAGGTCCACTCCACCCTCGCTCCGTTGGTCGCCCCAAAAGGCGTTTTACTGGTTGTTATCCTACTCGAAATTTGATTAGGCCCTTCGGTCCAATGAGACCATTTCAGAGCCGCAAGTATGAAAGAATTAGTGGGAGACATTGGTCGGGGCAGCCACCCCAGTGAGCCACTTGGGATGAATCCGACCAATTGAACAGGCAGCCCAGTCCACTGGCACTCACCGCACCCGGCAAAGGACTATAGCTCCAGTGGAGCCATTCCTGCATGGGATAGTTGCCCGTCCAGCCCGGAGCAGGGGGGTTGCGGCGTGGAGGAGAAGGATTTGACTGTCCTGAGGATGGAAGAGATAGAACGGTGCCGAATCTGAGAGGGTCCAGGAGGTTTAGATACTCAGTATATGGGGTGTGGGCCTACTTGCATTGGTCTGACCCCTGCCACCTCGGCCAACAAAATCTCCAGCTCCTATCCGACCTGTCATCGCGGAACTGCCGATTTTTGATTTCGTGATTAACGTGTGTCGTATAACACGGCTGGCCGAACACGGGCCTAATATATTTTGCCTAACCAGCCAAGAACATGACTTTACACCAATCCGACCTCGAAGTCAAAATTCGAACATTTTCGAAGACTTCAACTCCGACTCTGGCCAAAACTGGCCAAAACAATCAACTCCGACTGATTCCCGCTCCGACCCCACACTTCTGCAGTCACGCTACACTAAATTTCCAGCTTCTAAGAAATAAGCTATACGGTTGACAGGACCAAAAAAAACTTTGAGGCGACTTGACTACTTGACTTGGTTTTCCTGACCTAAGGTTTTCTGGTTACGGTCTGCAAAATTGCAAAAAGCTTGCTACGCGGTCTGCAAAATTCGTATTTTGGAGCAGTTTTGCCTAATGTTTTTTTTTGCCAATTTTCGCGGCGCTACGCGCCGATTCGTGCACAAACCAAAAAGAGAGATTTGTGACTATACAACGCCCCCTCCCCCACGCGGGTATGCAATATGCATTATCTATGCAATATGCATATCGATCATATTAGTGGCATACATCAGCAATTATACCGTGATAGAACACGAGGCTTTGCCGTGCCAAACTGAATCGGACATCAGATGTTTATATAGGTAGGTACTCGGTGGGAATGCGATTTATAGCCAATACTTTAAGGAAATACCCTAAACTACCTTCCTCAAACCAGTTGTTTTGCCACAGTTTTATGAGTTTTTAAACTTAAAATGGTCAGGAAGTAATGAATATTTGCAAAAGGATTCTATATTTATTTTTACAATCACTATTTTCCATCTTTCGTAGAGGCTACTTAGGTACCTATATTGCAGCGGAAGCTGATTGCGCGTTGACCAAGCATAGTACGTAGTTCAAACCAGCTGAATGTTGATTGGCTAGCATTTTTCCGTAAGGGAATGGATTTCTCGGTAAGAGAATGACCAAGTGTAATCTATGGGAATGACTTCAGTCTTCAAACCTAAAATCGATACCGATATATTTGGCTAGGGTGATCGTTGGGCCATAAAAGCTCCTGATTTGTTCTCGTCTCAGCTCAACCTACAAAACCGTTACTTCAGTTCAAAACCCTATGTTAAAAGTGGCATATTTGCTTAAAACGTTGAATGCATCCGACCGAAAAAGCCACGGTAAGAATGTCTACTTTTGGGTTTTCAGTCAGTCAGTCCGTCCCCCCCAGTCAAAAATCCGTGGCGGCGCCCCTGGTCGGTGCCTACCTGGTATGGTACCGTTCTCTGTCTATAAAGAATTTTTGTTCTAACTTCAGGCCGTTCACCTTTAATCACTATATCATTGGGCGAAATGTGCAGCAAGAGCTTGGTCGAAGATTCCGGAAAGCTCCAATTGAACGATCTTGTAGATCTATTTTGAATTGTTCTGTCCCCTACCATTCCACCCGATTGCAAGAATCGAGTAGAAAACCTACACTTTTCGGGGGCTGCTCAATGCTCATACATCATTATTGGGAGTTATTTCCTTCTCTGATAATATGGAAGAGTGGGTAAGTATGTGGGTATTTTAGAGCTGATCAAGGACAATATAGCTAGCTAAGAGTCAGATTGGAAAATTGTGAGTGTGCAAATCAATCCAAAACCATCGCAGCCAGAAATTGTGCGAATAGAGTGTTGGGTTTAAAGAAAGATAACCTTCGAAAATGAGGGGAGGGAAAAGCATGCTTTACATTGCATTGAGGCAGCGTACTTGAGACATTTATCTCAAAATTCTATGCATCAATGGAACCTTCACAAAATTTTATATTTATTCTATGCCGTTCTAGTGACAATTTTTGAATAAATTTATCGTTGATCCAATGGACTGGGGTGCATGCTTAATATAAAATGCGATAAAATGTAGTGATACACAAAAAATGAACAATGCATTCGATCATAGGTCAGTTCCAGTAATTATATGGAGCATTTTCATCCGTGTTCTGTTAATCTCATACCTTTCCGAATGTAGCGATAGTTGGCTACCACATATAACAGCTTTGTCGGTGTAGTCAAATAAAGCCGCGATGGTCCTGTGAGCTCCTCCCAGCAATAAAATAAAAGGGGTTTCCTCAGCCATAACTCGAACCATCTACACAAGAATGTCACGCAATATAACTAAAACACTTCCCCTGTATCTCGGCGGGCCCTAATTTAGCGTCAGTCTCTGGCCGGTGACAGGATGGGAGTCATTGCCCGTCCTCCCTGGGGGGAGGAGATTCTCCGCTCGACTGGACACCGTGTTGGCCGTCCATCTCCTCCCGAGTCCCTCCGTGTCATCGCCAGAACCATTTACCGCCCCATTCGGCTGTCACATCGACCGGGGAGGGGTCCTATAAACCCGCCGCGCCGGTCCGGAGCGCCGGGGAGCCGCCGCTACTGGTCGCTCGCCTGTCGCGGAGGTCCAGTAACCACGCCCTGGGTTCGATCCAGGACTGGTCCCGCCGCCGACGCTGACGCTCGTGGCGCACCTGATCCCGGCGCGCGGCGCTCCTGGCGCACCTGTCGCCGTGGTGGCTGCGCGCGGCAGCTGTTGGCGTCATCTGCGGCGCGGCGGTGCGCCGCGTACGGACCTGTTCCGGTCGGTGGTTCAGGTCACTGACACCAGACCGGCCGCCGCCGCCGTCCGAGACGCCATCAATTGTCTCTGCTATAACGCCAGCGCAGTCAGGGCAGTTATAATTCACTCTCTTCAAGAAGCGACTTCTTACAAAGCCGTCGGTCAACAGCTACAAAATGCAAGATAACTGCAGCAGATTAGAGTTGATTTCGGGGCGAACAAACAAATCATGCTGGACACTGAACGAATCATGCTCAGCGAGTGGATTGCTCAAAGGCCGTAGCAAAGACCGGTGCAGACAAACACCGAACTCGTTCGAGACGAGCCGTTTACATCGCGTGGGTGTCTCAATATTTCTTCAACACGATGACTCGTGAATACACGACCGTGGCGTCAACCAGTAGTCTGCCTCGCAGTGGACCTGATGAGACGCGGGTAAGATAAGTGCTTCTCTTGCCCTGTGGGGACAACGTCCCTCCAAGCCATTTCCATTCCTCTTATGTATTTCAAACCGCAGTCTGTCGGGATTTCAGGGGGCGTCCACCTGTCTAACGATGCGGACGAGGTTATCAATTTCCAGATTTTTTCTCCCTCTTCTCCCCGCTGTGACCGGTCCAGATGACCCGCCCCATGGGTGACTGGCCTGTAGCAGAATCTGCTGGCTGCTGAGTCGGCCCCACCTCCACCTCATGACTCGCCTGACCAGATATGGACTGGGGCCACCCCAGTGCTGCTCTCTCAGCAACAGACTGCTGACGACGGGCAGGGGCAGACGAGGCGGCGCGGGACGCGCATACCGCCGCTCCCGGGCGGGACGGACACCGCCGCTCCTGGGTGGGACGGACGGACGGACGGACGAATAGAAGTACAGACGGACGGATAGACGGAAGGACGGACCGACGGACGGAGAAATGACGAAGAGGCTGGTGAACAAACGAACAGATAAGCCGACAGGCGGAAGAACGAACAGACGACGGATTGACCGGACGGGCCACTGCACTGGGCGGGCTGGTGGTTCGGTACAGGAATGTGTGTTTCGTCTGTGAGCCGACTGGTCTTCTGAAATGCCGGTAGACCAAGCCTCCACCGTAAATGCCAATCGCCTGATACCAAAATAGGCAACAGCAATTATCAATATCCGGACACAACTCCAGAAATAGCGGAGGTTACCAAAATGCAAGCACGGTGACGGACAGATCTTGCGATCCTATGGTTTTTTGCAGCTCCAATGAATGTCGCTGCCTGCGACAGGTAACATTTATATATATCAAAATAAGTAATGTTAAAGTCATAAAGTAAAAAGTAATGAAAATCGAAAACAAACGTACTTTTTCTCACACACAGGAAGTTTGGAAAGCAGCATATTCGACGCTACGTACCGTGACCTCAGAACAAATAAAAAAGATCAATTAACTGCATTATGCGTCAGCAAGTTACCATGTACAATGACACGAATGTTGGACGCCGGTTAGCAACAACATAGCGTGACAAAGCTCGAGTCGTTAGGCGTAGGTATAAGGGAAAGATAAATTAAACTGCACATTAGTTCGGACAAGCACAAGCTGATTCAAAAGTAACGGGGCACGGTCGTGCACCTGTAATAATAACGATTATTGCTAATTAAATAGATAAATACATCATTTTTCAGATAGCGTTTAAACGATGACACATCGGCTTAAATCAGGGAAAATGATAGCCCAGATCATACTGTTCCACAAAATGCAGGGACAATAACACTTGTGTCGATATTTTTAGGTCTAATCCGTTCCCATTTTCCTGTTCTCGCCATTTATGGCTGTATGTGGTTTCAAGTTCAGCGTGCTGGAGGGTCAAGCAATGACTCACATTGACTCCAGAGTCCGCGTCCTGCGGGCGGGGTAAGCACAATGCACTCACTTTCAGAAACCCATAGGTGCCAAGAAATCGAATGCATGCCTTCAAGAACGGTACATTTAGGTGCATTGATCAGATAAGCGTGTGTTCACCACAAGCAGTCCAGGCTAGTACTTAGTTTGAGATATATCTGTTCGTGGTACTTGCGGCGTGCAACGTAGGGGCAGTGATCCCTTCATGTAAATCCTCCCCAGCCATCTAAACTGTATTTGTTCTCCAAAATATGCAGTAATATTAGCTTCCATTTTGAGGAATGCATTAAATGCTAGGAGGAGCAGTTTTCAGCAAATGTCTCGGAATGTGCCAAGAATAAAAATGTCAATAAAACAAAATCAAAAGAATACAGAAGTGCCAGTGGATCTGCCCGTCACACTGCTGAGCCTAGAATAGCAGTGACGAACTTTGTACAGCGCTAAGCGCAGAGAGAGTCTACGTCGAAGGCTTATCATCAATCATTGAATTTCTGAAAACAGCAATTGATGCTTATCTTGATCAATCGCACTATCGTTCGATGCCGCGGGTCCCTTTGCCGTGATTCTCTTCCACTGATGTGGCTGCCTGAGCCTCTCGCACAGCCTTTTCTTTCCATCCCATCCTCTACCATGACACCACCCTCGGCCTCCGCCCCCACCCTCTGCCCCGACCCCGCCCTGTGCCACGCCACATGCCTGCTCAGTCGGAGGTGTCGGCAACCAGACCCGGAAGTTGGTGTGAGCGCCGCACTTGACCGGTCGGGTCAAGTCTGGGGTGCACCGGGACCCGGGCGCTTGTGGTTGCTGTGATCGGGGTGGGAATGAAGGACAACTATAGAGAAACCCATCGTATGTGACCCCTCTGTGACCAGTCATTTGGCGCGATGTCCCGACATCCTTCGTAGTACGTAATGACAGTCTGTGTCGGTCTGCCGGTCCGTCTGTCCGTCTGTCCGTCTCCGTCTGTCCGTCTGTCCGTCTGTCAGTCTGTCCGTCTATCTGTCAGTCAGTCCATTCTGACCGTATGTCTTTCCGTCTATCTGTCTGTCTGTAAGTCAGTCCATCTGTCAGTCAGTCAGTCCATTCTCACCAGCGCGGCGGTGGCCAACTGCCGCGCTGTAAACAATGGCCGTCCGACGAGTGGACGGACCGTGGTCGCGGTGTTTTACACCAGGGTCATTAACATGACGCTCGTCAGCTGCAGCTTCTTCACAAACAACGGGACGCTTCGCACCTGCCGCGGTCGCTGTACGCACCCTACGAGGGGGAGGTATGTAATTAATGCGTCTCCGACCACTAGCCATGTGGGCACGGCGACATGCATCATAGAAACGAGTCAACAAGACCCCGAGGATTAGGCAGTGACGCGAGGGTTCTTCATCAGTTCGCTGGACGCTTGACAAACGTGGGTAGTCGTGGTCCGTTTTGTTCCCAAATAAATACTCAGCAGTGCGTGTGATATTCGTCAAATGCAGCTGCCGCCGTCACGTTGGACAAACGATGGTTTACCCAAACCAAACCAATTTGTTTAATTTATAGTTAGTTTCCCCATAAATAGCTGTAAATCAAAACTTCACCTGAACAAACTAAGCCAGTGCCTCGGCATAGGTAGTCCTTTTTAGAATCTGCTTGCAAGGAAGAAAAGTTTGCAAACAAGTTTTTTAACATAGTTTATGCCCTAGGTTTATGTATTTTTTGTGGTGTCATTCAATAAAAAGGGTCTTTGTGAAGTTAGTACTTTCCTGAGCACAAAATGAACTCGTACCTTCCACTGATGAAATAAACAGCCTATAAGCCATCTAACATGTATGATCTTTTATAAGCTGTTCTCTGGGATACAGTCATTACATAAGTAACCATTGACAGTTATGAAAATGGCTTCCTTGCAAAACACCAGCTGCCTGAACTGCAATTATCTCATGTTTCAAGAAACTGGTTCGACTAATACAAAGAAACACGCAGCGACCACTTGACAATGGGACCGATTTCCTGCACTCCTGGACGCGCGACTCACGACAAATTCGCGGTCACAGTTTCCTCTCAGTCTCCAAGTGCTACAACCTACAAACACACAAAGCCAGGCACCGGGCGGTACCACGGACCCTCGGGGGGCCACCCGTGAGGAGGGGGAGGGGGAGGGGTGGGGGATACTGTAAGTACAGGAAGGTGGATGACCTCCGCCGCCGGAGGGACTGGGTCATTAGAGGCGTCACGGTAGAGGCTCCAGGAACCTGGCGCAGCGGTCAGGGTCCGCTGCTCGTCTCCATCGCTGCCGGGCCCCTCCACTCCACCCCTCTTAGTCCCTCCCTCCCTCCCGTCCGGTCGACCGTCAGCACAGCGTAATGAGTGAAATTACTACACCAGTGAAAGAGGATGGGTACAGTTAGGACGAAAACGAAACGCCTCCGCTCACCGCCCGGTGGCGGTCGCAGGTACCGTTACAGGCAATGGAACCCCGAGCGCGCCTCTCTATGTGTGTATGTATGTACTTAGACATGGAGCAGTAGCGCCCTGCATCATGTAGAGGCATGAAGCCGGAAACGATACTGCGCGCACACGGACCCGTAGGAAGACGGACTGCGCAGTGCGCACCAGGCGTGGAACAGCAGAAGACAGACTGCGCACCCGGCGTGGAACAGCAGAAGATAGACTGCGCATCGAGTTCACGACCGTGGGAGGAGAATGCGCGCACCGATGTGTGACTGAGACTGAGCAGCGCACACAAACTGCAGTCAGTCCGACGAACAAGCAGTGCGGATAAAGCTCTTTCTTTCCAGCATGCATAATTATTGAGCCCTAAAAGGCTAGTCGAAAGCGCATACATACTGCGTTGATAAACGTAACGTTCTTCACGAACTGCGGCAAACGACCGACAGGGTGCGACCAACCATCTAAATCTAACTTAGAGGACAATGCTATTTAGGTATAAAAGAGTGCCTGTGGAAACCATTTTAGCACTTCGGCGAGCTAATTTTACAACAACTACATAATTGTTTTGATGCTCATTCAAAAGCAGTTCATAAAACGGCCAGCCATTGCGTTATTTGGTTGGTCGATTTTTCGACAAATCTAGTTACTTGCGAGAAACCTGTCAATTGGTATGTCCTCCGTTTTAGCAGACCAAAGAGCAAATCTTTCAATACAGCACATGTCGCATGGTGTAACTTTCGGCAGTTGCCCAGGGACAAATTTTATTTTTACAGGTGAGCATTGATTTTTTTTTAATTTAAACGTTTCAATTGCTTTTTTACTGGCGCACAAAGAGTTCAAAACATACGACCAGAGTCATCCTCACTACATCTGATCCAATCTCTCTAACTAAATGAAACCCGGCCAGAAATCCCAGCTATGCGAGTTGGCCGTCCCACGCGGCGCGCCGTGGCGATGGCGGCGCGCTCGGGCCGGTCGCGGCGCGCCGCCGGGCCGGGCGTCTCAGCAGCCGCCGCGGTCGGTCGGCCGAGGTCAACGCTCGCCTGGCCAGCCGGGCGGCACGGCCGGCCGCCTCCCCCTCCCTCCCTCCTCCCTCCGCCGCCGGCAAACACCGTTACAATGAAAAGCGAACCGACGCGCGGTTGGCCGCGGGAGAAGGTGCTCGGGCGAGTGACGAGCAGCGGCGCGCCGGCGACCTTAATGACTCACAGCGCGACCCAAGGTCGGTCAGCGCTGACCGCCGCCGGCCGCGTGTCCCGGCGTGTCACCGTCAGCGAGCGCTGAACCAGGAACCGCCGAGCCGTGCCAGTCGGAATGACCCACAGTTCGGCGGGTACCACATGTGTTTGATAAGGAATTCCGGCTGGCCGACCTGCAGCCCGTCCTGACCCGACGTCCGTGTGCATACGCTTGCACCGTGCCATGTTGCATGGGAGTGGAATGGCCAGTAGGACTGCGAGTGCAGGGACAAAATGGTGGCGCTAGCGAACGAATCGAATGGCGTCTGTTCCGAGAGCGATCTCATTACCCCAATAGCAATCCAAGAAAACCAGCTTAATTATCTAACCTTGCGCAATTGAGAGCGGTAACATGTGCTCAATGATTACTTCACGGCAATAATAACATTAATAACATTCCTACTTTCTTCATATACCTACTTCGAACATAAATCGCGCATTGAGCTTCACCGGCGCCCTCAGGTCCTACACAGAACGTAAAAGTAAAACCATCGCCTGTGCCCGCGAAAGTGGAGTTGTTGCCGGGTCTCATACTGCCGGACAATACATGACAATCCAGCCGCACCCGTGGAAATTCCGGTCCTCTGAAACAAGTGTTTTGTATAATGCCAACCTAATCTGGATTCACTATCAGATGTGGTAGGCTTAAGAGATAAGCCTAACCGACGAAGTACAAAGCTTATCACTGCTTACACCATGATTAGGTCATCATCGCACAAAATCAGCGCCTGTTTTTCATGGTTCGGTTCAAACACAATGGGTAAATTTATATGAAAACGGCATTGCAGAAATGACTGAAATCACACATGTTCCGGATTTTCCGTCTCCTAATTAGCAGCTTCAAAGTCAAAACATGTCACTAATACCTGCTACTATACGTATGTGTATTTCAATTACATTTACATACATGATGAATATCAATATGGCACTGGTACCTACACTAGGAGCAAAAAAAATTGATGCGGGTGAAACGGTATACCCGATAAAATAATGTTTCATAGAATTTAAGTCCACTTTATTCTGTTTTAATTTTTAAGCTCTTCTTCACAAATCAATCGAAAAAGTCCTTATAAACACTTCCATGAATGCGCAGTCAAGTCTAGGGACTGAGCGACGAGCGTGACCAGAAGCCCGAAGTCTGGCACAGAACCCTCTCTTATAAAATATGTTACATTTACTCTCATTTCCACCTCCAAATGAGCCCATCTCAGCCCATAACCAATGTGACAGCACCCACCGCAGCACCGAAGAACGCGAGGGGACAGGAGTGGCCTTGGAACTGCGGAACGGCAAAGCACGGCGCAAGCCGAGTCAGTTACCACCTGGACAGGACCGCGGCCCAGCGCGGACGCACCTGTGCACCCTAAACCTAATCATGCTTCACGGACATGCGGCTCACGTTACGTCACATTTTTGTGAGAGTTGTCAGAGTTTTTCACTTGATGACAGACGTTTGGTAATCTCAACTAAAGAATGAACACAGGTGGTAAAGAAGTAGCCGATAGGTATTGCTAATCTTTGACGTCATCAAATATCTTTCATCATGTAGCAGAGACTTTGTCATTTAGGTACACGTAAAGGGATAGAGAGAGAGAGAGAGAGAGAGAGAGAGAGAGAGAGAGAGAGAGAGAGAGAGAGAGAGAGAGAGAGAGAGAGAGAGAAGAGAAGAGAGAGAGAGAGAAGAGAGAGAGAGAGGGGAGAGAGAAAGAGAGAGAGAAAGAAAGAGAAAGAGAAAGAGAAAGAGAAAGAGAAAGAGAGAGACAGAGAGAAAGAGAGAGAGAGAGAGAGAGAGAGAGAGAGAGAGAGAGAGAGAGAGAGAGAGAGAGAGAGAGAGAGAGAGAGAGAGAGAGAAAGAGAGGAGCAGAGAAGGAGAGAAGAGGAAGAAGGGAGCTAAAGCTGCTGCATAATTCATCTGTCGGTCAAATAATAGTTCGCCATGAGGCATGGATGGTCGTCTCAAAAATAAAAATAAAAAGCCTGTATTTTACTTGTGAAATTTCACATGCCTTAAAATCTCAGAGAATGACCGTGGAACTATTACTCTTCCTGACTCATCGCCTGATGAGTTCAACCGCTCATTTCATCTTCCTCTGGGGCGACGAGTGTTCCCAGTCCCCCGTCGCTGCGCATGCCAGGAGCAGCCTTGCGAGACGGCCTCAGATCTTTTTTCAAAACGTTTCCACGCTTGGCGACTCTCGTCGAGTCACTGTGGCGAGTCATCGAACTCAGAGGCGGCAGCGGCGGCGGCGGCGGCGGCGCGGGGCGGCCGGCCGAGCCGAGCTGCCGCCGAGGCGGCGCGGCGGGTCAACGGCCGCCGGTGACCCCCGGCTGCGTGCGCCGGTCACCAGCCGTGACCCTGGGGTCGGCGCCGGTCACCGCCGCCGGCGTCGGTCATGGGACGGTCACCGCCGACAGTACTGGGCCTCCAGCGGGGGCGGACGTAGCGTGAGACGGTGGAATTAAATGACCTCGCAAATAGAGCCGGGCACGGTCGGACAGATTGCTTTTCTGAGCGGCTCCAATGCCCTGATGAGCTCTGGATGGCCACTGCTGCTCTGGTAATGACCACTGGCCTCCCATGCACTCGGCGGCCGGCCACGGCCATCAGAACTGAGCCGGTAATCTGGCCGTTCTTGGAGTTGTTTGTGAGCCCCGGCTCGGCTCAGCGCGGCATGATGTGCGACTGAAGGGTGTGTCAGCGGCGACTAGGTCGGTGCTGCAGCTGCGACCGCTGCCTAACGCTCTGACCACGAGTCCCGGCTGGTCCGTCCAGCCGGCCATCCGGTCCAGATAATATCACAGGCAGAGGTGGAACTTTTTGTTTTTCATTGGGGTTGTAGTTTGACGGAGCCCAGGGTATACCCCCACCAAAACCCGAAAAGTCCCCGGATTCGGCCCACTATTTTTCGGGAGGGGCCCACATTTTCATTTACAAAAAAAAAATAAAAAAATAAAATAAAAGTGGTCCATCTCCAGGGAGAGACGGCTGACCCTGTCGTCCCTCCATTGGCTATGTGCCTGGTTGTAGGTACTCGGGTATCGCCAGTCGCCACCATGGTCGTGGCCATAGGCGGCGGAACGGGGAGGGCACCGGGGAGCCGTGCCCCCTTTGATTTTAGCATTTTAACATTAGCCCTATGGGCGTTGCATGGAAAGAATGGGATCAAAAGTCGACAGTGCCCCCCTTAATTGAGGGTGTTCCGCCGCTAGGTACTGGTCGTGGCGATTCGGAAACGTAGGTAAACGCCCAAAATCACAGTCCCTATGAATACTTGTTTCTTTCCACATTTGACACAAACATTACTCAGTATTGGAGCAGGGCTCTTTCCCTACGAGTAACAATTCAAGCCACTCGTGGCAATTGACAACGAAGACCTAAACAGGAATACGTTATTTTTAGACTAAAAAACTTAAAACGAGTCCATCTTTGTATATTAATGCCACTGTCGTCTGGAATACGTCTATTACGGAAACGGGTAGTATAAACCGGAATAGTGACTGATCAGACATGAGATATTTTGCAAACGAGGACAACATACCGAACACAATGCCGCAAAGGAACATAACACTGGATCTAAATTATCTCAACCTGAGGAAACTAAATAATAAATGCCACAGCCTTTTCATATCACCGAATACTTCAATTAACCCGCGCCCCGTAGGGGGGGGGGGGCCGAAACGGCCCCCCTGTCCTTTTCGGTCGATATCTCCTAAACGGCTGGAGATATCGCCACCAAACTTTCAGGACCCCTCCGGGCATCAATTTTACACATTGTGACCAAAATTTTTTTCCAGAGGCTATGATAGGTTGGCCACAAATGACGTCAGAGTGACGTCATGTTCTGTCATTTTCGACCGAAAAAAGACCTTCGCGAAGAGGCCTGTCAGGACTACAGCTTTGAAGATACAGAAAAATGATCAAGACATAAAAGGTCTAGAATTGACAGGACTACAAAACTGCTATCTCGAATTTTTAAAATTCTTAAGTTTTGACCCCCAAAAATCAAAAAAGCATTTTTTTTTATATATTCGCCAAAAAATCCAAAAAGTTTTTTGAGTTTCGAAAAAAACGGAATATATGTGATAGTGCCTACCGTCTTCTATCTACATACCAAATTTCAGATCGATACCTCGTTTTTTGGCCAAGTTATAGCGAAAAAACTGTTCAAAAATGATGACGTCAAATTTTCAAACTCAATTTTTGGCAATTCTAGAACTTGTAGAGCAAAACGAAGACCACCATTAGACTCCCCGTGACGAGCTGCATCGAATCGATACCCATTTTATGCAAAAATATCAACTTTGAAATTTGACCTAATTTGACCTGACCTTGACCTGACCTTCACAAAAACGTGACCTAGGCTGGCCCCAAAGGCTGCCTAACCCACACAATCGCATTTGTCATGTAAAATGGACCATAAAACATGTATCACACGACACATTCATATTGTGACCCCCGGTGACCTGACCTCGCTGTGACCTGACCTGGTATCAGTGACCTCAGATAGCAAAGTATGTGTTTGACGAACAATGTACCATCGATGGTTTTCAATAAATTACCAATTTACTCGCTTTCACAGCACATTTCTTGAATTGCCTGTGAACGGTGAAAATCTGACCTTTGACCTGACCTGTGACGTCATCGGTTTGACCTAGGTCAATGAAATTTGGTCACAAGGTAGTTACCGGGTGGGGCTATCGAACGCCGTTTGAATTTTGAAAATCGGCCGGTAACTTTCCGAGATCTTAGGGGGGGGGGCCGAAACGGCCCCCCCCCCCCCCTACGGATGGTAGGGTCCGCCGGTAGCCCTACGGGGCGCGGGTTAACTAGATGATCTTTTTTCAACGAGCAAATGTATAATTATGCATTGTTTGGCGAATCGTAAACAAAACGCATACTCTTCACAGCCACGATGGCTAGGAACACATAGCGGCTTGTTTGTCTGCCCCTGAGACACTGAACGTACACCGATTTTCAGCTAAATCGAAAGACCCCGCCGTTTACCGTTAAAATGTTAGTTGGCCGCTAATTCGTTAACGGTGCAAAATACTCGCCCAAAGAGGTACATTTTCGGAATAAGCGCATCAAGGAGGCCCTGTACACCGATTTTCAGCCAAATCGAAAGACCCCGTCGTTTCCCGTTAAAAGGTTGATTGGCCGTTTACTCGTTAACGGTGCAAAATACCACCCCAAAGAGGCACATTTTCGGAATCAGCGCATCGAGGAGGTCCTGTATACCGATTTTCAGCTAAATCGAAAGACCCCGCCGTTTCCCATTAAAATGTTAATTGGTCGTTAACTCGTTAACGGTGCAAAATGCCACCACAAAGAGGTACATTTTCGGAATCAGCGCATCGAGGAGGCCCTGTATACCGATTTTCAGCCAAATCGAAAGACGCCGCCGTTTCCCGTTAAAATGTTAATTGGTCGTTAACTCGCTAACGGTGCAAAATAATACCTCAAAGAAGTACATTTTCGGAATCAGCGCCTCAAACAGGCCCTGTATACCAATTTTCAGCTAAATCGAAAGACCCCGCCGTTTCCGGTTAAAATGTTAATTAGCCGTTAACTCGTTAACGGTGCAAAATACTCGCCCAAAGAGGTACATTTTCGAAATCAGCGCATCAAGGAGGCCCTGTATACCGATTTTCAGCTAAATCGAAAGAACCCGCCGTTTCCCATTAACCCATTTATGCCCAGGAATATTGACCATCATGAAAATCGACGAAATCAAAATATGTTATGCTCCTACCAGGGCCTTGTATGGAATCGAAAATAATTTTTGCCTGCAGCCAAAAGTTTCTCGAGAAAAACGTAAAAAACATGCGTTGCGAAATCGCAACGAAGGGCACACCGGGCGCCATCAGCGTTGCGAAAACGCAACGACGGGCACATCAGACGGACATAAAGTACACTGAACTGCCGTATATGCTAATATATTTTGACAAAACATTAATCAACTGTTGACACTATTGCTTGAAAATGCGGAACCCACATCCGTCATGCTCTATAACCCGCCTAAGAGCCTCAGTGAGGAAGCATAACTTCATGATTCGCGAACGGGGAGATGGCAACACGGTCATTATCAACCATTTACGTTGTCCATTGCTGTTCAGTTAAAGTTGTGGTCGACACGTATCCAGGGTGATGCTTTCTTTTTGGAAGCTAGACAGATCCATTACCTCCACCTATCAGACCCTGCACAGTGCACACTGAATACAATTAAACGGAGGATTGGGAGTAAACCAGTGCCTCTCGTATGCGCGTATATCCGCAATCATTTTTAACCATCCTCCTAGGAGTAAAGTTAAATTCCATTGCAGGTTAGTCGTACCCACTCTCAGGCCTCAGCAAAAAGAAAAAAGGACCGATCCGGCTCTAACAAATTACCCGCGTAAGGCGTAGCGCATCACAGCAAATCGACTCCCAGTTTATCATGTTTACACCTAATCCAAAATTTTCATGGCCCCACTCTCAGCGACCTTCACGTGTAACCTCTTTCTCGAGACAATGCCAGGACAGAATGGTGATTCGACGTCAATCCGTCCTTTCCATCTTCAGGATAGTTGAATCCTCCTCCACGCCTCATCCCCCTGTTCCGGGCTGGACCGGCAACGTACAACGACATGATGTATATCGCAATCGGGCAGCTCACATAGGAGCGCGCCTGTAGCCGGGTGCAGTGAGTGCTTGGGAGGGGGGAAGGGGGTGGCGGCTGCCCACTGGCTGGGCTCAGTCTCCAGTCTACGATTGGCCGTGTCCGGTCAGACAAATGTCTCCCCTAATTCCAATAATCCTGCTAGCTCTAAAAATGGTCTGATTAGATAAAAAGCCTATCAAAGTAAGAAAACAGGCGTATACTCCACATCAAGCAGCTTATGAATCTATGCGAGTTATGAATCCTAAAAATTATTATTTTCCCATGGGTCCGCCCTCATTACCCCTGCCGAAGGGCTCAGCTACCCTCAGAGGGGGCCTATCCCACTATTTGCCGACCCTCAGTTATCTTTTCTAACGTAAATGCTGGTAGTCAGCAGATTCTATCCAGAGAATGGCGATGCCTATCTGTCGCCTGATACCAGAATACATCCCCGTTATTCATTATTTATGCACAATGTACATAGTAGATCCAATTTCCAAAGGACCTAATTATCTCTCAGCTCCGTTAGCATCGCCGACCGTTTGATGCATGGGTCCTTTTCCTACCATGCGATTTTCAGATGCATGGGAACACATTGCTTAGTGAACGAACAGCCCGAGGCCGAAAATCTGCGAGAGAAAAAGAAAGGAGTGTTTGTGGCTGTTTGAGCAAGCAAATATGAAATGTGTCGCAACATTTTACGTGCGAACGCACCTTGCACTAAACATGCCTATATACGTCCCTCATGGCATAGGCGGAGGAGCGGGGGGAGGGGGCACCGGGGCACCGTGCCCCCCTTGATTATCCCTAAACTCCCTTGATCCCCTAAATGATTACCCTTGATTATCATTTTAACATTATCCCGATAGGCGTTGCATGGAAATGGAAATGGAAAGAATGAGACCAAAAGTCAGCAGTGCTCCCCCCCTTAATTGAAGATGTTCCGCCGCTACAGCCTCATGGCTACAAAATGAGAGCGAGAAAGAAAGAGAGAGAGAAAGAGAGAGAGAGAGAGGGGGAGAGAGTTGGGGAACGAGGAGGAGAGGGAGGAAGATGGGGGAGAGAAAGAGAGAACCCACAGCGTATCACGAGTGAAGTCTACTGTTGATATTCATACTTCCGCTACCCTGCCAATGTGCCCATCGTTGCGTTTTCGCAACACCGCTGTCTTTCCGATGTGCCCTTCGTTGCGTTCCCGCAACGCGACCGTAGTCATATTTGAAAATAGTCACAAACCCTTTTTGTAGCATTATTTCTTAACAAAATGCATATCTACGCTATTGTAGGGACTCTGCAGAATATGTTTACACAATTTTCATTACGATATTATTAAGCACTTAGCCTACTTATCTTGGTTTTCGTGACGTCATCACTCACAAAACCTTCGACTTCCCTCTGGGAGCTCTAGGCAGTAACTTACCGGCCGCACAGACTTGTAACTGCGTAGTATCATGCGCACAACCATGCTACACACGCTGAAACTTGTCTCATCGGTTAGTCTCTTTTACACACTTCTCAAGCTTCGATCACGTCGACGCTTGCTTGCGTTGCGAAAACGCAACGAAGGGCGTAAATGGGAATGTTAATGTTATTAAAATGTTAACTCGGTTACGGTGCAAAATACCACCCCAAAAAGGTACATTTTCGGAATCAGCGCATCGAGGAGGCCCTGTACACCGATTTTCAGCTAAATCGAAAGACCCCGCCGTTTCCCGTTAAAATGTTAATTGGTCATTAACTCGTTAACGGTGCAAAATACCACCCCAAAGAGGTATATTTTCGGAATCAGCGCATCGAGGAGGCCCTGGATACCGATTTTCAGCCAAATCGAAAGACCCCGAAATATGCTGCTGTGAGGCTGATATTCGTTGCCATGCTGATTTGACAGACGTCGCCAAAACCTTGCATTTGTATCAAATGCGTCATGCTAGCTTACATGTGGCTTAGTTTGCATCGTTTGCATTCTGTTCGCGAACCTGTCAGTAAGATTATCAGCACTAATTATCGCACAGGATTGGTTTTTACTTTTTATGGTCGTCAACGTTGATTTCAAGTGTCGTCATTTTAGCCTAATATTCGTGCTGATTGGTGGTATTGTGCCAACTGACAAAATTGCGAACAGAGTGATATTTCACTTTAGTTCTGTGGCTCTGTGGTCGTTGACACGCATTATTATGGTCAGATTATGGTGATAGAATGCTACATAGGGTGAAGGCTTAGGTTAGGTTAATTTATTTCTGAAGCTTACTGTTGTCTGTCAAACTTTTCATATATGCTTATCTATTTGATAAGCACAGCCCACAGGTATGAAATGTTTAGTGAGAAAACCCAAAAGTACAGTGGCGGATCCAGGGGGGGGGGGGCAAAATGGGCATTTGCCCCTCCCAAACGGCATAATTTAAACATTATGCCTATGGACGAGGCATGGAAAGAATCGATAAGTTGTTATGGTTCCCCCCCCCAAAAAAAAACTGAGCTGGATCCGCCACTGCAAAAGTATGATGAATGTTATGATTTGTTTGCTTCACACTTTCATGTTACATGTTAAGATTTTTTGGAACACTTTCAACATGATTCACTTAGTATGCTTAACAACTGTGAAGTGATTAACTTTCATATCATGCTCACTGTCTCAGTCTCAGCGGAATAATATGTTCTTAACAGAGCACTTTCAATGTTTTTATATAGCATCTGGAATTAAAAAAGATGTCCTAATTTATTGATATCTTCACTTTCTTGATATATCTCAATTATCTGCTTCTGTATGATACATATTTTGTTCATTTTCATGTGTTTTAGGCTGATTCTTAATTTTCCAATGTTGGGGTTGTAGTTTTGCTATTGGGGTTGTACTTTTAAAAGTTGGGGTTGTAGCTACACCCCCCACAGTATATAAAGTTCCGCATGTGATCACAGGGGACTGCGCCAGGGCACTGGCTGGACGCTGGCCGGCCGACCCTGGCCGGCAGGGTCCGGCCGGGGCGTGACACGAGGCTGGTGACATCACCAGGGAGGCGTGACGAGGGGTTGCTGGGGACACTGTCACCATATGAAGGAAGGGAGAGGGATGAAGCACACCAAGGTCTCTGTTCAGGTGGTGAAGCATCATTTCGTCAAGCAATCTTCTGCTCGCGGTAGGTCAGATTACGTAACAATCTCACTCGCCTTCGCATTATACAGCCAAATATCCTAACACGTTTCAACATTTTACATTTCACTCTCCACAAGTACCCGCAAGCTGGACACTGGACAGTGTTAGCGACTGACCGCTGAGCGATCTTTCAGCGTCCCAGCGTTTCCCTGTAGCTCGTAATGCTTAGTCCCAGCACAACTTTCAGCAATCCAACGTTCAAAGCCAGTCTCAGCGTTTCAGCCCCATCACGTGTCCGGTCAGAGAGTGTCACCACCACCACCAGCTAACCCGACACCAGCCTCTGCACCAACACCATCGCTGAGAGGGGCCTCACAGTGCCGGACAATGGCCGTTCAGCGGCTAATCATATGCGCGCGCGCGGCGCGATGCCAGATCCGTGAGGCCGCTGCAGCCGGCAGCAGGGGGACGCCGAGTGTGCAGTGGGTCAGTGAGCCGTGACAGGTCGCTGACCTGGTGACGTCACTAGGAGTCAGAGTGTCCCCGATGGCTCGCAGCGCAGCAGTCCTCTGCTGTCACTGGGGGGAGCGGCGGGGAAGAGAAGAGAGGAGGAATGTTCTATCGAGAAGCCTATTACTGCGACCAAGAGCGGTCAGCGGGGCGAATGGAAAAGAGGATGGGTCACGAAGCGGCCCTTTGTTGTTATTCGATGGAGGGGATTCTCCATGGGGAAGGGAGTAGTTGAGAAGAGATGTAGAGAGCTTGGGTTGGCTGCAGCTTGGCGGCAAGAGGGTAAAGCATGGCTCACTGACGCAGCGCGCATCTCTCGTTGGTACATACTCGTATGTCAAACATTCTCAGTCTTCACGTTGATCAGGAATCGCTAGTATGATCCCTTCCCACACCTCTAGTTGGTATGACCAGAGACCCTTCCTACTCCCCTCGTTGGTATTCTGACTGACCGGAGCACCTTCCCACTCGGCAGGTTATCATCACAACAATGCCGAGCGTCCGCCGCCGGCTCATCCACCGCTGATAGCGCCGGGTGTGGAGCTCCGGTGTTTTTGTGGGCGCCGTCCTGCCGCTCTCCTGAACTACTAAACCCATGGCGTGCGCATGGACCGGACTTCAGAGGTGGATGGCGAGGGTTCTATCCTGACACACCTTACCAGTCACCATTGCGGGCACACTGGACGTGCACATGGGTCAAAATGTAAACGATAGGCTGGTAGATCTCAGCAATTGACTTGGTGAGCCGTGAGGAGGGTTGACTAAAACCTGCAACTGTACTGTAATATTGTTTAGGCATAACATACATAACTGTAACCTGCAAGGTGTATCTGATTACTTTATTATGCATAATGCATTACATTAAATTACAGTAATTAGCAATTTGTCACACCTAAAACGGTAAAGGCTGAAAAAACGCTCTTATTTACAACACGCCCTTCGACAAAGAACCATCTTGGTCTCTGAACTGGAAAGACGGCACAGACATTACAGTAGGTAAGTGTGCAAAAACGATCTGTGTAGTTTTGTCTGGACCGACGCTAAGTTCCTCTTTGTCTCCTGGACAATGGCGTCACTGTAAGCAAGAAACTGCTGCAGATTCTATCGTCGTGTGACAGCACAAAATCCGGATGGTGTTCCAGGGCCATACACGTCCGTTCACACCAGGCCAGCTGGACAGAAGGTGGGATACACCCAGCTGCGAGTGGTGGGTCGACGCTCTGAGTGAAGACAGATGCGGGTCTTGGTGAAGGCAGAGACAGAGGCAGGTTCTGCAGAGCTAAGGTGCCGGACTTGCCGATGATGATGTGCGTCGCAATGAGTTGGATATCGTGGCTCCTACATACTCGTACACACCGACATCATACGAAATAAATCTTGATATTTAATTCGATCACTCTGGTTTCATATCGTTAATGTTGCCTATCGACATATGGTTTTTGGTAGCAAATAAAATGTTAAAATGTATCTATGCTGCAGATTACGCTGAGCTCAACTAATATATGCTGCGGCTGCAATGCAAACGGTGGTTCCAAAGCCACTCGTCAAACCACCACCAGCAGGTGACGTACCCGCTCTCCACCAGCACAGTGGCTGCAGACAGAATCGCAATCAGTGATAAATAATAAATAGGATTGTGCAATAAATAATGAAAAATAAATCCAGCAATGTGAAATGTTGTAGCCGAAGTAGGGTCGATGGGTACATTTCGCAGCTTTTTCTCTTCTGGTCAATGAGTGAAGGGTTCACAGAAGAGGGCCTGAAGGGGGTTCCACCGAACACAATGCGTGGCTCGTGGTATTCTGCAGGCCTCGCTCAGGGGCCCCAACGAACTAAGCCGGAGTTTTGAGCATTTTCTAATTCTCATAAGCCGAATACTGCGCAATAGCTGCAGCAGTGTTAAACCACGACAGCGCAGTGGTAAGCCCTCAAGGACGAAGCTGATGAGAACGACCGTAACACTAGCATATGATTCGTCCGATATTGTCCGTTTAAAGGTAGTGTGCCAGCTTTCCTGGACCGTATGGAGTTAATGGCCCAGATAAGGAGAACCGGATTTTTAGAACTTATCCATACCTTCAAAACTCATGGAAATGTCTTAAATTCTTCAAATTTTGAGTACCCCAGTGCGAAATTCGCCCCGACGGGTTGTCGGTCGTACCCCAACCACATTTCACACCACTATGAACAATAAATGCACACACTGAAATCGCTATTACCGATATGCTCATCCAATCAAGTTTCGATAAACCCGTTCATCATCAGCTCCTGCGGTTTCGAACACGCCTGTTAGGTGGTGCGGTAGACCACGCCCAAAGCCAGGGCCCCGGTAACGTGAGGTAGCCGAGTCAGGGCAGCGTGCGCTGACCCAAGCCGGAGCCGCGCGTCCTCCCAGTGTCATGTGATAGCCCGGGGCTGCCCGCGGGGATGCGGTAGACCGCGCCCAAAGCTGCGGCCCCGGCTTGGGTCAGCGCACGCTGCCCCGACTCGGCTACCTCACGTTACCGGGGCCCTGGCTTTGGGCGCGGCTTCTGCTCATACTTTGTGGTGCGGTGGTGGTGCGTCGGGCTGCGCGCTCTGACTTCGGCCAAGAAAAATGCGTCAGCTGATCATTGTCATTTCTGCCACTTGCGTGTGGTGAAATGGGGTCATAACTTATAAGACGGCTTTTTCATATCAATTATTTTACATAAAATCATATTTCAAACCATAAATAATGTTCGACAGCCAAATAAAAGAAACAATACCAATACGGGCTTACAGTTTAAGGCTCGACATTGTGCTGTCTACGATTAGACAGCTGATAACTCATTCCCGTACGTCGTATGGTCGTAACACTATAATGACCTTTGCTTATTGTCACAAGTGCGCCGCATTCGCGATTGTTGCCCGACGCCTGTTTGCAGGTGAGCCCACTACAGTTGTTATACATATCTAAAAACCGATAAACTTTTAGGCGAAAAAGGCACTATTCCAGGCCCATTTTTGATTTTTTGCGATATTAGGTAAAAACAGAAGCTTCTTATCCTAGGAAAAATAAAATGGGAAATCTTTCAAAGGTGGCACACTACCTTTAAATGTATAATGCTGTTTTGATCGTTCTTCGAGCACTTGCCAAAGCGCTACCAGCAATATTGGCGGGAACAAGCTAATGAGTTTCATTTATCCTTGCGTCTTCAATCCAATTCATTCTCAGTTCATGTCAATGCCCGCAACATTGCTATGCATCGCCTCTACAAGCAAAGCTCAGACGTTGATGGCTCTGTCATGCTGCTTAACCAGACACCGCATAATAGGCGCGCTGCAGTACACAATAAACCCTACCAAGACTGTCTGAATGGTGGGACCGGCGACTCAACTATGGTGGGTTCAACGGCCTGCACGGAGCGGCAACAGCGCCGTCGGCCAGTTATCGCTGAAAATTCCCGGCGACAGACGGACGAAGGGCGGCTCGACGACGGTCTAGCCGTCGTCACGGACAAGTGGGTCTGCCGACGGGCTGGAAGTGAGGACAGCGACGTCGAAATTCCTTTTGCGCACCGGCGGGACAGCCAGTCACCCACCCCGCGTGCCAGCACTTCAAACGCGGCACCGCCCGCCCACGGGCACACACACGCACGTCGGCACAACGCAGCCTCAAAGGGAGATGCAGGAACGCCAGTGTAACACAGAGCGCTCAGGACATTAGCTGTCACCGACGAAAGTGTTCGGACCAACCCGCGCTACCGCTATGCCGCCGTGATAGCCGGCCGGCCGCCGTGCCACCGCGGCGCCGCCGCCGCTCGCTGCAGCCGTCCCGCCGCCGCACCGCCGTCACCCCGTCCAGACTCAGGATGAGTTGTGAGGCATTGTGCAGGGCGGGGCCGCGAGCAGACGCGGCCGGCGGTCGGTACGCGTGCCGCTGACGCTGCCGAGACGCAGCAGCGCCGCGGCCGCCACCGAGACCGAGATATAAATTAAAGACACGTCGTTTTAAGGCACGTAGGCCGCCAAGCTGGCGCCTTCAGCCACCTCTCCGCTGCAGTGCAAGTTCGCACTCGTTTTGCACACGTCTAAAGCATTGCGTATAAAATGTGGGTCACGTACGACCCCGGCAGAGTCTCACTTCGACCGTCGCGCTGTGCGCACGGACTTATCTGCCCCGCTCGACGCCTCGCCCGGCTGAGCGGGGACAGAGTACAGAAGCACGCGCGCAGACCGACTCTCCTGCGCGCAGCCGCGCCCGGCGGGGCAGTGTCAGTGCTTCAGATTGTACAGCGAAAGTGAATGGTGCTCCGTGTCTGCGTGTTTCATCTACCGGTTTTCTTCACAACTGCTTCCGCTTCTTCTTCGTATACTTCAATAAATCCTCTACGGGAAATCTTCACGTCTATCTACTACTGAAAATCGCCGAATATCAAAAACCCAGGAGCTCACATAGCAGGCGGGCGGGCTACGAATGTCGCACAAACTCACCGAATAAAATACAGTCCACATCCAACCAGAAAAGAACTCCGAACGACAGTTTGTCGGCGACATTTGCTGGTCCTCCGGGCCGGATCCTGAACTATGGCAAGTGGAGAAGCAAGCCCGTCTCTAGAGCGAATGGGGGAAAGTGACAAAGAAGAAACCGCTGACATGGAAGAAGTACCAGCTGAACCAGCCGCTGCAGGTCAAGGACAAGCTGCAGTGACTACAGCCCGAGAAGAACCACGAGAAGGCCAATGCTCCAACGGGGAGTGGCGGCACCTCAGACAGGTGAGAGGTCGTCATCGGGCGGCTCTCACAAGGATTTTCCGGCGCGCTGAAGCTCTCGTGACAGATAGAGCTTCACGCGTCCAGTTTGGAAATATCCGCAGAGAAATGGACAGCGCTTTCCAAGCGTTGATGGCCGTTCACGAATGTATCTCTGGATACACGCAGAGTGAGGAAGAAAAGGAAAATGAGGCTCAGTACTTAAACGAAGTTCGTACGGAGAAAGAGAGAATCGAGGAGAAAATCGAGACGTTCATGACAAGCACCACAGACGAACTACAGCTGACCTCTACGAGACAGACTGACTTCAGCGAGGATGGAGGAGGGCAACCTGAAGACGGCTTGGGACGCTCAGTGTCACGCATGACCCGTAGCGTCGCTCGCCGAGCAAGGTCACAGGTCAGTGGCAGCTCGGCGGCCTCTCATGCATCAGCTGAAGCCAGGATATCATCCAAACTGAAGGAATTGCGCGTGCGCCAGCTGGAGCGAGAAAGGACACTAAGGAAGCAAGAGGAAGAACTGCAATTCGAGAGAGACCTTCAGAAAGCCAGAGATGAAGCTGAAGCCGCCCGACTGGAGGCGGACCTGAGGGAAGAAATGGAAGACGAGCTCAATGCAGACAGGCGAGACGATTTTATGGATGAAAATCTGGGAGAAGCGATCACCGAGAAAAGCGTTTCTCAAAGGCTGAACTGCTCCAGATCACAACTTCGTTTCTCCGAGCCAGTCTCCATTACGCCCAGAGAACCTCTAGAACCTCTAACCGAAATCAGAGAAGAACCTCTGCAACTAGAACCTCCGGCCGTAGCACCCAGTCCCGGTATGTCCACAAGCCAGACGTCATGGATAGATCAGCTGCGACCGACGGCTGCACCACGTCCGGCTCCTACGACATCCGCGTTCACTAAGAGCATCCCCCGTCTCCAGCTGTCGACCTTCTCAGGCAAGCCGTCTGAGTGGCCGCGCTGGGTCGGACTGTTCCGAGCGCTCGTGCACGACCAGCCATCGCTCAGCGACGCGGAAAGAATGGCTCATCTGCAAGCGTCAGTGATGGGACAAGCGCAAGAAGCCATCGCTGGCATGTTATTTGACGGCAACCTCTACCAACAAGCCCTCAAAACTCTACAAGATCGTTTCGGCCGAAGCACGGATGTGATTAAGGTACATCTCGAGAAAGTGTTCTCGGCTGAACCTCCTCAGAACAGTGTTCGATCGTTGGAGTACTTCCATTCCGCCCTGCACTGCGCGGTCACGCTCATGCAGGCCCAAGGATATGAGGCGGACCTGTACAGCACAGAGAATCTCCGAAGAACGGTGGTCAAACTTCCAGAATATCTACGGCGTGAATGGGGTAAACATGTGCTCGAACTCCACCCAAGACATCCATCACTCATCGACCTGGACGTTTGGCTGCTGAAACAGGTCCAAATTGCATCGCTCTGCCAAACCGCTGAAATGCCGAGTGACAGGCGGGGGAGAACCAGAGACCAGACGACCAAGCGAGCAGCGCATGCTACCGCAACTTCGTCACCAGCCTCTCCATCAGCGGCACAGAAACCAGGTGGGAATGCGTCGTGTCCGAAGTGCGGTGGTGAGCACAGACTGCACCAGTGTCGTGAGTTCAAAAATCTGGACGTCGAAAGAAGAATCGACCTAATATTCGACAAGGGACTGTGCCTCTGGTGTCTGCAAAGGGGACATCTCGCCAGAGAATGTCACAACACCAAACTCTGTGGTGTAAATGGGTGCCAGAGACGCCATAATCAGCTGATACATGGCAGCACCAAACGAACTACGCCCCTCACCGACCGCTCGGGAGCCGTAGCCAGTCGGCCTGCCAATGAAACAACTTCAGCGGCAGAAGGAGAAGAGGTACGTGTGGTGGCTGCATCTACCTCCATCGGAAAGACGGGCGGAACTCTTCTACAAATCGTTCCAGTTCGAATTCATGGAAAGAAGGCAGGAACTCACCGTGACACCTATGCTCTTCTCGATTCAGGGTCAGAATCTTCCTTCTGCAGTGAAGCTGTGCTGAACCAACTGGGAATCACAGGACAAGACGAACAGCTGTGTCTTCAGACAGTGGAAGGAACTGGAAAACCTCAAGCATCAACTAGAGTGAAGCTAGAGCTGAGCTCTGTGGCCCCTGGGGAAACTCGAAGAATCATCGTGCCTGAGGCGTGGTCTGTTCCATCTCTCGACATCTCCATGCCGAACGTCTGCAAGAAGCAGCGGGAGAAGTGGCGTCACATCAAGGACTTGGACATTCCTCAGTGCTCCCATGGACAGGTGGAACTGTTGCTCGGAGCTAACGTCAGCGAAGCAGTCATCCAGCAAGAGGTCCGGGTGGGTCAACCAGGCCAACCGATAGCTGTACGTACTGCTTTTGGTTGGACCCTGACCGGCGCTGTGTCCGACCTGCACCCTGGAAAACATGGACGAACTAGAAGAGCGATGTTTATCCAGAAAGGCTCCACTGCTGACGAGGAACTGGACAACATGCTGAAGGACTGGTGGACAACTGAATCCTTCGGAGCCAAGTATGAAAGGTCAGTGTCACAGTCGAAAGAAGACCGTCGAGCGCAAGAGCTTCTAGAGTCAACAACCACCAAGTTAACCGGCAACCGCTACGAGACTGGCCTCCTCTGGAAGACTGATGACGACACGCCGTTTCCAGACAGCAAGGTGATGACTACAAAGAGACTACATGGCACCGAGAGGCGTCTGGTAAACGATCAAGAGAAAGCAGCAGCTTACCAGGCCACGATCGATGCATATGTAAAAAAGGGCCACGCCAGAAAGCTGTCCAGGGAGGAGGCACAGCTCCGGCTACCCAGACGCTGGTTCCTACCACACCATGCCGTGACTAATCCCAATAAGCCAGGCCGCTTCAGGATAGTCTTCGATGCGGCAGCCAGATCGTACGGAATATCGCTGAATGACAAGCTCCTGACCGGACCAGACCTGCTGAAGAACCTCACCGGCGTCCTGCTCCGTTTCCGAGAAGAAAAAGTCGGCATGGTGGCAGACATCCAAGAAATGTACCACCAGGTCCGTGTCATCGAGAAGGACCGACTTGCGCTCAGCTTCCTGTGGCGCGACCTGGATCAAACTAGAGAACCAGACATCTACGAGATGCAGGTGACCATCTTCGGCGCCAAATCGTCTCCAGCGTCTGCCAACTACGTCCTCCAAAGAACAGTCGCGGACCATGGAGAAGACTGCGGGCTGCCAAAGAAGGCCGTGGAAACTGTGAAGAACAGTTTCTACATGGACGACTTCTTACGATCAGAAGAACATGAAGATGATGCATTGAAGACGACGAAGCAGGTGACAGAGACACTCTCCCGAGGCGGCTTCCATCTATCCAAGTGGGTAAGCAACTCGCGGCGCGTCCTGGAGAGCATTCCCCGAGAGAATCGCGCCCAGCCGGAACTAGACCTCACAGAAGCGGAGCTGCCCACACAAGGTGCCTTGGGAGTGGTCTGGGATGCTGAAAAGGACAGTCTGAGCTTCAGATTCCGAGACTCAAGCGTCCCGATGACAAAGCGGGGAGTCATCCAAAGGACTGCGTCGATCTTCGATCCTCTGGGGATCGCCGCGCCCTTCGTCATCAGAGCCAAAATGTTCATGCAGCAGCTCTGGACCAAGCAACTGGACTGGGACGACGAGCTGGATCGTGAGGAGCAGAAAGAATGGGAAGAATGGCTCCAAGAACTGCCAGCACTGAGAAACATCAGTGTCCCACGCTGCCTCCGTCCAACATCAAGTGACACAATTGCGCGCGAGCTTCATGTCTTCTGCGACGCATCAGAGGGAGCGTTCGGAGCAGTCGCTTATCTCCGTACGACCTCACCAGACAGTACGCATCACTGCTCGTT
This sequence comes from Amphibalanus amphitrite, assembly GCF_019059575.1. Classification (NCBI taxonomy): domain Eukaryota; kingdom Metazoa; phylum Arthropoda; class Thecostraca; order Balanomorpha; family Balanidae; genus Amphibalanus; species Amphibalanus amphitrite. Next base: position 221,084 of record NW_024881596.1, read on the forward strand.
CATCATGAGCAAGACACGAGTTGCACCGCTGAAGAGACTGTCGATCGTCAGATTGGAGCTGCAGGCAGCAGTGCTCGCAGTGCGCTTGGTGGACTCGCTCCAAAAGGAGATACCAGATCAAGTCAAGAAGGTCACCTACTGGAGCGACAGCCGGGTCGTCCTGCAGTACATCAGCAACGAGAGCAGACGATTCCATACATTCGTCTCAAACAGAGTGGCAGAAATCCACGACCTGTCAGACAAAGGTCAGTGGCGTCACTGCCCAGGACGACTCAACCCAGCCGATCTGTGCTCCAGGGGTGAGACAGTGAAGGAGCTCGCCGACAACCCTCTCTGGCTATCCGGCCCAGACTTCCTCCGAGGCGACGAAGAAGGGTGGCCAGAGCAGCTTCGCGTTCAGAAGCTGGCTGAAGGAGACGTAGAAGTGAAAGTTGGAGCCTTCGCCACAGTCACGGTGAGGGATCCAAAGGCAGCACTGCCGACACCGAGCAAATTCTCGTCTTGGACAAAATACAAGCGCACGGTGGCCTGGATCCTGCGCTTCCTCCGCAACTCGAAGCTGAAAGGCGAGCAGAAGCGACAGCGAAACCTAGGCCCACTGACCGTGCCAGAGCTCCATGACGCCGAGAAGACCATCCTCCAGATGGTGCAGGCGGAGGCCTACAGGACCGAGCTGCAGCAGTTACAGGCGGGTCAGCAGCTCAACAAGAAGAGCGGTATCGCCGATCTGTCACCAATTCTGGACGCTGATGGCATGTTACGAGTCGGGGGGCGACTAGAGAATGCCCCACTGGACGAAGACGCTCGCCATCCCATTCTACTCCCAGCAGGTTCTGATGTGGCGAGGATGATCATCTACGAAACGCACCGTCAGCTCATGCACGCCGGCGCAGAACACACCCTGAACGAAGTTCGCCAGAAATTCTGGATTCCGAGGGGTCGTTCGCAGGTAAAACGAGTCCTTATCGACTGCGCCATCTGTCGCAAGAGAAGGGCGAGACCTCAGCCTCCAAGAATGGCCGATCTTCCCGCTGACCGGTTTAACACCTCCCATCCGTTCAGCTTCGTGGGGATCGACTATTTCGGGCCGCTCACAGTCAGGCGGTTCCGCAAGACGGAAAAAAGGTACGGCCTGCTGGTGACGTGTCTGGCCACGCGAGCCATTCATCTGGAAGTGTCCAACAGCCTGGATACTGACAGCTTCCTGATGGCCTTGCGACGGTTCGTGGCACGCCGAGGTCGTCCAAAGAATGTTTTCTCCGACAACGGAACAAACCTGAAAAGCGGGGAACGTGAACTTCGAGAGGCACTAACACAGTGGAACCAGCAGAAGATCTCTGACGAGCTGAGCCAGCAGCAGATCGAATGGTGTTTCAACCCACCAGCCGCGAGCCACATGGGCGGCATATGGGAAAGAATGATCGGCGCAGTCAAGAGAGCGCTATCAGTCGTGCTCGGCGGCGAGGTGACAACAGACGAGGTGCTGTCAACTGTCTTCTGCGAAATAGAGAGCATGATCAACAGTAGACCGCTGACACACGTCACAGACGATGTGAGAGACCTGACAGCTCTCACACCGAACCATTATCTCTTGGGGAGGGGAAGCCGTTGTCTTCCCCCTGGAGTCTTCAGCAGCCAGGATCTGCACTCCAAAAAAAGATGGAGGTACGTACAAGCACTGACGGACCATCTCTGGCGAAGATGGAAAAGGGAGTACCTCCATACCCTGATCCACAGGAGAAAATGGCAAGCTGACCAACGGAACCTAGCAGTCGGCGATGTGGTGCTGCTAGCAGAATCTGACACGCCCCGAGGTCACTGGCCGCTGGCGCGCGTGCTGCAAGTGTTCCCGGGGCCTGACGGCCGAGTCCGCGCCGTACAGCTGAAGACAGCAGCAGGTGGTACGTATAACCGGCCTGCCACGAAGGTGGCGCTTCTGGAACTTGCCCCGTCGCCTCAGCCATCTCATTAGCCGACCGAACGCAAACAAGAAATGATGCTGGCTTACTGTGGACTGTCGAGTCCACGCCCCCGAACCAGTTAAAATGAGGAAGAGTGTTGTGCGTGTACGTGCTTACTGACGCACTCACTATTCATTCTTGTTTTGCTTTGTGAATTTGAGCTTCGTAACTCACGCATATGGCCGTCTGTGCTTCGCGTTTGTCTTCTGAACCTGAACCTCATAACTCGCGCATGTGGCCGTTTGTGCTTTGTAGTTTATTCGATTTAGGCGTGTAAATCGTACTTGTTTGTACATCTTTGTCGGTGATCGTGTCATTTTGTGTTCTCCCTGTGGTCAAACACGGGGGTGGAGTGATGTCACCGACGAAAGTGTTCGGACCAACCCGCGCTACCGCTATGCCGCCGTGATAGCCGGCCGGCCGCCGTGCCACCGCGGCGCCGCCGCCGCTCGCTGCAGCCGTCCCGCCGCCGCACCGCCGTCACCCCGTCCAGACTCAGGATGAGTTGTGAGGCATTGTGCAGGGCGGGGCCGCGAGCAGACGCGGCCGGCGGTCGGTACGCGTGCCGCTGACGCTGCCGAGACGCAGCAGCGCCGCGGCCGCCACCGAGACCGAGATATAAATTAAAGACACGTCGTTTTAAGGCACGTAGGCCGCCAAGCTGGCGCCTTCAGCCACCTCTCCGCTGCAGTGCAAGTTCGCACTCGTTTTGCACACGTCTAAAGCATTGCGTATAAAATGTGGGTCACGTACGACCCCGGCAGAGTCTCACTTCGACCGTCGCGCTGTGCGCACGGACTGATCTGCCCCGCTCGACGCCTCGCCCGGCTGAGCGGGGACAGAGTACAGAAGCACGCGCGCAGACCGACTCTCCTGCGCGCAGCCGCGCCCGGCGGGGCAGTGTCAGTGCTTCAGATTGTACAGCGAAAGTGAATGGTGCTCCGTGTCTGCGTGTTTCATCTACCGGTTTTCTTCACAACTGCTTCCGCTTCTTCTTCGTATACTTCAATAAATCCTCTACGGGAAATCTTCACGTCTATCTACTACTGAAAATCGCCGAATATCAAAAACCCAGGAGCTCACATAGCAGGCGGGCGGGCTACGAATGTCGCACAAACTCACCGAATAAAATACAGTCCACATCCAACCAGAAAAGAACTCCGAACGACAGTTTGTCGGCGACATTAGCTCTTATCAGCAGACAAACGACATGCGCACAGATTCAAGCCACAGATAAACCCACAGATAAACGCACATTTTAACTAAGTAAGACAAACGTATTATGCACTTTGAACCCGCCGTCAGAACCAGGTGGCAGGACCCTGTCCATGTTTGCTCCAAACGCTGGAAGCAAACAGTCCAGCAAACGCCGCTGTCGCCGGCCGGATGTCACACTCCCACGCACACCTCGCATACCGGAAACAATCACTTCCGGTACCCTGTGAACTTGGCCACGACTGCGAGCAAACTCCAGAGCACGACTGGGAAATGAAACTGCAGGATTGGAGCCGAGATATGGAGGCGCAAGGCAAATAAATTAAATGGCGGCTCGGCCTTTGACACCACTTAGCCATTAACGCGTCACAAAGGGTCAGATAGAGGGAATATCCGGATGAAGAAGACCGACATTCATGATCGAACTCCATACATAAGATACGATCGCTTCAATGGCGTTTCAGCCTCGTAAAGCATCGCTGCATTATTCTTTCATTAGCCTTTCCGGGCTTTCTGCATCCGCGTTCTCAGATCTCAGGGTTATTAGAGCACGAAGGAGATTGAATGATCCTAGAGATAGTTCGGACAGTTTCATTTTACTATGGCAATCTGATCGCCGTAGTAAAATGCTAGTAACTCGTCACACAAAGACGCCGACATGCAATGCGACCATATGAACTCCACCAAAATTGCGTGACGTGCAACTGAAGAACGCAGCTATGTGGAATGTACTGCAAGACGCCGCGGCAGGACCGTTACGCCGCCCGGGAACGTAAATGTTTACATCTAAAACAAGTAACTTGGCGTGCCAGACTTGTTTTTATTTCCATACGAAATAGTGTTTTGATTGAGTGTTCGACAGTCCCCGTCAGCGTTAGCCTCGCAGCAGCTTAGCTAAATATGTTCTCAGGCTGTTAGAGTCCCCTATCTCTCAGCACACTCGCGCGGAGCCCGGTTCTAGTATGTAGGAGCAGTAACTCTCACGGTCAGCCGGCCGGCCGGCCGGACGGACAGTGAGGTAACGGCTCGCAGTCACTTTCGTCGACCGCCGCCGCCGCCAAACGGGGCCGGGGATCGAAAGTGCGCCGGCCGCCACGCCACCGTCACTCAATGGCGGGAGTGAGCTGTAATGACATAATGGCCCAGTCCCCTCCGCTCACCAGCCAGCTCCTAGAACCGGGGAACCCTCACAGGAAGCGCGCACGGTCCCCTCCATACCTCAGTCCTTTCCGGTGTAATGAACTCCTAAGACTTTCTCACAAAGTCAGTCCCCGTTACTGGCTTGACGTTCATACGTACCGCGGAATGGTAATAACCTAAATTTGGGTCCATTGTAGAGCCATTTTCCCCACAAAATGTGACAGTTGTCTGCTTTCGGTTTTTAAAACTCATCTGAATGAATGAACCATGCTTTTTGAAATAAATTACGTGAGGACTATTTATCTGATTGTGGGAATTTATCGAGAATTTCATGTACCGTGTCATTATACAATATTGTAATAAAACGTTTTGTTTTATAACGAGGATACATAAGCAAGCATAATAATTATATAGCGCTACCGTCTACTGCGATGAGCGTCAAATAAAGGCAATAAAGCCACATTTTTTAGACAATTAGACTGAAATATTTGCGATGAGGCAGTAACCTTTGTTGGTTGGAGACTGCGCTCCAACACAAGAAGGTATCCGGCAGATCGGGAGACTGCAGCGCACGAAAGAAAGACAACCTGGAACCCGGGAGACTGCAGAGAAGCACTAGAAACTAACCCGGAAACTGCGCCGGTCACACCCCGACCAGAACCCTATCACAGGCGCATTACGCATGCCAAGAAAGATGCGTCCAGTGGTATGCATGTCAATAAGTACTGGAACTCTTGTGGACCTCCTTCAATATTCATGTTATATGAAGAAGCTACCAGATCATGTTGGTGTTCCCAGAGTTTTCTGGGCGATTATTCCAATCTCCTTCTTATCCCGATATCGACCCTCAAAGCGGTTCCATTTCACCATTGCTGTTGAATGCGAGCTAATACGATGCGAAGTGTAAATTGTGGAACGCTATTTGCATGAGCATTGAACAATCATACTCCCATTACACTGTATTCACCATTCATCCCAGAAAGAACGACAAGAAACAGCTTACCATTCGTCCATGTATCTCAATTTGGCTACCGTTACCTCGCGGTCCGGAGGACGTCTTTAAAGAGACGACAGGTGCCGCCGACCAGATGCGTAATCTGCTGATGAGCTTATCCGCCACATTACCCTCCAATGGCGACAGCGCGCCGGGCCGCCCCCCGAGCCGGGTGAATGGGAGCCGCACGTGGCCGGAAACGGGAGGTCGTGGAGCTGATATGGCACGCAGCGGGGCTCCATGGAACGGCACGTAGTGGGACGATACGACACGGAACGGAAAGGAAAGGTATAGGACCGCCAGCGGCACGGCACGAGAAGGCACGGTGCAGGGAATGATCACCGTGCAGCAGTGCCGAGCAATTTCACCGCCGAGGCCCGGGGGGAAGGTGGGAGTTCTTTGCATTAGCCAGTCGGGCACTGCACCAGTCCTCCATGGAAGCCTCAATGAGGGATTCATGAGAACAGCTGCACCCCTGAGCGAGCATCACCCCTCCCCACCGGACGTAGCAGTCTGGGTCAGCCGCTGCAGCCATGTGAGGCGCATTCCTCTGCAGCCAGCGAGTCCGGCAGCCCTGCGCCGTCTCCCCGCTGCACCCACCGCGCCGTAACCACGGCGCAATCACGGCCACGGGTAATTACCTAACTGTGAGTGTAGCCTCAGGGTGCAGCCCGGCGGCGCCGGCTTCTCGCGCCGGCCATACGGGCGAGTTTACCGTGTACGCCCGGCGGAGGATCGACCGTGTGAGCGAACACGACGTTTTGGTCGGACGCAGGGGCGCGTTTGGGGACGGCGACTCCGGTAGAGAGGTGGAGTGGACTTTGATTAGGTACAGAGTGCGCGGAAGGAGCTCGAGCGGCGGTGTCGCAACACTATGGCGGCCGGACGGCAATGACGTAGCGTTGATTGAAGAGTCGGAGCACGCCACAGTTCAGTTACCTTTGAGCACAAACAGAACAGGAAATTTAAACGAGTCTGTTCAACATTACCATGTCATTTCTTCAGCGTCAAAGGATATAAATATGTTTTCACCTTGCCAGTGGCTCGAACAAGTTAAAAAAAGCCTTGCAAATGGACTTTTGGCCGAGATCGGTAATACACAATGTTCGCAACGTGCATTTCATAAATGCGATGACTTTATACGAGTACATCTTCTTTCCTTCACAGTATGGTGACTTGATTCGTAAGAACAGGAATTCACCACAAACTGAGGAAAGGAAATAAAATGACGTATGCAAAACAGGATAAATTGTTAATGACCTACCCAGAGGAAACCCGAATTTATTCATAGAGTAAAAAATTAAGTGCGTCATGCAAATTATAACGGATGCTTTCGGTGATCTAACACCTAGAGCATAAAAATGGATTTATTCAGAAAAAAGTAAAGCACATTGACGTCACGCGGGAATCTGTGATTTAACACTTGTGTGGCTAAACGGAAACATAGCATTACCGTGCAGTTTACATCCAGGGTTGGTAGAAAGTTGCTTTAAGAACTTCACTAAAAAATTTGCCCCTTTTTGCACGCAGCTGATTTCGTGCGAGTTTTTTTCCTTATCCGCTGAACAAACTTGTCGTCTCTCAGTCCGGGAGACCGGGGACCTACAGCTACCCCGCAGTCCGGCGGCCCGCGCCAGGCCGGGACCCAGCGTGGGACAGGGCACACTCGTGTTTCGGGGCGCCAAAGGAGTGGTTCATGTCCAGCATGTCAACCGCCAGTCATGCAAACCGGACTTTTATCCGTCCACTGGCCGCGAGCGAGCGGAAATGATGGCTATCTTGACCTTATCCTTGACTTTGAGCATTTTCTCAGACAGTGGTCGGCTAATATCAGCAGCATGACGTACCAAGTGCGTGCAACAACCGGTTAACTAATTAGCCGATTTAATTGGAGATTTGCGTTGAGTTTTTGATAACACTCTTAGGTTTCCACAATATACAGGAAGATTGTATAGTGCAGTTATTATACGCGGAAGAATTGGCGGGGAAAACCGAAAACGAAATAAGATTGATGGTAAGGAGGGTGACAACAATAGACCTTATTTATAACATGTTTCTTTTCGCTGAGTATATGCTTGTGAGTTGTGTGGACGCTATCAACAAAGAAACAGCCTCAACAAAGCCTGGACATGTCGGAAACCGTGTGATAGGGAACAATTTTATAGACTACCTTGTTCAATATTCATATTTTGTCTGCGAAAACACTTGCTACGTCAAGAGGAAGGAGACAAGTACCTAAAGGCAACATTCAACATTCAGCCAAATTCAGCCAAAACATTCAGCCCTTGAGAACAGACGAGCGAGCTGGGCACGCTAATTCTCGAGGCGGCGACCTTCGGCATAAACACGCTGGACTTTGGAGCGATCCCTAGACGTTTAAAGTTCCTCGTCGCCCATTGCCTGTATTATTACGTGCTTGTAGGAGCTTCCAGTCTGGACTATTTGAAAATTACCAAATAGTCCAGAAACAGTCCAGTAAAATGTCCGAAATTGATATGTCATTTACGAAATCCAGGCGATCAGAACAACAATAATTATTTAAAGAATGCAAGCATTAAAAGCAAACGAGACAATCCATAGGCCAGTAGCTCAGCCTATTTACTGATACCCCTTCCCCCCCCCTAAAAAAAAACGTTTGCAGTTCTGTTGGCGTTTTTTGATACAAAAATTACGGCAGTCTACAGTGAAAGTGCGAGGAGTCGGTATGCGGTCTGCGCCTGGCTCGATGGCTGCCGGTGATTCGGATTGACCAGCTATGGGTCGGGCGGAACGGTCAGAAGGCACCGCCCCAGAGCGACGGCCACTTCAGTTCACGGCCACCGGCGCAGAGGAACCGGCCGACATCGGTCCACCGCCGGATGCAACGCCGGCTGTGATTGGTTCGTTCTCTGAGACGACGCCGGCGATTGGTGGTGACGGTAGAGGAAGTGTCTAGGTTGGCCCGCCGGAGCCGGCGCGGCCGGTCACTGAAGTTGGACCGAAGACGTCGAGGTTCGGTCGCTGACCGCATGGCGGCGCCACCATACAGCCCACCAGCCCTTACCGAGTGGCCCACAGCCCCACTGCTCGGCCATCGGCCCTAACTTGGGAACGACGCTGACCAGCCACGATCAACATGCTGCCGGTGCAGGACGAGCGAGTAGCGACTGCTGCACCCAAGCGCCACCTGGCGGCGTGGGTCCGCATGCATGGGTCCACACTGCACGGCTCCGGACTTAGTGGATTCAACAGCACCGTGTGGCTCACCTCAAAGCGAAGGTGTAATGTAACCTTTCTAAGAAATGCATCTTCAAGCAATGCGTGATCAGATCCACGTAAACGAAGGACGACTTCTGAAAAACTAATACCTACTTAGGACAATGCCCCTTATACAAAGAAAAGTGAAATCATGTTGGCACGCTAAGGTATTAGCTAGATTTATGCATCAAAAGATGCCGCCCATTCACAGAATGAAAGCGTATGAACATTTTCTGAAAACACAAAAGATAACAAAGTTCATAGCCTCACAATTTCTAGAACTTGAGCAAATATGAAATACCTACCTACATAATTTCGCATAACGCATTGAGGAGTAAACACGGAAATTGCCAAAAACGCGGAAATTGCGCCATATCGGCATCCTAAGCAGGCTCCAGAGCGTTTAAGATGTCATCACACCTGTCAGCCATCTTGTTCCGTCATCTCCAGCGCGCATAACTAACACCAGTCGGCACAAGCGGCGGGCCCGCCGAGCCGTGCTCGATGGTTCCGTGAAGGGCGGCCCGTGACGAGGGCACCCTGGGCTCGTCACAGGTGGCGCGTCGCCGACCGGCGGCACTTCCTGACTGCCGGTGCCGTTAGGCGCTCTTCCGACGCGCCAGATGCCGCCGACGCGCCGCGTTCGTCGTGCGTGAGTGCGCCGCTCGCCGCAGCGTCGCGCCGAGTGTGCACTGTGCAGTGTGCACAGCCACTGCACGGTGCGCTGAGAGCATGCCGACACGGCGCACCGCCAATGGGCGCGGGGTCACCCGGCGAGCACCGCGGGCGCCGCAGCGGTCCCGAGCGTGCACCGCAGTCGCACTTCCTCTGAGACCGCCGCCGGGGGTTACCAGAGGTCACCAGGGGTCACACGAGGTCGCCGCAGGGCGAGGGGTTAACAGCCGCGCCACCAACGGCGGCGGTCGAAAGGTTGGGATGGGACTGACGTGTCGGGACCGGGCAGCCCGGGCGGCAGGTTGAGGAAGACAAATTGTCCACCGGTCAGGCTGCCATAAATACCTACTCCAGCCGGGGATCCTGCCCCTGACCCTTGGTGCCCGTCTAGTGACCAGTCACTCCGCCCTCTATCGACCCTCCTTCGGGAAAGTCAGCCGATCCTCCGCCCCTGCCAATAACAGAAATGGAGACAAACCGAGAGTGGATAGTTGGCTGTAAAACCGCCCTGTTTATACAGGTCCAATAAATCGACCACTGACGGCTAAGCAGTGCACAACGGCCTGCTGGAAAAGATAAGGTAGATATTTCATTTTCGAAGCCACTTGCCAGGGCAGGAACATGTCTTTTCGAAAAATATCACGACGTGTAACGTACAAATTCCTTTTTGATTATACTTCTTTTAATAACAGAAATTAAACAGCCCCAGAAACATGACTTCGTAATGAAGCAAGGAAATAGTGGAATAGTCCAGGACAACAAACTGCTTTCGAACGTAACTCTCCGTAGATAAATCGAAAGTTTTTGCACCTTTAACTAAGACGGACTTTTAAACATTTATCCAAGTTGCCTGATGCCATTCTAATAAAAAACACCGCTGATCAAGATAAACAAATTATGGCGCAGTTTTTGGTAAACAAACTATGACGCAAACTATAAACAAACTATGGGGCAGTTTTTGTTGATAGGGACGGCAGCGCCCGGCCCCTATAATTCCTCCTCAAGCCACGGATCATATTCCGGGGACCGTCTCTCTCGGCCCCCGTCCCACCATAACCCGCTTCCCTCACTGGTTTTTGTTACCGGCAGGGTCAATGTTAAGGACAAATTATATTGCCCCACGGCCATAAACCAGCGCCAGCACCCCAGCTGTCGCCGACCGGCCCCGGTGTCCTCCGGGAGGGTGCTCGCCTTGATCTTGAACCGTCCGAGGGTCGCGCTGCGTCACTTTCGGCACCCTCCCCTCCCCTCCCCTCCCCTCCAGCTGGGTCCCGGACCGCTCAGAAGAGGCAATCAAAGGCTCCTGTCCGCGGAATTTCGTCAGCTGGGCAGCGGTGGCCGTGAAGCACCGCAGGGGCACACTGAACAGACCACATTTCCCCTCCTTTCGCCACTTCCTGCCGACACAGGAGAGCTCCTTTCATTGCTCTTCAAAGAGCAAAGGCATTCAGGACGAGCGAAAGAAAGGACTTCGGAATTCGGATGTTCGCCACGCTGAAATTTCTGTCAGGCAAAAAGTATGACAAACAATCGAAGGACATAAATCGAGACAGGAAGCGTTTTTAGAAAGCGCACACAGTAAGCCAGGAAACCGATGGGAAATATGTATCACTGAAAAAAACAACACAACCATCGAAAAGAAGCAACAAAAAAGGTAGGCAATAATGATATGCTAAACAGAAAACTATATTTCTTAAAAATTGAAAGTTTGTAGAAACTTCTAGGAAATTCAAAAGCTAGGTCAACAGGTTCATTGCATCGATTTCTATCGGCTGGGCTTAGTGGTAAATTGGATTATGTACTGCATAGGATTCCCCGAATTCTCAAACCCCGGCCGGAAACGCGTAAGCATGGTCAGAGACTCACGTTGTGCTCAGTCATCAATTACTATTATTATTTTATTATTATTATTTCAGTATACCCGACAACCACAAAGTAGTGGGCATTACGTTGGGTAGTGGTGCAATCTTCATACATACCTACACATTACAAAATACACAATAGGTACACATACAACACACATGTATGCAATGTTCATACATCGAATTGTTACACACTCAATTAGCAATAAGTCGAAAGAATTTGAGCAAAAAAAAAATACGACATAATTAACCCAAGAAGAATTACCATAGCCTAGGTCATTTCAACTTAGTGCAAGACCTGGCACACAAATATTTCTTTTCGAAGGCTACCGTAATTTATATGTTCATCCACAAACGAAATAAGCTGCATATGATTCACGTGCTGGGCACGTGATATTAACTTTTCCACTAAACAGGTTGCTCAAAATCAGTTCCTTTGTTACCTAACTTGGTTTGTTTTTTATTGAGCCTGAGTTTTTGTTTTTCATTTAAATTCAGCCTAAATTCTAAGTAACAATTGAAATCATGAGGATTTTCAGCATTACCCTACTGTGCCTTGCCATCTTTGTGATTGCTACAGGTAAGAAAAGCTCACGGGATGACTTAATAAAGCTTTCCTTCGCAAGTCCATTCTCAATAACATAACAGAAAATGCATTTTCATTGCAGAAGTCTGCAAACGTAACGACATGGCATTGCTCATGTCAGATACATGTTTTCCATTTAAGCAAAAATAGGAATCGTGATTGTTTAAGCAACTGCGCTGAGTACTTATCTCAAACACTTCGTGACATTTCCGTTTCACTTTGCAGAGGCGCGTAGTGCACATCGTCGGCGTCCTTACGAATATGATGAACGCGACGACGACGGAAAGAGGCCTTTGGACGAAAAGTCTGGACACGTCGTCAAGAAAATAGGCCAGCTTCTCAACAAACAAATTCAGGAAGAAATGCGGGAACAAATCTACGACAAAGTTCATGAAAATATCATTGAGCCTGTCGGAGAAATCTTGGAAAAATAACTCAAACAGCGTCCTTACAAGTTTAATGCCACATTTGTGGTATCGCCTTCCTCCCCTACATTCTGTCACCGGTGTGGCTATATTAAGTACCTTGTCAATCTGTCAGCAAATATAAACTTTCAGCAAATAAAAAGGGCGTTTCTCTTCAACTGACAACTAAAGCGCTTATGTGAATACCGGGCGTGGGGGCAGAAAACGCAAAAGGCACGTACTTCCAGGAGCCGGCGCTATAAAAATGGGGCGGCTCCAGCCACAATGAGATCAACGAATAACTTATACTATAAACGCGTTGTAATTAAAACTTAGTTTGTTTGAAACTGAGTGGCATTGCCTTACCAGTCTTAATTCACAAAGCAAGACTGTTCTGTTGTTTCCCTTTCATATTGCCTTCAATAAATAGATCCTAGAACTGAGAACAACAGAATCAATATGTAGAGCCCCAAAACAACAGAACAAATATCGCAGAGCAATTTCTTGAACAGATCATAAGGTGTCGCTTGCTTGTCTTCTTTTTTTCAATTCCTTCCTTTTATTTCCCCAATTCCTACGCCACAAGAATAGAGTCAGTTTGTCGGTGTCCACAAGAATCGGTTTCAACTTCTCGATAACCGCATTGTTCAACTGCGCGGTCGTCCTCTCAGTACCTGTCACCCGTAGTACAGAACAGAAATTACGGAATCAGTCTGGAATATTCACACTTTGCATATCAAACAACTTGGAATACATCTTTTTCGCATACGGTGTTAAAATGTCAGGTCTAGCTGGGCCACTTACAGACAGGTCACGTCACATTGACCCGCAACGTGCTGGTGGTCTTGAGATTTCCGTGTCCTGCTAAGCAAGATTACTTTACTACTCTGCTAAGGGGGGGGGGGCATTTTCACACCTGTCTAACTCGGCTCCTGGGACACGTAGCGACACGCAGTAAGCAGCATTCGAAAGAGCATCACAAATAATGAAGGAAATATTCCAATCAATTTTTACGTCAAGTCAGAGGTCAGGTCAGCAGAGGTCATCAAATGTCAAATTTTGTCTGTTTCAACAAATTTCGAAACACCCGACGCAGATCTCCGGAACCAATAGAGTTACAGTGCCGCGGAAAAGCTCTTTTGATAGCTTTTTCACAGGCCTTCCGACTGTTGTTCTCAGATTTGGCCTCAGGTCAACGATTTAGCCTCTATAGGGCAAAACTAAAAAATTGCCGTTTTTACGAGAAAGAAATGTTTTTCGGCAATAACTATTGACTCAAAAAGTCACGACATTACTTTTGCCAGCATCGTGTTCCTCTGGGCGAGAAGCGTGGAATGAACTATAAGTTAACCTTCAAAGGTCATTTTGAAAATTTGACCTCAGGTCAAGGTCATGACCTGACCGGAAAAGGGCATGTTGCATATCAGTCGATCTGTATCGTCAAGCTGAACGCAACTGGCGTGTTTTCACCGCTCTTGCATGTCTCTATCAGAAGTTATTGTAAAAAAAAACTGTTGGCAACCTTTTATGACTTCAAATGACCTCAGGGGCACACAGAGGGGTCACGGGCGCAATTTTCCGATTCATCGTGTCATGTTTGTCTAAAAACCGATGCTTGAGACTATTTAGAACGACATTCGACCAAAGGAAGCGCATTTCAAGTTTCTCCCATTCAATTTTCTCACGTTAATCCCCGTTATAACTGGTTTGACATTTAAGTGCCGCAGAATAGTAATAACCTAGACTGGGGTTCATTAACTCATCTGAATGAATGAATGATTTAAAAAAGGAGATAGCTGTCTGTGTGCCGCTTAATTTTAATTCCTTCTTAACCCGCGCCCGTAGGGGGGATCCGAAACGCCCCCCCCCCCCTCCTGTCCTTTTCCGTCGATATCTCCTAAACGGCTGGAGATATCGCCACCAAACTTTCAGGACCCCTCCGGGCATCAATTTTACACATTGCGACCAAATTTTTTTTCCAGAGGCTATGATAGGTTGGCCACAAATGACGTCAGAATGACGTCATGTTCTGCCATTTTCGACCGAAAAAAGACCTTCGCGAGAAGAGCTGTCAGACCTACAGCTTTGAAGATACAGAAAAATGATCAAGACATAAAAGGTGTAGAATTGACAGGGCTACAAAACTGCTATCTCGGATTTTTGAAATTTTTTAGTTTTGACCCCCAAAAATCAAAAATGCAATTTTTGGATATATTAGCCAAAAAATCCAAAAAATTGAGTTTCGAAAAAATCGGAATATATGTGATAGTACCTACCGTCTTCTATCTACATACCAAGTTTCAGATCGATATCTCTTTTTTGGCCAAGTTATAGCGAAAAAAAAACTTTAAAAATGATAACGTCAAATTTTCAAACTCAATTTTTGGCAATTATAGACCACGTAGGGCAAAACAGAGACCACCATTGGACTCCGCGTGACGAGCTGCATCGAATGGATACCCATTTTATGCAAACATATCAACTTTGAAATTTGACCTAATTTGACCTGACCTTGACCTGACCTTCACCGGAACATAATCTTAACTGACCTCAAACGCTGCCTGACCCACATAATCGCATTTGTCATGTAAAATGGACCATAAAACATGTATCACACGACACTTTCATATTGTGACCCCCAGTGACCTGACCTGGTATCAGTGACCTCAGATAGCGAAGTATGTGTTTGACGAACAATGTACTATCGATGGTTTTCAAACCCTTACCAATTTACTCGATTTCACAACACATTTCTTGAAATGCCTGTGAACGGTGAAAATCTGACCTTTGACCTGACCTGTGACGTCATCGGTTTGACCTAGGTCAATGAAATTTGGTCACAAGGTAGTTCCCCGGTGGGGCTATCGAACGCCGTTTGAATTTTGAAAATCGGCCGGTAAATTTCCGAGATCTTAGGGGGGCCGAAACGCCCCCCCCCCCCCCCCACGTGCGGTAGGGTCCGCCGGTAGCTCTACGGGGCGCGGGTTAATAACCCTGCGCCCAAATTGATGACACACTTATCGATAGTATCATGCACTGTGGCATTATGCAACAATGTAATAAAACTTCTTGCTTATTAGCAAGGAAGCACAATAAAATCACAGCAAACTTCACTACATCCTATGGGGTCACATACACACAGAGGGGTCACGGGTGTAAATTTCCCATTCAGTGTCCTGTTTACCTAAAAACCGACACTTGAGAGTGTTTAGAACGACATTCGACCATAAGAGCCACAGGCGCATTTCAATTTTCTCCCATGGAATGTAATGGGATATCCCTAATAAAGAGGTCCCAAATTGACCCGACCTTAGGTCACAGATGTCTAAATTCCGAGATATACATTTTATACACACTGTTAGGCTTTCATCAATCTCTGAAAGTGTCAAAGCGATCGTTCAGTCGGTACAGCTACAGCAAGCCCTTAAACTTTTCTTATGCAAGGTCACTTGACGTGACCTAGTGACCTGACCTTGAACGGCCGGTGTCTGAAATTTTCACAACATGTGCGGAAAAGATTATGAACAGCGCCATCTTTTAGACATTCGCGAAAAAAAAAACCTTAGAGGGGCGTGAAAACGCCCTCCCCCCCCCCCCCCCTCCAGCATGACGCGGGTTATGTGAACAAATTCCAAGAATAAAAACTTAGATGCTCAGTGTTCGCTCTTAGCCACATCGAATGAAAAACTGCTTCGAAATTGTCCTTGGTATATGAGAATGACAGGGTTCATGGAGCGCTTATCTCGGAATCTCTGCCACTGATTCTGAACTCCATAATTTTGCGACCTCCCCATTTTCATTCAACGGAAGCAACGGAAGCTTAACATCAACTCATGACTCTCACCGATGCCAATATCTTTAGTCGACTAAGGTCAAATTACATGATATCCGACGCATTTCGACGAGAGAATCACGATGCTGGTAAAATTGATGTTATACAAGCAGCATGTCAACAGAAAAAGCATATGTGCTGAGAAAGTATCAATGCAAAATAATGATGAATATGAGACTTTAACTGCGATGCGATGGTCTGTAACTTCTGATATGAAACAGGCCAGGGTACGTCGGACATCCGGAGGCTGACGGGTGACCAGCGTCTTGGCTCCAAGATAAATTCAAATTAGACGCATTAGGTCTTGAAAGACTAGAAAAAATCACATTTAGGAACAAAGAACATGACTTATTATATTCTACATATAACCCGACAATCCATGACAAATATCCCAAAACCACAGGAAATGTAATAAGCAGCCGCGTTAAGATTGCGAGTGCCGACTGCCGAGTGTTTAAAAGGCTCATCAGAAAAGGTATACCTATATGGTGATTGATCTGAAAGTGAAGTAGACACTCGACAGGCTTCATAAACAGACCCCATCCTTTTTCAGAGATTAAAGAGCCGTCAAGTAACTTATCAGTTTTGTATCTCATACATTTTATGACTATGCGTAGAAGTTGAGCTTGTAAGTTTCGCCACGTTCTGATGCACAGCAAGGAAGTAAAACTTCTTGCATCGGCAACTAATCAGTTAGGCATTGCAAATGTCAGAAACTCAATATGCATGTAGCAATTAAGTCACAAATTTGACTGTATTACACGAAAGACTTAGACACACTCCACTGACTTGCTGCGTGTCGCTCTCGAGCTCACGGATCGGACAAAGCGTCGTAACAATGAGCTGGATTCGCTCGTAGTTGGTGCAAGACATTGGCTGGACGAAGGACGCTCTTTCACAATGTCCCTGGAGCCTTCACCCACATTTACAACTGTTGCAGTATCCAGGGTAGGCGATTGGGTGAGTTCCGAAGGGGCGATGCCATTTACTTGCCACTGGTGCCACTTTCCACTATACTGATTGCATATGAAGTCGTAGGTGAATGTAGGCTCGATGCGAAGTTGTACGGGGGCCCGATCACTTCGCTCTCCTCTAGAAACTATACTTGTTGGCTTGTCACAATATATCGGTAGATTATGTCGTGCTGGTGAGCGGTGACAGATGTAGTTTTGCATCTTTTTAAGAATGATTTCACCCACTGAACAGGTCGATAGGTGAAAAATTATGTCTCAAAACAAAAGTAATTTTGCCATTGCGAGGGCAAACAAAACAAATTTGCCAAAGGCTTATTCTAATTGTGACGGCAACGTTAAAGAAATCAATCAAAAAGAAACATTCGGAAACTAAACCCAGTCACAAGTAAATACGGTTGTCATAACAAAACAGACGGGTCATCAAAGTACTCGACTTGAAACTGATGCCAGGATGCCAGGCACTTGGCGAGACTGGGCGAGACGCCAGACGCGCCAGAGATGAGCGAATGGAATGTATTCGGGCCTTGAGCGAATGTAAAAATTAGAAATCGGGAAGAAAAGATCGCAATGTTGCACGTGAACATACTTGACTAGGTCAGCTAATTTTAAGCGCAACAAACCCAAAAACCAGCCATCATGATTAGGTTTGGCTCAGACAGGGTTTAGAAAATAAAGTACCTTTTATGTGTCCTTTAGAAAAATTGTTCAACAGTGAATGATGAAATTTCAGTTGAATAAGTCGACTCAAGTTCAAACTACGCAACTTGAAATACTTCGCCTTTTACCGTAAACAGGTATCAATCATCCCAAAGGCAAGATATACTGACTGTCATGTTACTGGGCTTATTTTTCTACAGACGGGCAATATGCTTCCTTATTTGCGCGTCTACGTCGCTTACACTTACAGGTAAGTTTCTGTTCCCGGTGTGAGTGCAACGTCCAGTTTGTAATATGTTGCTCATCCGATGCCATTGTTCACATCGAACAGCTATTGACAAATTGTGACGAGCCACTTATTGAATGATTAAAAATATCAGTGTTATGCAGTTTGTACTACGCACATACTTATCTAATGAATAAATGCCTACATCTGAAAAATCTTCAAGCTCTAGCCGCCGGTAAAAAGTCAGGGGTCCTACCTTCACAAAAAAAAAAATCATATGCTTATGACAACGTGGCATCTTTGCTCTATTTGCTACGTGCCAGGCGCTGTACCAGAAACGCAGAAACCCGCTTCGGTGCTACAGCAGCTGCCCTCTGCCGGCCCTTCGAGCAGCTTACTTCATCCTGATGGCCATCAGGTGTCACTGCCTGCCTACTCCCTGGCACCACTTCTCAGGAGCGTCAGAAGCATAGACGACGACGACCTTCGTCGAGATGTGAATTCACAACTCCAAAGCAATCGTCCATTAGACGCCAAAATAGATTATCTCATTTCCACGCTTGCAAATCTGGTGAAAAAGCAAATCAGGAATGAAATTCAAGAGAAGTTAATCAACAGAATCAAGACGGACATTCTCGACCCTATAGACGAATCCATTCCAGACCTGCACAGTCAGCGTGGTCGTCGATGACTGAGATTCGAATTATCTACCTCAATTCACCCGAGTGTGAGTACGCTGTCCCTTGTCATGTTGCTTGCATGCGAGCAGCTGTTTGAATTTTTGTTTGCAGTATCTGATATAAATGTACCATGCATGAGTCAAATAACCTAAAAAGTCAATAAATGAGTAAGTTTGGAGTCTATGGAGTCTAAGGAGTCAATTTCCCGTCAGCAATAACGATAACATCATTCCAGCTAGCAGCTAATCAATACTGAAGAAAATAATGCAGAGAAGTGTCTAGTGGCAACCTTTTATCCATGCGATATCAAAACGAAATGATTAGGCGCAGAAAACGATGATTCGGTGAAAGCTCTGAAATCGATTATGTATTTATGCAATCAAGAGCACGAGCATACATCCCATCCCGTATGAAAATTATCGACAAGTCCCACACTCTTGCGAGACGACCACAGGCTCGATGCCCGTAGCCATGATCCACGGACGGACCGTACTGACAGACGGCCAGAATAGCGGAAAGCTACCACAACTGGAGAGACCGAGTCTGATTCAAAATACCGACCTTCTAAACTGATGGAGGTGGATGAGCCTCAGCGGTAGTGAAAGACCACTCCAGCGACCTGATTCTGATTGAATTAAAAAAGACCAAAGTAGCACACACTTCCACCAGCCATTGACTCCGATGACGTCAGGCCTCGGGACAATGAGCCCGAATCAGTCCCGGGTCAGGCCTATAGTTCACTGAGGCAGGTCGCCACAGCCATGGTTCGACTAGTCTCAGAGTCTCGAAAAACGTTCTAGTTGACAGCTAGACTAATGTTGGATACAACATCTCGAAAACCATCAACAGTGCCATCAAATGACTGATAACTTTGGTGGCTATTTCAGCGAATTGATACATGTAACAAAAGGAATGAATAGTTTCACACAAAGGAACACACCTTGTTGTGATCAGTCCGCCTTCTTTGACTTCTTTTTCTTGGCTATGCTGGCCAGCATCTTCTCCTTCTTCTCCTTCTCCTTGGACTCCTTGTCCAGGGCCTTGGCCAGCTTGAAGGACAGCAATGATGAGATGAAGAAGAGAGGTGACAGGCAGAGCAGCACCTTGAAGAGGAAGTCGTATGGATCGGTGGCCGCCCAGTAGACGATACTGTCGGCCCAGCCCTGCCAGGTGCTGGTGTCGATCTGCGGCCGATCGCTCGGCGGTGGCACAGCCTCATCGGCCATCACGGTAGGCAGCTGTGGGCACAGACAATTGATGGATTATGAATAAATTTACCTATAGGCTGTGATAGAATGATTTAGATCATACCATAGCACCCATTTTGAAATGAAGCCAGCATATTTATTTGTCTAAGGTTGTCTAAGGTAGGTATCTGCTGTATTGCACCCAGAGTCAACTGCAAACCGTAGCAACAGAGGCAGTGTCTGGTAAGCAACCACATAGCCAGGGTGACATAAGCATCAGCACCAGCCTACAACATTCATGCTGGGGATCTGAGCACCCACCTGCACAAAGCAAAAATTAGAAGATAAGTCCACAAAAGTTAGAAATATGCAGTATGCACTCGTGATATAAATAATTGTAGCAAGACCCCAATTATTTCCTAGGGCCGAACCTTTTGTGCCTCTGTACAATGTACGTACATCATTTTCTAGGACCAGGACAAGGCTGTGCCAGTATTGTAGTAGGTACAGCATTATACCAATTTTAAAGTTAGGGCCTGCACTGCTCCACCCGAAATCCGCCCATCAAGGTATATCAACACCATACAACACACACTACCTAGTGCACAGTGCACATCAAGCTCAATACAGACATACCAACAAGATCATATCTAAATTGTCCTGGTTCACAATCTGGGTATCCGTGAGTCAAATTCATTTTCCAGCAGGACATAGGACCCGCAAGCAATGCAATTTCCTTCCAGCACGAGCAAATGGAGGAGCTCGGGGGAGAAGTCCATTGCTGGTTTAGGAGATATTTTCCCCTCAGTCACCCGACCTGAAAAGCCCTTAACTAAAGCATCTAGGGCGTATTGCAGGAGGAGGAGGTCTAGGCCATAAGGAGTGTCCATCCCAATCTGGAGGCCCTGAAGGCGAATATCGTGAAGATGTGGGAGACGAAGGACCCCACCAACATCATAAAGAGATGCAAGTCTTTCTGCCTCTGTGTGGACTGTGGAGGTTATCGCCTCTGAGGGAGTTATATCATGCATGAGGGGAGTGAAAGTATCTGGTTTGATGTTGCAAAGCAGTATTTATTTGGTGTTTGTGTTGATAATATTTGCTCCGACTGCATTTGTTTGTCGAAACATAGAAATGTACCAGAACTTTTTGGAGCGCACCCTGCAGAAAGCATCTCTGGGTAAAGTGCATCTAGTCCCCTTGGTTGTAAAAAAAAACAAGTGTGATGCCTGCTTTATGACTACCGAAATGTAACACAGAAACTGGAGGGAGCTATGAGGATGAAGAATTAAGAAATTAAGATGAATAATTGCACAACCAAGAAATGCCATCCAAAGATTTGTCCCCGAAGCTGAATCCCTGCAGTGATTGTTGCATGATTACTATTCATTAATTTGTGGTAGATGGACTGTATGTTAAGCAGTACGTTCACTTGTAAGGGACAGTGAGATCTTGATAGTTTCTAACAAAAGTTTGTTTGTTAGTTTGTTGGACGCTAGAGCCAAGCTGCTATGCGCCCTAAAGGCCTGGCTACACTATGCATTTTCAGTGTGCGTTTTTGGCGAGTTTTCATGATTTGCAGATTATCGTTCTAGGAAAAAATGACATTACGTTTCTGTTACGTTCTTCATATAAACTTTTAGTTAGGTAATTTAAATGTTTTATTAACTTTTATATAAATGCCAGGCTTTAACTCTTCAACAACAATAATTATAGTTTCTTTTTGGTGGCCCTAAATATAAGGTAAGTTTATTCTAGAGTTCATTTTTTTTTAAAGTGGCCCTAACTTACGTTAGCGGCCTCACGACGAGGACAGCGACCTCGACCTAACTATGCCGCACAAAAGAAACCGGCCATCCTAACCAAGACCGGTGGCCACTTTTACAGCAAGATAACATGGGAAAACCCATATCCATGTACTATGCCATGGTTTATTCGTGGTTTATTCCAACTTTGGGCTGGCATACCTAATGGCGCGGCTGTGACATTTACGGAGGAGAGCTAAATAGCCATTCTTTTCAGAATGCCTGCGGGCTGCGACCTAGATATTTAGCGCAAATGGTGCACAACACTCAATAATTATCCGTTATTACCTGTGAAATATCCTAGGAAAGATACAAGATAAAATAATAAATATTCTAGACGCAACGACTATGCACGGTATATCGTGACTTTCAAGCATTTGTTATTTCAGTAGTAAGTTTACCAAAGTTATAGTGACGTCATGAACTATTTCGTAAGCCCAATGTACAAGAAATAGGCATGCACTTGTTGTTTCTGGTTTACTTTTTAATGGAAATTGTATAGATAAAAACAAAATTAATTGGATGTAAAAATTCCAAATACTAATTGTATTTAAGTGTCAAAAAAGGATTTATCGACTGGACTCTGCGGTACAGCATAACTTCAGGCGTTTGTAGCTAGAGCCATCTAGTGAGGGATGTTGAACACAACAGCAGCTAAAACAATAATACGGATGTAGGTAATAGGTAATTTAGGTATCACATAATCACAGTGAATTCGCGGCCCCCTCCCCCAGGCTATTTTGTGGATATAATCAATTGAGCCATGCCTTATGCACATGAATGCACATTGACATACGAATGCATTATGTAGGTAGAATAATAGGCACACAAATGACATGTGGCAACAACAGACGACTTAGACGGTTCGGCTCGGCATTGTGCATAATGCCGCTTTGTGAGATTTCATTATGGTGAAATATGTTTCGTCTGAGTGTGAACGAAATTGCCTCAGGTTTATACCTACGTCTTAGTCAAAATGCGCGTTATTCTTCGGGGGAGTTTAAATATGACTCAAGTAAGTCGTGAGCCCTTTCTTACGAATCCCTTTGATTATGCACTGAACATTCGGTAGAAAAACTAGCAAGACAGCAGTCTGGCTGATCAGCGGTGCTGCTCTCTGCTGACAATGAAACGATACCTACTACTACTTCACACAGTGCGAGTGAAGCTGTAGGTGGCAGCACCACCGTGTGAGGGCAGCATGGGTCCGAAAATGACGGGACGGGACTACTGCAGACCCCGAGTGATGTCGAAAACGTGAGCCTAACGACAGTGTCTAGGTTGAGAGGAAGCGTAGTCACATGCGGAGAAATAATAAGGGAAATAAACACAAGGCCCGGCAGCCTAGTTCATACACGATGCGTTTGCGCACACGAAGTGCTAGTGCAGTGCACTGAAGATATGGAGACGAAACGGTTGTGGGTGGATTTGCCAACTGGAACGACCTATAGGTATCTGGGGGTTATAACATTAAAGCATATTATTTCTCTGGTTGTCTGGCATTGAAAGCAACCGCATTTTGACTTTTCATACAGGGCTACCTCATCTTTCCCTGTTCAGAACCAATCCATGCTTAGGTATCCTTATTCCTCAGTTCCCCTTTTTTGAGCTGACGATCATGCTCAGACAATAGGCGAGGGCATCTCCTACAGGTGCCTACCCCCGGGATAATGTTTGAATAGATTGAAAGATCTAATCAACCATACCAAGCAAACAAACAGCGTATCTCAACATCTCAAATTACGCATCGTTTTATCCTCAGGACTGCTCAGTGCTCATCGGTGTTACCTTATTCAAGGCTGGCGCCCCTTGTCATCATTTCCTGTTCAGGAATGACGGTCGTACCTCGCTCACCAAGTAACGTGCAAGGGCAGCTCCTAAAAGAACTCATCCACCTCCTATCCATGATGACCGTTCATGGGCGGCTGGCTGGCTGACCTGTCTCACAGAGGCACATTTGTGCCACTAACGGATTGGGCCCAGCCACTCAGCGCACAAGCTGGCTGAATGCGTCTTTTTTTCTCGCAATGCATTGCCCTGGAATGGTCTTACCGAAGTGGAGTACCAAAAAAGGCATCTTTCATCGAAGGCAGACAGGCATCAACTCAGGGAATCTTGAGGAATCCAAACGAAGGCAGGCAAATTTTCCTCGATTTCGGGTGCCGCAACGGTTGAGTCCCTATATCTGGCAGTGAAAATACACCAAAGGAGTACAAATAAACAAACATTCTTCAGTGATCATGTTCAATGTACAGTTCTAAGATCACTTCTGCAATAAATTAATGGCTTGATAATACGGCATATCTCGTTGACTAAGACAGAATACCTCAAAAGCGAAATGCATGGGGAGTTATTCGGCCATCCAATGGTCTTTAAGTGAAAAGCATCGATGGCAACCCATGACATAAACTGACGGAATAGCTCTTCAGAGAGGAATTGTCATTGACGAAATCCACCATGTGTCTCCATGAACACAATGACAGCCTTGAGAACGCCACAGAACAGCGGGCCTGTGAACAGCATAACTCACTGAGTCAGTGATGAGTATTAGAGTTGCAAAATTTCCCTACCGCACTACCGGCATGCCGGTAATTTTTCACTACCGCAGGTTTTTTCGTGGTATCTGGCATGTCTTGCCGGTAGCATGCCGGTATTTTTGATTTTGCACACAAAAAAATTATCAGCATATGATTCAAACTTTGGACACTAAGAGGCTATTGAATTGTAATAACAGCAATCTTAGCCACTGCAAAATACATTTTGTGGTAAAAGTTCCATATGCCGTATTAAAATTACCGCCAAATTACCGGTATGCCGGTAATTTGGCGGTTTTTTTGCTTGGGGCGTGGTAGCATGCCGGTATCCCAGAAAATTTTTGTGGGGCGGGGCGGTGCCGGTAGCAGCCCATTGGGAAAACTTTGCAACTCTAATGAGTATGTAGACGATATTCAAGCTTCGAATCTTTGAACACTCATAGTGACCGATAACTATCTCCTTATCTTGCCCTCCCAGCAGCACCAACTTCTCTTCAAGAAACAGCAAGAATGAATGCGAATACGATGTTCCGAGCACCGCATCACGAATCACGATGTAATTGCCGCTATTTTCTCTCACACTGCGGTCACGATTGTGAAATCATAGCGTAAATTTGTTTCAAATCTGCGCCATAAATACTAAAGAAGTATAATTTCCGTTATCGCTTTTGCGCTTCTCCCCCAGCCGGCAGATATATGACCGCAATTTGTTACAGGTTGGCTGATTTCGTTTTACTTTCCGAGCGGAGGGTTTTCATTCCACCGTCCATCGTCCTCTCGTATGGAGCGCCGTCTCCGCCGAGCACAGCCAGCACCCGCGCCGGATGGCGGAGGCAGCAGCAGCTGTCGGGCCAGTTGCAGCAGTGCCAGCCCTCTGCAACCGTCATCTAATCAATTTACGATCGCGCCGGCGGCCGCCGTCCGATACTTTGCCCGTTTGCTCCGTCTGCGCTTAGAGAGCGAAACGATGGTGACATAGTGCGCGACAGCGGGCAGTTTGCTCCAAATGGCGCCAGGAATGAGTCTTTGTACGTGACTAATTTGTCCACCTAAGGCTCTAGGCGCTGTGCCTTCGATGGCTGGCGGTGACTCGGCATAAGGTCTGCTATTGAGGGGCCTGGGATCCTGACACGGCCTGACTTCGCTTTGAGAAGTTGAGGCCCTTCGCAGGGTCCATTATTGAGGAGTCCGGGGAGCCATGCTCAGGGCTCAATATTGAAGAACCCGCATAGATTTCTAGTGCTGAGTCGACCGAACGCTGCTCAAGTAACCAAATACACGGACTGTTCAGTTGGGGTCATCGTAATATTTGAATGGTACTCGGGCATCGAAAGCAGTTGCAAGCAATCTCGAAGAGTTTCCCGTTGGGTTCTTCTGACCAGTCATGTTCGGTCCCTGCTCCAGCCTTTTCCTTGTCTATAGTGACTCGGCAAGAGCACACACAGTGTGGGCACTGGTCGTCCGACTACACTGTGTTGCGAAGTCACTGTGCCTTTACATTGTATAATATACTTGCTGGGTTGCTGTCATCAGTTCAAAACGTTCTTTTGTTAAATAAGCATTCACTTTTATAAACTCACAATATATTGCATGCGCAGTTCAATCGACATTTTTGTTTGCCTGCGTTGCAATTTTACCGTGACCTTTTCATGACTGCCCGACACATTTCACCGGCCTGGTATGTGCCAGTCCCTAGGTGTATTATTTGGAACCGCCCACTACGTCTTTGAGGGTCGCATGTCCTCTGGTGCGATCCATAATAAGCAACTCAAAGCCGTTTGTTTGTGGATTTATCTGGGCAACTGGCATGGTCGTGAAGGCCTATCACGAAGAAAGGTTACAAAAGAATTGCGCAGTGCACAATAAAAAAAAAAAAACGCACATACCATTTTCATCCCACTATCTTTTGATCATCGTGGGATAAGTAATGTGCTCGCTTAGCGAGCACATTCGTGAAAGCTCTAATTTCGATCGGCAGTTCATGCTTCTCCACAGATTGGAAAGTATTTTCCTTCAATGCTTTCTGTTTAATGATGAACATTACGCATTTCGCCAATGGTTTGATTAGTTTCAATTGCAAACATTTCAACAGATGTCTCTAGTGGCTGATAATGACCGTCTCCAGATATTCCTTTATCTTATTTTTTAGGTCATTTTCTCTCATCAGATAATGAGTGACAATCTTCCTGGGTCTGAGTGAGACTGGAATATTGTTACACTTGTAAAAGTGCCTCGGCTTACGGGAGACGTTTAAATGGCACATAAAACGTTTCTTTTATATTTGCTTAAAGTCCCAAAGAAATAAGCAGCGATTCAATTTGAGGCTAGTTCTACGATCAGAATTCAGCATGCCGTCAACACAGGGGGCGGCCATACTCTCTTTGACTGGGGGAGGGGTTGGGAAGGAGGAATTCGCGGCCCCATGCAGCGCCGTGAATTCTCGTGAGTAGTCGCCGTGACACATGCAGGCACAATAATCAATTGCTCTTTGAAGAATGGTAGAGTCAGCATGACGTGAGCATCGCCGTCACTCAGCGAATGGCTCACCCGACAACAAAGACTACAGCAGGGGCGGTGGCAAAATAAAGGACGATTCGGGACCATTACAAATTTTTTACCGTGCCAGAATATATACCATTACTAAATTGTTACCATGATAAAGTTATGACGATAATCGTTTTAGAACCAGCGCCATCGGTGCCCGGTGGTCTCAACATATTGCACAGCTTCTAAAAGAGACTGCACCTGTTCTGATATCATGATAGAAATAGCTTATGACAAAACTATCTGGAAAGAGGGAGGCTGTTGAAAGCATCGGACCGTCCCAGACACAATTATTTCTTTCTTCAATCGTGTATCTGTGCCTGCACGCCCGTCGGGTATTTACCGATATAGCGATAGGGCAGGTGTTTAATTTTCATATAAACCCCTTCAACATATCCTTCGTGTGGTGTGAAGGTTTCCAAGAAGACATTACACACAAAATAACTCACATCTTAAATATCTTGTCCAAGTCGTTTATCATAGACAAAATAGCTTGCAATAGGGCTAAGTTCATGAAGACTGTGTATTTTTCGTGTATTTTTATTCTGCCGTGACTTTGGCCGTAAATGGGCAAGTCCCGTGGCTGATATGGTGAATAGTTAAATGAAATGAAATGAAATTATTTATTTTTCGAACATGTCTTGCAACATATGTACAGTCCTCAGCAGACTGCGTGGTAGGTATTCTTTTTTCGACAAAACCAGTAATAACTCAAAGACTATGCTGTCAGTCGTTCAGAACTCACTGAAAATAGAGGCGCCATGCTCTACTCCTTCGATTGGGTATATCTCTAAACAAAGTATATGCCTTGTGTGGCAGCAAAATGCAAAAGTTTGTTTTGGGGGCAAATATAAACTTTTGGGTTTTGTTGCGAAACTGGATGGAAAATGAATGCGATGGTAATGCCAATCTAAGGTGCGGAGTCTCGCGCATCTTGCTGTTATTATTTCCGAGCGACCGATAGCATAGTATCCGCATTATTCTCGGTTTTGTCGGAGAAAGAATACCTACCACGCAGTTTGCAGAGGGCTGTACACCACACACATCACAGTGCACTCGCAGGGCTGTGACTACCCTCTACGGACATCTGGTTTGCTCGCTCTTATTAGCGATCGAGAGTTTCGGGGGACTTTTTCTAGGATAATAAACGGAAAAGGATTGTGTACTGTGTGAGACGATAGGATGACGTTTCAGAACTGTGTCATGTATGGCAATGGGCCAGTCGCCATGCTTGAAATCGTTACCTGCCAGCTCTGGTATGCTCGTACTCAGTCCATGAACCGACTGCTTCCCTCCATTTCACAGCGTTTTCAGATTCGGACTGAAGACAGCAACCAAGATCATCCCTGATGTTCATCCCTGTGCCCTGGCGCCTCCCCTAGCCAGTTTCGTGGCCGGTCGCGAACACCGGCGCGGCGGTTGGGGTTCGCGGGGTCGCTGTTTGCTCCCACATCTCACCAGGCAAACAGTGTCGGCAGTTCGCTGCGATTAGATCAGCTGGTAAAACACGATAGCTCGCCCAACAGCCGGCGCCCGGATGTCGACCCTCTCTCTCCTCTCTACCTCTCCCCTCCCCCACGGACGCCGAGCGATGACCCGGCGGACATGGAGCCTGGAGGTCACGGGCAAACAGGCGTGGTGGCAGGAAAAACCTATACGGTGACGCCGGGCTATCTTTAGCTATCGGTATGCATCTGCAGTTTCCAGAACGTACAGCTGAACGGAAATCATGATGGGTGCTTTAGCCTGAACTAGCAGCTTGCTAAAGTAAAGCGCATTATCACTTTGGATCCTCATGGTCTTTTTTAAAGTAAGCCTTTTCCGTTTGGATGGAGTAAAGTCAGACTTACTCGCCTTCCCTTGACCTCTTGGGGTTATTTTTGAAATATCCGACATGGTAAGGAAGCCTAAAGGTATACGCGACTCCCTTCTCGGCCTGTTGGCTCGGCTTCTGCTGATGGCAGCTGCTGCTGAACGCTGCTGTTCGGCGCCGCGCCGTTGTCGTCCGGGTCGTGGGCCGCCCGCGGCGGTGCTCATTGGCGGCCGCTGATTGGCCGCCTCGGGGCGGCCCCGACCCGGCGTTGGGTCGAGCGCCGCCTGTGCGCGGCTCTCTGGAGTATGATCTGATGTGTAGTGGCGGCGCAGACGTGCGGTCACTGTGCATGATAATAGAGTGTTGGCGGCACCACCAGGTGAAGCTGGCCAGAGCCCACAGAGAGGCACGTCTACACTTCGTCTACACAGCATCCATCGGTAATGCGAAAGCACTTGCCCATGTATCTGCGGTAAATGCATGGTAACATTATGACTTTTGTTTATGGATCACCAGTGGACTCTGAACAGGTCGATTACCTGAACTGCAGACTGACAGGAAGTAAATTAATAAATAGAATAAATACAAATAAACAAATAAATGAATGAAAAAATAAGGCCAGATAGAAATAACAAAAAATAGATAAATAAAATAAAACAGAAGTAAAACAAAGCTGTTGGCTACAATTTGTTATTCGTCGTCAAGATGAACGTTGGTAATCGTCGACCGCTTGGTTCGGCATACCTAATCGTTCAGCAGTTGGCCAATGATCGCGCAACTGCTTTATTTTTATTTGTTTATATCTCATGCGCGAGGAACATGGTACAAACAAAATTAGCTCTTTAAAACAAACACTTCTTTTCTTCGCTTGATAAATAATTTTGACACCGCTATCAGCCGCTAGCCTCGTCGCATCTCCGATTCTCTTACTCCCAACTCTCAACTCTCTTACTCTCACTCCCAATAGGGCGTCCAAACCATGGAACACGCAGTCATGCAGCGCTTTTATTTCCTGCATAAAGAGTCGAACACACACAGCGAGGCGCAATGCACTACGCGATGCAGAATGACACCTACGGCGTCCGCACGCCCTGGCCGCTGAGGGTGGAACTGTACCGCTCAACACGGCGGCTGAGCTTACGCAACACACCGTACAGATCAACACGCCGTGGAATGATAGCGCGAACATCCGCAGATGTCATCCGAACACTGAGGGAGAGATGGGGGTGAGGGGGAGCGATGTGCGAGCCGGGGAACAGCACCCTCAGCAGGAGACGCCGGCGGTCGGTGAGAAACGAGCGGCCATATTTCTGGTGAGGGTGACGGCCGACGCTGCTGGTAGAGCCACGTGCAGGCGGCGGCAAACTGCAACAGGAGGTGCGAGATCAGTGCCGTCGCGCTGCCTCGGAGGAAAGGGAATACAGAAGTATCCTCAGCACAGTGTGATGCTGGTTGAAAGTTGTCTTGAGGCTACTATGCATAGCATCTATTTTCTTTCTGGGGTGTCGTGATTTATCAGTTGTCCCAACTGATCATGGAACAAAAACCTATCGTACAACGTGATTTATCGATGGCACTCGACAATAAATAAGGTAGTGCCTATGGCGCATTTAACATCAGATATCGCCAAAGAGCACGACGTGTTTGTAGACATCGTTTAAAGGGACCCTCCCACCTTCAAAAAAGTTTATGAATTGGCATGAAAGTGATGTCGCTCGGTTCAGAAAGAGCGAAAACGAATATCTACCAAATTTCACCGAAAAATATTCACCGGTTTTCAAGATATTAGACTTTTACTTTTGTTTACTTTTTTGGGATCTCCGCTGTTTCTAGCGACTTTATTTTAGAAGTACGGCGTTTGCGGCAGATGTTGCGCGCAAATAGCATATACCACCGCGTGCTACAAAACGTTTTAGTCAAACATTTAAAAATCGTTAGATATTTGCGCTGACGTCACACATTCAGAGGGGTATTCCTAAGCATTAGCCCCTCTGAATCAAAATGCTGCAATTTTGAAATTCAATATTTCCGAGTTAAGGCATTTCTCGATGTTGTGAGTGCCAAAACCGGTAATTGTGAGCCAGGGACCCCATTTTGGCTATCTCAACTCAAATCTAATGTTAAGGTGGGAGGGTCCCTTTAACCCTATTCCTGGCGGGCTCCGCCGGGACAAGAAACTGGCGGGGGGGGGCCGATTCGGCCCCCCCCCCCCTGAGATCTCGAGAACGAAGCAAGATAGCGACAAGCGGTAAACGGCATCGGATACGCATGGACAAGGTCTACAATTTTTACTAAGGTCATTTTCAGGTCAGGTCAAAGATGACGTCACAGGGGTCGAAAAAGTCAAAAGGGCGGCGCTAGATATGGAGAGAGTTTTTCTCGAATAACTTTCGAATTAGTCAAGATAGGAACAAACTAAGGGCATCATCGTGATCCTCTCGTCAATCCGCATCGAATGATATATATGTTGACCTCGAAAGGTCAAGGTCAAAGGTTGACCTCAGGTCACGTGACCTCGAGGTCATCATGTATATCATTCGATGCGTCTTGACGAGCTGAACACAATGAGACCATCCACGCGTCTGTATCTTGTTCCTGTACGGAGTTATTGGCCAAAAACCTTTGGTGACCTTTGATGACGTCACATGACCTCACAGCTGCCCAACAGCAAAACAGACCTCAAGGTAGTGAAGGTTGATCGTATATGAAGTCATGTATGGTATATGGGGCCATTCCGACCCGTTTTAGTGGTAAAAACAGGGAGTTGATTTTTCCCCCATTGACTTATAATGGGGAGGTCGCGAAATTGACCTGACCTTAGGTCACCGATATCAAAATTCCGAGATGTACAAATTGCACATACTGGTACCCTAACTAAAGCCTGAAGAGAAGAAATTGATCGGTCAAAAACTCTAGCTCTGGCGTGATTGCAAACTTTTCTGAGGTAGGGTCACCAAACCGCCTCTGGTGACCTGACCTGAGGTCAGATCAACTCAAAATTTTCAGACATGTTGCGTAGAAGCCTTATAGGAAAAGTCAGAAAATTTGAGCTTCCTAGCTCAACGCGTTTGGGAGAAATAACCAAAAAACCTCAGGGGGGGGGCTCCTGAGGCCCCCCCCGCCAGGAATAGGGTTAAATGTTGGGCACATTCCTTATTCCCAGTGGGGAAACATACTCATTTATGCAGATGATCGAATTCAGAAGCCAGCGCGGGTGTCGAAACCCTTCCATTTTGCATTAACCTGCTTCACATTTATCTGACGTCTTTTATTTTAATGGACACCGTTTTCGCCACTGATGAGAGGACTGCTTCAACTCGCGGCGAACTTCTTGGGGTGAAGATGGCCCCGTCGTGTTCTCGATGTTCTCGATGAGTGTCGGTCTCAATCATTTTGAGTGCTGCTCGAAAGCCAGCCAATTGTCGGCTTCCTGAGCAACAATCAAAAGGACCTGGACCGACAGATGACGAACGGGCAAGACGAGCTTCGTGGTGTCAGCAGGTATCGCGAAGCTGGCTTTAGGGCGTTTTTCCCAGGTGATGCAGATCTTGATACATGTCGCATGCCAAAGAACGCAAAAATGTAACACAAAACATTCAGAACATAATACCGATGCATGTATGATCACTCAGAGGCAAATTTCCTTAAAATCGTTTGCTTTACTTCTTCTTGATCTATCACATTCCCAGTGAAACTGGACTTTCATAAAAATGTAACAATGTTCAGGCAAGACAGTTCAAATCCCTTTCACCAGATC
Organism: Amphibalanus amphitrite; assembly: GCF_019059575.1. Classification (NCBI taxonomy): domain Eukaryota; kingdom Metazoa; phylum Arthropoda; class Thecostraca; order Balanomorpha; family Balanidae; genus Amphibalanus; species Amphibalanus amphitrite. Next base: position 253,167 of record NW_024881596.1, read on the forward strand.
CTAGGCCTCCGCCGATATTAAAACGGGGCGCACCATTTTTCAGCGCTCCGTGGCCTGCCGAGGCAGCAGACAGCCCCTGGGACCATCACTGGGCTGATAATCCGCGTTTTAGCCTGCCGATATTGCGAATATTCGCCGCCGAGGCGCAGCTGGTGAGCCGTGGGACGAGGGAACAGGTGGTGGCCATCAGCCGCCGGTCGGCGCGTCGGCCGACCTCCCCGTAACTCATCTCTCCCGGTTCGACCCCCCGCGCCACCTCTCCCGGTGTAAAATATTGGCTCTTCTTTAGCCGGCCGCCGCCACCGATAGATCGGCGATTGAAGCCGGAAATACGGAGCCATTCTTCTTGGAGTGGTAAGCTGGGATAACGGGGCCACAGACGCCTCAAAGCGCGCCGCCCAATCGTCACGGTCAGATTTTAGAAGGGTGGGGCATCCACTGAACTGCCTGGGATAGCAAACCTTCCTAGGACGCAAAAGCGGAGCTTCGTGGCTCAGTCTGCGCCGACGGCGTGCCGGGGTATTCCCAACCAGTTAATAATTAGCGCTCATACGACCTAATGAATACATAATGCATGCCGTGATATATACTCAGGAGGCAAGTGCATTGTGCTACCGCCCAGCCCAAATCGCAAAGCTTGCTGCAACAGACAATTATCAATTGAGAAAAATACGCATTTTCTATTCGTTTTTATTGAAAAAAAAACGAAAAGAAAATATGATGAAGAGGATGTTCAAAGCATTGAAATTGAAATATCGCCAAGGGCTTTTGGGGAAGCCCACTCCCTTCCCCCCCCCCCCCTTTCCCCGCAGAGCTCACCTCGGGCGGCCGGCGCCCAGCCGGCCGGGGCTATGCAGAGCGCGCCGGCTGGACATTTCCAATCACGCTGACCGGGGGCCGCCGGTCAGCGTGGGCTGACTGTGCAACTCGCTCCGCTGCAGGCGCCTTTGTGGCCGGCGCTGCAAAAACGACTCCGTGACTGTGCATCATTGCCAGAGCTGCGGGCGGCGTCCGGCACAGCCGGGTGGCCACCGCGGGGGGATCGAGGGGCGCCAAAAGGCCAAGCCAACAGAGGGAGGGAGAGACGGCGAAAACAACTTGTTGCAACTTCCACAGAACGAAATGTCACTCAGCGACTCAAGAGTTAATAATAGACATAAATGGAAGAGTTCGGAGATCAACTTTTGAAAGGTGACACCGAAGTCCAAGACCTCACTCAAAGGTGACCCCACAATGAAGCCACAATTGCCACACTAGCACTTGTCCGTCGGCTCCTGCAGGCTGCAGCATTCCCGCTTCTTCTCTGAGGACCAACACCTCTCCCCCTAAAAAGGCCCCCATCCCACTGCCCTCAACCGCTCCACATAGCGGGGTATGGAGCTGAGCCGAGCGGGCCATTTTATCGACACCGATCCAGCATATTAATGGAAGACTTGTCTGGCGCCGATGTGCGGTCATCGTCACACAATGCCGCATTGATTAATTGCCGCCGGCAAAAACCATTATTGGCCGCCGGCCCATTGTCTGCAGTCTCCACTGGATAATGGATAACTGAATCCCGATGCCGACGCCGTATAACAAGACGGGTGGTGGCGACGGGTCTTCAGCGTCCGACAGCGGCCGCCGCCGGCGTCGACGGAGGGATGGGCACCCGCCGAGGAAAATATCCCGAGGTAAAACAGAGTACAAAGGCGCCGCGACAGGCGATCTCTCACCTATTCAGCTCAGAATGATGCGATATAAATTATAATAAGGCCAGATAGCGTCCGCTCTTTAACCACGGGAAAGGTGGCATTCTTGGGGCTGATAGTGGTTTCAAGACCGGGACAAAGAAGTCGTCAAGATTCACACCTCGCTAAAAACCAGGCACCAGATGGCTGCTGTCGAAGGCGCGGTGGCGATCTGCATTGTAAAGGAATTTAGTGAGTTGCTTCGCAACGTTGTTTTGGGATAAAGCCGGAATCGGTGCACCTGGGCCCGAACAGCACGCGTTCGAAATCACATCAGCATACTGGGCAGTGTGACATCAGGATGCCACGATTCTCATGGAGCTCAGACCATTACAAACCCATTACAGCAGTCACGATGACAACGGCAGTCGTGACAACAGCTCCGGGACCCGTCTCGGAATACTTAACACAACACTCCCCGTCCGTCCGTTCGTCTGTCCGCTCGTCCGTCCGTCAATCTGTCTGTCCGTCCGTCCGTCCGTCCGTCCGTCCTTCCGTCAATCCGTCAATCCGTCAATCCGTCCGTCCGTCCGTCCGTCCGTCCGTCCGTCCGTCCGTCCGTCCATCCGTCTGTTCCTCGTCCGCGGCCTCGGCTGACCTCAGCGGTCGTGACGCTCGCCGGAAACGAGCACGTGGCAACAGCCGTGCAGGCCGCGGGGAGGGTTCTCAGACGGCGAGTCACCGCACGACCGCGTCACGTCACACTCACGAACGTCACGCCGCGTCACGCTGCGGTGCGGAGCGGATGGGGCGGTGCTAAGCCCACCAGCCGTGAAAGAAGACGAGTTCTGAGACTTCACAACAAGAAGACACAGCGAGCGAGCAAACCCCAGCTGCGACCGACACAGCACCTGAAAATGACGCTTTGTTGTAACGCTGGGCGGGCAGTGCATTCAGGAGCTGTCACAACACCGCAAGCTGTGAGATCACACGATGTTGTTCAGTATGTAGATACAGTCCAGACGTCCACTCTGACGGCAAACTCCCCATGCTGCCACCCGGCTGACAACACCGTCTGCAATCATTCGTCGAAAGGTCAACGATATTCGTCGAAACGTGGGGGCGCTTCTAGTACTCTGACGTCATTCGATCGCACTCTGACGTACTCTGACGTCATTCGATCGCACCCTTTGACCGTCCGCTCGGCAGGGTGAGGGGTAGAGAGGACAGAGAGGGGAGGGGTAACGAGTGATCACCCCCGGACACGGCCGGCGCGCGCCGACGGTAATCGGTATAATTATGATGGCCCGGTGTCGTGCCGGAGAGACATCAGTCGCCGTGCCGGCAGCCGGCGCCGCTTTTGCCGCTCTGACACGCTGCCGAAACACCGTCGCCGCTGCCGCCCTGGAAAACCCCGACCGCCGGCGGGAGCGGCAGAGGTAGCGCCGGTAGTTTAGCATTGCTACCTCAGCAACCACTGCCAGACACGGCAGAGGCGACATGGCCTCTGTAACATTTTGGCGGCAGGTCTGTGCCTCGGTCGCCGCTGCTGTCAGTGTCAGGCGCTGCCCCGAATGCCCCAACCACCTTCCGCCTAGTCCTAGTGCGGCGGTCAGGTGGGCGTTCCTTTCCGGTACCGCCGCTCACAGGCTAACAACAGCCTCTGTGCAATGGCGGTCTCAACATTAACGAGGCATGAGAAACACTGCCACAGTTAACGAGTCGCCCAAGACAGCACCGGAAGTGATATATTACTGTTGGTGCAGGGCGGCGCGCTTAGAACGGAGGTCACTCCGGAAGCACGCCTCTTAGCGGTGTTTAAATGCTTTGAGGTAGTGAAGGAATATTATCCTAGTGAGGTGAACATGTGAAGGAGTTAATTAAAACACAAATGTCATGTACTTTTGGGCGGGAAGCTAATTGACTGCCCTAATAGGTAATATGTATGCATATGCTGTGAGCCAGAGAGCAATTGCCTCTAAATCAACTTTCGAACATAATTGCCTTATTTTTTACGTCACCAGGAGGAAACAGCATTATGATTCATAACTAGCAAATGAACGAAGATCATTCCAAACCGTGCCCAAAGAGTTTTTGTCGCCGAACTTCATCAGAGCGACTAGCGAGGGACAGGGCGAGCGCGCGACAACTTTTATATCTGTAGACTTCGGACGGAGGAGCGAGGACTCCATGTCTTGTTCACTCGCTCGGCTGATTGGGATAGTCCGTATCGGGGACCGGACTTGTTCTCCGGTACTGAGTTTCTTCAGACGACCACAGAACCATCGAGCCCACCAACCACCCAGTCAACTGGGTGGTTGGTGTTCCCACCAGCCAACTAGGAGTGCAGCTCCCACGACCTGGGCCCACTGCCCAGCCAGCCCCACCTTCGGCCACTACCCACCCGGGGCATACCGGCCCACCGCCCAGCCGGGCTCATCAACCCACTACCCATCACGGGGGCCCACGTCCCCACTACCCATCCGGGGCCCACCAGCCCACCGCCCAGTCGGGCCCCGCCCGTGTCAGCCGGTCCAGGGGGTGGCACAATTTATTGAATGGAACTGGACGCAGCTGGTGCTTCCCACCGTCCATTCTGGGCGCTGTCCACGGAGCGGCACCGCCCTACCCCTCCCCCGTCGACTAATGAAAGGATTCCCCCGACCCGGCGGTACAATAGTGCCACACTGTAAATTATCGAAACACGGCCAACACAGCCACACGGCTACTGTCGCCGCAGGAAATGGATCGGCAATAGAGTGCCGGTGCGAGGTGCGCTATTGGTGGTCGGGGTACAACGCACTGTGTGAGGGGCGCGGCCCGTGCCGGTGCGTAGAAGTGTGTCTGATATTGGGGTGGCACTAACGATCGGTGCGGTGGGCATTGTGGTGGTGCAATGCATTAGAGAGAGGGTGATATTAGGCGGGGAGCGACAGCCGGTGACGTTGGCAACTGGCAAGCAGGACATTAGCTCAATTGGCATCGCAGAAGACGATAAAGTAACGAGTAGGGGCATATAAAGCTTACAAAGCAAGAACCTATGACGGTTACAGGTTGGAAATGTCCAACATATCCAAAAAGATCATGACCATACCAATGTTCATCGCTTGCAATGCTGGATGCTAATCCCACAATTCACATCACAACGCGTGCATCATTTAGTCGCCATTCAGGGCTAACGTTACGGTCACCGTGTCACTCAATCGTCCACCTCACCGTCATCACCTCACTCACCCGTCCACCCGCCACCCAGCTCAGCACTGCAGCGGGGAGCTTCGCGTCTGAGCTAGGTCGAACTGAGCACTGAGCAGCCAGGGGCCGACGGAGGACGCAGCTGCCGTCCCTCCTCCTGCGGTCGATCGCAGACCCACTGGCCCGGTATACGACTGATAGGAGAGACGGACATGAATATTATCTCCATTGGCTCTCGGTTCCCGGGAGGGCAGCGTGCAATTCCTGCGGCGGCAGGCGTGGCGGGCAGACAGGCCGACCGACCGACTCCATCAGACCAGGGAGTTCATCCGTAGGGACCTCAGTGGTGACAGGGAGGAGACGAGATGTAAGCCACGCGGCCAGACGCACCACTGGCACTAACAGGGAATAGTGAATCCGCAGTCTGCACTCGCAGCGCTGTGATGTTAACACAGCTTTGTGGTGAGAATATCTGGCGTCAGACAGTAGTGGTTTCAGACTTTCTGCCTTCCCTGTGTCTGGGGTATTTGGTTTCGGAAAAATAAAAGCCCTGCTCCCGGGGAAATGGTCAGATATTGAGAGATGTGGCTGTACCCTGAGGCGGTACCTAACAGAGATGTGCTGCATATCGGCCACCGGAGCGGCTCACCCCTTCCCTAGCCGCCGGTGATTCTGCCGGCGGTGTGGGCGGCCCCGGCAGACCGGGGTCGTTTCCATCGACCGACCAACTGCGACCCCATCGCCAGCGGCGGTCGGCGAGGGCGGCTGGACCAGCAGTGGTAGGTAGGAGAACCAGCGGTGGTCGGCTGGACCAGCAGTGGTCGGCAGGAGAGCCAGCAGTGGGCGGCTAGACCAGCAGCGGTCGGTGGGAGAGCCAGCAGTGGTTGGATGGACCAGTGCTGGAAAACTGGACCAGCGCTGGCCGATGTGGGAGGACCAGTACAGAGCGGCGGCTGAACTAGCAGTGCGTGGCGGCTGAAAGTGGGCAAGCATCGGCGGATGTTTGAAAATCCATACAGCAAAGCATAAGCTGACTGAATGAAGAAACAGCGTAACACGCGAGGGAGACGGTGCATGAGCACTGACTATTCAATGGTATGCACTCATGTCAACCGTTTTTCCAACAGCCATATCGTCGATTATCAGTCGCTTTGCCGTTGGAATGGTAATCGCTACGCGTTCCATGTGCTAAATATTTTCTCTATCAGACCGACGCATAACATCACATCAGCTTTAGTGCGACCCTGCCTCATTCAGTGGTTGAATCAGGCGGAGCTCTACACACTACCTTCCACCTCACCACTCCCTTCCACAGCCTCAGGGCGTCGGGGCGTCGTGCCCACCACCGCCAAGCACCATTTATTTGCCGTCGGGGCGGCAGCGCGGTGCGAACCACGCCGCACATGATCCAGGGGGATTGGACTGTCACCGCACCAGGCACCATGACGAATGGGCGCCGCCGGACCACAACAGCAAAAACCCACCGGCGCAGACCGTCCCGGCTCGCCCTGATCGACGCGGCGACAAATCGAGCGCGAGTGAGGCGATAGCGACGCAGCTGGCGGAGCGGCGACGTCCGATCGCCGAGCACATCCCATTAGCAGGAGCACCGCGCCGCCGCCGCCGCTGCGCTGATCCTTTCAATTTCGCGGCGCACGAGGGACAATGGATGGCACGATTATCGTACGATGTGCCACTCCCAGTGCGAGCAGCTTGGGTGCTGACTGTTCTGCAGCAGTGCGTACTGGGATAACGTAGTGATTGTGTCGATCACAGGGGATGATTGTGCCAAGAGGTGGTGGGCGATGGGCGATAGATGATGGGCGATATATGTGCGGTGTGGTCAGTGGTGTGCAATGGGCTATGGACGATGAAAGAAGATAAACGTAAGGTGTGCGATGTGCAATGGACATTGGACGGTGGACGGTAGGCGATTGGAGATAGACTGGAGGTGCGGTGTGCGATGAGCGCAGAAACGCAATGAGTGCGATCGTCGGACGATGCATGTGCGTTGGGCGATGGACGATAGGTGTAGCGAGGGCGTAAACGGGCGCTGGGTAACGCGACGGCTTGCCCGCTGAACCGCTCGGATGAGCCGCGGCCTGCCCAGACCGATCGGCTGTGATATGCCCGCCGGGCCGTCACATCGCGTATGCAAAGGCTGAGATGGAGGACGACAGAGAAGACGAGTTATATCGGCGGCGACAATGACGCCAGCTGAGATCGGGGAGCCGGAACGACGCGACGACAGCGGCGGACCGCTCCGGTGTGCTGTTACCGAGAGGGGGACCGATATGGGGATATCAATCGGCGGCCTGCTCCAGAGCGGTGGAAGCTGCAGGAGTTTAGAACAAATCCCGAAGCTGAACGGAAGAAACGTTATTCAGAAGAGAATGCTATTTTCAAACCAATCGATTCGGATTTGAACTTCTTCATTCACAAACACGTACTTCGTAGCTCTTATTCAATTGTTCTGACACTTCTGACTTAAACCTTTTCATCCACCCAATCAAAATCACATCGTCATACTCCACCTGCCTTAATGATCTCCTTAGTTTCTTCAGTCCCACTTTGTTCTAGGCGGGTCCGTACGAATCATTGGTATGTAGAAGGCCATCACACACCACCCATATTTCTCGGTCACAACCAAACCGTCACTGTCGATAGCGAAGCCTCTCGGTCGCCAAAGCACATCCTTAGTAGCCACTGGCCAGCGAAGGCTCTCGGTCGCCAACGAGCCTTCCGTCAGTGTTAGCGAGTTTCGAGTCTCCCGAGCCGTCAGAGAGCCTCCTCTGTCACAAGAGAACCTTCTCGATCAGCAGCAAAACCTCACGGTGGTCTGAAAACCCTCTTGTCCGACAGAGAACCTTCTCGGTCGCCACCGAACTCTCTCGGTCGCCACCGGCTGCCTCGCAATGGCCTGCGATCTGGATGTCTTGAGCTAAAATCTCAAATGGCGCCACTTACGCCAGCTTTATTGTCGGAGCTTAGTATGATGTTCGGCAATAATTTAAGAAAATGAAACCGGCTTTCATCGAGCAGGGGGAGAGCGGGGCGGGGCAGCAGAGAGAGCAAAGAGCGGCGGTGAGAGGGGCTGAATGAAGGGTCTGGCGGGCCGGCGGGCTCGGTCGACCGATGGTCGTCCGCCGTGCCGGGTCGGCGGCGCAGGATATAGAAGCGATGAACTCTGAGTTACGAGCCAACTCGGCCCGGGTAACGGCCCGATTTGACACTGCAGGGTGCAGGACCAGTGCGGCTCGCCGGCCGCTGTGCCGTCTTTGTGTGCGCCGCCGCTGAAGAGGTCACATGCTGACACGGGCGTGACGAAGGGGAACGCGACGCTGAAAGGCGGATGGCTGATAGCGGTAATCGGGAAGGAAAACGGAGAGAGGACGGCAAGATTCAGTCACCAGAATACCTATGAATTGTGATCCAACTAAGCATTGATTATGCGTGTTAATCGGGATCTGTGAGACGCGCAATAAATGCACTATCAATGTACAGGTCTCGCGGGTTTTAGCGGTAGGTTTTGCACCTAGAAAATTTAGTGTACTTCATGCTATATCTTCGTCGTCTTAACCCGCGCCCTGCTGGGGGGGGGGGGGGGTGTTTGAACACCCCCTTGTGGTTTTTCGCGAATATCTCAAAATAGGCGGCGCGGAGCGCCGCCGTTTTTGGTACACCTTATCATACATCAATTCTACACATGTTGTGAAAATTTCAGACCAAGGTCATTCAAGGTCAGGTCACCAGGTCACCTGAAGTGACCTCACCTCATAAAAACTTTCAATGTCTGTCATAGCTACACCGAGTGACCGATCGCTTTGAAACTTTCAGCGATTGCTAAGAGCAATAACATGTACAAAATGTATATCTCAGAATTTTGATATCGATGACCTAAGTTCAGGTCAATTTTGCGACCTCCCCATTATAAGTCAATGGGAGAAAATTGAAATGCGCCTCTTTTGGATGAAAGACATTATAAACACTCCCAAACACCGAAGTACAAGTGGTTTAGACACACTGAACTTGAAAATGGTGTCCGTGACCCTTGTTTATGCCCTGAGGTCATCTTAGGTCACGAATGGTATCTAACAGTTTTTCGCAAATAACTTTTGATAGAGGCATGCTAGAGCGATGAAAACGCCTTAGATGTGTTCAGCTCGACGATACGGATCGACTGATATGCAACATGACCCTTTCCGGCCAGGTCATGACCTTGACCTGAGGTCAAATTTTCAAGTTGACCTTTCAAGGTCAAGTCATAGTTCATTCGATGCGTCTTGACGAGAGGAACACGATGCCGGTAAAAGTAAGCTCGTACAAGGCTTGGGTCAAAAGTTATTGCAGAAAAACTGTTTTCGAAAAAATCGGCTATTTTTGCAGTTTTTGCCCCCTGCAGGCAAAACCGTTGACGTTAGGTCAAAACTGAGAGAATTAATCAGAAAGGGCGTTAATAGGGCTATCGAATGCGCTTTTCCGCGGCGCTGTAGCTCTATTGGTTCCCGAGTTATGCGTTGGCTTCTTGGAAATTTTCGACATTCGACCTGGAAATCGGCGAAATTTTGCCTTCAATGACCTCTGGTGACCTGACCTTTGACCTGACCAAAAAATTGACCGAAGTGATTTCGTCATTATTTTTTACGCTCTTTCGAACGCCGCCTTCCGCGTATCGCTACGTGGCCCAGGAGCCGAGTTACAAGGGGGGGGGGGTGTTCAAACACCCCCCCCCCCCAGCAGGGCGTGGAAATCCAGGACCCCCAGCAGGGCGCGGGTTAAGCTTTTAAAGGGATTATCAGGGTTTAAAAATTGAAAGGAATCGGCATAAATTTCCAATCAATGAACTCCCCAGACTCTGCCGATTCTAAATATATGCATAAAATGTAAATCGGTACCAAAATTTGCGAGATATAGCCGTTTCAAAATTGACAAAATTGTACTTACTTACGCAAAACAAGTACTTGGGCGGCCAAGTTGGCCCATCACTAAAATGTAAACAAAGAGCAGCCTTGGGAAATTTCGCCAAGGCCGCCGCACCGCACTGTCGATTTCCACAAGACGGGCCTTGTCTGTTTTGTTTTTGTCTGTTGTTTTTAGGGCCTTGCAACAAGATTTCAGTGCTTGGCATTGAATTTGGATATGAACAAATTGAAGATTTGCTTTTCAATAAGACAGCAAGAGTTATCAACATTGCCAAAGTTATTATTTTGATTTGGGTGTGATTTCAATTTGAATAGCTTGAGCTTGTTTGCTGATCATCAAATCTTGATTAATATCATTTAAATGTCAACAATTTTCAAGGGTAAATTTGAGTGTTTTATTTCAATAAATTGAAATGTAAGTGCATCAGGCACAAGAGCTAAGTTTCAATCTGATTATTTTGTCAAGAGTGGTCAATCTAATGTAACGTCTTGCGAGAAAGCTTACCTAAGTGACTGAAGAAAGCGCTACCTACAGTTTTTCAAGATCTATGTTGATCTGTTTTTTCGAACAACAGGTTGTACAACATGATGTTGTGACATGACCTCTGTGTCCTGTACGTCTCCCCTGCTGCTGCAGCAGAGCCCCGGCTTCAACTATAGTTTGTTATGGGTGGGCTCTCCGTGAACGTCTTGGTGCGTTTCTACATATTGCTGCTGTGAAAGGACGGTACATGAAAAAATATGTAACTTGTATGTTTTTTATTGCCCTGGTACCTACTTAATGTATATTTTTGTTGTTTATGAGTGATAAATGAATATATTTTGAGGAAAATTGAGGCATTTCAGTTTTAGTTTGTGGAACAGAACAGAAGAAGCTGCTGAGTGCGGATCATGCTTCAATTGAGAGAATCATCCTCAGTTATCTACATATAGGCATGCTTTGTAAGCTCCTTGCATTTTGCCAGCTTCTACTTGCTAGTCAAAGTTGTAAGAAGGGTTAGGGAGAACAATTGGTACACATGCCACCATGTGCAATCATCAAACGAATGAACGTGAGGGCCAAGTCCTTCACACAGCATGGATGCTTATAGGTACTGCACTAATGTATAATGTGCATTCTGTTCATATTAGCAACTCACCCAGGCAGCCTGCCTTGTGGTATTTCTGAGTTTAAGATTTTGTAAGACTCACACTAATCATAAGGTAAATTATATTGATATGTATGGATGAACAATGTGCAAAGGGGTCGCACGTGCCTGCTCAGTGCTCAGCCATGGATGCACGTGCCTTCTCAACAATGGGCGTGCTTGCAGACATCTCCATGGACGAACAATGTGCAAAGGGGGGGGGGCGTGCCTCCGCGGCCGCCTGTTGGCTCAGCCGCTGCTGCTGCTTGGCGCCGCTGCTGAGCGCTGCCGGAGACGCCGCTCGCTGCCGGAGCTGCCGGAACAGTCACCGGAGCTGCCGCCCGCTGCCGGAGCTGCGGGAGCCGGGCCCGCCGCTCATCTGTCAGGACCGCCGACGGCAGCACGCCCGTCTGTCAGGGTCTGTCAGTGCCGGCAGTGGACGCGCGCGGGTGCGGGCCGGGTACGGACGCGCGCGGGTGCGCGCCAGGTACGGGTGCGCGCCGGCTATGGACGCGCGCGCGCTTGCGTGCCGACGATGGGCGCGCGCGCGTGTATGCCGACCATGGCTGCCGCCCGCTGCCGGAGCTGCGGGAGCCGGGCCCGCCGCTCATCTGTCAGGACCGCCGACGGCAGCACGCCCGTCTGTCAGGGTCTGTCAGTGCCGGCAGTGGACGCGCGCGGGTGCGGGCCGGGTACGGACGCGCGCGGGTGCGCGCCAGGTACGGGTGCGCGCCGGCTATGGACGCGCGCGCGCTTGCGTGCCGACGATGGGCGCGCGCGCGTGTATGCCGACCATGGCTGCCGCCCGCTGCCGGAGCTGCGGGAGCCGGGCCCGCCGCTCATCTGTCAGGACCGCCGACGGCAGCACGCCCGTCTGTCAGGGTCTGTCAGTGCCGGCAGTGGACGCGCGCGGGTGCGGGCCGGGTACGGACGCGCGCGAACTCGCTTGGGTGCGCCCCGGCTGTGGACGCGCGCGGGTGCGCGCCGGGTACGGACGCGGCGTGCTCGCCGGGTAAGGACGCGGCGCGCGCTTGCGTGCCGACGATGGGCGCGCGCGCGTGCATGCCGGCCATGGCCGCGCGCGTGCGCCCCAGCCATGGACGCGCGCTAATGCGCGCCGGCGATGGGCACGCACGTGCCTGCTCGGCAATGGATGAGCGACGAGCGTGCCTTCTCGGAAATGAGTATACATGCAGACATTTCATGGATGAACGCTTTCAATATGTTCAATGTGTTGAGACGGATCTGAGTAAACTGGAGAGAAACTAGGATAGTTTGTCCTGCTCAACTAGTTCTGCCAATAAGTACAAACACCACCTTGCTGCCAACTGCTTACCAAATACCGCATCTGTTGTACCCTTGCATGATGCATATGTACATACAGAAAAAAATACAGTCTGTTGAAATCTGAAAACATACACTGCTGAGCACTGTGGATGAATCTGTATGAACCCTGTGGCTCAGCGAAACCTTCTGGCCCAGGTTGATTTGATTGACAGTGAATTAGGAATCAATCCTTGCGAAGAGAAAATAGATCATTGTGCTTTAGATGAGCATAATGAAGAAGCGTTCCTGAAGTTGAGTTAGTGACTTTCCATCATCCATGCCAGATGGCCAAAACACACCATTTCAATACTGTCCCAAAAATATATTTCAAAACACTTATTGCATGGCTATACACACCAGCTTACTCAGTCACCACACTCAAACCAAGGCCATATAAGGGTAGTAGTATAGCAGGCGTCACACTTGTTTTTTTTTGCAACCATGAACGAACGAAGAGAGGCGCTGTAGGTTAGGTTTGGTTTGGTAAGGTTTGGTGAGAAAGCATCTCTGGGTATAGCGCATCTCCTTGGTTGCAAAAAGAAGTGTGACGCCTGCTTTATGACTACCCATATAAGTAGACTCAAACACAGTCTACTGATACAAACGTCACTGGTCTCAAGTCTGCGCTCAATGCACCAGATGTACACTACTCACAATACGTCAGGACTCAACGTCAGCCACCAATTTTCTACATCAAAATTCACATCAGGTTTTCAAAGTAACAATGTATGTGCCACTTCTGTACTTTGTGCTACAAACACAGAATAAATGATATCAGTCAGCAATGCATTGCTCATTGTCAGCCAAAGTCTACAAAGTCAGTCCGCAGGCTTTGCAAGTAAGTGCAAAGTCTGCGGAGATCAGTTGCTTTACACACCACCAATATCATGCTGCAATGTGCTCAAAATATGCCTATACACCAACAACAAAGCACAACCATAAAGCACCACTGATAACACTTAACCTCAAAGCACACAACATGATAATTTATTTATTTTGAGTACCTACAGAAACAGAATGTCTCAAGGCCACTCGTGCTCACTCCGAAATCTGCCAGTCGCTCAGCCTTGAACATTGACATTATTTCATCTGAAATCTATTTTCTTCACTTGATCAAAGTTGATCTGCGTCATACATCTTACAACGGATGTCTCGAATTATTGGTAACGTTCAGCACTTAGCATTAAAAATGATAGGTAACTTTGATTCAACACTAGTTCCATCCAAGCTTCTTCATTGCTTGAGCTATATCACTTTCAAGTTTAATTACTTGAACTAAGACATTCTTGAATTACACTCGGGATGAGCTTAGTTTGAACGCACACAACACAATTTTTTAATTTGAATTATTTTGATAACCCACAGGATATCTAGAATGAGAAGCTGAGAAGAATGAGAAGAAGGTTGTGTTCGTTGTGTTACGGACCTATGCTATATTTCCCTATTTTGTCTTGGGAAAATATAATGGAGCATGTAATCCATTATATTTTCCCTAGATCCATTATATTTTCCCTAGATCCATTATATTTTCCCTAGAAATATTTAGAAAAGTCTCCGCTAGTGTAAACCCTATGGGCGTTTAGAGATGGACCACCAAGTACTCGCAAGTTTACGCGGCTGGCAGCCGCGAAAACTTTGGAGGCCCACCATTGGAAAATTAGGCAATTTTGAGACGAATGACTTTGGATTGGGGCTTCAGTCACCTTCTTCTACACGTTTCACTGAGTAAGTCCGAAATTTTGGAAAAAACCCTGATAATACCTTTAAGTGTTGAAGATGCGATCGACTTGGGTAACAAGCCGGCCATGATCGTGTAAAATGGCTTCATCGTAGATCGATTAGTTTCTGATATATCACCGGAAAGGTAAAAGTGCAAAACCTACCGCTTAATCTCGCGAGACCTGTACGCTTTGGAAAGAAAATATTCCTTTACCATGCACTAACTAGGATGACTACTTCTGTCGCCGATCCGGTTTTGAGACGTTTCTCGTTACTACTTGTTTCTATAGACGTAGGGAATTCCTCAGCCACATAGATGGACGCGCAACAAGTCGAAAGTCGAGTGCATGACCCGACATAAAATGTCTAGACAGAAAGCAACGTGACGATGGGGAAGTTTGATGCACAATAACGTCAAATGAAAACGGATAGTTCACAATGAACCTCGAACACGTAAATTTCATGTTTATGAATGCACAAGCACATACAATAAACGCCAAAGTGCTAGCGGGTAACGATCAAATGCCAAACAAACGACCGGCTAAAAAGAAATGAAAACAATAAAACGGATATCAAGACTGCAAGAGATCGAGGGGCCATCGAGCCTTTGAAGAGGACCGAGTGACAACAGCGGAGCGGGCCACATCTCGGCGGGCATTGTCGGTCGGCGGGCAGTTGACGGCCGGACAATGTCGGACCTAACGGCGACGACGCGCCGCCGCCGCCGACGGCCGTCCGTGCCATTGAGCCGGTGCAACACGCTCTTTATGACCGTCCGTCGGCCGGCCGGCCGGACGATTCTTGGCGTTTTATCGGACTCATCCCGCATCTGGAAGAATCAGAATTTGTCCCATAAATTGGCCGCGCTCCGGCGCTCCCGCTACAATGAGTGAAACTTTGAATAAAGTGGCGTCTGCTAGGGTCGTCTCAGCGGGGGCGCAGAGACAAAGGAATGAATTTACGGCCTCACTAGTCCGCCGGCTAACGACACAGACGCGAAATTCCCGCCCCATGATAAAACGAAATTTCTTCATTCCGGTCTGTTCTTATCAAACGTTAGAAACGAAAATGTGGCACATTTATGCCATAATATTATCGCGACAAATCAAGCGCGGCTGATATGCGCCGACGTCGCACCCGTTGCCGAGGTCTGAGCGGATTCTTTGTGGACATTCTCGTACGGGGTAAGTCCAGCGGGGGTCCTGGTGGATCTGGAGGGATTCTATCCGGCTCCACAGAGGCCACAGTCTGACAGCGGGGCGCGGACGGGTGTGGTCAGCGCCGACATCCCAGCAGACGGCATCGTATAGGGGAGAGTGGGGCAAAGCGGCCACCCGGGGCAAAGCGGCCACCCATCGTTTTAGCCCTTCATAGCTGGCGTCAGTTCCAATTTATGGTTTCCAATTATACTTCTCTTCACGGTCGTTCGAATGAGCCAGACCGGGGTTTCAGGCCCATCACCATTGTTCTGTGAAACACAGAAAAACCTTTCTTGCCAGGTTACCAACTATGTTTACAATTTTTAAATGTTATGTTATTCCATAACCGTTTGGAATTTTTACAAGCGCTCTTGTCCATGCATTGCATGGTTATGGTATATGTATTCTACCAATTTTACTGTTTTTTACTCCACTAATAGCTAAGCTGGAATATTTTTGTCTCGGACGGTATGCGCGGGGCAAAGTGGCCGGGGCAAAGTGGCCACCCCCCAATTTGCCATAAGTTGTTTCCATCTGGATAAACAACATTATTTATATTCAAATGTGTCCTCATGCATCCATCTTGGCCACTTTTCAGTTGCATGAGTTACCAAATAATGCAATTAAATGTTTTTTCATAAAAATCCTTTTTTTTTGTTTATCTACAGGTGGAAGATGATAAAGTTAATATCCATCCTCGCTTAAACCTTGTCACCATCTAATACCCTAGTCGTACATGAGGCAAATATTTTCTTCCTCATATCGGGACTTGAGAAGACGCCGGTGGCCGCTTTGCCCCAGGGTATGGGGCAAAGTGGCCAATATGCATAGGTTTAAAGTTTTGTCAATATCTTCCATATGCGAACGCCTTTGGAAATGAAACGCAGTTGAAATAAAAGGCAACTTAATAGGGATCACATTGGTATAGAAAGGATCTTTCCAAGTTTAAAAATCAAGCGTTGGCATCGTGAGAAGCGTTAGGGTGGCCGCTTTGCCCCACTCTCCCCTACTCGTGGGAACGCGCAGGCCGGCGGGCGGTCCGGCAGCCGGCGCGGAGAGCCCCCGCTACCAGCCGATATGGCCAGAACGGGGCACGATTTACGCCTCAATCAAACTGCGGCCGAGGGGCTGCAGGGCCCGCCGCCATCATGGGAGCACAGTGGCCAGTCAGACGCAGCAGGGGACCGACCGACGCGTGACGGCATCACGATCGGGGGTTCTCCCACAGGCAGACTTGTGCCGTGACCAAAAATCAAGATCCAGGATCCTCAAGGTCCCACGGCAAATTCAATTTCTAGAATCCAAGGTTTCCAAGGTCCCACGGCAAATTCAATTTCTAGAATCCAAGGTTTCCAAGGTCCCACGGCAAACTCAATTTCTAGAATCCAAGGTTTCCAAGGTCCCACGGCAAATTCAATTTCTAGAATCAAGGTTTCCAAGGTCCCACGGCAAATTCAATTTGTAGAATCCAAGGTTTCCAAGGTCCCACGGCAAATATACATTGCAGGATCCACAGTCTCCAAGGTCTTACGACAAGAATGCATTGCAGGATCCACAGTCCCTAGGGTCCCACGACAAGCGTGAATTTCAGGATCCACAGTCCCCAAGGTCCCATGATAAGTACACACTTCAGAGTTCAGGGTCCACAGTCCTCAAAGTCGCACGGCAAAATACATCTCAGGATCCAAAGTATTCAGGGTCCCACAACAAGAACTTAAACTAACATTCTGATGAGCAGGCTTACTTCTAAATATTCTGCCAACGGATGCCCAGCAACATTGAAAGGGGCAGAACCTATGAAAACCTGTGGTGGTTTTATCATTTACCAACATAGGTAGGGGGAGCTTCAACACAAGTCAAAGTTAAAGATGAATCATGATATCAATCTCTCCTTCTTTAGCCTGACAAATTCATAAAAATATAGGTAGGTAATAAGTACCTTGCATTTGGCATTGTCATGTCCCTTTCAAATCAATCTAACCTGATCATTATGAAAGTAGGATAGCACCTTACAGTTATTGAAGACAGACATCCAAGTATTCTTTCAGGCAAGATAAAAACCAGAAATAAAACCTACAGGCTTCATAAAAATGGAAAAATTGAATTGGATAGGTAAATGCTTTCGATTTTCTGCACATTCAGTTACATAATACCTAGAGCTCTGTTCGCACCCCGTTTATTTATCAGCAGGCTGCGACCATGCTGCTAACTTCTTGGCTCCTCATTGGTCGAATTCAAGTGGTCTATTCGTTAGACCAATGAGAGGCCAAGTCGCACGCTGATATAAAAACAGCGACCGAACAGGGCCCTGGATAAAAACTCAAATATGTTCTAAGTCTTGTTTCCACGAGCGCTCACAGAAAAAAGTGATCGATTAAGCCAATAGAATTAGAGTATCAGCGAGCGCAAACCTTACTTACTGTTCATTCACATTAGCTTGAAGGCTCTGAACAAAATTCCATATGGCAATATTTTCGTCAGACGGTTCTTCGTCGGTAGATTTTCCAGGGTACCTACATACTTTCGTCTGACTTTTTCGTCTTGCCAAATCAATTCGTCTGTACGAATTGATTTGGTGCATTTTTCGTCGGAGTGTTTTTCTGTCCGGCATTTTTTCGTCTGGACGAGGCGGAAAATGTCCTTACGAAAAAATGCGCGGACTTAGATATGCACAGGCGAAAAATGCATAGACGAAGTCTGCGGACGAAAATCTGCAGACGAAAAATTGTGCGACGAAAACCTGCTAAACGAAAAAGTTGAAATGTCATGGAATCATTGCTTATATTGGATGCTCATTGCTCAATGGTGATTTGATGACTTGCAAATCAAATAAGTTTGACACTTACTTGGTCAGTGGGTCAGGGTAGCTTCCAGGTAGCTTCAAGCCCGGCATATCACAACCCAGAAAACAAGGCCCAGAAAATATGTCAGGTGAGATTAGAAAAGAATTTTCCAAACCACCACTGTCCACTGTTTAACAGTTTCATAATCCATAACATTGATAATGTAAAAAGCTACCAGGTCTCTTGTTCCAGTTCTGCCTCACAGCCATGACAACGATTTGGCTCTGATGTCTACACAGTCTGGTTCATTTTCTCTTCATGTATCTATCCTATCCCCTTGCAGCTGGTCGCTCAGCGGCTCAACCATAGATATTTATTGAAGTGTTTACAGACAAAACCTAGTGCAGGGTCCTTAGTGGCCCATGTGCAACATAAACCTCATGGTCCTGCTTCCAGGATTCTTGAGGTCCCTCAACAAAATGATGTAGATCCAGCAGACCTTTCTCCTAAGATCCCATGACAAATAATAAAACTGGGACTGAAGGTCTGCATTCTGCAGGGTCTTGCAGCATATCAAAATTTTGAGGTCCTGACCCCTGGGTTTCCATGGTTTCACGGCATATGAAATGTTGAGGTCCTGGGTTTCTAAGGTCTCATGTCACATGAAATGTTGATGTCCTGGGATTCCAAGGTCTCGCGGCATATGCAAATGTTGAGGTCCTGGGATTCCAAGGTGTCGCGACATATGCAAATGTTGAGGTCCTGGGATTCCAAGGTCTCGCAACATATGCAAATGTTGAGATCCTGGGATTCCAAGGTCTCGCGGCATATGGATGTTTTAAGGTCCTGGGTTTCCAAGGTCTCACGACAAAAATGACAATGCAAGGTCCAGGATCCATCAAGGTCCCAGACCTTGGACTCTGCGAACCCTGGATCTCGGACCTTTTTGGGACCTTGGCACAAGTCTGCCCACAGGCCAGTGTCGGGCTTCCCGTGGAAGGTATCGTGCAGTTCCGGCCATTTATCAGTGGCGAGGTGCCTCGAGGACTGGCCAATTCCCACAAGTAACGTCCGGCATGGTTAGTAAGGTAGGTAGGTAAGGCTGCGAAACGTCACGAGGTGGGAGACGTGCACTGCGCATGGAGTATAGGGTGTCAAAACAGTGTCCGAAACCCTCAGACTGAAGCCTGGAGGTCGAAGCAGGGGCGGAGTACCAGACAGCGACTCAACTCAAAGTTAGGATACAAATTTCAGTGCAGACGCCATTTACCGTTCGTAAAACCTATCATCGGACATCAGTGCACTGCTTGTTTACCTCGCATCTGGAGAATCATACAGCAGCGTGGACTGTGGAGTCATCAGTAAGGTAACAGCTGGCCAGAGTACTGAACGTGCCAGCTACAGATATTTCACTGGCGGTATATAACTGTCCCCCGCATAAAGTGCGGACTGTGAAATAAACACACTGGAACCCCTAATTAAGCCTCGCAACTTGAAATGAACGCACCCCTGGACCAATTTAAATGATCTGACCACGGCGTTTAATTTTAACTGGCCCTCTAATTACATTGTCATAGTATATGGATTGCCGAGACTATCAATAACCCCCTTATAAGTTATATGGACGATCAGGGATTTTGAATTTCCGAGGCAGTTGGACGCACCTTTGCGAACTATAGTTCGCCAAGGCATTATGCTAATAAGTGCAAACTCTCGTCAAGGATTCGTCGCATTCCGCTCTATTCACCGTTGTGAGAGATGAGGTTTACCGATTGGAAAGTACCCGACTGATCTCGTCCCTCGTCTCTCTCTCTCTTCCTCCCCCTCTCTCTCTCCCTCACTCCCTCCCTCTCTCTCCCCTCTCTCCCTCCCCCCCTCCCCAGCGGCACTTTGTCAGCTGACGTGTGTCACGCTAATGTCCCGGGGTACTCGGCTGGAGGCGCCGTCACCCTCCGCGACTTCCCCTGCCGCCACGCCCCTCTCAGCACCAGTCCACCGACTCCCCACCGACGCTCTCTGCCGGTCAGCCTTCGGAGGCGTTATGCAGCAGCACTGGGGACTCCTGGAAACCCAGAGGTGACTGGGTACGGCGTGCGATGCGTGTCAGTGCCAATAACCGTGACGAAATTAGCCAATAACTCTGGGCATCACGTGATGCGCCCACATCCGCCCCCAGCTACCTCAGCTTCCACTTCAGCTCCGCAGCTGCCGCAGCCTCAGTTTAGCGCGTGCCTGCTCTCCGCTGTTTCCCAAAGCGGGGTATTTTTCACACAATTCTTAGTGAGCGTGCGGGCCACTCTGCGCCGATCCGCGGCATCTCCGGGCTCTCCATCAGCACACTCCCCGCGAGATTCCCTCGTCCATCAGCCGTCCCGGCGCTCTCCCTCTCCCTCCCCGGCCCTCTCTCCCTCTTCTGATTATTATGGACCGGCCCGGCGGCGCCTCTGTGTGCTCCAGCAGCACACTCGGCTAAGTATTTGGCTACGTAGCCTCAGCGGATGGCCCGTCCCCGCCGTCTGCCCTGCCCCTGCTCCGGCCCCGCTGCCCGGCCGGGTCCCAGGCCACAATGTTTGCCGTCGGCTTCTAGTGTTTCCTCTCATTTGGCCGCTGTTTGCTGAGGAAACACGCAGGCATCCATATTGGATTGGCCAATTTTTGTGTAAAGTCATCGGCTTGTCCTTCTGGAGGCGGTAGGGCACACTACTGGCAGCGATGGAAATGGGTTTTCGGAGACAAAGAAAAAGGCTGACCCCAGTCAGGTCAAAGGGGAGAATAACTAGAAACTCTTTCCGAGTTTTATAGACGGATAGCGTATCGCGCTATCGACACCGCAATCAAGCCCTTCCAGACACATTGGTAGCAGTGAAGACTTTACATTTTCGCCATATGATGGAATTTCCGACAGTTTGACGGGTTCAAGTCCTCCGAAATGGCGACGGTTCTCATAAAAATCGCACAAAGCCGCTCGTTAAAGTCGGCGCTCGTGCGGCTCATTTCGTCTGTTGGAGCTGCGCCGCAGTGTTTCGTCGCTCTTTTCCTGCGCCAGTGCCACTATGGGTGCCCTCTGTTCGCGGCTGCGCCTCCGCCGCCGCGTCGAATAAATTCCACCAGCCGGTCGCTGGCACCAGCGCTGTCGGCCCGCAGTTAGACCAGATTGGATCCCGATAATTCTGCCGTCGCCGAGCGAGCCCGTTTGATGTCTGGCCTTCATAAACCGGCCCGAGGCGTCTGGTGACCCCGGCGGCCGGTGACCCGACCCCGTGACCTCCGTTGGCCGCCGGGTCGCCGGGCCCAACGACGCTCTGCTCGGGCGCCGGCCGAGCGCGGCCACAGTGACCGTCATCATATCGCGGCGCAGCGGCAACGAGCCTCTCATCGGCGGCCGGCGGCGCTCCTTTGTTTAGACCCGCTCCTCGGCTGCCCTTGGACAGCGAGAGCCCTGTCCCCTAGTATGATGAGCAGCCTCTACGGACAGCGGTCTCACGGCACAACGGCCAGACGTGACCGGCCACTGACGAAAATTGAAAGCTTACGCCGAATTGGCGTCTGAAAGGTATCGGGCTCGCAAAGTCTTTTATGGCACTTTCCGCAGAATGGCCATGACTGCGCGCGTGGCTCGGGCCAACGGAAGGCTTGGCCGTCTGGCTGCAGAGCCATGGAGGTCACTGAGAGTGGACATGAACCGTAGTCGGCTCGCAGTAGAAACCAGGCGAAACGAATAGCCATGAGAGAGCCACCCGGCTTACCACCAACGAGAGCACAGTCGTGCCTGGTCTTACGTCTGAGCCCCGTTGCATAATCAGTCTCGGATAGGTCAAATGCACGCTTGGTCTATGTGGGCAGCGAGGACCGTCATTGGGACCGGGGTCCACCTGGCAGCTGGGAGGTTCCGGCCGGCAGCAAGCACAGCCAGCGGCCCAAACAATGACGCCATGGTTCCTGCAGAAATAGACCCGGGCCGACCCAGGGCGGCTGACGACACCCGCCTCAGCCTGGACAGTGGCAGACTGACAAAGACACGACGAGCCTCCGACTCAACCCGTCGACGGCCCCCGGGTGGTTAGGATACACCCGGATACAGTTGTACTGACCAACAGTACACATGCCAGCGTGGGCCATTTGCAAGCCATTTGCATACGATCCACAATAGCAGCCCCACAGGTGAGGGCTGATGAGATTAGCCGCACTGGTTTGAGCTGAAGAGCCCTAGTATCTCTTAGTGATCTCCTCTTCCAGCTCCCTAGCACCCCAGCCGTTATAGTTATCGGCTCTGTTGGCGGCCACCGGGTGCTGAGCGGGTGACTGGTGGCTGCTATTTGCTAAACGGTCACAGGGGAGTGCTAATTCTGGTGACTCGCTGGGGAAGCAAAGGGCGGGATCGCCGCCCGCCCGGTGTGGTTCCGAGTGACTCCGCAGGATACCAAACAGTACAGTTTACCGGAGTCCAAACACAGACCGAGTTCGTCGGTCTCAGTTCCTGGTGAGGGGTTTCCGACCGGCTACGGAGAAACAGAGAGGCGCAATCCACCCCTCCTCCAGGATCTACACTATAGGCTTTGTTGCAGTCCCACTGTTTGTAGTTTACAGGCTCCACCTTCAGAGTCACACAGTCTAAAGATTATATACCATCAGGGCCCCACTGCCTGCAGGTCCAAAAGTCCGTGCCCACCCCTCGAGCCCCCTCCCACCTCCTGCAGGACCCAAACCCTGTGCCCCCGCCGTCTGCAAGTTCCTGCAGCGAGCTGTTCACCGTCGACCGAATCCGTCCGAGCAATTAGTGGGTCGCTCGGCGCGCTGCAGTCAACCGGCGCCGCTATTGTTATTGATGGCGCATTTACATGCATTCCGGGGTGTTGGGCGTAATCTGCACCCAAAGTGCATGACGGGTGTACAAACGTACGAATACACAGACCCATATTCATCAGTCATGCATTTGCAAGCGCAGCGGAACGGAGAAATGCATTTGACGAGCGACACCTACGGGGTCGTGCGGCAAAAACTTTCTCTGTCCGCGGGCGCCACTGCAGCGACACCTGCCGTGTGGCTCCAACACTATTGGCTCAGTCTGTGCGCCCACGCCGTGCCGCGAACACTGATCCTACACATTGTTCAGCGTTCTTGTCTTTCCGATTGTCCACCGCCACCCCGCCGCCGCCTGTGGTACTGTGTTTCCATGCATTGCTGGCTGTGTAAGCGTAATCTGCACCCAAAGTGCATGACGGGTGTACAAACGTACGAATACACAGACCCATATTCATCAGTCATGCATTTGCAAGCGCAGCGGAACGGAGAAATGATTTATGCCGCCCATCATACGCTGCGCCCGCCACGGCCGCATGCGACTATGGTGCCTGGTCGGGGCACCTCCAAACGCGCGCTGGTTGCAGCTGGGGCGACCCGTCCGACGCAGTCCGACCGGGACGACGGGCGCTGCCGACCGGGTGACATCTGACGGTCAGACGTCATCCGGCTGCGTCATCCGATGACGGCGTCATCTGTCGGAGAGGGCGCGGCGCCAGCGGGGCCGGCTGCAGTGGCCGAGTCGGCCGCACAGCTCTAACACGCTCTGGACTAATAAACAGCAACGGGCAAATATTTACGTGCGTAAATGTGCAAAGTCAAACAGCAGGCCCAGCGGCCGAGTCAACAGACTGACCTGAGGGCGGGCGGGCTGACGGGCGGGCGCGGCCGTGGCCCTGGCCGGTTTTGCAGGCCGGCTAGACCAGGCAGGGAAGACGCCACGCCGACCTCCAGTTTGACAGTCGTCGATATGATGCAGAAAGTCCAGCTAGTTGTAAACGCCTCCCAGCAGCCACCAAACCTGAAAACGGAGAGATATTCGGTTAGATATTAAATAGATACAAAGAACGAAGTGCATTGCAAATGCATTAGTCATCTATGCATAGCAGCAGACCACTTAGCAAGATGTCTGTTCATTTGCTAACATGATCGATACATATTGATGTATGGTGCATTGGGCACTCGTGTTCGGCCGGACTGCTTCATGCAGACTCACGTAGGGGTTATGTTATTTTAGCCAAGGCCCAGACCAGGCCATGGCTTGTATCGACTTCCCTTCCGAAGGCCAGGCGGGTCAGACCGAACGGGCCAGCTAACTCGCAGCAGTACGGCTGCAAAGCTTCCACTCTATTACTCCTGTGCTCGTTGACGGCATCGTTGGGATAATTTATCGCTCAGCCAAGTTTAATAAGACGATGTGCCGGGAGCGATTTTTGAATGGTCATTATTCCAGGTCGTTGCGGGCGCTATGGTGTGGAAACTGGAGCTCCATGACTTGCCTTCCGCCGTCTGCAGGACGCGCGGCCCGCCATCTATCGGAGCCACTCGCTAACTGGCGAAATGGGACGAATTGCTCTCGGTTCAGCGGCCCGGTCTCGGCCGCTAAATCTGCCGAGGAGCGCCCGCCGAACGCCAAACGGCAGTTGGCTCGAATAAATCGGTCTTTATGTGCAGCGTATAGCATAGCGAGGAGAATCCCCATTTGTGTGTGAAGTCCGGGGGGAGACCCAGCTCGCGTTGAGCTCGCCACCGAAACGCTCAGCGTTCGAAACAAAGGCAGGTCGCCCGGATCACCGCCTATCGGACAGGTGAAGCCATCTGAGCGTGTAAGTTTGACACTATGGGATGTAATATTAGTGAAGCGCTCATAATGTTTACGAAACTTGGCCGGCCGTGTCAAACTTTTCCGGCGGGAGACCGGCGACCGGCAGCAGAGCGGATATTTCCCTCGGCGCACCACTTCTGGCGTGCCAAAATTAAACGGTTAACCCGGCTGGGCCGTCGGTGGCGGCACCGAGACACAGGGCGGGGATAGCTGAAATGAGTCGGTGTGTCGCCTCATAGACAGCGGCACAGCGAGTCAGAAAGGTCACAACGAGAACCGGAGATGAGCCAGGACCCAATGACCGCTGGTCACAGACGCCCCCAGCAACGTCATCACATCTGGGTCCGCGGCAAACAATTAGCTCTGAAACGACCGTGCGGACAAGACTGCACGCTCCTGCAGACGCGGATGTTTCTCCAAGGTAGAAATATGACTTGTTTAACGCTTCCCGAGACAGTTTATGACATCACACATTCCTCTGGCGAGACTCCACGACTCTTTGCTATCTCTCCTTCCTTGCAGCCTCTGCCCTCAGCTCGCCGTCTCTACCCAGACGTCCCTCTCGTGATAAGTACACAATGGAACTGTCGTTGCTCTGCAATACGTGCCCCGCTGGTTAGACATTGGACTTGCTTTGGATCGTCGTCGGTCTGCCCTTGGTCCGCCGTTGGACCGCCGTTGGGCCGTCATTGGTCCGCCCTTGGTCCGCCGTTGGACCGCCGTTGGACCGCCGTTGGACCGCCGTTGGACCGACATTGGTCCACAGCTGGTCCGCCGTTGGACCGCCATTGGACCGCGATTGGTCCGCCGTTGGACCGCCGTTGGACCGCCGTTGGACCACCGTTGGTCCGCCGTTGGTCCGCCGTTGGACCGCCGTTGGTCCGCCGTTGGTCCGCCGGTCTCCACGGTCATGTTCCAGGCGGCGGTCCGCGTTCCAGCGCGAGCTGCCGCGTCATGCCGCGAAGGCCGGGCCCGCTCGGCGGTGGCGCCGATTCGCTGCGGCCAATTCGCCGTGTCAGTAGCGGGCGACTCCACCCGGATCTAGGCGCCCACGCAAGGCCGACCAAGCAGAGGTGCCGGCGTCGGCACCAGAACTGAAAGGAAGAGAGGGGAGAGCCCCTAGCGACAGAGCTAGACGGAGGCGGGTGTAGGAGCGACTCAAATCGCATGAAGCTCAAAAAGTTCGAAACAGCTTCCATGAACAGTCGAGTAGACTGGTGCATCTTCTGAGATCGGATGAGTTTGCCCTACTATGGCAACGTATAAAATCAGCGGCCACCAAAGCAGGTCGACAGTAGGAGAGCAGCCAACACTCCAACCAGCACTGGGATGAAGGATCGACGGAGCGGCTGTGCTGGAGGCGCCGTGAGCAGCAGGCACACACAGAAACCAAAGATGGAGCCGGCCATCACTCAATCCAGCGTCGGCGGCACACAGACACACATACCGACGGACAAAGACGGTCCATTTAGCCCACTTATCTCAATCGACGGCAGGGAGCCTGATATCGAGACTGGGACCCACCCTCTGCACACAATGGAAATTGGAGATGCAGGCCAACAGGGAGAGCAGATAAACAGATAGGAAAAGCAAAAGAAAGAAAAACAACGTAAAGGAATGATGAAATGACCAAGGTAGGTAATACAGATATATGGAAAGGAAAGGATAGGCCTGGAACACAGTTTAGCTAAGAACTAAAAGAATAGTTAGAAGTTAGCAGAATGGTTAGCAGGACAGAATAATTAGCACTTATCAGAGAGGGTGAGGAGAACCTATAGAGAACAGAGCATCACGGGAGAGGGAGAAAGAGAGAAAGAGAGAAAGAGAGCGGGGAGAGAGAGAGAGAGAGAGAGAGAGAGAGAGAGAGAGAGAGAGAGAGAGAGAGAGAGAGAGAGAGAGAGAGAGAGAGAGAGAGAGAGAGAGAGAGAGAGAGAGAGAGAGAGAGAGAGAGAGAGAGAGAGACAAACAGAACAGAACCGAGGTCGAAGGTACGGCGCGGCGTCCGTTTCCGCCTGACAGAGATGATGGGACAAACGGTGCTGATCAGCGTCCTCGCCGAGGTCGCCATTCTGCCTCTCAGGGCCGGTGTGGGTCTGAACGGCTCTCTGTACAGAGCTTCGCGCCTCGGTAGACAGCCCGGTGACCGATCGGTCACCGGGCTGTTGGCGGACGGAACGGGAGGAGCCGGCGACGGTCCGCGTGTCGCTCACAAGCCATACCAGAGCTGGAACTGGAGAAATCGCCAGGGAAAATTTCCTTCTGTACTAATGCCAGCGCTGGGAGCTGATGTCCCTACCGAGATGTGCAGTAACTTGCAGGGTCTGAATGTCGCCCTCGCCGGAGCCACCACGGCCGAATGTCGGCCCAAAAGACCCACCTCGACCGAACGTCGGCTACATCCGGGGCCACCATCCCTCAGAAACTCAGAATGGCTCCATGGAACGGGGCCGTGCCGCGGCGGCGCGGTGCGGGCTAAAGACGGTGACGCGGCACTAACGACAATGTGACCGATGAAAGGCGGGTGACGGAGGTGGGGAGAGAGCTGAGTGGTCTCTGAGGTTCTGCGAGGGTTATATGAACCGGTGCACCGTGGGGACTTATGCCATCCTAGCACGCATTAAGTGGCAAGTTAAAGTATTTCGATTTCCACTTTTTTGTTATTCATTCCACGTAGAATTGTCCAGCGCATCCGAATCACACCTTAAATCGTCTGTAAAATGATTGTTTATGCCTCAAAAAACCTCTCAAAGTGTAGCTTCGTCCTGACCAGCGTCGTGCTACCTGCATACAGCGAAAAAGCACACTACAATAAAACGCCCTCTCACTCGTTTCCCTGAACAGCAGGTTATAGTTGCGACATGTTTTCATTATCTTTGACTCATAAGGAAGATGATGGTATGCACGAAAATTTCCAAAATTCATCCATATGTATAATTTTTGACCGAAATGCTAAAAATGTTAAAATGCTTCTTGATTCAGAGAGTTGACAAGCAAACTATTGCCTAACAAAGTTTGATACGCGGTGGTACGCGTGGAAATATATATCAAAATGTTCTCCAATAATTTCTGCATCGGGGGCAGCTCTCATTTTTTGCCGAATTTTGCCTAAACCAGTCACTATGAGACGTCAAAGCAGACGGTGCCGCGTGGTTTCTTACGCCCCGCCGGGCCGCGCCGCGGCGGGTTACCCGACCGCAGCACACCGCCTGGGGGTTTCCGGTCAGTATAGGAGCTGGGAGGAGGGAGGAAGGGGGTGATACCATGTTGACATTATTTTTCTATCGTCAAATGTTCTTTTTGAACAAAACAACAACACCCTTGCAACGCTGCGTCCATTTTATTGGCTATCGCCGCCAATGTTCACCTTATTGAACTTCAGTACAGAGCTTTGATATAGGTAAATCGAAAAATGCTGTAACTTTGTAAAGTGAGGTTGGAGGTTTTTGGGGTGCTAATCACGAATTTCAAGCTAGTTTTGATCAAGGATGATGTTTTCATGCTAGGCCGGGTCAGGTCAGGCCCGACCAGTAGGTGTCTTGCCGGCTATCCATAGAAGGTAGGCGTCGATTACCTTTGACGGCTTCGTAGCATGTTCCGTTAGGCACCAAAACTACTTAAATCTTCAAATGGGTGTTAAGTTCGAAATAAGCTCCAAGCACTTATCTAGAAAAATCTTATAACTTGAAAAAGTCAACTAAAGTCATCTACGGTAAATGACCTTGATTTGACCTTAACGTGACCTTAAAATGCGAAGAACAAACAGCATTTCATACCTTGGAGAGTTAACAACCACAACAAGACTGAAAACGCGCCGATAATGTGCGCTGATAAGCGCCAAATCGATACCAGCCTGACATGGTCTGGTGAAACAGGTCACAGGTCAAATTTTTATTAAGGTCAAGGTCATGAAATTTTAGGTGTGTGAGTGGCATTGATCGAATCGAAGGTATAAAAAGTTTCGTCGTGATCCGCCACGTTTTGCTTGAGTTAGTTGCGAAAAGTCGAGGACAGAAGTCTGTGCGACCCCCTCCTCCTTTAAGTACAAGGACTAACAAAGTGCAAAGGTTAAGCCCGAAATCCCTTTTGGTGATTGGGCTAGACATGAACAAATATCTACTTCTAAAACGATTGAAGTTTCGTTCTACTTTTTTAATGCTTCCACGCCCACGATGCATTGCTAGCCGAAAACGCTTCAGTGCTAAGTCCGTGGGGAGGGGGCGGGGGAGGGATGGGGTCACGCAGGAGAGCCAACCATGTTGTCAGGGATCATACACCCTAAGCCTAACCATTTGAAGGTGAAATAAAATTAGTTAAGGTAGCGGAGGATGCGATATAAATAAATTCGTGCTAGGATCGATAAAAACCCCACAGTGCGGTGGAGGCGTTTTAATGGAGCTGTCTGAGGCTGAGGTGGTGACTGATGTTACCGCACTGAGACGCGGTGGGAACTCCAAGTCGCTCTGTGAAACCACTCCATGTCGCGAAGTGCAATATTAGATACTGACAGAGACAAAGGTCAAGAAAATAGCACAAGAAAATAGTCGAGAAAATAAGGTCAGAGCTCATTACATGCAAGATCATACAACATCAGCCAGCAATCTCCCGAAGTCCCGACATTACGGGAGAATCTCCTCGTATGTTGGGGCATCCCAACATCTACTGCCTACAGCATCTGAGTGCCTGAGTCTATGCCAGCTTACTAATACAATAGTAAAACACGAAACAAACTTCCCAATAGTTCGATACCGGCCGATCAGGACAATAAATTAGACTCGCAAGCCGCACGCTGAGCCCCGTAAGGGCTATTCCGCATTCCTAGCCCTGTATAGTGTATACCGACCACCGACCACCATCCGTCCCGTCCGTCCCTTCCCGACCCGGTCCCGTAGGTGGCGGGCGCGGCTAATGGACCCGCCATTCCGGCGGCGGCCGGGCGCGGCCGACCGGGCGTCATTACCGGCGCGCGCGCGTCATCAGAGCGCCATTAATTAGCACCCGTTGTCATCCGGCCGGCGCGGTCCGACACCGTCATCGGTGTCTCGATCAGGTCGGCTTCCTGTCCCGCCGGAACAGGCCACGTGACGTCATCAGGACCGGCACAGGCCTTTGATGTTGCCAAAATGGAACGGTGCTATTGACATGTTACGTCATAGAGTATGGACTGAAGACGTCACAGTTCTGGGCATTGACGTGACACCATGTCGGCTTACGGCAGTCCCGTAATTTATTGTCGCCCATTCGCGGTAATACGCTGGTTACTGTTCATCGCATTAATGTCACCATAAAACACCCTGGCCACAGAAGCCCGTTTTTCCACGAATCGCCGGCAGCGTTCTCTTGAAGTGAAAATGGGCTATGATGTCATAATGTAAACAGAAATATCGACGACCTTGGAAACCACAGAACCTCACTTCAAGAACCTGCCTTATCAAGATCTAACCAAACGCCAACAGACCCCAGCTTGTACCGACCGGCTGCAGGCTGCGGTTTCTAAGAGCCCCGAGAAGCCACCCGGCACCGCTCAGACCCCCGTGGTGACGTCAGTCGGCACCAGTTAGCACCAGTCAGCCTCCCGCTGCGTCACCAGTCACCATCAACCGAGGGACATCTGGCCCTCAGGCCTCAGCCGCCGTCGCCGCCGCAGAATAGATAGAAAGGCCGGGCGCGCGCGAGTCAATATTGTCTTTGGCGTCGGCGCGCCTCGGCGGCGTCGCCGGCGGCACAACGTGCATTAGTGCGGCGCGTCCAGGATGCGACGGCGACGCGGGACGACGGCCTCTGAAGGAGCTCCGTCTCGGCTGGTCTGGCTCAGCTCAGCGCTCCTGAGTCCTGATAGTTTGCAGCTAGGCTAGTCAGGAGCCGACAGTTAGCTCGCAGTAGCCGAGAGCTCACAGCGGCTGACTTGGTCAGCTCACAGTAACTGACAGCCCGTACCGCGACAGTTACCTCACAACAGTCGGCAATAAGCCTTTCAACGGCCGACAGTCGACAGTCGGCAGTCGAGCTACTGAGAGCTGACAGCCAACAGCCGACAGTCCAACTGTGGAAAACAGCCATCCGATGGAAAACCATAAGTAGCGCCGTCACCAAGCGCTGTCTGTCCTGCGGACTGAGTGTACCGGGACGCCGGGACCGCGAGCCAAACAAAACGGCGACACGGCTGTGACGAACACTCCGGAGAGGCTGGGAAGAGAGTACGAGGAATGTGGAGTTCAATGGACTCCACTCGACGACACGGCAACACTCCAACGGTGCGCTACTGGGTACAACAGGACAGCCCGGTCGGAACACGTTCCATGACGACATGGACCACGACAAATGGTCGCTCGGATCGCCGGGGACGGCGTCCGGCCGACTCCCCAGCGCATCGTCCGGAGGCGTGCCTCGGGTCAAAGGTGAAACACATAGTGACCATTCTGCAAACAAGACAGCGCTGCCGCACCAACTAATTTGGGACACCCGGCCAAGGATGAGGCCAGCCCCGCAGATGACAACCTTGGCGCATCAGGAAAATTATGGCCGCTATCATTAACTCTCCGCGACGGGATACAAATGGAGCGGCTGCCAGAGTTTTGTATGCTTATTTAATCTAAGCACACAGACTCCTTGTGCTTCCAGAAGGTCAAATGACTCAGCAGACGAGCGATAGGGAGAACTGCGAACGTTTCCACCCAGGCCAGGCAAACATGGGCAAACTGAGCCGTGGGCCGCCCACCAGCCCACAGCTCTGCGCCCTGAACCGGCGCCTTTGGTCTTCCTCACCCCCGAACTCCGCGCCCCGGGCCGGTGCCGGCGGTGGTCCTCCTAGCTCACAGCTCTGCACCCCAGCCCGGTGCCGACGGCGGGTCGCGCGGCGTCCTATCAGTGTCCGCGGGGCGCGCTCGACTCGGGGTCGCCGGCTGATAGAGCAGGGGCGCGCCGCGGCCAATCTGGCGCACTGATAGTGGACCGGCCGACCGACGGCCGCCCTCGTAAACCGGCCATAAACCGAAATGAAATGTGTCGCCGTCCTCGCCGGCCGACGGCGACACCCTCAGGCCCTCAGGTGCGGGCGCCGGAGTCGGTGACCCGGTCACAGCGGGGTCACTGTCCGGGTCACGGGGATGTGTTAGTGACCTCGGCAAGGTCAATGCCAGAGAATGTGCCAGCTTGTTGCTGCAGACATTGGAGAGGAATTAAATTTGGCATGCCGCATCATAAAACGAACAAGAATGCAAACGAACTTATTTATTCAAAAGGATGGCAGTTACTTCTCTGGTCATGATGAATATCGTGGTCCGGTCCACCAAACCGATCATAGGACCGGACGGCGGGGAGAAACCGGTTACTGCAAGGCAGTTCTACAGATCCCAGACTGTGTAAGAGGCGGGGTGTGGTAGTGTTTACAGTGCCCCTACCGCATGCAATCAGCTCGGACGGCATTGGGGAGGTGGGGTTCCCCAGGGGTCGAAAGGGGGAATGACCACTGACCACAGACCACTGAGGGTCTGAGAGTCAGCGCGGCACCGAAAGGACCGACCCTGGACCCCTCCCCCTGGGCTTGTTAGCAGACATGTTGGTCGAGGAAACGTTCCCTGGACTGCCCAAGGGATCACACAACCATGCTTATTCTCCTTGGGAGATAGGGCCGTCAACATACGCAAGAAGCTACGGTAGGAAAATATACGCAGAAAGTTTCAAGAGACCGTGGCAGAATATCCGAGAGCGGCGCATCACTCTCTTGCCTCGTCTGTCGGCTCGGGTGTCGACTGAGCGCGAGGGTCGGAAGCAGCTCATTATTGGTCCGTATTCCGAGTCAGACTCGACGCCGGAAACACTTCCGGCCCAGACACGCCATTTCCGGAGCCACTCCAGTGAGCTGGGAGGGATGTCGAACTGCGGGACGGGAGCAAGACTGCATACAGGAGCCGAGACGCTGAGGAGCAAGTCACAAGACGAGCAGCTCCTGCCAGAAGCGTCCTCGCCGCCTCATCTCCCTTCAGGACGTCACGAAACACCTGCCGGACTGTCTGCCGTTCGCCGTGACGCGTCACACCTCACCGTTCGTCACACACGGCGGTGGGGCGGCACGAGGAGCACCTGTGACGGTTCCACCTGTCCGTCAGGCCGCCTCCTCCCACGGCAGCCCGCCGCGCCGGCTACTGTTACTGTCCCGGGCGACACAGCTGTACACAGACATTAATCAGCCGCCCAGACACCACCGAGCCGCCTCTGGGAGCGCTGGGGCTGTCCCACCGCGCGCTCCGGCATCGAGATCCTCCCTGACATACACGGCGCGAGCAGATCATCTGCACAGAGAGAGCACGGTAGCGGTGTATCAGCAAAAACTCGGAGGAAAAGAACATTTGCGGATCAAAGGGAATGGAAACTGACGAATCGTAAAGTGGCCAGTCCAGTTGTATTCCTGAGCCCATAATGACTCTTCCATCTACTTATGCGCCATTCTGTACATGCGCAAAACTGACTGTTTGGCTTCCAAGTAGGTACTCTCACATGGCAGCCGCGTGTGTGGTGACCTCTTGAAAGCCCTACACTTATCCGACAAAGGCCAGCCAAGTGAGCGTAAGAGGTCACAGGACCACCCACCATTGGGGAAATCCGCGACCTCCGAACAGCTCCTATTCCTCCCGTGGGACCCCAACATCTCGCTGAAAGCATACGAATGCCGTGCACTCTGTACCTGCCCATGGTGCCCACATACAGGAAAAGAGAGAAATAGAGGGAAACGGAGATGAAAAAGGAGAATGCGATACGGATGCCGATGGAAATGCATCAAGCTCTGCTATGCTGCCGACTCTTGGACATGTCTGAGCATCACGTCATTGCGCCCCAGTAACTGCATTACTGAAATAAATGTCAGTGCATTCTCAGTCACTTATCATGGAAACGGAATAGATGAGTTGTATAAAATTATCATGCGAAGCTGAAACTGTTTAAGAGTGGACCGGAATAGGGCCAGGGCCGAGGCTGGACCCAGAGCCAGAGCCGGGCCGGACCTGGGGGTCGGAGTCGGAGCCGGAGCCGGAGCCAGAGATGGGATCAGCCCGCTGCAGACGCGGCCATCGTCTAAACAGGCGGTGATTTGGCCATTGGCCCCGGTGCAGCGCCAACTGCAGCCCGGATTGCAGCCATCCTGCAGCTTTGTGGCCCCTCTTGCAGCCCGTGCCGGGGCCCGTCGGACCCCAGCCGGCGGGGAGGGTGAGGAGGGGAGCGAGCGGTCCTCAAACGGTCGCATCCGGAGCAGACCCGCCCGGCACGAGCGTGGTCCCTCCAGAGCCGTCCGTTCGGTCACAGCCTCACCAGTACACCAGACTTATGAAGACTGACTGCACGGTCAGGCTCAACGGCAAAGATCCGGCGGCAGCGTCATAGCGCAGAGAATGCCTGGTTGTCAGGCAGTCAGGAGGCGACTGAAGCTACAAACTTGTGGTCGAGTATGGTACTCGAACAGATAACAGAGTCTACCATGGTCACTACCCGGTTCAAGCAGTGACGTTAATCACAGGGCCGTCTGCGATACCGGTTGCCGTGTGATCTAGACGGCTTATTGTGATTCATGGCCCAGGGTGTGGTCTGCAGTGGTCTTTGGTCCCGCCCACGCGGAGCGGGAGCCGGAACTGGACCACCGCGTCCTTAAGAAGCGGAGCACGCCGCGGTCGTGGCCAGGGTGGGGCGAACAGGACCTGGTAACCGGAACCGAGGGGTGTCCCTAGAGTAACCCGGCACGGACCGCAGCCCCGGACAACGGCCAGCCGGAGGTAACCCTCGAATGGAGACGCATGGGCAGCTGGCAGAATAATTTCAGCCACCCCAGAAGTCAACACGCAATCCGGCCCCGTATCCGGCCCTGCACAACTCAAGTTAAATGGAACTCTAGTTTTTATTAAGACAGATCAGGTGATACTCGTGAACATTAGAAACGAATATAGCCGACTCAGAATATCTCAGCCTTCCGTTTTATTGCCAATAATTATATTTTATCGTCCCGGAGCCTGGTGTTAGCAGCAGACATAATGTCTCTGTAGTTCTACTCAAGTTATGCTCCTCATTAAGCATGACAGGTTAACGTGATTATCAGAGGGCTTTGGGCCTCAATTAATTTCGAACGTTATTTTAACTAGCCCAAAAACAGTGGCCTCTTTTAAACTGAATTAAATTATTAGCTGATCTTATTTGCATCGACAGTGTAGGTACGATCCATACAATCCATTCAATACATTCTTACGAAAGAACCAACACGAGCCTCGGGCAGTCTTTGGCTTTTTGGCGGCATCAGACGTACTAAAGGATGTTTCGGTCTTCAGAAGTTCTTTTGAATTCCAGTAGCAAACAGCCAGATGGCAGCAATGTCACGGTGCACTGCACTCGGTGCATGGCATTGCACTGTGCACATATCCGAGCCATTGCTGTGTGCGTAGCCCCGGGGGAGACGGAAATAATGCACACCTAACTCAAACATAAGGGCTAAAACGACCTACAAAAGGAAGCGCACGTCACAGAGAAAACAGACGACTGTGCAGTGTGCAGTGTGCAGTGTGCACCGCAGATGTGCAGAGTCCCACAGGTGCGAGTTGCACTCCAACAGTTTGTGCTCCACTTTGCGTCGCACGGCAGGCTTGCCAGTGTTCAATGCAGGGCTGCGCGCTGCCTGCGCTACATACGAGTATAACTCCCTAATGGGTAGCGACATGCGAGTCCACTGGGCCCATT
The DNA here is from genome assembly GCF_019059575.1 of Amphibalanus amphitrite. Lineage (NCBI taxonomy): Eukaryota > Metazoa > Arthropoda > Thecostraca > Balanomorpha > Balanidae > Amphibalanus > Amphibalanus amphitrite. The sequence goes on from NW_024881596.1 coordinate 288,440, forward strand.
TGCCACTGTTGTTCTACACACGCGCACCATTACAATTATTCATCATGATTTATCGTGCACGTTTCCCCGTTGGAAATAATTATAGCCCTGTCCAGTTTATAAATCACGATAAATGACTCGGCCAGGGGGACGCGGGCGGCACCTTTGGCCGCCGGCCCGGTAGGCGGATGACGCGCCAGACGGCGGGCGGCGCGCACGCACCCGCCACCGCCGCCGCCCGCTCGGGGGTCCTCGGGCGCTCAGAGTCCTAGAGTCCTGAGTGCCCAAGGGTTCTGGGGCGAACAAGGATTCTAGAGTGAGTCAGGGTCCTAGGGTGAGCCAGGATCCAAGGGTGAGCCAGGGTCCTAGGGTGAACCAGGGTTATCGGGAGCTTGGGGTTTCTCAAAGTTAATCACCAAGGAACAGGAGTCTACCGGTCGGCACCTATGATGCCGATCCTAAGAGGTGGCACAAAAAAAAAACAACCACCTCTATAAAACATCCTATCCCGCCACGGCATGGCTGAGGCTGCGCTTTATCATCAGCTAGCTTCACTGTCACTGCAGTAGGGGCAACGTCCAAAAGCACAACAGTGAGACTCCCATGGTCTACTGCAGTACAGTAAGACGGTATTGACAATGAATATCAGCCGGCTTTGGTGGTCTGTGGAATTCCCAAACAGTGTGCGACGGCGGCTGATCAGAAGACAGAAATGGGGTAGCTCCTGCTTTCTGGTAGTCTTTTGAATATAGCAGACCCTTGATCTTATCATGGATAAGCATTTACATGCTGCAGAGACATTAATTGTCTTGCATCATATGCATTCCACGCTGTATGGTAAATACGTCTCTTGCATGCACGAAAGCACGCTGTTGGGAGTTCGTTCGCCGCAATCTACAATTGTAATGGCTATTTATCTGCTAACTAGCGCCCGGTTTTCACCCGTTACCAAAACGGACTTGGCAACCTTACTTATTATACCCTCCAGCATTAGCAGCATCCTGTTGAGTTCAATGACGTCACGTCCTCCACGTCAGCTGATGTCACTCACCGGCCCAAGCATCCTAGCAGGCGACACTCCAATCACCAAGGCTGGTCTCGATACCGCCAAGCAACAGAGGAATTACCGGAGAGCGGAACCGAGCGGAGAGAACCTCCCGTGCCGGTGCCGTCAGAAACACTGACCGTCCTCCTGGTTGGCCGCCATCGCCGCCGCCGCTGCTCCCCGCCACCGCCACCGCCGCCACCGCGATCGCCACCACCGCTAACACCGCCACCACAGCCCGTCGATCCCGTCGCCGATACAGGCTCGTCGATAGGACGCCTCCTATCAGATGCCACGTGAAATACGGACTGGGCCGGCGGCGAGGGCCGGCCGTGGGGATCCGTCGCCACCCCGCCCGGACGGCCCTCGGTTCCGGGTTCGGATCTAACCGACTCCGGTCGCCGGCCGAGGCGTCATCACCGGAAAACCCGGGCTCCGCGGGCTCTGTCTCGCGGTGGACGGCGGCCGGTGGTAGCGGTCGGCCGCCACAGGTTTAATGTGGTCGTGACTGGTGGGCAGCTATGGAAATACTTTAGCCACTGCATTCGGTCGGATGCGCCCTACGGTCATGGGTCTCCGCCACACGTGGAGTTATTTATATAATATATTATTTAGATTGGTGGAATAATTTCAGTTTAGTAGATGGTTCTATGGGTCGGCGAGATATCCTAAACGGCAATGGGAAGCTATTTTTAGACGGTTCCTGGAGACGTAAAACTCACAGGAAACTAAGGTCTATAGAAACACTTTCAACCAGCTGAGCTTGAAAAAAAAATCACACCGAAACTTCTGGAACTTTCCTCTCGACCCCGTGCACCTCCAAACCTTGAGCGGCCAACGGGGAGCGTTCGGCAAGTTTACGAATTAGCAGTGTGTTAAATTAGCACGGCCGAGCGGCGGCCCGACAGAAATGGGGGCGCGGCTGGGAATAACGACCTCATATGCACGTGCCTGTCGAATAAATTAGCGAGACATTCATCTTGTACAGTGTTTTGCTCGTGGCACGTGTGCCACCCTGGTGGTCCCCAGGTTCAAAACCCTCCTCCCCAATGGGCCCACGCCCTGCTGCTGGGGCGAACGCCCGGTCCACAGCTCTAACCTATGATACGCTGTGGCGCAGTGACCCGGGCGGCGAGCTGTGCCGCGGAGCCAATTTGAAACAAATCGCCTATAAACTGAGCTGGACCCACGCCATCGTCCACTTCGTCAGACAGCGGGGGGAACACCGGGCCGCGCGTCGAACGAGTCCGTGGCACGATGGGCGCGGTCCCCCACCGTCTAGTCCTCCGTCCAGCCGGCGCTGGCCCGTGGTGGATACCGGATCTGGCGGCCCGGCTGGCCGACTGAGGCGGTACCATGACCTCCGGCGGTCGGCAGCGACCTTCATCGGGTCCGGGAGCGGTCTGCTACCCGGTCCGGTCCCGCCGACCCTCCCCGGCACCAGGCGCGCCCCGCACCGGCCGATGGGCCGTTCCCCTGCGGAATATGCCACACAGCGCAACTTTGATGGCCGCTGCTGGAGTGGCTGATATGCAAATGGCTCCTTACGGCCCGGCAGGCGAGCACCAGCCGCCGATACTTTCAGCCCAGGCAACAGCTGGGTCATTTGAGGGCGAACCGGTCCACTGAGCTATCAGTAGAGCAGGCGCTCAGCAGATAAAGCTTTCAACACGAGACAAAAGGTCTGTACAGGAGACAATGTCTTCAGCAGGAGCCAGAAGGCCTAGAAAGGAGACAGAAGGTCTCCCGCCTCGGCAACAGCCAGCCTCGATAGGACACATTCCTAAGAGCCAAACCACTCGACTAGGGTAGGGGGTTGACTGTGCAATCAGCCTCCCAAACCAGCCACTCTTACGGTGGAACAGTCGACTCCACGAGGAGATGAGTGGTCACGACGGGAGACAAAGCATCTCCTCGGAGACAAAGAGCGGCGCCAGTGCCGGTGCACGGGGTAGTAACAGTTCCTCTCTGCTGGCCGGTGACAGCCGATCGCATATAGATTGTCTCGGTCTCACGCTGAGTACTGCAATTGCTGTCCCGTAGAGAGAGGGATGCCAAAGGGATGGAGCGGGTTGCAGATCTATGGAGGCGACTGCAGGAGGGACAGATCATGGCCTGAAAGGGATAAGGGGAAAGAAGGACAGGACAACAAAGAACAGGACAGTGAACAAGACAACTTGAGACAGTGGGTAAGGTAGGACATAAATAGCAAGCCAGGCCAGACAGAACCGGCGGTCAACTAAGCGATTGCCATGCCGTACCTCGGTTGCTCAATGCTCACGCATGTCCGCAGTCGCCGTCCATAAGCATGAACACAATTCCTCTTGCATATCACAACGGCAGCAAATAAACTCCATCAATATTAATTCATCACTCGGGAATGTGTAATAGCACACCGCATTAGGCGCCTGATGGTCATAACGGCCTCCAATGGTTATCATATTTCCACAGCTAATAGACCTTTACGAGGCCGGGGCTGAACCGGCGCTCAAATGATTATCTTTAGTCGGCTATCGACCTTTCAGCCTGCCATTCCATCAAATTCAGTCGCGGCATAACTGGCACTAGGGTGGCATAGGGTTACACAGCGGCCAAAGTAGGTCGGGAATAGCATCACACAAGGCCGTCAAGTTCAACTACACGGCATAAATGTTCGGCAGGCGGTCTGGGAGGCAGACGGGCAGGTTTTATCGCGAGAGACAGGCGACGACGCACGTCGGCTGCGTCGACCCGAATGGCAAACGTGCCGCGTGTGTTGGGCTAAGCTCAGACGAACCCGAAGACAGATGAGCTGAGCTGAGTCACAGTGTGTTTACAAACACTCCCTCGGTTGGGGAGATACTGAGGTAAATACGGCCGTTTCGCTGAACGGAGTGTAGACGGTAATGCGATGGATGGTGAATACTAATCATAGACACACACTGCGCCCGGCACCGTGTATCGTACCAGTCCTAACTCCACCGTTCACCCGCGCATGATGTCATTGGAAAGGCATGTAGCAGTTGACTGCCATCAAACTACGTCCCGGTAGTACTTTGTGACCATTTGGAGAGTAATATTTCACTTGGGTGGCAAATTGAGGTGCCGGTACCTGCCAGCCGAGACACATCGCAAATTCCTCAGCCGACATGTGATGTCATACAGCCCGGCATTCGGTTCAAAGGCAGAAGGCGTGCCACCGGAGCTGAACATCAACGTGTCTCAGCTCCTCATTTACTTCCAGACCGGCTCAAACAAATAAGCAGACTGAGCTAGGACAAATGAGGTAATAAACTAAAGGAACTATTATCGACTGTTTATCTTTAGTTCTGGATCATTCGGTGTTTATTCAGCTCGTCGAACGGCAGCATTTTTATCCGTTCAGATATCCCACATTTAATGCCAGATATAGTTTTCTTGATGTTTGTCAAATAAGCTTTGGATGACGAGTTTATAGCTCTAGAAAACAAAAAGAAGACGCAATGAAGTAAAAGTTAGCTAAAACATTAATCCCACAAAGATAAAGCTGCCATAAACCAGCGGAGGCACACAAAGAGTAGGTATGCATAGATACTAAAACATTCGCAAACTTCGTAGACTTTTAATACGATAGTTATTATCATCAGTATAATTAGTAAGTGACTCTATGATTCCGTATTAATAGAGTTCATACTTCTTGCCACAAGAAATAAGTAAGGATAAAATATTGTTACCTAATTAACTGTGAGATAAATAATCAAAACTGTCTCTCCTAGCTACACGGAAGCTAGTATCTTTCTATCGCTCGAAGGCTAAGAGGCCACGCCGCCTCTCTTCAGAGGACAGAGTGGCAGGAATGACGCTTAATTCGAGACCGGCATGAATTGCATTTTTATTGTGAAGGAACGAGCTCGCTCCGTCACTTGCATACAAATGGCGTCAGCAGAGAATGGAGGGGGAGAGAGGGATGGAGCAAGAAGAGACAGAGGACAGCAGTGAGAGAAGGAAAGGAAAAGGAGACGGAAAGGTGGACAGAAACTGAGGGACAAGAGGAGAGAAAGAGAGAGAGGGAGAGAGAGAGGGAGAGAGAAAGAGAGAGAGAGGGGGAGAGAGGGGGAGAGAGAGGAGAGAGAGAGGAGAGAGAGAGAGAGAGAGAGAGAGAGAGAGAGAGAGAGAGAGAGAGAGAGAGAGAGAGAGAGAGAGAGAGAGAGAGAGAGAGAAAGAAAGAAGAGCGGTCACTGGGGAGCAGCAGAGGCACAGGTCGAGGAACTGACCAATGACCCGCGGCGAGGTCCGCAGGGACCGCCGGGTTGGTCTTCTCCCCTCCTCGACCACAGGCATTGGGGACTGGGAGGTGCAGCGGCCCGCTCCGACTGCGGCGCCGGCGATGGGGAGGTGCCGGCAAAATAAGGCGACAGGGATGGAGGGAGCGCTTCTTATTCTACAGGTGGCTCCAAAGAGGGAGGCTTGCCAAAAACGTCAGCTGAGACGCGCCTCGCTTGCGATGGGACTGCTGCGATAAAACAAAAACTGTATACATTCCCTAATAAATGGGACGTAAGGTCTACACAGATCCCAAACTGCTTTTTACGGTTTCTTTGCTAGCCTTCTCTGAGCCGTATCAAGGGTAAAGAGGAAACCACAAGAATAAGTCACTTCCTGCCACGCTGATCAAAATGAATGTCACAGTATTCTGAATCCGAATAGCGTTTATGAAGTATTACATACAGACAAATATCATGTAAAAACAAAGCTAGGATCCAATACTTTAAAACAGGGGTCGGCAAATGGTGGGGCATGCCCCCTTTGGGGGTAATGGAGCCCTTTCGGTGGGGGTAATGAGGGATTCTGAGAAAGCCTATCTTTTTAGAGTTTGTAGCTCCAGTGATGGAGCCATCGTGACTGTTGCATCCCAGGGTTCAAAGATTAGCCCAGGCCAAAGGCACAGCACACTATTGATTAGATACCAATTTTCACGTACCTGCTCCGTGCTCGCCTCATCATCTCACCCCTCCGTACAGTCGTTCAAAAGCAGCTGCAACTTTTAACCGTCGCCCGTCTGTTGGCGTTTCAACAGCCGCTAACGTAAGGGGGAGGAGTCGATCGGACCCCGCGGCCTCTCGGACTCTGATATGGAGCTGTGGATAAAAAAGACGAGCGTGCTACCCGTGACCATAGGAAGCCGCTGCTGCCCATTTTTAAGGTCCTTGGTCATTCCGTCTCATTCAAGAGGGCAATGATAAGTGTCGAGAAAATCGGGACCCGCTATAACTTCTTGAAGTGAGATTTTATGGCTCAAGATGATCTCCAGAAAAAGCTCATAAGCCAACGGTCATTATGGATCCAGAGGCCAGTTTTACCAACAGAAAAATAGCCGCCTGCCGGAATTTTTGCCTAAAGATCGTTTCACATATGGATCGTAAACGGTAAATCCTTATCCGCTTACGAGCCCATCGCGTTTACGCTCCGTATGTGAAGCGGTCTTGAGGCAAAAATTCCGGCAGGCGGTTATTTTTCTGTTGGTAAAACTGGTCTCAGGTCATGATATTTTCCGGGCTGGTGAAAAAAAAAAATGATGGGCTAGAGGGTACAATTTGGTCGTGATCCAATGCCTTTTACGTGAGCTTTTAACGAAAAACCATCCGCCGCCCCTATACGTACAAGGGTTAAATGGGATATAGCATAGGCGGCGGAACGGGGAGGGCACTGGGGCACCGTGCACCCTTTGATTTTTGCATTTTAACATTAGCCCTATGGGCGTTGCATGGAAAGAATGGGACCAAAAGTCGGCAGTGCTCCCCTCTCCCCCTTAATTGAAGGTGTTCCGCCGCTACTGGGATATAGGCATTAAATGTTTTGTGGAGGAAGTGTCATGTTTTAAATTTGATGCATTGGAAATGCACAAATACCCAAAGAGTTCCAGGACGGTATGGAATTTCAGTACCTAAACTTAGTTGTGTCAGCAATGGGGTCTGGTAGGTGGGGGTAATGGCCCTGTCTGGCGCCCAAAAAGGGGGCACGACCCCGAATGACCTGCCGACCACTGCTTTAAAAGGTGTTAATTAAGTTAGAACGGGAAAGCAAGTTTCTTACATATGATGTCCTGCATGCGATGTCTGATGATAGGAGATTCTTGCGTTCCAACTTCGAACTACACGAAACATGCAAAATTAGCCTACCTACTCGGATAACATAATATAGCAAGTTGATTATAAGTTATAGCGGTATTAGGTATGGCTAGTATGCCATTTTGGCAAAGGCTGATAATGAATATTTTCAAATAAAATTATTATTGGATGAAAGAAAAAGCAAAATCGTAACCACAATATGACAATGCGGCTAGGCTTGCTGATAAGATGCATAACACGATAGGCATGCAGCTGGAAAAAAACACAAGCAAACGAACACATCAGAAGTCTGGGCCAGTGTCGGCCGACTGACCTGAGCTGCTCCCGACCTGTCGTTCCGCCCGCGGCGCCGGCCCGTCTGACAACGTCTAGTCGGCGCGGCCGCCGCCCCCGCCCGCCGCCGGCCGACTGCCGCCGCCGCCGCCCAGCCACCCGCTGACGTCACAGCTCACCGGTGACGTCACCGGTCGGCGCGGCGCGCGGCCGCCGGGAGGGGGCGGTGCGCCGGCGGCAGGCCACGCCCTGTCTGCCGGCCTGGCACCACCCCCACAGCCCGAGTGGTCCCTCCTAACGACCGTCCTGCCCGCGCCCGGCCGCCGCCGCCGCCCCGGCACCGGCTCCCAACCGGACGCAGAGAAATTATATCGAGAGTGCATGATAAATGAGCCCCATAGACGGCAGGCCCTTCCAGACCATCCAAAAACGAGCTGGCCCGTCGAGCGAGACGTATGCTCCCGATAGCTACCAGTGGATAGTGTCTGAGCACCATTTTTCAAGGGGATATTCGTTTCCAAATGGTCGAGAGAACCAATTTCCTGAAGTCTAGCATGGGTGGCCATTGGCCAAGTTCTAATAGTTTGCCGCTATCGGAGTAGTCAAATTTAACTTCGTCTGAATGTTTCGAACGATAGTTGCAATGTAAAGGGTAAAATTTGGCACACTTGAAGCAGAAAAGCAGCACAACTCTGTAATTTGAACATTTATAGGTACAGGGCTGAAGGGTGTTACGTAAGGTTCAAAGGATGTGGTTTTATTAGCCGTTTTCTCGACGGAACATTTGATCGCATTTGGTGCGATTTAGTCAAATTAGGTTTATGGTTGATTCTTAGTAGTTTTCGGCTAAGGTCGCAGAACACGATTACTCGATCCGTCAAATTATTAGATATTAGTTTCCGTTAAAACATTGAAATGGATTCATCATATGAAGTTACTTGCTGTAAAGAAGAGTTGTTTACTTTTGGCTAAATTTGGTGCATTCGCCCGATAAGCAATCGTGAAAACGGCCATTATCGCCAATAAATCGAAAGTTAGTGACAGGTAACTTTTAAGATCATACCTACTTAGGTAGTTGAAAATAAATCATTGGTAGGTATATACATACTATAAGTTATAGAAGTTTGCTTTAACGTGCACGGCAGTGCGAAAAGAATCGAAATTCGATGTGTTTTTGTAACTTGTAGTATTTGTAGTAACGTTTTTGGGGGATATTGCCTCAGCGGCGTCCGGGATCGCCTTTCTGGATTCGCCTACGAGCATTGAATCAGTCAACTGACAGAGAAACCTAAAATGCTAAAGCATTTATAAAGTATTCAGTTGATAAAACATTTTCAGGGTGTGGGCCATACCTGACTGTTTTGCGCAGCCTAAAACACGCGTGCTGCCATCCAGAACAGTCTAGCAACAAGGGGCGCAGTGGCCTAAGTGGAAACTGAACTGCTTTTATAGGCAAAGGCGAGTGGGGACCCCAGGTCAGATCGGACACAAAGAGCCAACACAATCATTGGCGGATCCAGCCGGACGTTTTCTTTTGGGGGAGGGGGGGGGGGCAAATGGCCGAAACGGCCCCTTTCTTTCCATGCACCGCCTTAGGCGTAATGTTAAAACTCAGGTCTTTGAGGGGGCTATGGCCCTAAATGCCCCCCCCCCCCGCCTCCCCTGGATCCACCACTGAGTACAATTTACAATGGGGATTACATCTTTCTTATATTTTCTATAAATTCGTTTTAAGAAGACATTTTTGCATGTTTGGTTAATCAGATTCAGAGGAATTTCAGGGCCGTCAGCGAGTGGATAATAGCCGTTTTCACGACGGCCATCTGGTACACATTTGGTGCACATCTGGTACAGATTAGGTGCAGATTTGGTCAAATCAGGTTCAGTGTGTCTCTTAGCAGCTATCAGCTAGGGTTGCACTAATTGCTTATATGCTTGCTTTGTCATATTATCAGAGAGCATTATTGATTAAAACACTGAAATAAATTCATAAAATGAAGATATTTGCTGTAAAAGAAATTAGGTGCAGATTTGGACTTGGTCAAATCAGGTGCATTCGCCGGATAGCCCGTCGTGAAAACGGCTAATGGGGGACACATGGGCTGATTCGACCTTCCCGGCTGGTGTGACGCAGTGGTTGAACTTGTCCTGTTGGAACAACCGGGCCTCGATACTCGATCGCACCCAGTCCACCAAGTTATCATACCAGAGGGGCATTCTCTCACTAAAACTGCTTACACCGCCGTTTGTCTGTGGCTGGTGCAGTTGTAAGGGAGTATGGTAAAGGATTGAGATATGTTGGCCCAGAAGATTAACAAGACCGATTAATATTGATATACAATAAATAGTTATACAGGCGGGCAGGTGTATGAGGTTACTTGTTAAGTGACCATCCCACCTTAGCGTTGGTTTAGAGTTGAGCCAGCCATATTGGGGTCCCTGGCTTCAAATTACCGGTTTGGACACTTACAGCATCGAGAAAGGCTTTACTTCGGAGATATCTAATTACAGTCTGCATTTTTCGGATTCTAAGGGGCTAATCATAGACCTCTGTATACCGGTGTACAGAGGTCTATGGGCTAATGAATATGAATTAGACATTGTGACATCACCGCAGATCTAGAATATTTTTAAATCTTATACTAAAACCTTGGAAAGGATAATTGTTGCTGCAGTAGTTCATATAACCTGCGCGCAACATCTGTCACACTTTCATACCGAATTATTGCTTCCAAATGGCGTCATAAGAACAGCGGAGGCCCCCCAAATAAAAGCCTAATATTTAATAAACTGGTTAACCTTTTTGGTGCGATTTGGTAGGTATTCATTTTTTCTCTTTCTGAACCACGGTGCATCACTTTATGCAAATTCATTAACTTTTTTAAGGTGGGAGGGTCCCTTTAAGAAGAAATGAAGAACTTGAAAAAAGGTTAGGGCGATGTGGGCGATTTTAAATCTTATGTTTATCAGTTGATGGAACTGCCTAATTTTTGCGGTGAGTATCTCTTCTTTAGGCACTGATATTACCGTCCTTTGCTTCCTTAGTTTTGTCGATTGCCGAATCCTTTTCAAGCCTAGTGACAGTCTCACCACTCTTTAACCCGCGCCCGGCTGGGGGTCCTGGATTTCCACGCCCTGCTGGGGGGGGGGGGGTGTTTGAACACCCCCCCCCCTTGTAACTCGGCTTCTGGGCCACGTAGCGATACGCGGAAGGCGGCGTTCGAAAAAGCGTCAAAAATAATGACGAAATCACTTCGGTCAATTTTTTGGTCAGGTCAAAGGTCAGGTCACCAGAGGTCATTGAAGGCAAAATTTCGCCGATTTCCAGGTCGAATATCGAAAATTTCCAAGAAGCCAACGCATAACTCGAGAACCAATAGAGCTACAGCGCCGCGGAAAAGCGCATTCGAAAGCCCTATTAAAGCCCTTTCTGAGTTATTTTCTCAGATTTGACCTAACGTCAACGGTTTTGCCTGCAGGGGGCAAAAACTGCAAAAATAGCCGATTTTTTTAGGGAAACAGTTTTTCTGCAATAACTTTGGACCCAAGCCTTGTACGAGCTTACTTTTACCGGCATTGTGTTCCTCACGTCAAGACGCATCGAATGAACTATAAGTTGACCTTGAAAGGTCAACTTGAAAATTTGACCTCAGGTCAAGGTCATGACCTGACCGGAAAGGGTCATGTTGCATATCAGTCGATCCCTATCGTCGAGCTGAACACATCTAAGGCGTTTTCATCGCTCTAGCATGCCTCTATCAAAAGTTATTTGCGAAAAACTGTTAGATACCATTCTTGACCTCAGATGACCTCAGGGCATAAACAAGGGTCACGGACACCATTTTCATGTTCAGTGTGTCTAAACCACTTGTAATTCGGTGTTTGGGAGTGTTTATAATGTCTTTTGTCCAAAAGAGGCGCATTTCAATTTTCTCCCATTGACTTATAATGGGGAGGTTGCAAAATTGACCTGACTTTAGGTCATCGATATCAAAATTCTGAGATATAAATTTTGTACATGCTATTGCTCTTAGCAATCGCTGAAAGTTTCAAAGCGATCGGTCACTCGGTGTAGCTATGACAGACATTGAAACTTTTTATGAGGTGAGGTCACTTCAAGTGACCTGGTGACCTGAACTCGAATGACCTTGGTCTGAAATTTTCACAACATGTGTAGAATTGATGTATGATAAGGTGTACCAAAAACGATTCGCGAAAAACCACAAGGGGGGGGTGTGTTCAAACACCCCCCCCCCCCCCCCCCAGCATGGCGCGGGTTAATTATGGATGGAGGTCTGTAGAAGGCGACTTCTCTACATCAGCTAGTGATAGGGACCATTATGAGTTATGACTTCAATTTGATAAATTTCTGGAATGTTTTTTATGGAGACAAAAATCAGAACGATGTTAATAAGTTAATAAAATGTTAATAAGCTTACACCAGAGCGTGACAGTTTTATCTTGTTCGCACTTCCTCGCACTTGACGAGTTTAACTTTCGCACGCTGGCAGCATGAGCCCTGCGGCGGTGCCGACGCATCCCCGCGGTGACAGTATCATACATCATTGTTTGACGGCGCCGGCGACGGCCAAAAATCCGCGCCCGCCCGGCAGAACTCCATTAGGCCGGCGCGACGGCTCAGGCGCGCCGAGCCACTAATGCCGCCCGCGGCAATATCGCCTCACTGCGCCGCCGGCGCCCAAAGAGCGCGCTAAGCCGGCCACAAAGATAGGCGCAGATCCAGCTTACCTCGTCGCTCAATCATCGGCGTGTCGGCCGCGGAGTGACCGCAGGCGCCGCAGCCACAAGGAACCGTGCGCACCCGCAGTCGCGTTGGACGCAGATGAACCGGCTAGAAATGTCACCCTAATGCGGCCAGTCAAAGCCGCCAAATACCGGGCTCAAAGCGTGGAGGAACTTGGCAAGGAATAACTTGTAGAGGAAGAGTCGGCTGAGGTAAGACAGTAGCAATGTCCGAAACCAGCTTCACACCGAGCCATAGCCCTTTCTGTTACATTCTGTACAAACGCTGAATGCTGATCTAAGTAAGCAAATCGACAATGGAGGCCCAAATTCGTGAAGTCGGAAAACGTTCCTACGGCAAATTACTCACCGTATACATACAAATTAGGTACAGTGGGACCTATCACAATGGAAAACATATTGCTTCGTTTTACCTTTTTGTTTGCATAAGCATCACAACTTAACGTTATAAAAGTAATTGGGACATACATATGCGATGTAGTAGCGGCATAAAACGACCCGCCTAATCGCCGACAGTGTGTCAAGCAGGATGAATCGGTCATAGTTTGGCCATCAGCAGTGTCGTTTCGATGTGAACCCCACCATTAGACAGTGCCCAAATGTAGACTAATTGGCTGCGATGGCCCTCTATGTTATATCCCGCGATCGTTCCGTTTGATTCTGTTTACATAATGCTATAAAAATGAGAGTGGAACGAATTACCAGGAGCCGATGAAGTTGTGACCTCGTGAGGATATTGGGCAAAAAGAAAGAAGCATTTGTTTGGCATTGAGGAAGAAACGCATCATTTTATATTTGATGCTTAGCTTTAACCGGACGCCCCTGAGCCGTCGTTGGAAAAGTTTGGCTGTGCTTAAAGGAATGGCCCAATTTCGGCTACAGAGTCTTGACTTCGATCCCGATGTCGATCCGTCAACTACGGGTCCAACACCGATGTCGATTTATAGAAGTTTTAGGTCACCCTGCCATATGACTCATAAGTGATCTATGATATATGAATCAAGTGGCTAGCATGTGACACTGTCATGTCATTGTCATTTTCATGTGGCGCCGACGCCAGTGCGTCGGCGTGCGACATCTCCGATCTGCGCAAAGATTGGCCAGTTCGTGATAATTAGGTATTCTATCGCAATTTCAGCAAAACATCAGGAAGAAAGCAAACAGTAATGCCTTTTGAATGCTAAATCCATGCGCAAATTAAATCAACCTCACATTAGAGATACGGACACTATCTATGACCAGTCTACACAATAACACAGGCAGCATGAGGCATGAAGATGCATGTGGCTGAGATAATAGCCTGCTGCTCAGTGATGTATACAGGCAACAAGTGAGCAATGCGCATCTCGACTTCAAATGAACGCTACGTGGTGGGTACGATAACCGCGAGGGTCATCCTGCCTTCTGCAGGGGATGCACGCGAGAAAGTATACAAAGCCAACTATATGTTTCATGATCATGCACAGTTAGGGGAGAGTGGGGTAAGATGCCCAGGGTGGGAAAGACGCCCCACCCCCTCTAGCGGGGAAACAAAGAATCGAACCTGGAAATTAATGTTCTTAGCGTAAAGCAGAAGCCTGCCTTGTTAACTGCACAAAAATTTGCGAAGCTCAGTTGGGCAACGGCTGGCTGGTGATTGCATGTTTTTTATTAGCTGCTTTCAAAAATATTTTGGCGTCAAAACATTGTAAATATCAAAAAAGGTAGATAATTTTTGCGTCCCTTGCTATAGTCGTGATACATTAACATGCGTGTACTGTGTCCCAAACAGTTTGTTTCAGGGTGTAGTTTTATGGCTAACAAATTGTGCTGATTTAATGTTACTTCGGTACCTTGGGGTAAGATGCCCCCTGTCCTGATGGGGAAAGACGCCCCCCTAAATCCGTAGGCTGTCCTTCAAGCAGCCCGTCAAATCATTTATTACATACTTGTGATGAGAGACAAAAGCCGATCTGGGACTATTGAGAGTCCGGTACGGTTGGGTGCTCCCCATGCCGGTCCCTCGGCCCACACAGCGACTTTTTGGGCGGCATCTGACTCTGAGAGCCCTCACGACGGCCTCTGTGGGCCCCATTATTGGTTCTAGGGCCCCTCACGACATCCTTTGAGGGCTCCCACGTTGGCTCCACGGGCCGCGCTGGCATCTGAGGTCCCCACGATGGGCTCGAGGGCCCTCAAGCATCATGAAGACCTATAAGGGCCCCACAGTGGTCTCCGAACGCCACCACGGAGGCTTGTTTGGCCACGCTGGACTATGATGGCCCTAACGATGACCTCTGAAGCCCCTTACGACTACTTTTGAGGGCCCTTACGATGACGTTTGATGTCTACTGCAGGCTCGAAGGGACTACTGATTCGTTCAGTCGATTCACGTGCCTATTTATGTCACTTTTAGTGCAGGGGGCATCTTACCCAGCGCCAGGGGGCGTCTTTTCCACCCTGTGGGGTAAGATGCCCCCTTTCACTTCTTCAGGAAAATGCTTAATAGCAAAAAAAGTTATCATATTTCAGGCACGAAAGTGTGATATTTTTGGAGAAAAATGATGTCGGCTTCCGTTGAAACTCCAAGTTTTGGCTTTCCGATCGTCATTTTCGAATAATATATGACATAGTCAAACCCTGGGCATCTTTCCCCACTCTCCCCTAATAAGTTGCTTTTTCCGCTGGTTTTTGAAGCCGGACATAAAGTTATGGAACGCCTTGCACTTGCATTGTAAAATGTAAGATATGAAGCTCGGCGAGTACATACACGAATGTATGAGTCTAAGCATATGGACATTGTTCTGTATTTAATGTGACATGAGAGATGCGAGTGGTGCGATGTGATGGTGTGATAACGCCGAGTGCTTAGGTGTGATAGTTCACGATGTCCACTGGATGCTGAGTGACACAGGCGCACGCCGGTATCAGTTGACATACACGGCACATTGCGTGTGCCACGCCGCTGTACTCCTATATCCACCAGCACCGACCCATTCGCCACATCAGGAACTGAAAGGCGCCGGCCCGGCCTGCGATGATGCATTTGCGGCGCGGCGGCGGCTATTATGACGACGTCCGGTGCTGCCTTTGTGTGGCCACAATGCGTACCTGGCGCGCGCTAACCGCCGCTGGTGGTGGTGGCGCCGCTGGTGACGGTGCCCGGGTGGTGCCACCGCTCGACAGCTCGCACCTACACCACACAGCTCGGCCGGATGTGCCGTCATTGCCAGGACGGGAAGCTCCGAGGGGCGTCATCCGGCGTCATCCGGCGTCATCCGGCGGTGGCGTCTGTTGTCGCAGCTTCGACTGACGACCTCCTTTCCTCAGGTTTTTCTGCCCCTTGACAGAGGGACAGGGACGCAGAGTGCCACCGCTGGATAAAAGACGAAAGAGAACACGTGGAAACGGCAATGAGCTAGCCTAACGAAGTGGTGAAGAGACAGATAGGACAGGATCAGAGGAAACGTTTTAGATAAATGCTATTTGATGAGTTATTAAAACAATGGAAGTTATATTGTGTAACACATGAGCGAAAAAGATAAGAGGAAGGATAGTGGCGAGAGAGAGAGAGAGAGAGAGAGAGAGAGAGAGAGAGAGAGAGAGAGAGAGAGAGAGAGAGAGAGACAGACAGACAGACAGACAGACAGACAGACAGACAGACAGACAGACAGACAGACAGACAGACAGACAGACAGACAGACAGACAGACAGACAGACAGACAGACAGACAGACAGACAGACAGACAGACAGACAGACAGACAGACAGACAGACAGACAGACAGACAGACAGACAGACAGAGAAAGAGAGCGAGGGAGAGAAAGAGAGAGAGAGAGAGAGAGAGAGAGAGAGAGAGAGAGAGAGAGAGAGAGAGAGAGAGAGAGAGAGAGAGAGAGAGAGAGAGAGAGAGGAGCAGGGGAAATGAGGAGTGAGAGACCGCAAGGGTCAAGGAAGGCGGTATAGCACAGAAGGAGGATAGAGCGAGTGTGGGTGAAGGCAGAGCGACAGCGAAGTAAATAAGAAAGAGCGCCAGGAGGGCAGAGGCCGGGAAGACGAATACAGGGCTCTCCCGGCCGGCCGAGGAGCGCAGTGCCACTCGAGCCGTGCCTTTGTCAGGCGTCGGAGCGCCGGCCGGCCGGCACCTGTGTTTGTCCACAAACATAATGGCGTCGGAGCGCCGAGTCACGGCCCTGGAGCGGCCGGTGCCGCCGCGCGGCGTGACAGCGCTGAATTGGCGCCGGCCAGAGTCCGGACTCGACGCCCGGGGTGGACTCAGCAGCGGCGGGAGTAGTCCGGGACTCAGCAGCGACCGGCATAGCGCTGGATGTGTGTTTGTGTGGAGTTCGGTCTCCCCTGGATTTCGCATTCAGCGAGAACCCAAAAAGAGGTCTGACTTTGTTGGTAAACGGAAATGCACAACTCTTTCGGAGCATCGTCACATTTGTCTATGGAGGAAAATAGCCAACTGCGGAGCTAGTACATACAAGCTGGAAAAGCTAATGGCCGAACACTGCTATAGACTCACACGCTCCCTTACATTTAACAGCATAGATACTGTGGTTGAAGTAAACTAAATAGTAAATGGGTGTTTTCGACAGCCCTCCTACATGTATTAACCATCGAAGTCTTTCGGGCTTCTTCACGCATGCTCCGACATAAGCTCGGCTGTGCAACTATGTGCAGCGTACAATGTAAGTCATGAATACAAGTCATAAATATGCACTGCAGCACAGAGCGCGATGCTTATCAAACCTGAACAAAAGTGAACTGTTTGAGTGGTGAGCCGAGTAACAATGACCTCAACGAAAAGAAAAGAACAGACCGATAAAAAAGTCCGCGTCCCGTTTAGTGACGTTGTACAACGGGAGACGGTGGCATGATTCTACCCTATCTTGCGGAAAGCCAACCATACGTGCTCAGAAGCCCACAAAGTGTTTGGTCAAGGGGGTCTAGTTCATCCACTTCAAGCCTTCCATAGAGGCAAAAAGAGCATTGTTATAAGCGCATGTTCACCAAAATAAAGCAATGATTCTTGAATTGCCTACAGGCTCAGAAAAAAGTAGGAAAGAAGCATGACAATAAGTCTTACGCAACGTCAAACTTTTCACACGCGCTGCTATTTTTTTATCTCATGAATTTTGCAGCAGAGTATGCACTATTGAAAAAGGTAAGGGAAACGATAAACGAAGTTTAAAAAAATCAATTAAGTCTATCATCATTGAATCACCCAGTCTGAATCTCTGATAAAGTCATGCTCTCTCACGATTTTCTCTCAGCAAAGCTCAGGTCATGTGTCAGGCTTACACTTGAGCGCCCCCGGGCCATCAGTCTCCGCCAGTTGCAGTGTCGACGCTCCTCCACTTCTCCACAGTCCGCTGTCACTGAGCGGTGACACAGCGCCTCTTAACCCGCGAGTTGCTGGGGGGGGGGGGGGCGTTAAACGCCCCCACTTTTTTCGCCGGGCCATAGCATAAAAACGGCGCGCCGCAGGCGCGCCAAATTTTGGGTACCTGTAGGGAATTGATTAAAGTTTATTGTGACAAAGTTTTAAAAAAATCAGTGGGAAAATTTTTGAGATATCGAGGTTTTAGTGACGTCATGATTTCTGAGTTTTCGACCAAAAACGGCATATGTTCAAAAAATCATATAAAATCACAGAGTAGACATACAGACATGCCGTAAACGCCATTAGACTGCCAATACCATGAACAATCAAATGGCTATCTTCGATTATTGATTATCGTTACGCATTTTCCAAAATCTTGAACTGAATCTTGGCAATTTCTCGTGACTACTTCACGACCATGATACATATATTTCTTAAATTGAACTTTTTTAGCCAAACACGTACACATATGATAAAATGAATGCCACCATCGTGTTCTACGCCCCAAATTACCCATAAAACATGTGTCACAGGCTGCGAATATCAGTTTTGATTTTCGGGGATATGTGCCTGCCCGGTTGACCTGACCTTGACCCTGACCTATGCTTGACTGACCCCTACATAGAGCTGACACTCTTGTAGGCCTTGTATGATGGATTGTGCACCGTTTTGACAGAGTTTATAACGAGAGGCGCCCATTGCGAAGTCCTGAAGTCCATGCTACTGAAAGCCCGATTTCAGGTGTTTGACCTGACCTTGACCCGACCTGTGACCTCAAAATTCAACTTTAAAGTACTCATCTGAAGCGTCTCGTCGCGTTCTTTCGTTTGCCGCCTCGTGCGTTTCGCTGCGCCTATTGGTTCTCGAGTTATCGGCTGGGGGCGTTTAACGCCCCCCCCCCCCAGCAAACGGTGGGTGGCGAAATACCCCAGCAACTGCCGGGTTAATCGGCCCGCTCTTCATCTCTCTCCCTCCTCCCCTCTCCTCTCCACTTCTCTCTTCTCCTCCAGAGAACGACGCTAAAGCGGCTCGAATTAGCGACCGGGCGCGCCGCGGAGACGCTCGGCAGCAGACCTCAGGCGACGTTCAACACCCGCTCCCGCGCAGCCTTTGGAAACGGCCGCCATTATGATAATATCCTTGCCGCACATTATCCCAATGAGCTCGTTATTCGGCGCGTGTTTCGCTGATGGGCCGCGGTTGGCCGATGATGGCACGACGCACGACGTCGTCGCGGACAACGACAGGCGGCATGTCGTCAGCGCTGACGTGAGGCCCTCTGAGGACGTCGCAGATGGAGCTCAGTTGGAAGACCGCGCGTGGGTGAAGAATGACTCGGGAAATCGCGTGAGAGAGACAGTAGTTGCTGATGGAGCTTGACAAGAGTGTTTGGAGTCAGGAAGATGAAGAATTACGGAGAATGACAAGAGAAACTTGAAAGACAAATATAACCATATTCTAATAGACGAAACATCACGAAACCCCTGCTCCAACCAATACCCATCGAATTCGCTTGCAGCTTGCCTTTTCTGTCCACATTTCTATCAAGACGCAGATACGAGAACGTTAAGGACAAGCTAAGAACACTCAGCACTGTACCGTGTCATTTTTGAAATTCCGCCTCCGCCTCCGTCTCCGCCTGTGCCCCGCCTCCGCCTGCGCCACCTCAACCTCCGTCGGCTGTTGGGGGCGGCTCAGCGGGTCAGCAGGTGCGGCGACATGCCGGTAGCCCCTCCCGCGGCGCGGCACCAATCGGGCCTTTGTCGGCCGGCTGATTGCGACCGATTCATCAGCGTTCGACGCCACGGTTCGTCACGCTGCCGCCGCTCCACGCTGGCATGCGTGCCGGTAAACAGACCCGGCCCTACAGACGGTTAGCGAGGTGCGGAGGCGGGGTGCGTGACCAGAGTGTGACACGTATGGGCGCGGGATGCGTCGCACAGACGGAATAAGTAAAACGATTTTTGGATATGTGTTGAACTAAGGATGATGCCATTAATTTGCATCTGATGGCAAGTGGCTAGGCCAGACCAACCGTTGTGCTTAGCACGGTCTGAAGGACATCTAGGCACAAGTCCGGTGATAGAGACCAAAAGTAGTCACAACTGGCCAGTCAGTTGGTACCAGTCAATTTGTGCACTTGGTGAATAATGCAATGGGTTTGGACGATAACAAAACTTCGTGATGACGGTAATATATTCTCGCTAACTCAAATAAAAGACGGGATACTGGATCAAACATAACAAAGGACGGGATGTGCTGTGTGCAAACTGTGCATTCAGTTCAACTAGCTCTTGAACCTTGAGACGGTGTCGCCAATTTTGCTCAAAGCAGATAAGAACCACACTCATTTGCTTTTCGTCCAATGTTCCCCTTTCATTGTGCTCTGCCTTTTGCCATAGAACTTCCCCTAATTTGCCTTTTTGACAGGAATGCTTTCTGCCTGTCACCTGTCCGCTATGTTCGCACACACCTACACCTTTTCCCACAGCCCCCATGGGACCATCACCCCGGAGCCTGTATAGACGCCCGCTGTTTTCCCCACAGATAATTACGCTGTTGTCACCTGGAACAATGGCGCACCGGCGACAACAATGGCGCACGCCGGCACTTGTCTCCGGCCGCGTGTTTGCGGCGGAACTGTTTCACCGCACCTGGCACAGCTGATGGCGCTGATGGCGACTCGCGTCATCAGCTCCCTTCTGACGTCACAAGGGGTAATAACTGCTAACGCGGCCGTCGGTAACACGTGAACGAACAACCACTGGTGACTGGGGAGACCACCAACAGCATGTCGCAGGGAGGTCGGAGAGACTTTCTTCCCGTTCTGCCGAGGCGTCGCACTCCCGCTGTTATTCGCCGCTGGTATTACTGACGTCACATCCGGTGACCAGACGCCCGAGTGACGCAGCATAACGCACAGCTGTGCCCTCGGCTCGGTGTCGGTCGTGACAGCAAGGTGTCACGGACGCCCAGACATGCCGACAGAACCACTGACGCAGTATACTGTATCAGGACTATTGCTATTGATGGGGCTGCCAAGGCTGCTTCTGCTGTAGGGCTAGCCACGTCAGGGGTTGCTGCTGTTGCTGAGGCTGCTGGGAGAGCTAACGTCGCTGCCTGTAGCGGTGAACAAGGTTGAGGCAGTCTATCTGGAATTCATGCCAGGAGTCCTCCGGGATGCCCTGCATGTGCCCTTCCAGCAGGCATGCAAAATCGTGGACGATCCTCTGATGGCCGCTGAACGAATGGTTTGCCTCCAAAGAATCCGCTTTGAAAAGGATCTGAAACGAAAACGTTGGGGCAATTTAGTACAACATTTTAATGGCAATCCCTGATCCCCTAGTGCAGATCAGACGCCCGTTCACTGATCCGTGGGATAGAGACCCCGGGATTGGGAGCTGCAGGCTGCCCTGCTTATATAGCAAGCCAGTTGGCATTTGGCGGTGACGGGTCACACTAAGGGTCCACATTAGGGGCCCCAGGGAGACCGTGTCGCCGTGGATTTGCGACAAGATAAGCTTTCGATCTAAAACCATACCAATGAACCAGTTGCGGACGATGTGGTTGAGTAGAGGTCTCGGGTGCAGTACAACAAGCTATCGTTAGGGGGCATCCGGGCTTACAGTCACCCATATAACCATTCCCCAAAAAGTTATTAAGACTGCACATTGCTCATGTCACTTAAAGATAATCTAATTACACTACATGCCACACAATTTTGTAGATACTGGGATTCTCACCTGCTTCACTGCACCACTAAGGCCGCTCTGAGTCACGGCAGTGTCGTCGACTGTGGTGTCTGTCTCTATTGTTGGTGCCATTGAACACTCCACTTTGACCTCGTCATTCCCAGATGGTTGACTCTGGGAAGCCGTGCCCATCACCTCATCGTCGACATTGCGATTGATCGTTACTGCAGCTGAGTTCATGGGAACAGCGAACTGCTCACTGGCGACTGTCTCCCCCCGGACGATGTGTTGTGTCAGAAAACTCCAGGTCTCCATGATCTGGTCGTCACGGGCACTCCTCTGTAGCTGGCATGCACTACTCTTCTTCTCCCTCTTCATAATCCTCCCCACTCTGGTCCTCATGTTTTCGTAGTGCTTCTTGCATTGGGGACCAGTAGCAGGAGGCTCCAGTTGCTCTCCGACTCGGTCCCAAAGGCTGTTCTTGACTGCCACGTTGAGCCAATCCTTTTGCTTCTTGTCATACAGCTGGGGATTCTCTTTCACAAGCTCGGCCAGCCTCAACTCAGTCTCTTCTGTCCATCGATATGCAGGGACTTCTTTCTTGGACACCCTGGCTCGCTTCTTCCGCTGCATGGTAGCCTCGTCCTCACTCGATGCGGGTGACTGGGGGGATTGATCTTTAGCAGGCTCTGCATCTGGCCTTTCGGCTTCTGGCCTTCCCCGCGTTGCTCTTCGTCGTGGTCGTTTTGTTGTAGGCATGTTGTCGCTTCGCTGGCGATCTGCGAAATGGCATGCAGTGTCCAAGAAGACGACGCACTGACACGAGCGCCACAGCCAGGCGGTAGTTGTGAACTGCTCGCGAATTCGTCGTGAACTGTTCGTGTCATGGGCAAGCCATTCGTTGAGCGCGGAAGCTAGTCGTGATCTTTTCGAGCTAACAATGCGTGAAGCACAAGCAGCTGCGTCAGTGGGAGGCACAGCCACGTTGCGACGCCCACTAATGCGTGAACATTTCGTGAACTACTCGTGAGCTCGAAGTGAGGTACTCGTGACTTGTTCGTGGCAGCTCGTGACAGTCGTGGCATGGAGCGCATTGTCACGTACTGGCACGCATTCTCCTGCTGCGACGCGATGAGTTGACGACGACCTCACGAATACTTGTTCACGACTCGGTTCCGAGCTTTTAGTTTTGTCGTGGACATAGCCTTGAAAATTTCAAAATTAATGTCACGCACTCACGGCGAAATTATGCATAGTTCACGTCAATTTACGACTAATTTGCGCACCGGCACGACTCAAGTCGTACCAGTGCTTGCCACAGAACCATGCAAGTGTCAGCCTGGCTTTACCAGGCTCTCTCGCTAGTATTGCGTCATGCCACATAGGCCACGTTTTTCATCCCATGCCCACGTCTAGCGTCTGTACCGTGCCATGCGTCCCGTGTACCACGTGTCAGGTATCCCGTGTGTCAGTACCCCGTGAAGCACAGTATGCTGATGGCAGCGACCGCGCCATGTCGACGCTCTCGTTTCGTGCCAACCCACACTCAGGTGGCTGTCGCACCGGCAAAACGCTCACTGCTCCCGGGCACGACCATGTTTTGTGCGCTAACGGCGTCGTTTGCGTGAAATTCGCAGCATGATAGTGTGTGCGTGACGCGTCCCGTTACGCGCCAGAAACAGAAATGATTTGCAGAAATGGAACGGTGTGTGTGTGTGTGCAATGTGCATGCCGCACTAGGTTAGACCCTTCGGTAACGTTTAAACAGACCGTTGCAGTAAGTAATGCATCCCGTTTCACATTAGTCCCGTCTAATAGCAGTATTATTAAGGCATAACAGCATAGAACACAATCGCGGTAAATTGGAATGCCAGTAAAATGTCTAAAATGGGGTACTTAGCCCGCTAAATGTTAGCATTGGTAAAACGCATAATTTCACGGCATCAGCAGTTAATTCTGAGAGGCTCCGAACCAGAAAAGCTTGTGTAGCAGATTGATTGCTTATGAAGAGATGGTATGCATTACAAGTAATTAGCCTGCGCTTTGAACAGCACGCAGCATACCCTTTTTCGTATGTATGTCTTGGCATGCATCTTTTCCGCATAGGTTTTATGAATTTAGCACTAAACGTTATAAACTTGAAAGCTCGATCATCACATCACGCTATACGAAGTAGTAGGTATAAAAGCCGATGCTAGGGTACGTGCTTGCGGCACTTATGCATTGAGATTTGTATTTTGTCCCAATCATTTCGCAATCTGAAGGCAATTTGAACTTAGGTATAATTACTCCAACAAGAGTGGAGCAGGATATCACTTCCATAAGTCGCATTAAAAGAATAAGAAACAGCTTGCGTAACCCATGAACAAGTTTGTTGTAAGCAGCACAGTAGTGCAAACAGGCAGCATCCAAGGCGCTTTTTTAAATTGAAGAAACCGTTCGGAGTTTTGCCCGCGGTAGCCGAAACCACTTTTGTAAATTCACTAATGCATGCAACTATGTATCTTCCTATATTGCCTGTGCGGGAGCAGCTCAGTAGGTATTTCGCTCCGTCGTATTCACTCTTTTGAAGGGACAACGAGGGATAAGCGACCGGTAGGTGGCCAGTGGGTATGTGACCGGTCAACGACTGTCTATCTGTGCATGGCCGGCGGCAGCACCAACCATAGTCATTTTTAATTTTTCTTGTTCTTATTCAGCGCACTTTCTTTACAGTGAGCGGACGGACAATGCTTATCAATCGCTGTAGATCTATACCCACACAGAAGTGCGTGCATCGTTGATTACATAACTAAGTTTAGTACGGAAGGAAGGTACCGAATATACCTATACCTGGGGCGTTCCACGACAGATCGACCAAGCCATAACACCCTACCTCTCAGATTTTGATGAAATTGCGTCTATGGGGTTATCCGTACCGTAGATTCATAGTCTCGTATTTTTAGCGTTATACTACGAAGGGTTTACGAGTTAAAGCCAGAGGCATTTTTCAAAATGCCCAGAGTAACCCTCTTTTAAACTCGTATTATCAAAAAATATAGCCAGTAACCTACATTAATATGCATATCATTGGAATCCTCATTGACAGTAGAAAATTATCTAACCAAAATATTTTGAAAATTTTCAAAATTGCAAGATTTTTTGAAATAATGAATTTTTGATTTTCGATTTTCAAAAGGTGGCCATTTAATTTTTGACAAAAATATTATGCCAAAAGATGCCTCTGGATATGGAAATTTAATGTCCAAAAAATTAGAGACATGTTTTGCCTTTAACTTTTTATATAACTTTTTGTTTACGACAATGTTTGTAGTAAAAGGGAACATTTGACGATGCCTTCCAGAGCCAATCATTCTCCTACCCACATATCCTCGAACTGTTTCATGAAAATTAGAAATAAAAGCCTGGCACTCACACTAACAGACCAGGCATGCGATTATTGAATGATGTTTGCTTCACTTTCGCTGTAGTTTCGAACATTGTTCAGGCAGGAAAAAAAATTGAGCTGAACACTGCTATCGGCCGCCTCGCATGTAATTCTGATATGCTTCTAAGCAGCTTGCACTGATGAAACGTTACACTGGGCACTGGCGGATCCAGGGGGTAGGGCCATGCTCCCCCCAAAGCCCGTTTACCCCCCCCCCCCCCCCGCAAAAACCCGAGTTTTAACATTGCGCGGGGCATGGAAAGGAAGGGGCCATTTCGGCCATTTGCCCCCCCCCCCGAAAAAAACGTCCGGCTCGATCCGCCAATGAAACGTTAGGAATTATCAAAATTGCTAATCGGACATTGTGGCCGGACATACCTACACAACTTCCGTTCATAAGAGCCGAGGCTGTGTTAGAGTTAAATGAGGAGAAGGCTGAAGGCTCTAGCTAGTAATCGCATGAAGTTCGCTCTGTCCTTGTAATAACGGACTTTCAGTAATTTTGATGAATAAATTTGCCACAAAAAAATTGAGTACCAAAATGCGGCATTTGAAGGTAATTGATTGCAATTGCCAGGGGCGTGACCAGGTCAGAGTGGGCGGGGGTGAAAAAATTACAAGTACTTGAAAACTCGCCGATATTGAATTCTGTTTTCTTGAAACTGGAAGCATCTCTAACGTTTTGAAATTAATGCATTTCGAGGTAGCTAGTGGCTTGGGATGCTCCATGTTTCACTAACATTCACTTTCATAGTAGGTTTTTATTCCCACCCGGCCGAAGGGGAGGGTTTGATGTGCACTGCAGCCCCAACGGTTTTCTCGATATTGTTTGCAGTGGTGTAAGGCTGGAGAGCTGAAAGTCGACATTCCGAATCTGTTGACACCAACAGAACAGGCTCAGGTCAGCTTACTGACATATGACGTCACAAATAAACCTCGGAATAATGCAAAAAGTTGCAGCTTTGCACTGTACTCTCAGTGTAAGGGAACCTTTTGCAGGGGATGACACTAGTAACGGCAGTAACGGCTCTTGAGATTTCACAACATCAATTCCCCTAACTTTCCTAAATTTTCACCCGAAGTCAAGCTTGTCACGTGACTTCACTAATATAAGTCAATGGGAAATATTGAAACATTTGAACTGTTATTTGGATGCCGAAAATGATCCAAGCCCATCTCAAACGCCTGTAATCGTGATTTCATACACTTTTGCGATGAGCGATTCTTAGGTTTTGCATTGAGGACTTTGCAATGCGCCATATACATATGCCGTTACATTGTACGGTCGTGTGAGATCATCGGTTTTCTTTTTGTCAATGACTGAATGGAATTTATCTAACGAGTCGAATAAGCCACCAGTGAACTCAGGGAACCCTGCTGAACTGAATCATATACTTACAATAGCTGTTTTCACGACGGTTATCTGACACACATTAACTGATACCTATTTGATGGGATTTGGTCAAATTTGGTTCATAGTTTCTTAATTGCTTTTAGCTTAGGTTGCGCTAGTTGCTTATTGACCTTATTTATCAAATTATCAGTCGTTACTTTTTACTCAAGCATAAGAATAAAATTACGTTATGAAAATAGCTGTAGTAAAAGATTTGGCTAGATTCGTCTGATATCCGTCGTGAAAACGGCTGAAATGGCCTCATTTGAACAGCTTCTTGACCTCAGCGGTTTTGATGTGGCCTCGACCTGAGGAAAACGTCTTAAGCTGAACTCTTCCAAACCAAGTTTTATCATTCCAGCAACCGGTGACCTCTGAGGTCAGGTCAAATGCCTTGAGGCAGGGATCCAATTTTCGGCCAATAAATCCCCTAAATGGTCGCAGAACCGTCATTTCGTTATCTGGCAAAATATTTCAGGTCCCGAAACTCGTCAATTGAGATAATACCGACCTACGGCAAAAGTATCTGTCGATTCGACAGCTTTTTCTCAGTACATTGATGTCCCTCCCCTCAATGTCGTCATTTTGTTAGGAATCTATTAACGAAAAACTCTCGACTCAATCAGCGTTAGTGACGTCATAAATGACGTTGCGTCATTATAACGTCACGCAAGGCCCACCAGCAAAACTAAAGCATCGGACCTTGCAAAGAATGCGTGAATTAGATGCGTTCTCTCCGTAAACTATTGTTTGGCGTTTCGCAATAGTAACATTTTTAAGCATTAGATAGGCTCACTTACGTGACGTCATAGTTCAGTAAAGTGACCTTATATGAAAGTTCATTTGATGTCACAAGATAAATCAACTAGATAACTTGTAATAACTTTCCGGCTTCAGCACTCTATCGCCAATGCGTCCCCAGCAGTGATGAGAAAACCGTCAAAGGTGATCAGCATTCGCTCCCTCGGCCACAGGGGGTTAAACCTCGCTCTCTTGAAAACAATACGCCATTATGACGTTTTTGGATCTTTGGGTCCTAACTTAGCTTTCGTAGGTGTCTTAAGCATCTTTAAAAAGAATTAACAGCGTCGCAATGAGCTCTTGATCACATTTCACCGTACTCCGTTTAGACCGGTTGACAGTTATTGTTATTTTTTTCACTGTACGACGAAATTCAATGTTGTATAGCGACCTTTAGGGGAAAAACATGTTTTTAATATTTTCATCATTGAAAGTCAATGCGTTGACAAGACTTTTGCTGCAAAAATAAATTGTAAAAAAAGATGGCCACGTTCTCAAAATTTGATTTTTATAAATCAATTTTATGTTAAAAAATTAAAAGAGCAAAATTTTCAAAAATAATTGATATCACCAAAATCTTTGGTTAATTCTTATTGTGATGATATGCAGTTTTATATGAATCTAATCAGTATTTAGCTAAATATTTGCGGATGAAACTTAGAGTTTTTATGGTAGCCATTAAGTTGCCTGGGGCAATATCTCCCAAAGTATTCGACGAATGAGATTGAAAATGTCACAACACGAATCGCCGGACAAGATAACCCCATAGACGAAATTTCATCAAAATATGAGAGGTAGGGTGTTATTTCGCGATTTTTTTGGTCGATCTGTCGTGGAACGCCCCACCTACAAGATTATACAGAATAATAGCCCCAATGAATGTCGAGGCTTTCTTTCTCTAATAGGTAATCCATGCCTAGCTTGTAATACGACGTGGACACGTCGTAATACTAATCTGACTATGAGCGAGGAACACGTCATTTAGCGGTGAAAACACGCCTCGAGTCTCTCAGGATGACAATGGTGCACCTCAACACAAAACGGAAACGCTTCGATCGTGGTCGAGGCGGCCATTTTGTTTGGGCGGCATCAAAAGCGTCGTCGCTATCGCCACTGGATCTAGGAGCGGCGGCACGCTCAATACGAGACGGTGGGCGCTAATAGTTGTCGCGCGCGGCTCACGGCGCCGCTGTCGAGGTGACCTTTGTGACCCGCCGGCCGTGGAGAGCGCCGCCCAAGATGGCCGCCGCCGGCCGCGGCTCCGCTGCGACGCAGGGCGAGCAGTCGACGGAATCCATCACGGCGCTCGCTCCATTAGGGCACGCTTTTTGCCGGCAGATCGGCATTGCAGGATAATTTTTCATCGCCCCGGATTGAATTCAAAGTAAAACAAGATAAATTGTCCCGGCGGCGTGGTTAAAATTCACTTATCTGTGCTGGGGATTGTAGAAATTCATCTTTGGCCTGAATGCGGCGCGGGCGGCGGGCCTGATTAATTGCCGCGGGCCCCGCGGGATGATTGTCGAGACGGGCAGCGGCGCGGCGAGCTGCCGACGGCGCGCTGTACCGCCCTATCGCACATCCATCGTGCAGGCCCGGCCGAGAAACGGCGCCCGATGGATCGCCGATTGTTCGAGAGGCCGCCGTGCGCCCCACAGAGATCGGCGGCGAGGCGGAGCGGGGCAAATCCCGGCTCAGAGGATGTGGTGGAGGCTCCGGACAGTGGATATTGGTTAGAATGCGGCTGATGAAAAGGAAATACTGAGTAATTTTGTGATGAAAACAAATGGACAAATAAATGTGTACCTACATGGCAAACGATGAAACAAAAATAATATTCCACCGCTGTTCCGCTACCCTTATCACACATGTATAAAAAGTAAAAACTATCAGCAACACTTCACTGAATGCTGAAACTTTTAAATAAACTAAATGGAACAGGAAAAGACAACTGTTTTGCCAGCACTTCAGCAACATTCATCATCACGTCAAATATGAAGCGACAGTCTCGCTGTTATTAGAAATAATATTGACAATGGAGTTACTGCTCAATCGAATTATATGCCACCAACTCGGTAATAAAGACAACAGCGTCTGTTGATACTGCTTTGACAGTGTTTGCACTGCTGAATAGCTGTGCCAACAGGGAAGAAGCGAGACAGACTATCCGAGAAAAGCTCTCGGGATACATTGACTCTTCGGATCTGCTCCTCTCTCTAGCCATGAGCCTTAGAAGCAGCAATTGGCTCTCGTCCCACTGTGAGTGCCGGAGAGACCCGGGTCGGGAGTGCTGGGTCAGGACTCGCCGGAGTGTCGGGTCGGGACTGCCGGGGGGCTCTCCGGCTGGTCTCTCCGCCTGTCAGTAGCGCGGCGAGTCGTCACGTCCCGGCGAGGGCCTCTCCGGGGCGGCCAGTCACGCCCGGCACCGAGCACGCTCACCCGCTGCTCATCGAGGCCTCATCAGCCGCCGTGAAAGGCGCCACTGGCCCCACTGGCCGCACCGCATTCAGACCAGCCGAAATGGAGAGGACCCGCACAATGGCCGCCGCTGAGTTGCAGTAAAGTGTGATAGCCGGCAATCAAAGACGAATTCAAGGCTCGACGCGGATCTCAAAGGCGCGTTCCGGGAGAAGTTTGCATGTTTTCGGTCTAATGGCGGCCTGTCAGACTTTTGGGGACGAATTCGCCGTTACATGACATTGCTTCTGTGTGAAATATGCCTCCTAAATCTGGCCATACGCGGGGATAAAGCACAGCCAGCTCTGAAATCCCCGTCACACATAAAACGCCTCGCCGGCATTCCGTAACTATGGCAACTGATCATAACGTCCTCTTATTTGCAATTTTCTCCAATTCCCATTGAATATAACAAGATTCGGGGCGGCTGGAGATAAGGGGATGTGCCTGTGGCGCTCATCATGGGGAGCTTATCACCAGGGCTGACGCCACCTCCCCCATCCCAACCCGATCCACCACCACCAGCACCACCGCCATAGCACCTCAATCGCCAAATAGTCGCCGCGGCAGTTGCAACAAAACGATAGTTGCAAGTTAAGTTTCAAAAGTAGGCACCAGTTTAGAAACTTATAACAAGTTTTAAATAAAACATCAACGTTAACCCGCGCCCCACTGGGGTCTGTGTATAACACGCCCTACTGGGGGGGGGGGGGGCTATTCATAGCTCCCCCCTCCTAACTCCGAAACTACTGGGCCGATCGTCAAAATTCAAACGGCGTCTGATAGCCCCGGAAAAACTGTCGAGCAAAACCTAATTTCATTGACCTCGAGGTCACCGATGACGTCACAGGTCAGGTAAAAGTAAAAATTATTAGCATTTTGGCTTGTTCACATTTTGGGCTCTGGACGCCGTCTTACAAGTCAGATCAGGCTCATTTTTGGTTTCCACACTCGTGAACAGATGCTCTAGATACCTTGAGGGTACCAAACTTGTACTTTGATTTTCAGGTCAGGGTCAGGTCATCACAGGTCAAGGAAATGTTATATCATGCGTCGGTCACGTGACACATGTTTTATGGTCCATTTAGGCCATAGATTTCGAATTTGATGTCGTCTGTGTCATTCGAGGTCATTTTGAGTCGATTTTAGCTTAGGTCAGGTCACTTTCAGGTCAAAAAAGATCAAATTTTGAAGTTAAGATTTTTCAACAAAAAAGGTGTCTATTGGATGTAGTTTGAGCTCAGGAACACGATGGTGCCATTTATATTGGTGTACGATGTCAAATACGTACTGAAAAATTGATTTGAAAAATTAATAATTGTGAATTTTTTGCAATAATGCGTATAACTTGGCCATTTTTGAAGATATTTAGCTAAAACTTGCTAGAGTTAGTCATAATCATGCGTTCTGTCACATATATTCCGTTTTTTTTCGAAAAGTCAAAAACTTTTTGAAATAAAATATAAAAATATAAATTTTGAATATTATTATATACAATTTTCGAAATTTTCAAAATTTTGAAAATTCGAGATAGCAGTTTGATAGCGCGGTCAATTCTGAGTCCTTTCATGCAAAGAAATTAGATCTAGCTTAAAAACTGAGCTCTTGGGAGCGATTGCCGTGGTTCAATGTTTTGCGTCGAAATCGGACGAACATGACGTCACTCTGACGTCATTTCCGGCCGACCTATGGTAGCTACGACGTTCAAAATTTGACACAAGGTGTCAAATTGATGCAGCCGAAGGTACTAAAAGTTTGGCGTCGATCCGACAAGCGGTTTGGAAGTTATTGCAGAAAAACGGGAGGGGGGGCTTTAAATAGCCCCTCCTCCCAGTGGGGCGCGGGTTAATCAGTAAAAAGCTTTGACTGCTTTGGCAGCTTTGCATCACATCATTCATTTAGATGCCTATATGATTTCCTGGTAATGGCAGTTTTAGAGCAGCCTTCTGTTTTAGTTAAAGAGGCCCTGGGACTGCATGTTTTTCTTGCGTTACTTCTTCATAACTATGGCCATTACATCGCTCGGTTGGCAAAGCACACAATCATATATGGCTGATATCATACCAGTAAAACGCCTTTTGGGCGAAGAACGAGCGAGCGAGATAGTGAGCCCTGCACGTGCGGAAGGGCGAGAGGGTGCTTCCAACGTGCTTGTGCAAAGCACCCTTCTAACTGGTCGCTAGCGGTGTGCCAAATTTGAATGCAATCGGCCCAGCCGTTCCTGAGATCTGGAAGCGGCATTCTGCGCGTGCGCACGTGCAAACGGGGTCCAAAATGACTTTTGCACGGCACCCTACTAACTGGTCCCAAACCGTGTACCAAATTTGAGCGCAATCGGCCCAGCCGTTCTCGAGATCTGGAAACGCCCCCTGCACGTGCGCACGTGCAGTAGCACCCTAACCGCAACACATGGAAATGCATTGCCTGGTGGATGCCTACCTGTATGCCAAGTTTCAGCAAAATCGCCCCAGTAATTACCGAGTTACTGAAATGGGAACAAATTTGGCACCTCTTATTGTTGTATTTTGCACGTGCACTGGGGGTGACCCACATGCATCGAGAGTATCCTATTTTGGGTAGAAGGGATGCTGCTACCCTACAAAAATTACCGCAAGTCAATCGCCCAAACGGCTGCTGAGATATGAGCCTCTCAAAATCACTACTTTTGCAAAACAGCTTGAACACCCTTGACTTTTCACGTGGCACGTGCCACGACGGTCACTGAGATGTATCAAAAGTAGTCAATTACGGGGTAGAAGGGATGGGGCTACCCAACAAAGAAGACCCCAGGCCAATCGGTCCGACCAGCGGTTGCTGAGATATAAGCCTCTCAAAAGCGTTACAGGCCGGGCCGGGCCGGGCCGGGCCGGGCCGCTCATGCTGAGATTTTTCCGTTATATTGAAAAGACTCACTTCGCTCGCTGCGCTCGCTCGCTCGTAATAATTAGATAGGATACCTAATGAACGGCCTGCAAAACATCTCTAATCGAAAACTGAATGGGAAACTACCTATCATCAAGCAAGCCTGGATCGCGCTATTCCCTTATCCTGCACGAGCTTTCCGTTCGCGGCGCGGCAGAGCACACAGAACCCATGATGGCAGAATCACTCACAGCGAGATGCACCTTCTTTACCGCATTATTTCTACTCGTAAAGGGGAGCGGACCATCTGTCATCAGCACTCCCTGCCAGAGTCGCCCTGAGCCGTCCGTGTCATAATGAATGGAAGAACATGTCGGAAGACGACGAGTGCGTCCATCACAGCCCACTTCTTCAGACGGCGAGCTCGGGTATCATACGGATAACGAGGGACTGGTGGCCAGATGCCACAGACCACCCGGATTCCCATGGAGTCGGACCCAGGTGTGACGTATGTTGTGAGTTGTGACGTTAACTATAACTGAAGTTTTGTAGGTACTCATTTCTGGATGCATAGGAGGTAGGACCTCAAATTTTACGATTACTTTAATACTACTTTCATCTGGTCTTGTTTTGTTTGTTTACATGTTTTTGATTATTTGCAGCTTGAAACTTGAATCAAGGTTGTAGGAACATACCTACTTTCGATTAATCTAAGCGTACCGATATAAAAACTACAGTGCGTACTGCACAATCACAAAAACCCGCCTTCAGCATTGGCAAGCCGCATCAGTTCCTTCATTTCAAACAAACAAGACCTGTGATATTGTGCGTTGAATCCGAACGACGATATAAAAAAGTCATTTCGGCAGCATAATTGGCTATCTTTTAATTTCGTTGGGGACCGAATCGTGCTCTCCACAGTACACACGCCAATTTAATTTTGGTCCCTGAAACGTCATAGGTTAACCAGTTACTGGCTTCACTTTTACGACATTCCCAGACCATCTCTCACGCAACAAAATGACAAAACAGAGTTTTGTGAATCCCTGGCGAGCCATCACTAGGATCCCATCATGAAATTACTCCAAAACAGGTCAACAAAAAGCGCCATCAACAAATGGCATCTACGAACATATATGACGAAACGACATCATTTACTTGACAGTATGAAATATAGCAAACTACCCGCGGTGATCCATTTCAGCGCGGGTTTTGGGCGCGGTCCATCTGTCAGCGCCTAGACATGTGCCATTGTGCGGCGGTGCCGGCGCACCTGGGGCCAATGCGGCGCGGCGCGGTCGTCTCATTTGGCGACTGTCGGTGTGAGCGATCCGCGCTGCCTCTCAGCGCGCCGCGATCGAGCCGCGGCGCGGCGTTTAATCGGCCTCTGTCATCAATCCGAGTGTCGACCGGCCGGCACCACACCTGGGACCGCACTTATGCATTTTTACCGAGCGCTTTATGAGGCGCCGGGTGATGGAAACGGATCAGCGCCGCCACTGTGGCAGGGAAGAGACGACAATGGACCGGCGCGATGGGCGCAGAGGTAGTTCAGGGATGGGGCGGGACGGCGGAGTGGGAGGAAGGGTTGGAAGGGTTCTGGGACGAAGGGAAGGGACAGGGTGGCAAGGAGACGGCCGCATGGTCAGGTTGCAAAGAGTGGACGAAAAGCAAAGGTAAGAATAGAAGAAGATGGCAGGGATAGAAGCATGGGAGAAGTTGGAGGGATTGGGAGACTGATTGATTTCTAACTTTGGAGGCATAGAAAAATACTTACGATGACACTTCCGAAAATTGAGTCATGTTCTGATGATTTCTGCTGAAATTTTGATTGCATTTGTACTTGTATTTGTATTTACATTTAAGAGTGATCCACATACAAAGTGCGTGGCGATTACTGCGCAGCCTACTGAGCAATGAGCATGCACTATCCTGCCGGCATCTTTACTTTTATAGGTCCTTAAAACAGATAAAATGACGCCTACGCTGAAGAATGCTTTCGATAGTTTGTCTCCTACAGACGGTCGGCGACATTTGCTCCCTGAAAATTATCTATGCAGCTGCAGCTCCTATACTGATAAAGCAGGTCCGTTTTGATGCCTGTATTTCCTTACTGACCGCGGCAGTATCCTACTGAGTACTGACAGCCGTAGTCCCCCGCTGACAGTCGCTGTCCCCAGTCCCCTTCCGGCAGTCGCTGTCCCCTTCTGGTAGTTGCTGTCCCCTGCTGTCGGCACTGTCTCCTACAGTCAGTACTCAGTCGCTGTCCCTGTTGACAGTGCTGTCCCTGTTGACAGTGCTGTCCCTGTTGACAGCCACTGCCGACAGTCAATGTCTCCTGTTCTCAGTCGCTGCCCCCTTCTTTCAGTCGCTGTGCCCACTGCCTCCCGCTGATGCCCCTGGCGCCCGTACAAGATGGATCGGCCCGACCACTGGAGATGTTTATTCTGCAGACATGCGGAGACGGTTAAAAATGGCGCTGCCGGCGTCGACTGGCCGTCAGCCGTCCGTTTGGGCTGCGACTGATGAGGAACGGCGCATGTTTGCAGAGGCCGTCCAGCCACAAAGGCCCGAGTAGGCCTATATGGCGACCGTCGCCGCGGCCGTCAGCGCGCCTTCTTTATGGGGTTGTTAATGATGCGGCGACCCTTTTCAGGCGGCTCCAGCGTCAATCAGCCGCCATGGTAAGATGAATTTGAGCCCATAAAGAATAATAATTAATGTCGTGAGTAATGTGTCAATGGTAATCGTGCATAAAATAAAATTGGCTGTCACGAAAAGGGTACCTAAAACCGTCGTCCGGGGTAGGCTAGAGAGGACATTGGGTTATCATAGTGAGACCATAATGGGGCGTCCCAACTGCTCTGCTGTTCCGCTCAAATCGACAGTCACGGTCACTAATAGGCAGATACGGTGCAATTCAAAATGTAATAGCAGGGGTGATTGTCGTTCGTTTCATCTCACTGCAGTGCCGCGGACACTCAATAAACGAAGACAATAATGAAATAATAATAATATTGAATCAATGAGTCGTCGAAACGATCATTGGTGTCGTCATACGCAGAACGGCATTGAAGGCTTTTGACGAGCGAAATGGCAATGTCAAAAGAACGCAATAGTCAGTTGAACCGCCGAAGACAAGACAGAATCTTACCAAACGTGCGTCCACTAAGGATCGACACATTATTAACTCAGCAAATTTGAGCCACTATCAACTTTTCACGCAAAGAAAAACTAGCATGACACTATACAATCGATCATGACCCGATAGAGAAATTTATTTACGTCTCAGTGCCTTCAGGCTTCATGTCAGTCTACAGGGTGTCCCATAAGTTCGTTCTCACCTAAATTTTACGTTTTTAGGCTCTCTTGCTTAAAGGCACGCTGAAATTAGTTCGTAACTGAGCTTACGTGGTTGCAATGGCTGGTAGAAATATGCTCCACAGTAGATAATTTCTGTAGACAAAATATTTTTTGCTAGAGAGCCCGCTTCCTACAGAGACGGGCCGCAACATAGATGTCTCCGATACGGGTATGTCTCATTATTTAGTCAGCACGTGACCATTCGCGACGATTGAGGGTGATTGAGGCCTACCAGTCTGTAGCCAATGTCCATCGCTAACTGGACGCACAGTCAGCAAGTGACGCCGATGATTTGTCGGGAGTCAATCACTGCAAGTTTATCCTCTTTCCAGTCAGCCCTCAGGAGTGAGCCAAGTGGTCAAAACTGTGTGGCGCCAAAGTGGCCATCAAAAAGGTCAAAGGGTTAGGAAGTTGGTAAGCAGACTTTTCAGGATGGATTACCAGCTGTCTAAGAGTGTTCTTTCGGGGTACATAACTCAATAAGACTTAAGCTTTGCTTACCGGAGGGAAGAAAACAGTCAAAAACGTCTTAAAATGGCCAGACTTGAGTTTCATTATGCCTGAGGCTTAACAAAACTAGATGGCTGATGACATCAACCAGGCCATCTGGATTAACTAGTCCATGTTCGAGATGAAACACCCGTCCAAACCCGAAAACAGCTCCATAAGGGCGAAAGATGAGGCCTCCGTTTCGTCCCGTTATGTTCCTATGCAAAAGGCCAGGGTCACTGTGTTGTGGGGTTATAGGCGTTCTGGAGTTGACCAAGTTGCAAGTGGCAACTTGCAACTAGAAAGTCTGCTTACCAGCCTCGAGGAGCTCACGGCGCATGTCAAGTCAGTCTGGGTTAACTTTAAGCCTGCTATGTAGCCAAACATGCCGGTTGGCATGCCGCAGCATGTATTCATGTGTTTGCCTATTAAATGGGGAGCACATTGAGGGGTCATAAATATATCAAAACGCAATGTACTCTGTTTCAGATGCAAACATAATGTGAGAACGAACTTATGGGACACCCTGTACTTGTTTGAGAGGCCACATTAATGGTCCAATTCACTGCACACAAACCGATGGGTGGGCAGCTCGGCTGTTCCACAAACTCACCAACCGCGCCATGTTTGTCCACCCAAAACAGCGTTTGAGGCGGCCAAACAGTGCTAACACGACCATCGAGTGACCCATTCAGGTGCAGCGGGCCACGCCTGGCCCGCCGGGCCGACCATAGGTAGCTCCGGCCTGTATGCAAAGCCAAGTCGATAATCGTACCACAAAAGAGTGGCGTGTTGTCAGAGGTCGTCATGGCAACGACCAATGGCCGCCGTCGGAGGTGGTGTCCAAATTTACGGCCTAGCCTGGGGCCATTATGACCCCGGCTATAATTGATGAAATACTTTCTGTGCCCATTGTGCGGTGGCAGGGCTTTGAATGCGGCCCGCGGCGACGGGCCCGGCACTGCAATCAATGGGACGTCACTGGACAGGTCCGGCAGCGGGCTCGGAACGGACACGGAACGGAAGGGATGGGGGTCGGACGATACGGAACGGACACGGAACGGAAGGGATGGGGGTCGGACGATACGGAACGGACACGGAACGGAAGGGATAGGGATCAGACGATACGGAACGGACACGGAACGGAAGGGATAGGGATCAGACGATACGGAGCGGACACGGAACGGAAGGGAAGGGATAGGGATCGAACGACACGGATCAGACACATGAAACGGAACGGATAAGGAGGATGACACGGAACGCGTATATAATGATAGAATAATGGTGTGGAGGATATATTTTGAACGCGGCATGGAGATTGGTTATGCAGCTCAAAAATAGCGGGCCGGCACGGAAAGAATACAGAACGAAAAAAGGGAACGTGGAAAATAAGGGGACGCAAATATTGCACGTCGAGGAACGAAGATGTAATGGCCAGGAACTTAGAATCAGACTCCCTGTCTTGCAGCCTAACAGGGGAATAAAGTGAATGAAATACAAAGCATAGGGATTCTTAAGCTTGAGCTGGCACTACGGTTTCAACCATGTGCAGAAATAATGTAGGTAAGTAAAGAACCTCTCATTGTGGCAATGTTTAGCAAGGCTCTCTTACCGTCTCCACATCATTCATCAGCGCCAGAATCACTCTTCATCAATACTCGTACCATTGTCTGAGTCCCGCAATACGGACCCGGGGTCTGTTCCCCACCTAATCTGACGACTGTCATACGCAGGAGGCGCCGCGGTGAGCCATAGGTAGAGGGTACGTACGGGTGTACGGTCCGTCCGTCTCCCGTATGACGGCTGATCTGTCACCGGGCATAATGGGCCACCTCACCGGCATATGACCGGCGAGATGGAATGAGACGACGGCAAGAATCGACTGAGAATCACGGTGGCAGACGATACGGCAGCAGACGGGACAGAAGTAAACGGAAGGAATGGATGGACGAGAAAACAGACAGGGCAGCGATACGAAGAGTAGCGTGGCAAAGTGGTCATGGGCGCCGGGCGGTTGTGGAACAGTTCGGTGCAGACGAAAACTACGAGCATGACATATTTGGGTGGTGATTACCATTTTACTAATATCCATACCTTTTGCCGACCCATACACAACACGTTCTTGTGCATAATCAGACGGTCTCACCTAAAAAAACGAATCAATAATTTAATATGCCTACAGAAAGTCACCTCTAACTACATCAACGGCAAACAGTGATGCCTTTGAATACCATATATGGTTTTTGCATCGTAGGTGGCAGTTATTTCAAAATAAGTGTGTTAACTAACACACAAATTTAGGTACCTTGGTAAAGTCAGAGCATTAAAGGTAGTGTGCCACCTTTGAAAGATTTCCCATTTTATTTTTCCTAGGATAAGAAGCTTCTGTTTTTACCTAATATCGCAAAAAAAAAATCAAAAATGGGCCTGGAATAGTGCCTTTTTCGCCTAAAAGTTTATCGGTTTTTAGATATGTATAACAACTGTAGTGGGCTCACCTGCAAACAGGCGTCGGGCAACAATCGCGAATGCGGCGCACTTGTGACAATAAGCAAAGGTCATTATAGTGTTACGACTTTTATATCTATTGTTACGACCATACGACGTACGGGAATGAGTTATCAGCTGTCTAATCGTAGACAACACAATGTCGAGCCTTAAACTGTAAGCCCGTATTGGTACTGTTTCTTTTATTTGGCTGTCGAACATTATTTATGGTTTGAAATATGATTTTATGTAAAATAATTGATATGAAAAAGCCGTCTTATAAGTTATGACCCCATTTCACCACACGCAAGTGGCAGAAATGACAATGATCAGCTGACGCATTTTTCTTGGCCGAAGTCAGAGCGCGCGGCCCGACGCACCACGCGTATTTGGAAATTCCGACCTCGACGAGCATCAGAAGCCACCTAACAGGCGTGTTCGAAACCGCAGGAGATGATGATGAACGGGTTTATCGAAACTTGATTGGATGAGCATATCGGTAATAGCGATTTCAGTGTGTACATTTATTGTTCATAGTGGTGTGAAATGTGGTTGGGGTACGACCGACAACCCGTCGGGGCGAATTTCGCACTGGGGTACTCAAAATTTGAAGAATTTAAGACGTTTCCATGAGTTTTGAAGGTATGGATAAGTTCTAAAAATCCGGTTCTCCTTATCTGGGCCATTAACTCCATACGGTCCAAGAAAGCTGGCACACTACCTTTAATATTAGAACAGAAAGTCGTGGACGGACTGCACGTAACATAAATTATTGCCTCTTCCAATTACACATGAAAAGATCTATTGTAGGGCTAAACGCGCTGTCCTGCTGCGAAATGCGTTCCTCAATAGCAGGTATTTCAGCGATTATTATACACCGTGCAGCTGCATTGCTATGCTACGGTTTTGAGCTAGGCAAAGGTCAACTGAAAGGTCACATAAAAGGTCACCTAACACGACATGATCAGATAAATAACGTTTCAGATAATTTTGAATGTCAGGATGTCATTATCTGGGCCGTTAAATTATTGGTGCGCGAAAGTGAGACCTTTTGAGTCCACGTCATTTTTTTTAACCCGCGCCGGGCCGGTGCTCTCAGATTCCGCGCCGGGCCGGGGGTGGGGGGAGGGGGGGGTGTCTGAACACCCCCCCCCCTTCTAACTCGGCTCCTGGGCCACGTATCGACACGCGGTAAGCGGCAATCGAAAGAACGTCCAAAATAAGGACGAAAACACTTCGGTCATTTTTTGGGTCAGGTCAAAGGTCAGGTCACCAGAGGTCACCAAAGGTAAAATGTTGACTATTTCAACAATTTGGAAACTGCCGACGGCTATCTCGGAACCGATAGAGCTACAGCGCCGCGGAAAAGCGCATTCGATAGCCCTTTTACAGACCTTTCTGAATAATGTTCTCAGATGTGACCTCAGGTCAACGGTTTAGCCTCCAGATCGATGGCAAAAACTAAAAAAATAGCCGTTTTTACGAAAAACGTTTTTTCGGCAATAGCTTTCGACTAAAAAAAAGTCATGACATTACTTTTGCCAGCATCGTGTTCCTCTCGACGAGATGCGTCGAATGAACTATAAGTTGACCTTGAAAGGTCATCTTGAAAATATAACCTCAGGTCAAGGTCATGACCTGACCGGAAAAGGTCATGTTGCATATCAGTCGATCCGCAACGTCGAGCCGAACACATCTAAGGCGTTTTCAGCGCTCTAGCACGCCTCTATCATAAGTTATTAGCGAAAAACTGTTAGATTCTGTTCGTGACCTGAGATGACCTCGGGGACATAACGAGGGGTCACAGTTGCCATTTTCCGGTTCAGTGTGTCAATCTTACCTACATATCGATGTTTGAGAGTGTCTAGAATAGCGTTCGTGCAAAACAGACGCTTTTCAATTTTCTCCCATTTACTTAAAATAGAGAGGCCGCAAAATTGACCTGACCTTAGGTCACCGATATCGAAATTCCGAGATATACATTTTATAGATAATGTTGCTCTAATTAATCGCTGAAAGTTTCAAGGCAATCGATTAATCGGTGTAGCTTTGACGAGTATTCTTATTTTTTCTGAGGTGAGGTCACGGCGTGACCTGGTGACCTGACCTAAGGCGACCTGGGTCTGAAATTTTCACAACATGTGCGGAAAAGATACACAAACAGGTGTGCCAAAAACCGCAGGGGGTGTTCAATACCCCCCCCCCCCGGCCCGGCGCGGGTTAAGAGCAATCCAATCATAAAAACCAGTAAAACGCCTTTTGGGCGAAGAACGAGCGAGCGAGATAGTGAGCCCTGCACGTGCGGAAGGGCGAGAGGGTACTTCCAACGGACTTGTGCAAAGCACCCTTCTAACTGGTCGCTAGCGGTGTGCCAAATTTGAACGCAATCGGCCCAGCCGTTCCTGAGATCTGGAAGCGTTACTCTGCACGTGCGCACGTGCAAACGGGGTCCAAAATGACTTTTGCACGGCACCCTACTAACCGGTCCCCAACCGTGTACCAAATTTGAGCGCAATCGGCCCAGCCGTTCTCGA
This sequence comes from Amphibalanus amphitrite, assembly GCF_019059575.1. Lineage (NCBI taxonomy): Eukaryota > Metazoa > Arthropoda > Thecostraca > Balanomorpha > Balanidae > Amphibalanus > Amphibalanus amphitrite. The sequence continues at coordinate 329,459 of NW_024881596.1, forward strand.
GATCTGGAAACGCCCCCTGCACGTGCGCACGTGCAGTAGCACCCTAACCGCAACACATGGGAATGCATTGCCTGGTGGGTGCCTACCTGTATGCCAAGTTTCAGCGAAATCGCCCCAGTAATTAACGAGTTACTGAAATGGGAACAAATTTGGCACCTCTTCTTTTTGTATTTTGCACGTGCAATGGGGGTCACTCACATAGATCAAGAGTATCCGACCTTTGGTAGAAGGGATGCAGCTACCCTATAAAAATAACCGCAAGACAATCGCTCAAGCCGCTGCTGAGATATGGGCCTCTCAAAATCATTACTTTTGCAAAACTGCTTGAACACCCTTGACGTTTCACGTGGCACGTGCCACGACGGTCACTGAGATGTATCAAAAGTACCGGGTGTCCCAAAAGTAAGGTCATGATTTAAAACTTAAATATCTCGAGAAGTAAGAGTCCGAATGACTTCCAATTTTAACACGTGCAAGGTACATCCATAAAATTATTTTCTTGCATGCTTAAACCATTTTTGATCGTAACTACACCGAGCAGTAGGCATAAAACTGAGAAGGTCGAAATTCAACTCTTAGAGAGGGCCCGTCATTAAAACAAAGGGTAAATACCGCCCAGTTTTCGGCCCTAAGCAGACCCTATCAGCTCGCCCTATCTCTGAACTCATGCATAGTTTCGCCTCAACCGGTAAAACGTCAGAAAAAAGGTATAATGTACGCACAGGGCATGTATACTTACTACTTAGCCACGTGTGCTTCGAGGTCCTGAGGACGACAGCGGGAATCGGGTGACAATAAATCAAGAGAGGTGGCCGAGAGTCCTCCCACTGGTTCTTCCGCTCGTCGCAACGCAGCTGTGCCGACACCATCAGCCAGCAGTGGTTTCAGCAGGATGGAGACTATGCTTGCACCGTCCTGAAGATCATGCATTGTCTCCGAGAGTGGATGTGAGATCCCGTAATTTTCAGTCAGGGCAACGCCATTGAATGGCCTCCGCGGTCACCTGACGTTACACCTTCATATTTTTATTCTCTGGATACACAACAGAAAGATTGTCTTTTAGGACAACCCAACGAGCCGGGAAGAACTAAAGGATGATCCCTTCGAGCAAACATAGGCGGCATCTCACCAGAGAATCGCTCCAGAATAGTGGAGGAAGTCAAACGTAGTCTATTCATGCACGCGGCCCAAAATGGTAGCCATGTAGAAAAGCAGCAAATGTGGGGCTACGAGCCAATGTATTGACTCATATGTATGTCAGAATAAAATTTTATAAAATGCTCTTTCATATGATGTCCTATTTATATCTATCCATCGCGTATTTTTGGCAGTGTGGCCAAAACAAATGATGACCTTACTTTTGGGACACCCGGTAGTCAATTACGGGGTAGAAGGGATGGGGCTACCCAGCAGAAAAGACCGCAGACCAATCGGTCCAGCGGTTGCTGAGGCTGAGATATAAGCCTCTCAAAAGCGTTACAGGCCGGGCCGGGCCGGGCCGGGCTGGGCCGGGCCGCTCATACTGAGATTTTTTCCGTTATATTGAAAAGACTTCGCTTCGCTCGCTGCGCTCGCTCGCTCGTAATTATCGCTAACACACCTAATCACCGGGAAGGCTCATTTTATGCTTACAAGCGCGCTATTTTAATCGATTGAAGAAACGGATTTTCCTGTTGCCCCCTCAGGCCATCATCACTTACAGAAACGGCTCCTAATTTCATTACTCAACAAACGACCAGCTCCCACTAGAGCCGGGTCAGAGATTATCGAGCTAATCTGCTTAAATGCCTAATCTCACATACATACTGATGGTATGGGTGGATTAACAGGGCACCGGTCTGCCGGGGCGCGTGCCGTAAATCTTCAGCCACTGCCGCGCGCGGAGCTGCAGCGGCGCGGCGCGGGCCCCCGTCGGCGCCGACGCGGACAAAGGACGCGTCGCGAGCGACGAACGTCGACAAGGCCACGCGCAAAAACTGTGAGAAATGGACCGCCGGCGGCCATTCGCCGACTGGTGGCGTTTTTCGACGGCCGCTCCAAATGGGCATCGAACGTCGCCGCGGCGGATCGCGGCGATTTCCGGCGCAGTCTCCTCGCCGCGAGACGGCGCCGCTTACACTGAGGTGACGTCACCGGCAAAAAGTGGCTAATGGCGGCCCGGTTAAATGACCGGAACTGCGGCTCTAATGTCTCAGGCGCTGCTCATTTGTGGAATGGCGCCACGCCGCGGCATGAAATGACGCTGTATCAGCGACGAGGGGACAAACGGGAAGGGACATCAGCATAGGTTGGGGAAGTCGGAAGCGACATCAGTAGCGATAGGGGGACAGAACATCGGTGGGGAACAGGAAGAACATGGAAACATCAGATGCGGTAGAAAAGTGACTGGCGACATCAGTAATTGAGGGTGTGATGAAATAAAATTGATGTGGGACAGAGGAACAGTCGCCTGGCTGCCCCTCCTTTTTCCCCACGAGATTTACATAAAACTGTCTCCAAAACCAGTAGCCTGTGGCCTGTGTATAATTCGAAGCCCAGCATACGCTTCATGTCAACTAAGTGAGCTCAGAACAGGCCGGTCGGCACGTCACCGTCAGAAGCAGCATCGTCCACCCAGCCTCTCAGGGCCGCCTCGGAGCCCGCCACGCCGCGCCGGGCGGCCGTCCGTGCCTCCGCGGGCCGCCGCAGGGCAGGGCGTTCACACGGGCGGCGTCAGAGCCAGCGTCCGCGTCGCTGCGTGAGCTGAAGAAGTGCACGTCATCCTGCGTGAGCCAGCCGGCTGGCGAGGAGTGCAAGTCAGCGGTGCTGACGCCGAGCTGAGCGCGGCCACTTGTGGTGGCGCCGCCGGCCCGGGACAGGCAGACTTCCTGGTGGGCGCAGCGAGGAATACCGAGGCAGGAGGTGGCTAGCGTGGAATGAAGAGTCCGGCAGGCGCAGACCCACTTCTGAGTTCTGCAGCTTCAGCGCCGCATTAGACGGTGTTCGATGTCCATTTAGTCCTTATGATAGAGGCATGCAAGATGCTGCACAACTATAATCAAGGAATAGCGATGCATCTCCAATACAACGAAGGACTACCGAGGATCCGGGAACCAATGTATAGGTGTTCGTTTTTGACATATCGTAACAAAGTTTCGCGAAAGATAAAGCCTCCATTTGTCTCGAATTTCGAGTTAAATTTCAGTTATTGCAAAGTTAGACAGCAAATCGTGAAGCAACGATGCATTTCAGATCGAGATACAAAAGCTGCCAAACTTGCATGGGAACAGAAGATGCAACATAAATCGGTGCTCGAGGGTTTGAAGTTACATCGCAGCTTTGCTGAGTGCAGAGAGTTTATTACTTTTTTACGATTATTCCAGAATTGCCTGGTAGTTCCCACTATGATCACAATTAAAGCTAAGCAATAATTCAATTAAGCTCATTTCCGGGCATATTCGTCGCATGATCATTTCTCATCGCAGGTACAGCAGTGTGACATGTCCTGTTAATTGTTCGTGGTACATTCTCCCTTCACACGAGCGTCCACGATGGCCCGGCCGCACCCCACTCGATGGGAGTTTTTGGCGGCCCCTTTGAGCGCCCTTTTCAGAGAGCTAATGGATGTGCACTGTGCCAGAACGGGCCACGCAAAGTTCGGCACTGGAAATTACGTCCCATTATGTAACGCGTTACGTTAATGGTGATATACTGGGACAGTGACGGCACCGTGTCGGCTGTCGGCCCGATCCAATGAGAACAAACGGCCGGACACAGCAGCGATGGGACAGTCGGACCCCACTTGATAACAACTTCCCCTTGACTCAGTGATGTGCAGCCCCCGGTCCGCGGTTAAATCGGTTAAATGTACGACCGATGGTCGCAGAAAGATGGCTGAACTGTCACGAAGAAGCTATAACGGTTACAAGTTACATCGGATGTCCAATAAGCGCTATATCTTCATGTCTACCAAAGGAAAGAAAGGTATCAAATCTTCAAATGTCAGGTATATCATGCACAATTTCAGGGTTGACAAGATGAGCGTTTGCTACTTATGTAAAAAAAGATCACACAGTACTTTCATGAATGCTTTGATGACGAACAATGCACTGATCTTCGGGCTATGTGAAACCTTTGTGCTTAGACAGTTTGACAAGTTTGTCACGTTCGGCTATAATCAAAGCCCTTTATACCTAGGGCTATAATAACCGACCAACCGTTTGATTTTGGGGTGCGCGTTTACTGTGCACTTATTCGAACTAAATAGCTTGTCAACATGTGAGCGTAGTTAAGCGTTGATCGCAGACTGGCTCAGGCTGAATGAGATTGACGCGGAGCTATACTACGACTCAGAACTATACCGTCTAAACTTGGACCGCGGAGCATCCGGTACGTCCTAAAATGACGAAAGGCTTCCTCCGCCGTGGCTGAAGCCGTCACGATCCGACAGGCCACCCGGCCATACCTATATACCTTCCCTATGGAATCCAGAGCATCGAACTCAATGTCATTTTTGTCGCGGACGTGAGATCCATTGGACAGCTGCAGGCAGAACCTCAGAACTACCCTATCGTCCATTCCTCTTGCACTGAACACAAGAATGGGACAATGCGATTTCTAGCGACATCTGTACAAGAGACCACATAGTAGGCCTGCTGACATAGATGTCGCCACATCCCAAGCACAGCGTCCGAGAGCTAGCGACGAATGCGACCAATGATACCTATCTAATGTCCGGCTTCAAGTGCCGAAAGCAGCTGAAAGAGACAGCCAGTATGAAATGGGGCTAAAACGAATAAGGGTGCGAATCGCCATTACCGGGCAACGATATTGGGCGGCGAGGAAGGATTGCATTCGCACACGCATGCGAAGTGAAGCCAGGAATTAGGTAGGTAGGTACTCACCTCCGGCGGCTCCATCAGCTATCCTCCGCCAGACGGGCTACCGTCGTCCGTCGCCGTCCGCAAGCCAAACAGATAGTACCAATCGAAAACAAAAATCACGCATCTATTCTATCCACACTGGCACTGAACCACTATCGAGACAACACAGCATGCTTCGCACTTCGCAGCCCACGTGCCAACGCAGCTGACCATCAACAACTGAAGCAGAAGCGATGGCAGCGACACCTATGTATGTATAAAAAGTTTCCTGCTCCTCTGTCCGATGTTATGATCTACCTATATGATTAATAAATTATATAAAAGCTTCGCGAAATTATGTTTATGAATTCTGAGGGAAGTTTTACCAAAACAATTTCAATTTTCATAAAAAGCAATCTTGGAAAGAGATAAGTCTATCCGTTTGTCCGTCCGTCCCTTCGTGAATCGTCCATCTGTCCGTTCGTCTGTCCGTTGCTTCGTGAATCGTCCGTCTGTCTGCTCGTCTGTCCGTCCATCTCATGCATTAATCGGTCACTGGTCAGTGGTCAGTCTGGCAATTTGACTGTTCTTCTCACGTCTGTACCCGTCAATATGCACAACCGTCTGTTTCAAGTTTCCACCAACCAATGGCTGCCTGTCTCGTGTCCGTTTGTCCATCCGTCCGACGTCCGTATGTTCATCTGTCCGTCTTTCCGTCTAGCTTCCTATGTCCGTTTTTCCGTATGTGTCTGTCTGCCCAGCTGTCAATCTACATGCGTCTGTGTCCGTTTGCCTGTGTCCGTCTGTCCGTGACCCGTCTGTGTCCGTTTATTCGTCAGTCCGTCCGTCTGTCCGTCTGTCCATCTGTCCATCTGCCCTTCTGCCTGTCCGTTTGTCCGTCATAGCGATATGCGTACCAAGTTACGTTTTTACGACTTCTCTATTCCTTAATTAAATCAAAAGTTTTGGTTTAAAATTTGCGTTGAACTACCTGCTAGAGTCATGATAAATTGCTAGCTTTTTAGGCCATCGTATTCACCTGAGGTAAGTGAATTCATGTCATGAATTATAAAGTGAATTCATGTCATGAACTATAAAGTGACATTCATGTCAATTGTCACGAAAACGTCATTTTCTCGAGAAAACGTCGAGAAAACGTCATGTTCTGGTATTGATTATTTGTCATGTCACTGCTCCTTGTAATTCATCCATGGTCGGCATGTCACTTCATCTTTACCAAATTTGGATGCTCACTGCGACTCATGAGGCGCTCACCACATTTCGGTCATTGCTGACTGACGCCGGTCATCGGGCACTTCTAAACAGCTACGTGACTACGTCACTTATCGTTGATTAATATTTTTTACACCGATGCAGCTAGTCACTGGTGATGATGATAGGTGATCATAGGCTCATAGCTAGGTATTGATCACTGTTCACTGGTCAATGGCCATTGATAAATAGATTGATGAATGATGATCATTCATTTCGCGCTTTTACGAAGACACTTGATCTAATTGTTTCCGATTACCAGTCACAAATCATGGATATTTATTTATTCATTTGTTGCAAGCAACATTGTATGCACTGGTTATTGAGCAATGGTATGTTTGATCATTGTTTATCAACCGCTTATCACTGGAAACGAGTCACTTGCCACCACTCAACCACCGTTCACTTGGTATTGGTCACTATAGTCACTCGTCATAGCTCATTGGCCATTCATCACTGGTCACCGATCAATAACCACATCAATGATCAAACTTTGATCCCCGAGCATGAGACACGACCACTGCACTACCATGTCACTGCCTCGGTCCGTCTTTTACTTCATTATCCCCGTCCATTGCAACCTGTAGCAGGCAGCTGATTAGTCTTCTCTTTTATGTAAACATCCGCACTAGTCTATTTTCTACTTCTTTTTCCAACCTCCACTTGTGCTTCCCGTTCCCGTGCCGACGACGTCGCTGCCGTCACCGTCACCGGCAGAACGATCCTCAACCCCATCCAGATGGTTCCCCCAGGCACGAACGGAGCCACCAGCGGCTCCCGCTCTTCTTCAGACACACGGTCACCGTAATCGCTATAATCTGAGTACGGAGCGTACTCGGGATACGGGCCGTAAGTTGGATAAGATCCGTACTCGGGATATGAACCGTACTCGGGATACGAACCGTACTCGGGATATTGGCCGTAAGACGGGTATGAACCGTAATCTGGGTACGTTGGATCGGCGGCTTGCGCTGAGGCCCCAGTGCTCGCCTGGCTCGGTTCCTTATGAAGGACATTTTCCGTACTGATAACCTGCTCGGAGGCAGCCGAAGCCTGGTCTGCAGGACAGCGGTAGCACTTGTTTCCCTGGTCGGGGTAGACTCCGATGAAGCTCAGGCCGTGACTTGCGGAGGCAGCCGATGCCAGATCCGGGTACTCCGGATACTCTGGATACCGTGGATACTGCGGGTACCGCTGGTACTGAGGGTACTCCGGGTACTCTGGGTAGTCTGGGTACTTCCAGAGGTCAGCGAGGTCAGACTTGAGTACCGTGCTGACCTGCAGCAGCCGATAAATGCCGCTGGTAAACGTTTCCATCGCTGACGACCTGAGAAGAGACGACATGATGCCTGAGTTTATGAATGCATTATGGGGCAGCGAACAAAGTGAAACACGACATACAAAAATTACTGCTACACACTTTTATAAGATACTGCTTTCTTGAAAATGGCGTATATGGCCTAAGCCGCCTAAGTAACGAAAAGTGTTACAAGTGAAACTGACATCCTCGATTAGCCCGTTATAACTCACGTCCATTTAAATCAAGAACGGTTTGAAAGCAAAGAGCGTGAAAGCAGATGATGACTCGGCACAACTTGCCGCAAATGGACATGACTCAGCACGTTCTGGCGGTGCTCTATATACTAGCTAGAGAAAGTATAACTATAAGTATAACTATAAAGTATAACTAGTCTGACAGAGTCGGACAATGGAGAGTACCCGATACAGTCTGACAATCAGGAAAATGACCTCGGCCATGGAAATGCTGATGTCCATCAGAGACATTAAATAAATTAATTGAGATTTAAAGTTATTACCTACCTACTGTCTTGAAATTTCTAAGAAGGAAACACTTGTCAGGCACTCAGGAGTGCAGTGCCGTCACTCAGGCACTCAGTGCAGTCACTCAGGGATCTGCAGTGCTGAATGCCAATGCCTGCATTGAGCTGGTAACCCTTCTCAACCTCAGTGCACTGTGCAGTCACACGAGCCGCCGAGGTCCTGACCCCGGGTGTGCCGAGGTTTTGAATCTGACCCCGGTGTGTCGGGGTCGTGACCCCGGAAGCTGACCGTTGGCAACGTTACCAGTGTTCTGCTTTCATCGGTCAGTATGCCGTCCACAGTCTGTCCTAGATCGCCCCGGGCCACCGCAGGATGCTGATGACGTCACAGAGCCTGTGAGGCGTGTAACGGGCCTGGGAGGACGAGGCACCGCCGTGGGATCGCTCACGGTAGGACAGATGGAATCCGGGTAGAGGACATGGAGCGTTTAGAGGTCAGCGGGACGCAACTGAACCGTGACCATCTGACCCGTGGGCTGTTAGTATCAGGGCTTTGGAAGCCATGGTGCAGAGCTCGCAGAGGGCCGATCGCTCGAGATAGCTCGGCTTGGACAATCTATCGAGTTTACTGCAATGAGGACAAGAAGTCATCAATGATAAAGCGAGAATAAAAGCTGCAAATACTTTTTCGAAAATGACCGTCATGCCCGAAGAGTGCACGACTCATTCTTACCAGAGGTTCATCAGAGGGCTGCCAGTCTCCTCTCTCCCGCTCCTCATCTGCTCGATCGTCTTGTATTCGCCGTAGTGGAATTTGGCCGACGCCCGAGGCAGCAGTGCCGCCGCGCCCACCACACACAGCACGAGACGAGCGACCTTCATTCCTGCCGTCTCATCTCATCGTGACCTCATCTCTGGAGACAGTCACTAGGCGTTCAGACGCCTCCAAACGCGCCCGTGTCACGCGCTCAGACACTTCCTGTTTGTCACTGACGGTGTTCCGGCTTCACTCACGAGTGATCTTGGAATATTGATATACTTGTAGGCTCTTTCACCAGTCAGTCAACCCATGTCTTGCTTTGATTTCTCTCACCGTTGTCACTTATTCACTTGTATGTTCCGATTGATACCAGGTAAAAGCATCACTTAATTCACTCTGATTACTTCACTTCTTCATGCTTTCTCCGTCTCGGCACTGTACCGTCTAACTTCACCAACCTATACACAGAGCACTACTTCCTGTCTTCGTTTACCACTAGCAGGGATTTTCGGAGGACACTCGGCACCTGCCTCCGCTCGCTGGAGGCCCGTCCTCCGTCCGCTCACCCTGTCCGCTGGAGGCCCGTCCTCTGCTAACTGCGGCCGGCCGGCGCGGCGCGGCGCGGCGGGCCGACCATATGGGACTCGTAACTGGGTTACCGCTCTCCAGCACCGCTAGCATGCAGCAAAACCACCGCCGGTTCACACAGACCGCCTGGCGGTTACCGCCGTGTGCAGATTAACTACTCGGCGGCCGGCGCTGCGGGCCCACAGCCGCGAGACTGAGTGGCTCCGAGGCCGGCTCAGAGACAGCGAGTCTGATTAACGGAGATGGGCATACCGCATACCGGAGTCTCACTTCACACGCAACTCATGCATGCTTGCCATTTTTCTGGGTGTTGAAAGTCATGCTGCTTTCCCGTTGTTCAGCTGAAAATACATTTTGCAAAGGACAACAGAAATGTCGCAAAAAGGCCAAAAGTGATAACGGTCTTATAGCTCACATGCTTAAAATACTTCCCATATATATTGTCATTTCGGCAAATTGACATTTCGGCAAAGTTACATTTCGACTAATTGATATTTCGACTTATCGACATTTCGGCAAATCGCATTTCGGCAAATTTACATTTCGGCTACTAAGCATTTCGGCAAATTGGCATTTCGGCAAAAAGGCATACCGACAAATGGCATTTCGACTTTAAGCATTTCAACTTTTTGACACATCGGCAAAAAGCACACCGGCAAAATGACATTCGGCGAAATGCACTCGGCAAAATGACGTTCGGCAAATCGCCTCTCGGCAATGTGTCCGGACACCGAGCACTGCATAAAAATAAACTAATATATCATCGCTCTCTCCAGTACCGCTTGTGTAAACACTAAACCCTCGATAGAAGAATAAGGTCAAAAATTAAATTTCATCTTATGAAATGTGCCTGCCATTAGGTAAGGGAAGGTTTGTTGTCAATAGCTAAATCACTATTAGTAGGAATTGTGTTTTTTTTTCTATTGAAAAACAAATCTGAGTTCCCTGACAATTTGGCAAAAGCATAAGATCGGGTTATGGCGAGCATTAGAACGAAGATAGCTATGAACGAAACGTTTCTGTGCTATTTCTAGTTAGGCATAACGAGCGTGCTCTTACGGTTTTAATTCCATTTTTAAAATGGCAAAAGCTGTTTTGTTACACTCGCTAATGATATTGATGAGTCATCAGTCGGTCAAGAAATACATGTTAAAGCAATTGATAAAAAAACAATAAACTACGTAGAGCTCCGTGAATAACGCTAGTCCGCTGGATTGAAGCTGGCCGCACGCACTACATACAGTCGTCATCACCGACTAAGCTGTTGTCACTTTTGGCTAGTTTGGCTGTCGGCATGACTAATTATATACCGCAGAAGCCACCAGGCTGACACACCAGGACCCGGGTCAGTCATGGTATTTCAGCAGTGGGCGGTCGGCAGCTCGGAGTGACGTCTAAACTGCAGCTCAGCTCAGACCACAGGCCACCACTGCCGGATGGCTGACCGCCGCATTTGGGGCCGTTTCCTGTGATCCACACGGCGGCCGTCTGTCTGTTGTGGCTCCATAGAGGCCCCTGACCTCTGCACGGGTGCCGCTGCACCACGCTCGACCGGCGGTGCCTCTGAAGATGTCTAAGGCCTGCACGCGCATGTGTCACCATAAACTCCGAATGCTGACGTCTGAACTGTCCTTCGCCCCATCGGACGCGACACGCGAGCGTCGTTCAGGCCCGTACGTCGTCTAGGCAGGGTGGATGTGTCATCGTTTTATGTGTTGTGGATTCGGTGTGTATGGAACCGGACAGATATTGTTTTATGTGCGCTTATCAGCACTGACACATCGCCCTCCGGACGTCTGCCTGAAAACGGCGTCAGAGCCGCCACTGTGTCAAGGATGCGGGATGATAGACAGGGACTAACGGGAAATGACTCAAATCTCAATACAAGACTTTCGTATTTCTGTGTCTCAAGTCCGGTTTGAAATAAAATGTGCGAGCGACATCCAGTTAGAACGATCATATTCGTGCATTGAATCCCAAGTTTTCGTAATGTGTGATACGGTTTGGCAAAACAGCCGACGTTTTGTCGACCAGCAAGGCGTTGTCTTCTAAACGTTATATCAGTGATAAATCGAAATAGAAGCTGAATGTTGAAGCATAATAACGATTCCCGATTTAACTGTTAGATCAATTTTAATTGATTTTATGACATTCTTATTGAATAAAACATACATAACTAAGTTGAGTAGGAATAGACAAATATATATATATTGAGACGGGTTACACAGCACATTGGGTGGACGCGTTTCGTCTAAATGACTTTTTCGACACCCTTTTTCGATGGATCCGATGGTGGTATTCATCTTATAGTACATTTTAGTGGTAAGAAAAACTCACTTGCATGAATCCCCAATCCCCTTATATCATGCTCGTATTAACCCTCGCATGTGTAGGGGGGGGGGTCGGATGGACCCCCCCCCATGGTTTTTCGCGAATAACTCGCGTAAAAAGCGGCCGATCGCGACGAAACTTTCAGTACCCTCACATTGATCAATTTCACACCTACCCTGAAAATTTCATGACCCTGGCCCAAATGACCTTTGACCTGTGACCTCTTTTCCGAGACCATGTTTGGCCGGAATCGCGATTCTGCGTATGTCGGCTCGCATTAGCCGCGCGTTTGCAAGCTTTTCGTGGTTTCAAACGTTCAAACATGTGATTTGATGTTGCTTCCATGCATTAGGGTGGGTGTCAAGGTCACCTGAAGGTCAGGTCAGGTCATTGACCTTTGGTGACCTCGGGTGACCTCGGTTCACTTTTTCGAGCTGTACATGTTTCTAGGCTAGTTTTTGGAGCTGAATTCGAATTTAGCAACCATTTGAACATTTACGAAGTAGTTTTGGTGCCTTCGTAACATGTTACGAAGCTGTCAGAGGCGGTTGACACGTACTACGAATACCCGTCAAGACGCCTACTGGTTGACCTGACCTGACCTGACCTGACCTGGTCTAAATGCTTAAAAACATCATCTGTGATCAAAACTAACACAATATTCGTGATCAGCACCCCGAAAAACCCCTTAGCAGCCACACTTTACGACTTTCTAACAGGTCCCGATTTTCCCGACTTTGGGTCATTGACCTGACCTGGAAGGTCAACCAATGACCTAGGACCTTAAAATTGGGTATCATCGGCTTCCTCTCGTCACGGGCAACACGCTCGTTTTTTCCGCGAAGCTCTAGCTCGATCAGGGGCCAAACGGCAAGGGGGGGGTCCAACCGACCCCCCCCCCCCCCTACACATTAGAAGCTGGCAAACGCCGCACACATGCGAGGGTTAAGTTAGTTCGATAAATGGGCAAGAATTGCTTTAAAGTTTTGGAAAATACATGAAAGGCCGATGATTGAAAATCGAGCATGTATTTTTTATCTCATTTGGCAAAATGTTGATAGCGTAATGTCGTTTACGGTAGTTTGTACGTTTATTTTTGTGCTTTCATTTCGCAAATTAAACTACATGACACCTCAACATCTAAAATAAGAAAGAATGATAATAACAACAATAAGCTGATTCATTCATTTTTAGAGTAAACTTCAATCGATTCCCAAAGGGTTCCCAAAATCTGGTGTGTCTGCCGTGCGCCATCTCTGAACTAAAGCTTGGCCCGCCGAAAAATATGGGGACGTTCGCCCCACTCCCCCTCCCCCCCGCACCAGTTTAACCGCTTACCACTTCGTCACTTGACGGCATTGGCCTGAGCTGGCCTGAGCTTAGCTGAGGCGAGCACTCCTGTCACGCTAACCGTAGTCGCCACCATCTCCTGGCCTTAGCTATATTTTCAAAGGCTTCTTTATATTGCTTACTTCTGAAGGAGCGCTCACCGTCTCTACAATGGCACAAAACGTCCCTGTTTAGAGAGGTAGATATGCACTAGGTACTAGGTACTAGGCAGCCCTGCCGCCCTAGGATACTCATAAGTGTTTAGGTAAGAGTGCCACGTAGGTGGAGCTTTTAAATGCCCTAAGCATAAAACAACGTTTACCTATTCGTTCGGGCGAATGAAACGTCTAAAAACTAAAAAGGCTTTTAGTTTTAATCTTTGGTATTTTGGTATTTGGTATTGACCAATACCTATACATACGCTGCAACGTTTATAGCCTTAATTTTATCACCGATGAATCACAAATGATATCTATGAAACTACGAGCAGATGTAGGTATCTCAATTTGTAATCATCACTACGTCTGAGCAAAACGGTGTGACGCACACGCGTTTCTCATTCCTCGATTTTGTGTGTATGAGTGTGTGGCGTTCCAGTCAGACTTGCGGTTTGTTGTGGGCGGAAGAAAGGCGGCCTCGGGGTTTATCTTCCCGGCCGAGCGCTGGATGGGACAGATCGCAGTGAACTCTGGAAGAGCACGGACAGGACCGGTCCTGAGTATTGTGTCAGCGCAATCATCTCAGAGAGCCGAGAGGTCCTGCTTGTGCGAGCGAAACTGTTCCTTTGCTAGCAACGCGTCAAATATCCAGTCAAGCAGACTTCATCGTCCATCTAGTTACAATACCGTGCTGACTGCTGATAAATCCTAACGCAAACTAAACGAACCAGACAGAAGAGCATTTCAGTGTCATTGAAGAACTCGGCGTTCCTTCTGCTTCATCTGCCACATCACCATGTTCATGTCAACCGGCTCAATCTTCTACCGTACTCTGGATGAGCTGCCCACGCTACCAGACGCAGAAAACGGTACTCTCAACAAACCGGCCCCCTCCGATGGCAAAAACAATCCAGGCTGCCACGAAGACGGGCCAGATCGAGGTAAGAAATGCGTCAAGGCAGACGAACTGAAGGCCAGAGAGGCCTGCTCGGTTCACTCCGGAGGCCGGGCTTCCAGGTGGCGCCTTCCAGCCCGCTACCGAGTCATGCTGCTCCTCGTCTGGGGCTTCGCCGTCCAAATGGCCCTGAGAGTCGTCCTCAACGTGACCATCATCGCCATGGAGACGCCGGCCGAGCTGACGCCGTCGAACATCTCTGGGGCACTTCGAGTGCCTCTCATTACAACCACCGTCATCCGTCCTGCTCTGCCCTGGGAGGCGGTGCTGCCGCTCAGTGTGGACGCGAGGTGGACGGAGATGACTTCCAACGCCGCGGACTCTCCCTTCAGTGCTAAGCTGCTGGTGAACACAGAGGAGTCTGAGGAGGTGCTGGTGTCGACGGAGACGAATCAGACGGTCGGCACCGGAGGAAGTCTGCAGCTGGATAGTCTCAGTCGCGGCCTGGTTCTCTCCTCCTTCTACTGGGGCTACATGGTGTCTCAGGTGCCCGGTGGTCGCCTGGCCGACCGGTTCGGCGCCCGGCGTGTGTTGGCTGTCTCTCTGGGCATCACCAGCCTGCTGGCACTGCTGCTGCCGGTGGCCGCTCAGGCCGGCGCTACTGGGGTCATCGCGGTACGGCTGCTGCAGGGACTGGCCACGGGCCCGGTGCTGCCGAGTCTGTTCCCGCTGCTGGCGCGCTGGCTGCCGGCCGACGAGCGGCAGACGGCGTGCGCGCTCATCACGGCTGCCCAGCTGCTGGCCGTGGCCGCCATCAGCCCGGCGGCTGCCTCACTCAGCGTGGCGCTCGGCTGGCAGAGCGTGTTCTACGTCACCGGCGGCATCGGCATGCTGTGGCTGCTCGTCTGGTGGCTCTGCATGTACGACTCGCCGGCAGAACACCCGGCAGCGTGTGAGTGCGAGCTGCGGAGGATCGGAGTGTCGGCCTCGCTGCCGGCCTCCTCCGCCACGCCGCCGTACTGCGCTATCCTCTGCTCGGCACCAGTCTGGGCCATCGTCATCTGTGAGGCGGCCAACATGTGGGGCCAGCAGCTGCTGGTGACGCTGGTGCCTCTCTACCTGAAGGACGCAGTCGGTCTGGACCTGCACACTAGTGGAATTCTCAGCGGTGTACCGCACATCGGACGCGCACTGCTCGGTCTCCTGCTGGGGCTGAACGGCGACCTGGCGCTGCGCCGCGGCTGGCTGAAGCCACTGGCGCTTCGTCGACTGGCCACGGTAGCCAGCTGCGGAGGCGTCAGCGTCTGTCTGCTCTCCCTGCCGCTGGTCGCCCACCTGCCGCCCGCGGTGACGGCGGCGCTCTTCTGCCTGGCCGGTCTGGCCACGGCCTTTACGACCGTCGGACACCCGCTCAGCACCATCGACGTGTCTCCGACATTCTGCGGCACCGTGTTTGGGCTGGCCAACACGGCTGGCGGCGCTGCCTCGCTGCTCAGCCCGCTGGCGGCCGGCGCTATCCTGGATGGCTCCACGGGCGCCGAGTCGCTGGCTGGCTGGCGAATCGTCTTCTGGCTCGCTGCCGCAGTGTTTATCCTTGGAATGGTCGCCTTCCTCATCATGGCCTCGGGTGACCGGCAGCCATGGGATGCCGAAGCCGACAGCTCGCAGGAGAAACAGCCGATCGTCGAGACGGCCACCGTAGACGGGGTCGAGAAGGTGGCCGAGAAATGTTAATAGGGTCCACAAAACGAAAATAATGAACATCGCAGAACGACACTTGCGCTATGTCGCATGTGTTCGAAGACAAATACCTGCTACCTACTAATGCGTTATGCCTATCATGATCGTGGTCCATGACCGTAGCTCGATGAATGAATCGCATGTGTACGTACAAATGTCTGGTTAGAACTTCACTTGCTTTCGATCGACAATCCTTTATGATTATATCTGACCCAAATTGGCATATTTTCTATGATGTGAAATGTAATATACCTAATAAAATAAAATAGGTATTCTTGTCACTCTCCTTTGGAACACTATTTACTTACCTTTCATAGACCTTTTTTAAATTACTGACGGCATTTTATAAGATGAGCGTCAGAAAGACAGCATTTGCGTCATATTTGTAATTTAATAATTATTTCAGCCGTGTGGCGAAATCGGCGAAATCTGTGGCGATTGGCGAAATCACTTTCAAGCAAGGGGGCGCACGTGGTTAATTTGTTTTAGGAAGGAGGGCGTTGATATTAAGTTGTTTTCGGCGGTTGCACTTTTGACATATAAACGTCAAGTTCAGTGTATTTTATCAAAACACACAACAGTAAGTATCGCGATTTTCCCTCTCACCTCACTGCCGACGCTTCCGGCAAATCGCGACCCACGTGCAGCGGTTCTCGCAGCCTTTATTCGTAATGAATATCATACAGTGTTAAATTCATTATTTTCATTTATCAGAAATGATAAGAGGCATGCGAATCAACTGGTCGTCTCCTACCAAATGATTTAACCATTTACATCATCAACAATGAAAATTTGATGCCACTACCTTGCGGTTCCGTTGTCGCCATCCCCAGCCTAAATGTCTTCAAAGCCGGGATAGAGAAGTTTCAGTGCAAGCCGCAATAGGCCAATTACAGCTGAATTATTGCATGAATAAATTTAATTCATTTACGGTCTGAGAGGCCGAAGGCCTTATTTAATGACAATGAGGCTCTGATTCTTTTCACTCATTTTTTTTTTTTTGCAGCAAAAGCTGCACCTAAAGCATGTACACACACAGTGCACTCTGGTCGGCAGTGGTTGAGGCTGCACCATATGCACACCACTGAACCCATCACCATCCTCTAGAAAAGTTGATGCAACAGATGAGTGCATGCGTCCAACTTTGCTCAAAAAGTTCATCTTCATAGCCCGTACTGTTCCTGAGCAACAGTCTGTTTTTGTCTTTCCTAATGTTTACCCCGTGGTGCACATGAGCACACGCCAAGGGTGCACCCCCAGCCGCATCATGCTCAAAATTTAAGACGAGCTATGTTGTCACCGACATGACCCACACACCCTGACAATTTCACCTCCACAGGTCAACTGACATCGCCACAGTAAGCATTACGAAAGTGTCAAGACGCAAACGGTGTAGGCAGGGAACTTTTTGTTATTTCTATTTACTGATCTGCCTAGGTCAGCACATTTTTCACACATTTTTCAAATATCCAACAGGTTATTCCAATAACAATAATCCAACAGTAATTTGCATTCTATCACTCCTCTCTGTCTAAAAAAAATGAAAAGTAACAATAACAGGCAGTTATGTAAGTAGTTATAAATGTTGCCAAAAGTTGAACATTTAGATCCCTCCCCCACCTGTCTTACTGCACCTTGCCCACTCTCTACTCAACAGCTCTCAGCCCCAACAGTGTGGGAGGCAGTCACCAGTATAGATCCCCTCCCCCTCCTTCTGTCTTACAGCACCTCACCCACTCTCTCCTCTGACAGCTCTCAGCCCCAGCGGTGATGGAGGCAGCCGCGGGGGAGGAGTTCGTACGCCGGCTGCGCGGCCTCATCGAGCCAGACGCCCAGCTCCAGCGCGATGGCCTGGCCTACCTGGACAGTCTGAAGGCCTCTGACGCCGGCTGGCGGCTCTGCGTGGACGCGCTGCTCTCACCGTCATTGGACGCTGAGGAGCACGTGCAGTTTTATTGTCTCCAGGCGGTGGAACACTTTGTGAAGACCCGCTACCCGGCCGAGGCGGACGTGGCGTCGCCTCTGGTGCGGCACTTTATCAATGGATGGGTGCAGCGGCAGGTGAGAAGGCTGGAGGGGAACGGTGGTCAAAAGACAGTCATAAGGCCAGATGGCTCACTCATAATAAGCTCTACTGGATGCCTGGGCTGGACATGACATTGTGGTGTCAGTGGATGCTAGAAGCCTCAGAGGAATGTATTCGTTTACATATTATAGTTTTATGGTTGAGTATCTAGGCATATGATGAACCGCTGTGCAAAATGTTTGACGTCGTATCAAACCTTACGCGCTTTACGACAGCAACTCGGTCTTGCCCGTTTCGACCTGACCGATCCACCAACCTGTCCCGCCGCAGTGTAAGCTGGCCGGCGCGGGCGCCAAGACCTACTTGCGGAACAAGGCGGCGCAGGTGTTCTCCCTGGTGTTCGTCACCGACTTCCCCGACCGGTGGCCGACGTTCCTGCTGGACCTGATGGCGCTCACCCAGCTGGGGCCGCCGGCTGTGGATGCGTTCCTCAGGACACTGCTCCAGATCGACCAGGAGGTACGGAGAGGGGACGGATGGGGTGCAGGGGAAGGAGCTTCTGTGGAGTGGGTAAAGGATTTCGTGTTCGCAGCAGGTGGTCGAGTGCAGTCTTATAGTGTAGGTTGTCATTTTTAGAGCTGGTGATAAGCTTCCGGTTGGACACGTGTTACCGGTTCAATATTATGCCAGAGACATGTTTGTGAGAAGCTGTTTGTCTCCAATTTTTTTTTATGACCTGTGACCATCCCAGCTCCCTCCTTTTAACCCCTCAGATCGTGGACCGTGACGTGGTGCACTCGGAGGCCGAGGCGCGGCGCAACACGCGCATCCGTGACGCCATGCGTGAGAAGTGCGTGCCACAGCTGGTGGAGGCGTGGCTGGCCACGCTGAACACTTACGCCGGCTCGCAGCCGCAGCTGGCCTGCATGTGTCTGGAGGCGGTCGGCAAATACGTCTCCTGGATAGACATTGGACTGGTGAGAGGATGAGTCCATGGGCAGCGTGAGCAGGTGAAGGAGTGGAGGATAGGCGGAGAGGATCAGTGTAGACCATGTAGGGAGGTAGATTTGCAAATGACCTTTTTGTCTGCCGAAGGTTTCATTGTAGCCTATAACCCTCGTCAGTTGGCACATGATCACCCTGATTAGCTTGTCATTTGTCAAACTGCGACTGAAGAAATGTGCAAAAAACCGGTCAAATTCCAATCCCATGTTTTAACGATTGCTTTTATGAAATATTTGCTTTCCGCAACCGTCCTAGTTTCGGTAGAGTTGGTATGTAATAACAGCGTGGGTATCACTAAATGCATCAAGTCGCTGACTGTTGCCTCCTCTCCGCCGTTTCCCCTACGTCCACCCAGGTGGCCAACAACAGCTTCGTCTCGGTGCTGGTGACGCTGCTGGGCCTGGTGGACGTCCGCGAGGCGGCCGCAGAGTGCCTGCACGACATCTGCCACAAGGGCATGGAGCCGCTCAGCAAGGTGCAGCTGGTCGAGTCGCTGTTTGGCGTGCTCGAGCAGGCGTCAGTGTTCGCGCTGCTCGATAATGTTAACGACCAGGTGAGTCATAGTGAGCGTGGGTGGGTGTCGAATCGATGTACTAACGTGCGTAATATATTTTGTGATTACGTATCGTGACATGGGTTGTGATGGCATGTCGCGAATGCACATGACCCACTCATGTTGTTGATAAGGTGCCTACATGTTTTATGTCGACGGCTCGTGTTTTTTTCCTCTGATACCGATATTTATTCTTAGGAATGGCCTATGTGTTTTAGATAAATGTTGTTTTTTCTTCTGGTCTCCCACAAAATATCCCGGATTGCATCCAGTGTTTTGTAACAGTATCCGCCCCACGACTGCCCAACTTGACCTGCGTTGACCCCACCCATCTCACAGACGCCGGCCGAAGACGTGGACTACCTCTGTAAGCTTGGTAAGCTGCTGAACGGCATGGGAACAGAACTGGTGCTTTGCTACCACAAACTGGCCAAGACCGGGCCGGGTGCGACAGTCGCAGTCGAGGCCGCTATAGCGGCTAAGATGGGCCGCATGCTGGCCTTCCTGAACTGCGAGTATGACGATCCGTCTCGCAGCGTCATTGACTTCGCCAGGGATTATGTGCAGGTGAGCACGCACGGATTATTGTGATTGGGGTTAACCGTAGTCGGTAGGTAACAAATAGCAGACTAGTCTACAGGACTTATCATTCGTCAGATTGCCAAGAAGTATATCGTGGCCTGTTAATAACCTTTTTTAAACAGACTATTAGAATATCTTACCAGTTTGAAAGCAATACCAAGTCGAGTGCCGGTGTTTCTGGTGTTTCTGGGATGACCCCTGCTTTTCAATGGCATTGCACGACGTACTATCACCTTTATTTGTTTTGTTTTTGCTTTGACGCGTCGTGCCGCTGCAGATGCTGAAGACCAAGCCGATGCTGGCCGAGGCGGAGACCGCACACGTCCGGGACATGGTGTATGTCATCATCCACAAGCTCAAGTACGACGACGAGTACGACTTCCAGGCGCTCGGGGAGGACGAGGCCATGTTCCAGGAGTACAGGTATGGTGCAGGCGCGTCGGTCTGGTAATGGGTCTTTGTGCTGGGAGGGAGAGGCTGCTCCTAGCCATTGGGCGTCTGTGTTTTCGTGTAAAAGCGTCCCTGAAAGGCCATGATTTTCGCTACAAGATACTTTTAAGTTTTAAGCGAGTTTTGCCTTCGCGTATTTGACCGAAAAGATGGATTTTACGATTTGTGTTCGTCCATGGCTGTCTTCAGAGTCCGGCGCAGTTTTCTCAAACATGTCCCAATCTCCATCAGTCCCATCGTTGCGTCTCATTTTATCTAGCTCCGATGCTGGAGTGGCTATAGCTATAGAGGTGCTCCATCGTACCACTGCACTGTTCTCTGAGTTTTGACGTCTATATCTCTTCGTCACCTCCTTCAGGAAGCGGCTGAAGGTGCTGTATGGTAACCTCGCTGCCGTGGACCGGGAGCTGGTGCTCCACATCACGCAGCAGTACATCACGGCCACACTGGACGGATGGCGGCAGCTGCCCATGAAAGACGTCGAGGCGGCCATCACAATGCTCTACATGCTCGGGGAGGCACTGCCTACGCCAGCGGCTGGAAACTTCTTTTCAGAGGACCTGGTAAGGGAGTGGTTAGATATTCTGTTCACCGTCAGTTAGTAAACGGCGGACGAGAACTCGTCAGGAGCAGGGAATTGATGGCTCTTGGGAGTGGGGGTGGGGGAGCGTTATTTGTTTTGGCAGGGCATGGAGAGCTTGTTACTTATGCGCCGCTCGAAGTGATATCCTGCTTGATAAAAAAGCGGTGTTTGGTTTAATTTCATAATTTATTCGTGATCGGACCACTGTGCTGTCAAACAAGCTCACTATTTTGTGATTGGGACTGTGGTTTAAATCTTACAATTTGTAATGATCAAGTTCTTCGAATTCTTCTTCGGTACTGATGAGTCTCCCAGTATTTTCACTGACAACCTTGCCTGTGCCCAGGTCAAGGTGACGCTGCTGCAGACGATGATGCGCCAGCTGGTGACCTCCGACGTCGTCTCCTACCCCCACCACATCGTGCCGTTCCAGTACTTCGAGACCATCTCCCGATACGAAAAGTTCTTCACCGTCGAGACCAGCTATCTGCCGCAGGTGGGTGCGGTTTGACCGCGTGCCGTCATCCCTAGACGGCTGGTGACGAGAATTCGGAACAAAGCTTGCTCCACTGACCTGCAATTACTTGTCTCAGACGAGATACATGTCTTCAGAATTTCCATTTTGTTTTGTATTATGATATACCCTGATTGGGAAGAACTTTTCATTTAAGTTCGCCGGCAATTTCCAAACACTTTCCCAAGATCGGCGTTTCCGAGTGTTTTCGTGATTTCCACATTCATCATCGAATCTTCAGTTTTGTGTCTCTGCGAAAGCTGACATATAGGTTCCGTTTTCTTACAGGTTCTGTCCGCTTTCCTGGATAAGCGTGGCATGAACCACCCAAACGAGCGGAACCGGGCACGGGCCGTCTACCTGTTCTCGCGATTCATCAAATGCCTCAAGTGAGTGTCTCCAATCGCAGTGGTCTGTCCCCTTTTCCAGTTCAGCCCCTGAATATAAACGCAATACTTTTTTACCGCCTTCTTATGAAAGTTGATGGCTCAACGCAATGAGTAAAGTGCTCGCAACGACGTCAGTCAAATACGGACGTTATGTCTTGGAGTGATTAATTTGGTCTATCATTGTACACCATTTACTGTTTAGCCGTTCATGATCGTCCAATAGATTCCCGAATCCTGATTGCGAGTGACTGATTTCTCCGTATTCACCTCCCCAGAACTCAGATGGGCCCGTTCACGGACACTATCCTGGGTCAGATCGGCGACCTCCTCTCGCTAGAGCCGTCGGAGACCACGCTGCTGAATCGTGAGGACCAGCTGTACCTGTTCGAGACCGTCTCGGTGCTCATTATTTCCGCGCCGGCTGATAACAAGGTAAGACCGATTAGGATATGAGGACAGTCCGTGGAGGTCTGAGGAGGGAAACACCTCTCGCCCTGATGAAACGGTTGGTTTGTGGCGTCTCTTGGGTGGACTGGGAGAGAACTACACTTATACCTTGTTACCAAATTTGGTGGCAAATGGTTTCCAAACGATTTTAGATCTTTCGGCGGCAATTTTTGAAGATTTCGTCCAAATGTAAGATCTCAGTCGTTCAGTTTGACGTGCTCATAGTGGTAATCGTCTCACGAGGCTGCGCTCTAACCTTCCTTACCACCCCTCTACCCCTTTCAGCACAAGTGCGCGCAGTTGGAGCGTCTGTTGGGCCCGGTGGTGGGCCAGGTGACGACGCTGGCCGCCCAGCTGGAGGCCGCTCCGGAGGGCTCGCCCGAGGCCGAGCGACTGCAGAAGGCCGCCCGGCACGCTGTAGCCGTCACGGCCCGCACCACCAAGGCGTTCTCGGCCGGCCAGACGATGAAGCTGATTGGCTGCGTGCAGCTGTACCTGCAGGCGCTGCAGATCTTCCTCGGCACGCTGCAGGTTCGTATATCAGCGAGGGGTTGGGGTTAGGCAAAAGGAAAGGGCGTTACACTCTGCTGTGGTGTGCATTGGTTTTGATGAGGGCCGGTAACGTTTGGTAACGATTAAGACGTCCGGCAGTTGCTGCTGATCTAGCGAGTGCGACGTCAAACTCATGTCTTCGGCTGATGTACTAGGTAGGTTCTCTTTTATAATCGTGTTCATAACATTAACATTGCATTCCAACAACATACACTGCTATTGTTTGCACAGGGCCGCCGGCAGTACCTGCTGCTACAGTCCGGCGTGGTCTTTTACTGTATGCCTGGCCTATTCAAATACATTAGCCAGAGGGGTGTGGTAATGACTGGTGTAAGCAAATTGACCACGGTCAAAAATGCATTACCAGAATGCACTAAAGCCAACATTTTGGGATGGTCTCGTTCCTTTAGTCGGCTAAGAGCTTCAGTCCAGAAAATAAATTTATCGTTGGCATACAGTTAAAATACATACCAAACTCGGCCGGTGATAAATTTTCAAGACCTCAGTCCTTACTGATTTTTGAACTCGGCCTTCGGCCTCGTTCAAAAATCCAGTAAGGACCTCGGTCTTGAAAATTTATTTACACCGGCCTCGTTCAGTATTATATAATACCCAATACTGAACGAGGCCGGTGTAAATAAATTTTCAAGACCGAGGTCCTTACTGGATTTTTGAGCGAGGCCGAAGGCCGAGTTCAAAAATCAGTAAGGACTGAGGTCTTGAAAATTTATCACCGGCCGAGTTTGGTATGTATTTTACTGTATGCCAACGATAAAATAATTGTCTAGACCGAAGCTCTTAGCCATTTTTTGAACGAGGCCATCCCAAAATGTTGACTTGGTAATTCGTTTTTGACCGTGGTCACTTTGCTTACACCAGTTATTACCACACCCCTCAGGCTAATGTAATTGAATAGGCCAGGCATACAGTAAAACTATGACCAAGAAACTGTCGGTGTCAAAATGCCATGTTATTTGATAGGCCGGGCAGGAAACAAAAGTTTACTGCCCGAGTTTACTGCCCAGGGCAATGACCTCTAAACTACAGTTTATCGCATTAGTCCAGAGGTATAATTGACAGGGAATGTATAATTGACATCATTATTGCATGATATTTGCCGCGTAAAATTAGAAAACTAACATTTTTGGGTAAATATCTGCTCTGCTTATCAAGGGTTTTGAAATATTTTGTATTGGTTACAAAGCCGAAATTATGGTAAGATATAGGTACGCCTATTAATCGAAATCCGTTATCGCTTGTTGTCTTATCTTCGTTTGATATGTCCACTGATACCTACCTTGGGCCTAAGTTAATGCGTTTATTTGGCAGTTGTAGTCCTTTCCTCGAAACAAACATGTAAAATATGGAAAATATAATGTATTTAACGAACGTTTAGCCATAGGGCATATCAACGAAGTACGATTACATAAATGAAGCAAAGATTCTTGCAAGAGCACTGGGAAAATTCACGTTTAATCACTAGGAATATTATACCTTCTTCTTGTTCTTATGTCGTGGCAAATCATTCAATGTTCCTTGGATATCTAATTGTTGTGCCATTCTGAGTTGATATTTTCAGACGTGATTCTTTTTGAAGTAAGGTATTTTGATGCATTTTCTTCTATAAATTTCCTTTAAGGCTTTATCCACAGCAGTAGCGCAATCACTGTTAGGAAAATATGGACAAAACAATTGTATAAGTGTCACCAAAACCTGTCGAAACTAACCTAGCTATGCGGCATGTAGGAAAAATCTTACTGACCTCAGCCGTACGAAATTATTTGGAAACTCGGCTTGCAAAATTTGACTCCGGCCCTCGTGCTTCGCACTCGGGCCTACGTCAATTTTGCAAACCTCGTTTCCAAATAATTTCGTCGGCCCGGTCAGTAATATATATGTCTGCATGTTTGCACACAGGGCCGCCGTCAGTACCCGCTGCTCCAGTCCGGCGTAGTGCAGTACCTGCACCGATTAGTCGTCTGTCTGGAGGAGGAGGTACTGCCGTTCATCCCCGCTGCCTCCGAGGCGCTCCTGCGCTCCGCTGACGTCAAGAAGGTGCAGGAGTACCTGCCGCTCATCGGGCAGGTCGTGGCCAAGTATAAGGTGAGAACAAGACGAGTGAGTTTTATTATTAGTTAGGTGTGATGATTAGATAAAAAGTGTCTTTATTGAGCAGCTGCTGTCGCAGCTTCTTCTTGCCGCGAGCGAAAATCTTAGAAAATGCTAGACTACCGCTTTTTATTTGCCGTGACAGAAATGGTAGGTAGTCAGGTAGCTGGTTTGCGCAACTCGTTAGACATGTTGTTTCCTACGATTGTATGAATTATTTGTATCATAAATTTCCTGTTTGTTTGCTGGCGTCTGCATTTTCTGTGGTGTGGCACTCCTTCGCGTGTCCGACGGCTGGGATTAGTGCGGCTCTGTCAGATCAGCTGTCCTGGCTGTTACAGAAGGAGGTGGTGCCATTCCTCACCCGCGCCTTCATGCCCATCGTGGAGACCATCTTCGCCGGCCTGCGTCAGCCCGTGGACGAGGACGATGAAGTGGTGAGTGTAACAACCTGGTGCATATGTGTAAAGTGAGGTGCGGTGTACCTTCAGATAATTTTGATAATGATGATTTGGGCGGCCATTGTCTTAGACGCACCGCGAGGGTCGTTGGCACGCGACGGGGAACGACTAAATCAGTCAGTCGACGCTGCAGGGGCTACCTGAGATTTATAGCGCGGCGGTTGTATGTGCCTCCTCAATTACAGATATCCACATGTATTCCCTACCATTTCTCTCCCAGTCTATGTCTCGTTCCACATCGAACGCATTATCACTCCTGTCTCGTGTCCCTGCAGGCGAAGCGGGACCGTCAGACGCTGGAGCGGTGCTACTTCCTCTTCCTGGCTACGCTGGTGTCTAACGGGGTGATGGAGGTGCTGTCTCAGCAGCAGCCGCAGCACCTGAACACGGTGCTGCTGTCGGTAGCTCAGGGAGCCGTCGAACTCACCGACCCCGTGGTAAGGGCGGCTGGGCGTCACGCTTGGGATTGAGTAGATTGGCGTCAACGAAAGAACTGGTGTCGGCTGTCGAAAGGCCATTGGCTTGAAATTATCATTGATGCACGCGTCTGGTAAAGTCGTGCCAACAAACGGATTTTGTTTCCATCGGGCATTCCTGTCGACTGGGAAATAAATTAATGCCAACTACACATTTCAACCACGTTGTAGTTAGGTCTTTCTTATGAACATTGTAATTTTTTTTCGATGCTGTTTTTTTTGGGGGGGGATATCACAGTTTTCTCGTTAAACTTTCCGTTCTAACTCTGTTTTTTCCGTTTTGCAGGCACAGCGGTCGTGTTTCACAGTATTACGGCGGGTAACTGAAGCGTGGGGTCGGGACGGGCCACCCCAGTTCGCCCAGTTCCTCTATGAGCACGTGGTGCCCGCCTGCTTCCTGGCTCCTCTGCGGACCACGTTCGATCTCTCGGACGCCCAGACCATGCAGGCGTTACAGGAGAGCTCGCTTTGTCTGCGGTCCGTCTATGAACAGCGGGTGAGTCGGGTGGCGGCCGCGGCCGAGAGGGGAATTCAGTGAACTAATGGGATGGGATAATGATCGTCCGGCTTGACGACATAGTCGGGGATTCTGGTCTCTCCTGCTGCCGCTTATGCCGCTTATGTGACTGGTTGTAATATTGGTGTCTGTATTAATTTTGTTTTGCTGGTTTTGAGCTGCGGTGTCTTTTGACTTATATAAATGTACCGTATGTTTATACTGAGCTGCCACCATGCAGTGAAGTCTTCGTTATCTTGCCATGACTCAATGAGTCTCTCTCCTCCCAGCACCACATCACTACTCATTCTGACCTCTCACTGCGTTCAATGTCACAGGGCGAGGAGCTCATCAACTACCTGCAGTCGCAGTACATGCCCAAGCTGGATATTGAGCCGGAGACCATCCAGAGGTTCTGCCAGGCGCTCCGCTCCGACTCGAAAATGTTTAGGAATTACACCAAGGTGAGTCTGGATGACGGTCGTATTGGTGCTGGAATGAGTGGATTGATCAGAAGTGAGTCTTGGGACAGTTTTTTTTTTTGCACACATTGGACGCATAATGGGCGTTGCTTTCCTTATATTTAAGAATGTCATTATGATCTTTCCATTCTCAACTCTTCTGTGCATTGGAAGTTGATATCGGTGTTCTTTAAGATGCTGGTATTTTCTACGTAGTATTCGTTTTGCATCACATTGGGTTATTATGTCATGAAATAGCCGCTGACAGTGGCCTCTGCGTGTGTTTCAGCTGTTTTTCCGCCAAGCTCGGTCATGACCTACCGCCGCGTCTCGGGTTTAGTTAGTTTTCACCGCCGCCTCTCGGGGGAGAGCGGCAGAGGAATGTCTGTGATAGAGCCGCCGGTGAGCCGTGGTGGGCCGGGGTGGTGCCTGCCTGCCGGTCGCTGGACGGTGCCGGTCCCTGAGACCCGTGAAAGGTCCGTAGTGGCTGGTGTAATCGGCTCCATCAGGGAAGACCGTTGAGCTGGACAAACCGCTGTCGAAGTGATCCACCTGACTGCCCCGCTGAGTTACTGTTACCGTGCCTAAGTGAGCGTATGATGTGTGTGGGGCAGTGGCAAATGATTCTGAAACGCCTTCGGAGAGCTTCAGTCACTGCTGCGTTGCGACTTTGGGAGAGTCACTGCTCATGGCATGCATAATAGCATGGTGCGCGCTTTAGGCATGCAATGGAGCGGTTGTCACTCGCCTGTGAAAGCCGCTTTCTTAGCGTTGTCAGCCAGTTACACACCACTCCTGGTGTCGAACACCTGCCGAAGCTGGTGAAGTATCGACTGTTATAACAGCGTGCGTGAAGCTGCCAAAAAAGTCAGTATTTCGGCCTGTCTGCCGAGCTTTCCAAGCTGCACCTCGTGCGCTGTCTGCTGGGAGGAGTGTACGTTTTGGCATGGATCTGAACTGGGGAAACCGCAGGCAATTATCTTTCATCGGCCCCCGTTCTCGGTATAACCGAGGGGGTCGCACAGAAGGTGTCATGTGTCAACATAGGCGCCGCAGTTTGACACACATTTGCCAGTTTGAACGGCAGCACGCTGGCCTTTCCGCGCACGGAGTGGTCCCATGTGTGTTTGGTGCCGTATCTACTCTAATGGGTCACGTTTGGGGTGGCCTTTGTTATAGCGAGCGAACGACACCGTTTCACCTTCCAAACGAAAGATGCCGACTCTTGCGATGCCGGGACGAGTGTTCTTGATTTACCTGTGTAACATGCAGTTTGTGTGGGCGCTGCGTACCGGCCGTGGTTGAAATGGCGTCACATCCATGTTGCCATGGAGACGAGAACGCCGCTGAGTATGAACAGCGTCCGCACAGCTGTGAGGCTGTATCTACTGTTGGGTGGAAAGCAGCGGAGGCCAGGGGGTCCCCACCGCTTGGTGTGCCTGTATTTATCGAGCGTCATTATATTGGGAATCTTTGTTTTTCCAGAACTCCCCAGCTTTGTTGTCATGGAGGAACAATCAACTGTTTTGCTCATACGAGGTTAACCGCAACTGGTTTGTGAATATGCTAATACATTCTGACTGAGTCGGGTAACATGCGTTTGTAACACCTTTCATACTAGCCACCCGATGACTACGCTCTTTGTAAGGTGTGTAACAAATATTGCAAACCATACTCATCAGCTTACGCTAAATCACCTGAACAGACGACCAAACAATGACTGATAATTGAATTCATAATGCCGTTGCTGTTCCATATTTCTTATTCTCGTTATACCATGGGTCCGTGACTAGTACTACACTGTTCCGAAGGGGGTGGCTCGTGTTATCTCTGATCTACAGTTACCTGAAGTGAGTGGCCCAGCTCTTTCAACCATGGCGCAACCCGGCGACATTCTTAGCACACTGGGCCATCGCAAACACCAGACAAGCACCGTTAGGCCTCCCCGTGCCTTATCACAGTCCCTGTCCGTGCCTGATTGTCCCAGCGTCGCTAGCCGTTAGTCATAAAACGTCAAACCACTTCTGTCTACCTCAGAAGCATCCAGCGAACGATGGGTGCCTGTTGTCAGTCTCGCGATTCGCGCTACGCCGAGCGGCGCGGACGGTCGGCGGCGATGGTGGCTGCTGATGGTGATCCCTCCCGCGCTCCGCTGTCTCCAAACGGGACGGTGACCGGAGCCGGCGGCACGAGGACTGAGTGGTCCTGCTGGTCCCCGCTGGGATCCCTCCGTCGATCGAGACGGACCAGTGGCGGGTCGTCGGCGGTCCGGGAGACGACAGGGTCCGGAAGGCTCCGGAGAAGTGTCTCAGGAGGACGACGGCGTGACTCTGCTCCCAGGCGGGCCGCAGGTGACGGAGACACCACTCGACAGACAATGGCGGTCACCGCACCAGAAACTGGACAGGAGCTGAGGCGGCGCTTTTGCAGCAGCTCGCGGAAACGACCTGAAGGGACCGCGACGGGCCAAGAGAGCGAGAGCACAAATCAGAACAACGCAGGAACTGCCGAAACGATGGACATCTCATCACCAGGCGAAGTCGAGTTCTCTGACACAAAAGACGCACTAGAGTCGCTTAACTCAAAGGACGAGTCGTACGACTCTCGTGACTCAGGTGACTCTGGCATCCAGGAGGACGTCGAACTGGAGTCGGAGGATGGATGGACGGTACGAGACGGCGCCGGGCGTGACCACGTGGTCGTGCCCTTCGATCCGTCTGAGCTACGAGGTCACTGCCGTGCCCTCGACTCGGGAGCCGTACGCGTCGGAGAAGGTCGGTTCGCGCTGCCTCGACATGGTCTGATGAGCCTGCCAAGCTACTCGGCGCCCCGTACAATTCGTCCTGGAGAGCTGGTGGTCTGTTCTGTGCCGAAGAGTGGAACCACCTGGACCTTGGAAATGGCCTGGCTGGTGGCGAACGACTGCGACTTTGAGGGCGCTCGCTCGCGGCTGGACCAGAATCGATACACGGAAGTGGGAAATCTGTTCTATCTGGGTCTGACGCCGGCCTTTCTCCGCGAGTACGTGCCCCTGGTGATGACTCGGCTGAGGAAGCTGGCTGGACTGGTTCACCTGCTGTACTTGATGTTGCGCAGCCTTTGGCAGTCAGTGGGTCTCGTCAAGACGCACGTGCCCCTCTCACTGCTGCCACCGGACCTGCTCGAGACCAACAAGGTCATATACGTCACTCGCAACCCCAAGGACGCACTGGTGTCCTACTACCATCACTTTTCTCGATGCCGTGTGGTCAAGTACTCTGGCTCCATGGACGATCTCGCCGAGGATTACATGGCCGGTCGACTGCCCGGCCTGCCCTTCTTCTCGCACGTGCTGGAAGCGTGGAGGCAGCGGCATCACCCCAACATGCTGTTCCTCTTCTACGAGGATATGAAGCGTGACATGCCTGGTACACTTCGCCGCGTGGCTGACTTCCTCGGCAAGACACTATCTACCGAGCAAGTGGAGAAGCTGTGTCATCACCTCGACTTCAAGCAAATGAAGAACAACGAACACGCCAATTCACTCATGTACCAGAAGGCAGGTATTCTGGAAATGTCTTCGTTCATTAGAGAGGGCCAGGTGGGAAAATGGCGGCAGCATGTCTCGCCGGAGGTGGACCGACGACTGAACGAGTGGATTCGCCGCTCGGTGGCCGGCACTGGACTTAGCTACGAGGGAGTTCAGTAACAGTTCGACTCTCACAGCTGCTTCTTAGACACTTGATCACTCCATTCCTTGCGGAGCGTCAGCTGAGAGAGACCAACTCCGCGCGCCTACCCGGCACGATACGGACAGGAAAGCTATCAGTAGAATTAGAAAAAGCAACATACACGAAACCGTCTTGGATTCAAGATATATAACCAGGATGCTTCTCGTTCTATGATGGTTTTTATTAATAAACGTTCTAACCATACACACGCACACAAGCGATATGCAATATGCATACGCTGTAACGATACCAAAACGGTCTGAGAAGAATGGGACCTTGGTCTTGGAGACGGACTAGGAATAATCGACAAACAAGATAATCGGCAAACCCCTGAATTGGCACTGAGAACCGCATGTGGCTAACAGTTCCCTGCGTGCGTGTAATGGAACCAACAGCATCATGAACAACGGGCTTGAAACTACACTTCTTCATATCGACTTACATCACAGCTGCGAATGACAAATCCCAAACAAAATACGCTTCCATTAGCAGCGGCCAGCGACTCGCCGAGTTGTCTCACGTGTTCTCCGCTACCTATTGTCTTTACCACTGAGGTCACATGGGTCAAGTTCGCGGTCAGCTCCCGGCGGCGGTCCTCAGGTCTGCCCTGATCTGCTCGGACACCGCCCGACCGTGTATCGCCGCGCTGTTGGTACGTGTTTTACCAGGCCGGTGGTCGGCTCCCACCGCCTCCGAGACGCTGCTGAACCCGTCGGCCCTGAGAAAAGGACAATATGTCAGGTAAAGTCAGATCAAGTCATGTCGGACAAGTCCAGCCAGGACGATGTGTACATACAGGGCTAGTATATCCGTGCTAAACAGCATAACCTAACGGCAGGCAGACAATAGGTATGACAAAACATCGTTATTGCTACAACATAGGAATACAAAAGTCGACGAAAAAATAAAGATATCGTAGACCATATGATAGACATACGACTCAGTAAAACGCTATTGAGTCGCCCATGAGGAATAACAGACATTTAGGCAGGGTAGTCAGCAATCAATTTTCCAAAATTCCAAACAGTTATAAAGAAACATAAAACACCTCCACAAACTCTCCTGTCACGCCGGCGCCCGGCGACTTACGTGAGTAGCTCGGCGAGCTGTCGTTTGATCTCGCCGACTATGGGCGGGCCGCAGACGGCCAGCGAGGTATACAGCTGAACCAGACTGGCACCGGCGCGTACCTTCTGGTAGGCGTCCTCACCGCTGAACACACCACCCACGCCCACGATCGGAATCTGACCTGTGGGAACGACGGAGAGGGGCGAAGAGTAAGTGACGGATGGATAGAAACGGGAAGTGGGATAGATACGACGGACGGGAAAGTAGGAAATCAAAGGAAATGGTGACCAAAGAAGCATGGGTAACATAGTCACATCAAATCAACACTTACATCGACATTATTTGATCCAACATCCATACCAGCTTTAAAAAGGTTCCAATACAAAGCCTAAACCCGTCCCAGCTTAAACCGTCCATGAGACCTAGTCACTAGCCAGAGACGGGCTAGAGATACATGCCCCATGTAGGGAGGGACTCTATTCCGCATGTTTACCGTTCGTGAGCCGATACATATCGGCGACGGTGTCGGTGGAGAGTTTCTGCAGCGGCCGGCCGCTCAGACCGCCCGTCTCAGCGGCGTGCGGGCTGCGCAGACCGGCGTCACGGCTGATGGTGGTGTTACTCACGATCAGACCGCCCAGCCGCTCCTGGGGGCAGCGCGGGCGGGCGGTCAGATACACGTCGCTTCGCACATGCGTCTTAAAGGGTGTGTAGAGCACGTGACTACATTCCCATAAAAGCATAGTCACTGAAACGCAGAAAACTCTTCGCACGACACTAACAGTACCAATCCACATAAGAATAAATTAGATTCCCTTCCCATGCACAACACATCGTTTCTAGAACGTCCTATTCATTCATCTCATCCTCTTCCCGGTTCTCACTTTTCTCGCTAGCGCACACTGGGCCACATGCTGCCTCTGCTCGGCACTGAGGTCGGGAGCGATCTTCAGCAGCACGGGCGGTCGACCGGGCGGCGGACAGGCGGCATCCCTGGCTTCTAGCACGCTGTCTAGCAGTCTCTCGAGGTCGTCACCTTTCTGCAGCTCTCGCAGACCGGGTGTGTTCGGACTGTAGGGACGAATGGCAGGGGTCAGAGCCACAGAGTCATGGTCAGGGACAAACGGCCGATGAGACGTCAAGGAAAACACGAGAAAGTTTTAAGAAACAAGTCAGTAAAAAGTCGGGAACGCCATCGGACTGGGGGCGGCTGATCGATCGTTGCGAGTCGCTCTAGATATAATAGACAGGAATGTAAGTTCGATATAAAAGTACACCATTCATGACAAACCATGGTCAATTCTGTAAGATTTATCGTTGGCAGGAGCTCTCCACTGCAGCAGCTCACCTAGACACGTTGATCACAAAGTAAGAAGCCAGACCGGCGAAGGCGTTGACTCCAGCCACGTAGTCGGCGGCTGCATCCGCTGACAGCTTGTTCTTGCCGAGGTTTACACCAACCAGTCCTCCCGCTTCTCGCCGGGCCCGCAGCCGCTCCACCACCGCCGCATGGCCCTCAGAGTTGAATCCGTACCTGAGCGAAAATAAACGAAACGATGACTGGTGCCTGGTCATCGGTTTTCATTACATCATCGAACGTCACAGAGGAGTGCCTGAAAGAGTGCTGCCTTTCAGACTTTGACTACCTAACAGAACAATGTGATGTAAAAAATCGGCATAGTAATAATGCCCATGCAGAAGTTCGTAGTATGGAGTCAAAGCTTTATCTTACCCAGGATCTTACCCTTCTATCAGCGATCTGCACATGATTTGTTTTACAAAGAAACGTTCCTCTTGACCATAAACGAACGCTGGATGCTGGATAGGCTAGGCGCTGATAAGCTACCGTTACCGTCGTAAGTCCTCATGGACACACGAACCTGTTGATGACGGCGTCATCCTCCTCGAGCCGGAAGACGCGCGGCTGCGGGTTGCCCGGCTGCGGCTGCGGGGTCACCGAGCCCACCTCCACGAACCCAAAGCCAACGTCCAGCATCCCATCGCACGCTTCGCCGTGCTTATCGAACCCGGCCGCCAGACCGACGGGGTTGTCAAACTCGAGACCCCACAGGCTGGTCCTCTGGAACCGAATGATCATTGAGTGTTGAGCTAATTGAGCAGATAAAGTGGAAATGATCGTCGTGAAGTTAAAATCGACATTTGTTACCCCCTGAAATAAGAAATTCCGCAGAAGGCCTTTCATACTTAAAAAAGGACGTCAAATCGAATAACAAGCACGCGAAACGACAGCATTTATCGACTCCTGACGAGGGCGCGGGTCGAGTTGCCGCACGATCACGTCCCCAGCCGGCCGGCCGCTGCGGAGCCCGGTCTTACCAGCACGGCCAGGTCCGGGCTGCGGTCCCTGGGCACCAGTCCGTACTTGGCAGCCAGCACGGCGGCCCGATGCGCCATCTCCGGGTCCAGCCACCGCACGGCCGGCATAACCATCGACTCGTAAAACTTGGCGTTGTTGCTCCATAGACCTATACCGTAGAAAGCTACTGTGCCTCCAGCAGTCAGCTTCACCATAGATTTTAGTTTTTCCTGGAACAAAGTGTTATTCTTGAGAAATATGTAGGGTTGAGTTCATTGTCACATGTCATGCTCACAAAATCTAATGATCACTTGGTTTATAATCTGAATCTGAATGTCAAATGTATATGATCATTTAGCATTGGAGGAATTATTTGCCAGTGCCAGCCACCAGGGTTTAAGATAGCAATTCAACTAAATTTCAAATAAGGGGCTAATAGTTTTTCATTTCATTTATCTCTGACATTGCAATACTCCCATTTCAGATCCCCATGCTTTTTTAGGTTCACTACATGAAGGAGAACTTGACAAAATTAGCTTACCTTTAATTTCTGTTTTGATACATACTCAAAGCCACGGAAGAAGAAAATATTTTTCAAGAGCCTCATTCTTGCAATAATGCACAATTAAGAAGCAAAACAACCAACTAGATCATAATATAAGAATACTAGCTAAGTGGCATCATGAAATCTAAGCCTGTGGGAATGAAAAATGTCAGTGAATGTCAGGTAATGTAACAAGAATAATGGGTATTCCGAATAATGCATACTCAGTGACGCAAATGCAAAAATACACCAATGGGCAATGAATGATCAGCATGTCAGCTGTTTAATTTGACAGAAATGTTGCAAAAATGCAACCAAAAAGTATATAAAGCACACTTGCAATGCACACTTATTCAGTCCTCGTGCAAGAAATGCCTTGACCAATGGCAATACGGCAATGCCCAAGCAATGCCAAACTCAATGCAAATATGTATTATGTAACAAATCCGTAGACTCAATAAACGCAAGCCAAACATGAGGAAAATCCTTCATTTTGACTAGATGGGCCCATACTTACTTTACACACAAGAGACAAAACCTTGAACCAGCGACAACGAATACCACGGTAAAATCAAGGGTAAAATATCCAAAGTATTTTAGGCCCAGTCTTCTCTCGAGCGGCAGCGACACACTGGATTTGATTTGCCCAAGATTTGCCCACGGTGATTTGCCGGTCGCTGCTGAAATAATTTACGTGCCACTTCCCCTTCTTGTTTGTAACAGCTGCGCCAATCTGTTAAGGTTTTGCTTTTTGAATCAGATGAACTTTGGTTTTAATTCTTATTTTGTTTGCATAAAATGGCGTAAGATATATTGAATCAAAGTAACCTTATTTAAAGAAGGTTATTTAACAAATTTTTATATTACATTTTCCATAAAATTATATTTTGTTCGAATTTTTGCAATCAAAAATCAATTTAAATGGCTAAACTGAATATTCCATAGTATTATACGTCATCAAATCATTGAAATAACGCATGAGATCTATGTTGATGCTTGATGCGTTGAAGAGTGTATATCAAAAGTGTATATTCAATATATAACAATTATTTGTGTGCAAGGTTCATTTCTGGGTCGTTGGTGATAGGTATAATTAAAAAAAGATATTAATTGAATTGATATCACCTTTTCAATATAGTTGGGCGGAGTAAGTGTCTTCTGTTTCTTTGAACTTGATACGCTATGTGCCTTTATTCTATCAAAGTACAATCCCGTCATTTTTTATCATTTTCATTTTTGTTTTTGTTTTGTATCCCTTGTCGGTTTCTAGAAGAAAAATGGTTCAGTTTTGTTTAATTGTGTTATTTCTGTTTCTCTTCGGGTGTGTCGTCATTTGATTTCAGACATGGCAGTACCCCAACTCTGCAATAAACTGGCCACTTGGGGGGGGGGGGAAATTAGTGGAATTGGTGAAGCTGGCGTCACCATTGGCATATCTTACCTAACCTAACCTAAACCTACAACCTACAACCTACTACCAGCCTACAGCCTCCCAACCTACAAGTTACAACTGCAGTCTACAACCCACAAGTTTGCAGCCCACCTTCGACCTTGCAGTTTCTCGCCCTCTATAAAATATATACTGATCAGTGATGGTGACGCCAGCTTTACTGATATCAAACTAGCTAACTTAAGGTGCAGTGTGGGCATTTTGACATTCGTGCAACCTAGGTTTTTTGACAAGGTTGCTAGGTTTTGTATTTTACTGGTACTCTTTTGAACTTTTGTGAACTTGCCCTCTTTCTCACAGTCACAGTCCTTGTCATTTTCAAGAGAGAAATTGTTACCTACCTATGTTTTCAGCCAGGATGGAGAGCCAGGGAACAACTGGAGGTACTGACCAGCAACAAGTTGTGATGCAGATTGCTGGACAAAATGTGAGTGTAACCATTAAATCCTGATCTGTACCTATCTCTTCCGTGCTATTTTCTGGCTGGGGTGATTGCTAGCTCTAGGTTGCTGTGACATATTTAACCCGGCCGGGCCCGGGGGGTAATCCCAACCACCGCAGCCGGGGGGGGGGCGTTTTTCGCCCCCCCTGTCTAACTCCGTAAATAAGGGAGCTACGGAAACAAAAGCGATACCAAACGAAAGGTCCTTGCGAGACGATTCTAATGCACCTAAAATTTTTGACCTCAGGTCAATTTTCAAGGTCAGAGGTCAAGGTCAAAGGCCAAAACCGGCACATGTGTAGTGATCTCAAAGTAAGCCTTCTAGAGGACGGCAGGCTGCATCAAACCGGCAAAATTGGGTGTCAAACGAAAGAAGAGAATCTGAGGATTCTGAAAATGTGCTCCAAATCAAAGGTCAAGGTCAAGGTCACGCTCAAAATTGACCTCAAACTTGGCACTTTTTCGCACATCTTGCGTGCTAACTCCCAAGATATTTTGAAATGTTTTGAGGCTTATCAGTTCCCTATTTGTGGTTCATCTTACGATACAAGGCTGCTCAAAGGTCAAGGTCACAGAAGAGTATCCCTGCTAGAGGCTATTTCACTGATTCAAGTTAGTAATAATAAATAAGACAATTTTGCCATCCGGAAGCTCTAAATGAAGGCTTAGAGGAAAATAGATGCCAGATTCGTGATCAGCGGGTACAAATCCATCATAAACAACCATTCATGTGTCAAGGTCAACCAGAGGTCATTCGAGGTCACATGAGGTCAACATGAAACTTGACCTTTTCCGATCAAAATATATATCATTCGACGCGGCTTGACAAGGCGAATGCGATGGTACCACTGCCGTAGCTCTAGGACCATTTTTGTCGAAGTTATTTGCGAAAAACTAAAACCACATTACGGGGTCGATGACCTGACCTCTGACCTCAGGTCACCAAAACTATTTTTCTATTTTTCTCTAGGTCAAACGCTACACAGCCGTTCTCGTAATTTGTCTTTATCTCTAAAACTCTATTTTTAGCAGCTATTTGAAGTTTGCGTGTGTGACGCCGAAGTTTGCCGTGCAGGGGTCTAGAAAAATGGACCTTGTGACGTCATCAAGGGGGCTAGGTCCAAATTTTTTTACTTCAGAAGATGTCAAATTGATGGGAGAAAAGGTACTGAAAGTTTCGTCTTCCCATCCCTAAGCGTTCGGGAGTTATCGCAAATATTCGCCAGGGGGGGCGAAAAACGCCCCCCCCCCCCCGGGCCCGCGAGGGTTAAGTACTTACTTTAGTGTATTTAAGTCTTTATCATATTTTGGTGTGCCCTTAACTCTTAAGCCCCAATAAACAACAAACAAGTTTATCATATTTTAGCTATTGTAAGTGAATGTATAGAGACTACATTTGTATTTGATCTTATTGCAAGCACCAGGTGTTGATGGTAATTCATAAATAATTATACAGTGCTGATGTGATATTTGTTTCCTCAGAGTCTAGAGGAGCTAAATGCTATTCACCTAAGCCTTTGCATTGCTATTAAGTGTTTTCTTCTTCTTCTTCAGGGTCAGCAGGTGATTCAGACAGTCAATGGCCAGCAGGTGATCCTGCAGGGCCTTGGTGGTGCAGGACAGACGCTGCAGCTGGCTGGCTCTGGCGGAAACCACGTTCAAATCATCCCCATCCAGAACCTGCAACAGGTCAGTGCAGCTGTCCCTTTTACACCTGTTTTGCATGACTCCTAGCTTGTGTGAAGTGGATAAACAAAGCAAGTGTTGTTTATCAGTGGTAAATGTATTTTATTTGAGTATTTGATCCCAACAGGGAGCAGAGAAGCAGGTAGCCATGTCAGAGTTTCGATAAATTGGCAGTCGTAGACGTGGTAGGTAGTGGTGGTTTTAAATAGCAATTATCAGAAAAAGTGGAATGGTTTGGAATGTTGGAAATATCATCGATGTTATGTGTACAGAGGGCTCCAATAATTATCATCCTGAATAAAATGGTAAAGATTTGAACGCTTAAGAGTGTGACGATAATTACGTCTGTTTGCCACCCGGTTGTTCACCACTCCTCCCCTGGTCAGGCGGCGGGCGGTGCACAGCAGATGGTCCTCCAGCAGTCGCCACAGATCGTGCAGACCCAGGACGGCCAGACGGTGCTGTTTCAGCCGGTACAGATGGACGGCGGTGCGCAGGTATCAGCCGCGACGCCCGCCGCCGCCGCCACACCGCAGGTCAGTGGCTACACTCGGCCGGCCGTCCCTCTGCGGTCCAACGTACCTAGCTCCCGTCCGAGTAGCGGGGACAATTTGAATTCGTGACTCGTGAGCTACCTCCCCATTGACAATTGGGGAACAGGTAACGCCTGAGGTTTTCTGCTGATCACAGAGTATTGTGTAGTCATACTCATTGCTCAGAGTCGCTGGTTACCTGAAACGTTGTGAAATTATGAAATTTCTACGTCATGTTTCGACATGTATTTTTGTGCCATTTGATGTCGTTTGCTGCGCCGCTGTTCGCCTGTGCTTGTGTCGCCGATGTTTTGAACGTGTTGTTTGTCTGTCGCCCGCCTGCGGCGCCTCATTGCGCCGTGTCTTCCGTCTGGCCGTCTGGCTGTCGGTCTATCCGTCTAACGTCTGATGTATACGGTTCGTATCAGCACGAGAGCGGCGGTTCCCGCTCCGTGCTGGATGACGTGTGGGAGAGGGCACACAGAATGCAGCACACAGCACACATTACACGTATCGGCAAGACACGCTCTTTCTGCGACATCGCGTTTTCTGCTTTCATTCACTTGCCTCTTTCTTTCTTTTACTTCATTTACTGATCATTTTCTTTCCTAGCAAGTTAAATGCAGCAATGGCCTTTCATCCTAAATCCAAAATCGTATCAGCTTATCGTCGATCGCTAAATAACTGATGAGGATTGACGAATATCGTTGGTGCTTTGATTCTGTGAAAAGTCATTAACGTCTCTAGCTTTTTATAGAGTCTCTGTCGAATTGTTGTGCTTTTTCACATCTGTTTACTCGTTCTGTTGCTTCAATCAGTTGAAAATCACACACTTCTTCATCTACATACGTTAATCTCTATTTCCCGGCGAATACATTCCAAGAATCGGGCAATATCTGGATTTGCATGTGCATATGGAAATATTCACTATTCAGGGACTGCCATCTATTTTCTCCACAGATTGAAAATCGGGTTTTGTACAATGTTCGATTCGAACTACTTGTTATAAAATGACGAGCAATATAAGTCCAAAAATGGTAGTGTAACCTTTTTACTTAACTTAAGATTATCTTCGCTTTGAAACACCCGTTTATACACGCTACAAATACGAATCAAACAACTTTTGCATCATATCACGTAGTGCCTGTGCAAGGAGCATGAATGAATAATTATTATAATTTAAGCGACCTTCTCCTTGAAAGTTCCGAAAAATAAATAAAATGCCGTTTTTCATGTGCATTCGGGCACAGCCCATCATCGGATGTATATTGCCAAATGGATTACATCACATGGATTACATCACTAATGTGATGTATTCCATTTGGCAATTTACATCCGATGATGAGCTGTGCCCGAATGCACATGTAAAACGGCATTTTAATATGATTCCCCGTGCGTTCTCGGCTTTTTTATTTATTTTTCGGAATTTTCAAGGAGAATGTCGCTTAAATTATAATAATTAACTTTTGCAACAGTTGATCTATAAATATACGTGAACATCGGACATACGCCAACATTTATTTATTTACATTTATTTATTTATTTACATTATAGTAGTTGACTTACAAAGAACACTCGATAAAGTCGATTGCAAGTTCGAGTACGAGTGTTTACCTATGATATCGAGTGCTCCCATGCGTCTGACCGAACACGATCCCGTTTTCTCCCCTCGTGCTAACACCCCTCTGCTGTGTCCCTATCAGACCCTGGGCGTCAACAACGGACAGATCATCATGCTGATGCCGGGCGGCGGCAGCGGCGGCGTCTCGCAGCTGCAGCGCATCCCGCTGCCGCAGCCGGAGCTACTGGAGGAGGAGCCGCTCTACGTGAACGCCAAACAGTACCACCGCATCCTGAAGCGGCGACAGGCGCGCGCCAGACTCGAAACGGACGGACGCGTGCCCAAAGAGCGGCGCAAGTATCTGCACGAGTCGAGACACAAACACGCG
This sequence comes from Amphibalanus amphitrite, assembly GCF_019059575.1. Lineage (NCBI taxonomy): Eukaryota > Metazoa > Arthropoda > Thecostraca > Balanomorpha > Balanidae > Amphibalanus > Amphibalanus amphitrite. The sequence goes on from NW_024881596.1 coordinate 369,957, forward strand.
CTGAACCGAGCGCGCGGCGATGGCGGCCGATTTGGCTCGAACCCGACAGGCAAGACGAGCTCGTCAGGGGGTGGTGGGGAGGCGCGACCCATCACCACCGCTGCCAGCACCGTAGCGCAGCTGAAGTTCGAGGAGCGGTGCTGACGGCCATCGGGGGTGATCTGGCGACGTGAGGGGACGATGAAGGGGTCATTGAGGAGGGTTGCCAGTGTGGAGAATGCATTGTGAGCGATCTCTGTACAGAGCTACCCGGCGTGTCGCGGGATGACCTAAGTGCTCCTCGGTACGTGTATGTAGCCGAGAGCGTGGGAGAAGCTTCCGAAGTAGTGTGAGACAGATGCTGCCTCTTACTGTCTCCAGAAACCACTGGCTGCTCGGCGTGCCAGGGAGTGAGCGAGGATCGACTGTCCCTAGCCATTGCCTGGCCTTATCTGAGTTTTTTTTTGTGTCTCTCCCCGCCGCCCATCCCCTCCATCTAATGCCCTCTTGTCCCCTATTCGGTGACGCTGTCGTCCCGTGCGTGTGGCGAAGGCCTTTTGTTTCCGTTTTGTCTCGACCGAGCAGTGGGATGTCTCCCCAGTGTGACGGAGATCGGTGTCCGAAAAGTCGCACATAATTGTACATAGCCGTGCAGTCAAACATTGCGGACCATCGTGGTCAAATTGTGGGACCTGAAGTGGTACGAACATCCATTACATCATCATTTATGCATCAAATATAGATTGATTTCTTTGTGGTGTTTATGTCGGGGGGGGGGGGGGGCTGCGCGCAGTAAGTTGGGTTGTGGACTGGGCAGCATTATGGCGTAAAGCAAGACTAATGCTGCTGTATTATTTTTGTCAGCTATGAACGTAGAATGTGAGAATCTTTCAGCTATGAATTTCATATTCACCCAACATACTTGGCTGATTGATGCCAGTTGTAAGAAATGTACTGTGGTTATGAGTTATCACCAACGGAGAATGGGGCAAGGTAATTACCTACAACATGAGTGAGCCCAAGTGAGCCGAGGCCCTAAAACTACGGGTGAGCAGAAACTACGAGTGAAGCGAGTCTTCATTGAAGTCAGTGTTTGGAAAGAAATTTCTGGCTACCACTGCCAATATATTTTTAATTGGGGATAATGTATCTACTTTCCGGTTGCGTAAACTGCAAATTATTTTTCTTTGTGTGTTTGTGTGCGAAGGAATAGATGTCGTTAATTTTGTTTTAGTGGTTGTGTTTTTGTGCTCGATGACGCGGATGCACCAGATTTGTCTCAATGTTTGTTTTGCTTACTTTACTGTGAGCGGCGGTGTGTGCCCCTGCATTTACACATTTATCTTACTTTTCCATCGTTTTATTTGTACAAATACAATATATGCGAATAAGTACAGTTTTCAATTCTGAAATTAGTTAAGCTTCGCACTTTTTTGTCAATGGTTAATCTTCCGAAGAGGTACCTACTCCAACTCACTACTGAGACGGGTTATCCAATTTGATTCAATCAATTTGTTGTTTATAAACTATAGTTAGGTTAAGTTAGGTTAGGTATTTACATGGGTAGGAATGTACAACCCTCTGCAAACTGTTTCTCTATAGAATGATGTCTATATTTAGGGATTAACTAATTTTGAAGCGGGGACCTCCATGTGTACCGCCACAAACTGTATTGTATTGTATTGAACAATCATGAGCGATCCACATTCTAAAAGTGCGTGGCGATTACTGCTCACTGGCAGACGGGACTGTGTGGTAGGTATTCTTTTTTCGACAAAAATGAGAATAATGCGAATACTATGCTATCGGTCATTCGGAAATCGTAACAACAAGACGCGTGAGGCTCCACACCTTAGGTTGGCATCATCACCATATTCATTTTCCATCTAGTTCGGCAACAAAACCCAAAATTTTATTTTTGCCCCAAAATAAACTTTTGCATTTTGTTGCCACACAAGGCGTATACTTTGTTTAGTGATTTCGACCTAATTTCGACCTAATCGAAGAAGTGGAGCATGGCGCATCTACTTGCCATGAGTTCTGACCGACTGATAGCATAGCCTTTGAGTTATTGTTGGTTTTGTCGAATAAAGAAATTAAGAATACCTACCACGCAGTAATGATAATTTCATGTTTTCTGCTTTGTTGGAATGTCATGTATTTTTGTTTTTAATGAACATCAGGGGCAACTGTATTGGGATCAGGCGCGCACACAGGATTTTTGAATGGGGGGGGCACGACCTTCGAACTGGGCCCCCCATGCCGAAGGGCCCCCCCAAAAAAAATACGGCCCACGGGGCTATATTTCGGTTGGTTTGAAGCTATACCTAATCATCTAATTTATTACGTAAAACGTTTCATTAATAAACATTTTTGCAGGTCCCTCAGAAATCAGTCCCGGGCAGCGACTGACTGCCGGCCGGCCGACCGGCCCCGGGTGGCTGGAAGCAGGGGCCGGTCACTGTTTGGCCCGGATGTGTAGGAGCGGGAGCAGCACTCCTTTTTCACGTATATTCGCATATTTTTTAGGCACATCGACATGAAATGTCATCATATCTGATACAATGCGGGATCACAGACTAGAGATCCAGCTTATAACTTATATTTAATGCTTAACCAATGAATCAAATCAACAGGACTATGTACGATGCATGTCGGACACGTACCCAGAATTTCGCCCAAGAGGGGGTCACCTGCTGGTCACCTGACCCCGGGCCCGCGAGTCACCCGGGCGCCCGGGGTCAGCTCAGGCAAAGATGTACCCAGGACCTTTCGATGGGAGGAGGAAGGCACGGTGGGTCCAGTCTCACTGGCAGACGGGTCTCTTTAAAACGGTCTTTGCATGAGAAAATGTGGGAAATTGGCAAGCAAAAGTATCATTTATGCCCGAGGAGTGTGCCTAATGTACACTAATGCCTAATTTACATGGTATTTTACGAGCGAGCGAAGCGAGCTAGCTCCTCAGAGTCAACGGCGTGTGGCGCGTTCAGAGGTGCCAGTGAAAGGCCGTCAGATGCGCTGGTGTTGGGTCCTCACAGGCGCCGTTGCGGGGTCTTAGGGCTTAGAGACACTGGTGGGGCCATCATTGGCATGTGTGTGGCCCTGCAAAATGGCCTGCAAGTGGAAAGTGGCCCGTCATAGGCTGGCAAGGACACTCGGAGGCTGCTAAGAGGCCCTCAGAGTCACTGGTACGTGGCCCTCAGAGGCGTCGGCGTGGGGACTCTCAGAGCCGCTGATGTAGGCCCTTAAGATGCGCTGGTGGGGGTCCCTTGAAGGTGGGGCGAGGGGCCTCGCAGTTGCCGTTGTGGGTGCCTTTAGAAACACTGGTGTGGACCGTGTGTCTATCACAGACGGATGTGGAGCCATAGCAGCCAATCCCTCGTTGGCCGTTACTACTTAGGGCCCTGAGCGGCCGGCGAGGTCTCTCAGAAACCGGCATTGGGCCTTTATGAAGATAATTGTGGCTACATAGGAGCCAATAACGTCCCCCACAAGCCCTGTGGTGTCCTTCCGAGTTGAAGTGCGGCCAGCGCGAACCCTCTGCTACCAACTGGCGCCGCAGGGCCCCTCGGTTTCGAAGGAACTCTAAACCCGAGAACGGGCACGTACCCCCTCGCTCCCTTGCTATGTCACTGAATCCAAGTGATGGGACCCTTTAGGTAATCAGGGGCGTTTCAGATGACCAGGGGTTTTCAATTGATCAGGGGCCCACCAGGTGACCATGGGCCCCTCTGGTAACCAGGCGCCCCTTAAGTAACCAGGGACCCCATCAATAACCAGGGCCCCTCAGTAAACGGGGGCCACCTCAGGGAAGTGTAGGAGTCCCGCAGATAACCAGGGCCGGCAAGGTTTCTCAGGTCCGTTTTTTGACAAGGCTCTTATTGACTCAGGTGCGAGCCCTTTGCCATCAGCAGAGGGCCCTTTCAAGCCTTTTGAGGGCCGTTTAACGTCTCTTGAGTTCCCATTGAGGCCTTCTAAGGGCCCTTTGAGCAGTCGAGGGGCCTTTGAGGCCTTTTGAGGGTCTCTTGACGTCAGCTGAGGACCGTTGGACGCCAGCTGAGGATCGTTTTTGGGCCTTCTGATGGCCATTAGACGCCGATGGATAACCCTCTGACACCAACTGGGGCCCTCTGACACCAGCTAAGGGCACTTTAAGTTTGACGCTAGCTCAGGGCCCTCTGACATTAGCTGGGGGGCCCTCTGACGCTAGCTCAAGGCCCTTTGACGCTCTTTAAGGCCTTCTGGCCCCTTGAGGTCTTCTAAGGGCCCCTTGAGGCTTTTTGAGGGCCGCTTGACGCCAACTGAGGACAGTTTGAGGCCTTCTGATGGCCATTTGGCGCCAGCTGGGGGCCATCTGGCACCAGCTGGGGGCCCTCTGTCACCAGCTAAGGACCCTTTAGGGCCTTCAGAGAGCCATTTGACGCAAGGGCATGGCCCTCTGACGCCAGCTCAGGGACCTTTGACACCCTTTAAGGCCTTCTGACGTCCGTTTGACGTTAGCTGAGGGCCCTTTGAGGCTATCTGAGGGCCCTTTAAGGCCATCTGAGAGTCCTTTGAGGTCATCTGAGGGCTCCTTAAGGCCATCTGAGGGCCCTTTGACACCATCTAAGGGCCCTTTGACACCAGATGAGGGCCCTATGACGCTAACTGAGGGCCCTTCGAGGCCATCTGAGGGCCTTTTGAGACCATCTTAGGGCCCTTTAAGGCCATTTGAGGGCCCGTTGTACACGGTCTTCGGTGGTCTAAGGATTAGTTAGAGGCCCATTTGAGGCGGCCTTCGGCCGCCTCAAATGGGCCCCTTCCTTCGAGTTGGGCCCCCCAACTCGAATGGGGGGGGCACGGGCCCGTGTGCCCCCCCCCCTTGTGTGCGCCCTTGATTGGGATTGGATACAATCAGCTGGCTGGCCAGTTGGCGGTGTAAGGTAGCCATTCATTATTCGCCTCGTGACACCTCGCTAGGTGGCAGCACCGTAGAACCGTATAGATAGGATAGCGAATGTGGCGCACGAGTTACGAATACCGGTAAACATGTATTTTTGTATCAGCTTCAGTGGAAATTGGGGTTGGGGGAAGCTGATTATTATCGATTTTGATTCCTTTTATGTAACGTTTTGGGTTTTTGACCTTTGGAGTAAATTACCCTGCTATCGCTAGTGAATATCATACAGCATTTGGCTGCAGAAATCGCCATGACCTTTGACTTTTAGTCTCGGTCTGAAGCAGCTTACAAAGATGCATGGCAATTCGTTAAATGATCTTATTTCCATTATTAGAATGGATATATTTCAGGCAATAAGGTGCATATGCAATCTTTCATGTTGTAGCAATAGCATGGTATGACAATGACATGACCACACAAGTACAAAAGACAGGACTCAGACTACAACTAGTGGCATTTGACCGAAATCGGAAGTCAGAAGTGATGGCTGCCAACCCGATTCCACTGCTAACAGCAGCTGTTCCACTATGCTAGGGTTTCTGAGGCAGCTTCCAGCAGCAGGTTGCAGCCCTGGAAGGAAGGAACTGAGGAGTCTTGCTGCCAACCCTCAAAACCCACTTGCTGCTGAGATGGCTGCTCGTTTCAAGGAGGTAGCTGAAGAGATTAGACCTACAATTAAGTCTGTTGCTGGCATGTGTGGTGCAGCACAGTATGCTACATGTGTTCTGCACATGTGTCCAGCAGAACACAGAACATATTTAGCTCATTGCACCTCACCTCAGTCACCCCCCTTGCTCAGCATTGAATCGACAAATGGTCTGCTTTATTTGTTACAACCTCTGCTCAGTGCTTTAGAAGTTGGTGAAGTATTGGTGGCATTAGAGGCATTGTAATCAATGATACGTTCACAGCTGGCCTGAATTTGCACATATATCTCTTTTGTTTCCTGAACTATATCAACATCATAATTCATATGCTCAATGGTGTGAGAATACTACCTGGGAGAGGGAAACAATCTGATGTCCTCGGGTGTTCATTCATACCTTCCCTTCAACAAGCCTGGGGTAAGTTATTTTCATTGCCAGGGCCATTTATCTTTCACATATGTAACTGATAACTGAATGGAAGAATGTAAAAGTCACAAATTTTTGGTGTCAGTGGCCATAAGGCTCCACCCTCTGAAGCCTTATGAATCTGAAGTGATAACTCAGAACTTAGTTTGAATTACACAGATAACATATCCAACCCCCTATCATTGGGAGCAGAATCAGCCCCTTCTGAACCGAATACATCCCTCATTCCCTGCTCAGTGCTCAGGCTAGTAGCTACTGCCTTTTGGCCCTGGCATGCAGATATCATTAGCAAAAAGCAATGTGAAATGAACATGTCACTTCGCCTTCCGGGGCGCCGTTCGAGCAGCTGGTTTTGTAAGTCTGTTCCATTCCATCCCACTGGTCAACAGGTCATTTGAAAGGTTGAGCGAACCCGCACTGAACTCACCGTTGGCCCGCACCAATCCCTGATCATTCTGCATCGGCACCCGAGCGTCCACGCTGGTTTCTGAAGGCTACAATCTACAGGTCTTTGAGGGCTCCACGGTGGCGTTTTGGGGCCCATCGCAGATCCTTAAGTTCCGACGGTAGTCAATGAGGACCTTATGCAGGTTTCCGAGAACTCCATGCCTATTTCTGAGGGCCCCACGTCGGCCTGTGACGGGCTATAAAAGGTGAATGTCTTATGCCGGCATATGAATGCTCTTAAGATCTCAGGGCGGTTCCAAAGCATCGGGCGGTACCTACCTACGTAGAAAACCGTTACGGCGAGGGTTCAGACAATGTGCCCGGAACCTTGCTCTTTCGGCGGATTGCAATATCCTTATCGGCCGCCCTTACCGCCCTAACATTGGTTGTGATCACCAATACTGCTTACGAAGTGCCACGGCCACGGCACGCTTTGTTCAGGGCACTTTTGACTGTGAAAGGATGTATGACGGGCTATGAGAATCATTATTCGTGATCTATGAGGAATTTGTCGTCGAATTATGTGCATTGCATTCCAATTTTGAAAGAAAAAGTATTCGAAATCCGAGGTCTCGTGAGATTAGACCGGCCGGTCTGCCTGCGGAGCGGCCGCCGGATCCTACCTATAGTAGTTCAGGAAACGGCCACCAGATGTCAGCCACTTCTGAGTCACGAGGCGAATATAGATATAAGCACAGTTCTAGATGACATAAATACATACAATGGCAATAAAAGAAAAATGAATAGATACATATTTAGTTTTTATTATCTGGTATTGATAATAGCACGGCCCAATATCAGTATTGATATCAGACTTCAGAAGCTCAGAGCCTTCAGCCCTTTCAACACAGATTATTGATCAAGGACAAGATGAGTGAGTAAGTTACAAAGGTCAAATTTGTGGGAAGTTAGGAAGGAGTATGGTAGGAACAATTTTTTAGAAATGGTGCCCACTGGCTGCGCTGGTACCCTAACAATGGGATAATTCGCTATGGAACTTGCTGCTACCTAATGGCTAATAAATACCTAGTGCCTTATGTCCATGTTATCTTTTCCAGAAATACACACTGGTGATCAACTATGAAGTATCACACATCTCCACCACCATCTAGGACACAGTCACCATACCAGTTTGACTCAAGTGTGTCACCTCTGCCACCGCCAGTCTCACACAGGTAAGATCAGTCTAATGACCATATATAGCAAGGTAACTGAACTACAAACCATGTTGGCTTGCTATTTTCATTCAAGGGCCCAGTGTTGAGTGTTATCACTGTGGAATGTTGGAATGTTGAGCAATTGAAAGTGTTTGCATTACTGGCTGTGTGCTAAGGTTCCTATTCCTACAATGTTCCTGTATCTGACTAGTGACCAGTGACTATATTTTGCCTTTCAGGGCCAGCTGTCTATCTGCAGCCACAAAGAGATACAAGTACCTGAGGCGAATATTCAAGTTCAGCCAGATGGACTTTGAGTTTGCCATATGGCAGATGCTGTACCTCTTCGTAGCACCACAAAAGGTCTACAGAGACTTCCAGTACAGAAAACGTGAGTTCTAGAACCTTAATTTCCATTCCACCACATGCCTGCTTCCCTTGCTTGTTCTTTTGGAGCCTATTGCATTTGCATTCTTTGGTGAGATTATATGTTTGTTGGAATATTCCTCTTGTCAAGTTACCCAGTAAAGTACCTTTGTATCTTTATCTTACTCAGAAGTCAGAGCTACCTTTTATATCTCCTTTAACTGTGGGCCCATGTTTGGCTGACCTTGCTGTCTGTTTGTACAGAGACAAAGGCTCAGTTCGCGAGGGACGACCCAGCCTTCCTTGTGCTAGTGACTGGCTGGATATTTGGTGAGTACCAACTCTACCTGCCATATAGCTGTGGTTAAACAATGTCAAGGCATCAAGGTGTCATGGCAGTCTATGATAGATAAGGTCGCTCTGTTTTGAAATGTATGGGAGTTTGTGCTCGTCACCTTGGACATCTGAGAAGATGGGCAGTTTGATGGCGTGAGATAGATACACTTCGACGTCGCGGCGTGGTCACTCCTCAAGAGACCCACTGCCAGAAGATTTTGCTGAATAGAACTGGGGCAGACAATCACAGCTGGTATTGTGCTAGCTGTTTTTTTCTAACTAATCATCATGATTAAATCACAGTTTGATCTTACAACAGCTCACTGTAACAGCAATCATCGTTTTCTGACGGCCACCTGGCCCCTTTCCGCCTTACTCGGCAGTGTCGTCGGTGTGTTTCGCGCTGGTGATGGGGCTCGGGTTTTCGTCGTTCATCCTGTTCCTGCTGTATGTCGTCGCCGTGGACATGCTGCTCATGGGCGTGCTGGTGGCTACAGGCCTCTGGTGAGTTCGCTCGGAACGATAGCTGATGGTCGGAACGGTGGACAATTAACGGTAGGCATAGGACCACGATTCTGTGGCCTGTGCCGCTGTTTGATAAGACCGATGCTGCTAAAGACAAGGAATCGGAGATGCTTACATGATACAATGTGATCTGCAAGCCATAAACCTAAGAAATAATACGCGATAATGATATCTTGGGTGATTGATAAGCCGGGGGGGGGGGTTATTACTTCGGAAAACGGAACAATACATTGAGTGTCGTGAAGCTTCATTTTGGACGGCTTGCCTCAATAGTCAAGTTATACACTTAGTAGGCTGTTAATTTTTGCTAACGACAGCGTCGCAGCGGCCAGCGATATTGCTATGCAATGCAACTGTGCTGCACTAGCTGCACCTGTGAGTCAGGCACACCTGTATGCGATTCTCACCCTATGTGTGATTGTCGTTCCAGGTTCGTGAGTAACCGGTATCTGCGGCACCCGACGGAGCCCGGACAGGACGTCGAATGGGGATTCTCGTTCGACGTACACATGAACGCCTTCTTCCCGGCCCTCGTCATCCTGCATGTAGTGCAGATTCTGCTCTACAACGGTGAGCTAAAAGGCGAGAGGGCTTGAAAGATTATAGAAGCGTTTGACACTGACCTTTTCCGTAGGTAGTGTTGGCGCCTGGTGGTGCCCGTTTTTTATATGAAGTGGTATGCTGGGCAGTGATGACTAAGATGAGTGGTTGAGATTGAGGTGAGAGGTCAAATGGTTCACCTGATTTTCTTGGTCTTCACAGTTGTGTTGCACAGTGACAACTTTGCGTCCCACCTACTGGGTAACATGCTCTGGACGGTGGCGCTGGGGTACTACTTCTACATCACCTTCTTGGGATACAGTGGTGAGTGCACCTTACACGAGTACAGTTACCAAAGGTAGATGCTCATGTACTTAATTTAACCCGAGGCATATTTATCTTTGATTAGCTGCATAATCATCGCATAGCTATTCGCACCGGTAACGCAGGCCATTTAGCCACGCTAACGGTCGCCCCACTGGGTCATGGGTTGGCTCCTGAGGAGCTACTCAGTACTCACGTCAGAATAAAGGTGCCCATCCATCCCGAGGAGGTGGGGGAGATGGAAAGTGACTGAACGGTGTTGTTTTTTTTGGGGGGGGGGGTGAGGCCCTTTCGGTCCAATGAGACCATTTCAGAGCCGGGAGGATGATAGGATATAGGGGGAGACATTGGTCTGGACAGGCACCCTAGTGAGTCACCGGGGCTGAGCCCGTCCAGAGAACAGGCCACCCAGCCCCAAGATACTCACTGCACCCGGCTACGGGGTGCGGACCCTCGGGAGCAGCGGTGCCGCTCCAAGGGAGCAGCCCGCAGGGGATAAAGTTGCCTGTCCAGCCCGGAGGGGGTTGTGGCGTGGAGGAGAAGGATTTCAGCATCCTGAGGATAGAAGCACGGAACGGTGAACGGTGTTGTAGCCCAACCAGCCCACCAGACAGCTGCCGTCGTCTCAGTCCCTCCAACTAAATGCCGCCCCCGCTCGCCCGACAGCGCTGCCGTTCCTGAAGAACACGCGCGTCTTCCTGTACCCGCTGACGCTTCTGGCGCTGAGTTTCGTGGCCGTGACGGCTAGCGGAGTCAACCTGAGCAGGACGCTAATGGAGTTCTACCGTCAACGGATCCTGTTCTCATCTCATTTGTGAGTGGCGACGGATTGACATCTGTCGGACAGAATGTGAAACACAAGTGATGCGCCGCACCGCCAGGGACGCTGGTCAGAGCGGGCGACTACCGTGTGATGTGAGCAGGTTAATTCACCTACACAGGATCAATATGTTTGTTATGTTCGCAGTGGCGTGTGTGGACTGCGGATATTGTTATCTATGACGTGTGCGCCTTATTTGTAATGTGCGGCACCTGCAGAGCGAGTGCGCGAGGATGGACCCTGGTAGAGTGTATCACCGGGTCAATAGCCTCCTGTCGGGTGTCCTTAAATATCTAATAAATCACTCCGCTTTTTCGTGAACGTTTGACGAGTCTGAGAATCTGGTAGGTTCCAAATAATCGCTGCAAGGAAATGATTACATGAAAATAGTCAATACCAATGGCATTCAGTGAGCGGTTCCCCCTTTTTTATCCACGCGTTTGCTTTGTCCTGCTTTCACTGTTTGTCGTTTTTTATAACTTATGAAGATGTGCTGAAATTTTCTTAAATGGATTTTTGTCTTACAATCTTGCGTCTGTAGCTTTTCCTAGGTTTTCAAGAAGCATTGATTCTATCCTGTGGACGGGAAGCCGTGCAATGCTAACCTTATGGACCGTAAGGAAGTGCACAGATCGCTTTCGGTCCCCTCCCAGATTCCACCTATCCGCTCCCCAGCTGTGCCGGTGGTCGCTTTTTGTGCCTACCGTCAGTCTGACATTCGATATCGTAGATCCCAGGCAGGCCCACCACTCCCCCGGGCTCTGATAACCATCTGTGAACACCGGTCCCGCCGATTGGATGCCTTACGAAAACGGTCGTAACCATGCTAATTTAGTCATTGTTTACATGTATCAACCATGGAGAACTACATGAAATGCTGCTCAGATAGCATACATTGTATATTTATCAACAAACAATAGATTCGGACATGATTCAGTCATCAGCATTAAAGGGACCCTCCCACCTTCAAAAAAGTCAATGAATTGGCATGAAAGTGATGTCGCTCGGTTCAGAAAGAGCGAAAACCAATATCTACCAAATTTCATCGAAAAATATTCACCGGTTTTCAAGATATTAGACTTTTACTTTTGTTTACTTTTTTTGGGATCTCCGCTGTTTCTAGCGACTTTATTTTAGAAGTGCGGCGTTTGCGGCAGATGTTGCGCGCAAATAGCATATACCACCGCGTGCTACAAAACGTTTTAGTCAAACATTTAAAAATCGTTAGATATTTGCGCTGACGTCACACATTCAGAGGGGTATTCCTAAGCATTAGCCCCTCTGAATCAAAATGCTGCAATTTTGAAATTCAATATTTCCGATTTAAGGCATTTCTCGATGTTGTGAGTGCCGAAACCGGTAATTGTGAGCCAGGGACCCCATTTTGGCTATCTCAACTCAAATCTAATGTTAAGGTGGGAGGGTCCCTTTAACCACGCGCAAACGAAACGCACGAGAAGCCCAAAGACTCTTCGAATATGAAGAGTATGCACGTACTGTAATGGGGAATAGACATGCACAATAAGCATTATCACTTGTGCTCGTAAAATGAGAACACACGAATGCTGTTATGGCCCAAACCGGTCTTGCGTGCAGCCTACTCCATGGCACACGCCAGCCGGACGCGCCAACGTTGGACTTGGTGCGCGTTCGAGTTAAACCTGTGCAACCGTGTGCTAAATGCGACATTCTTTGGACGCCTGTCGTTTTGCGAATGTTTGGAAGCATGGCCATGATGCTTGCATTTTTTCTAACGACTTAGCAGTTGTGTGACTCGGATAAGAAGTAAGCGTGCATTCTTTCCGTCCTCCGTTCCACCTGTGTCTTTATGCGTGTGTCCCCAGTCCCACTCCCCTCGCTATCCGCGGATGTGTTGTGTGACCCCACAACATCTGTGGCGGCTTCTCCTAATTACCCCCCCCCCCCCGAACACCTGTCTCCTACGGGCTGAGTCAGCCTGCGGGGTACCGCCGCCCACAGACCCGGCCCATAACCCTTCCAACTCCCTAGTTACCGAGGGCCTGGTGGCACCCTCACCGACCTCTGCAACTGTCAACACTCAGCCTCAAACTTAGACGCACCGCACACTGCTAAACGCATAGTTTTGGGTCACGCGACCAGATTGGGCAGCCTGCAGTAGAGATTCCCGAGAGTGCGCTACGCACGTTTGTAATCGGCTGTTCGTGCTATCTGTTGTGAGATATCGAGAAGACTTTTCAAACACTGACAGAAAAGTTTCTAAATGCAGATCATATTTGCACAATACAGGTGCATTATCTCCCTTACATAGTGGAATGGTTGGCTGTGGACTCAGTGGTCAAACGCTGATCTGAACCTTATCATACAGCAGACAGCAATATCAGATAATAAACAGAACGAAGACGCATTGTTTACATAGTAACTTATCAATGCATACGCGAAGACGCAGAGTGGGCATTGTGGGGCCCAAATGCCCGTTAGCAATGAGTAGCTTTGTAATCAACATGCACATGCACACTACACAGCAAAGGACCAGCACTGGCCCCAAAGTATTGACGTCTCCTCCTACTAATATTGAACATCATCATATATCACTGGGCACTGTGACGTTCAGGACATCAGTGACGGTGGTGGTGCTGTTTAACCCATCCAAGTCACCGGCGCCGGGTCCCAACCACCATCGGAGGTAGCACGGGGTCTGGAAGGTTCCGGGGGCGACAATCTCGTCCACCGAATAGTAGACGACTACGCTAGAGAGAGCCACGCAGAGTAGGCAGAGTGAGGAGAGGTAGAATCGCTTCACCAGGTACCGCTTGCTGTGGGGGAGAGAGGGTTACAGGTCACAGGGGAGGTACGGGTGGGGGGGGGGGGGGCACACAGGTGAATCCTGTCAAGTGCGTTTGACGTGCGGGAGACGTAAAGCAGTCAGACATGCAATGTGCCAGCTGGTGGCACAGCTGGGAAGATCCGACGCTAGCAACCGTTTGATGGCATAGGTCGGAACTTTCCAATTTTTAAAAGTGATGATCTGCTTATCTATCTCAAAGCACTGCAATACCACGTCACGCTTGTATCTATCGTCACATTTGTGCCAAAAACAACTTTCGTAACCATATTCACCCAATCCTTTGTTTGTCGGAAACTACCCGTAATCAAACACCACAGCCAGCGACCAGATCCCGCCCCGCCCCCTAGGAGAACCCAGGCCACTGCCTCCCAAATCCAACTTACTATCCGTGTTTGCTGGTTCCTCTGTACTCTCCACGCAGTCGAATGTACAGCAGTGACGGCAGGATGAACGTCAACATGAGCGTGAACGTGCCGCCTATCAGATGCATGATTTTGCCGAAGCTGGGCACCGTCTCGGCCATGAATAATGCCATCAGCATGAGGCCAGAACGGAGTAAGACGCGCTGACGAGTGAGACCGCTAGCTGCCGGGAGGGGGGAGGGCGGTGAGTTGGTAAGACTGAGCTGGTGAGCAGAGGTCTTTGAGTAGGTGAGCTTGGGATAGGTGAGTTGGTGATGAGCTAATGGTACGGAGCTGGTGAGAAGACATCGGTAATGCTGCACTGAGGACTGTTGAGTCGGACGATCAGAAAGGATATGTTCCGTTTACAGTTTTGGTGAGTTTTACAGCGATAACACAGAGTTTTTTAACAGAGTTTTACAGCGATTTATAGCGAAACAGTTTTATAGCGATAGGTCGGACCGAGTGAGTCGGCTGTCGGTCGTATACTTACTACCGGATACGTGCAGCGCTCCCTCCAAATTCTGACACACCGGGTTGATCAGCATGACAAAGGCACCCAGAAAATGGACGGTTAGCAGCACCTGTCATCAAACAAAAGACGAAATCAGAATCTCAAAGACATATAGGAGGCACGCAAATACATTACGCTCGCCAATATGTTCTAAATGCAGTGAACCTGCTAGAAAATGGACGGTTAGCAGCACCTGTCATCAGACATAAGACGAAATATAAGACATGTCGGAGGCATGAAGATATATTACGCTCGCCAATATGTTCTAAATGCAGTGAACCTGCCGCTGCGAAAGGCATAGTAACGGTTCACGGATAGTAAGAGAAAACATAACTTCGAACTGCATTTACAAATAGTCTCGTTGTTCGATCCCGTCCCAGCCGAAGTTCCGATCGTACCTGGATGACGATGAGCAGCGGTCCGGGTGTAAAGTTCTGGATCAGGTTGATGTTGACCGTGTCTCCGTACACCATGTAGCCGGTGGCGGCCACCGGGACGTACACCATGCAGAGACCTGACGGAAGACTGGGATATTAGCGGCTGGAACGGACCGCTCGACCAAGGATCGAGGCGAACATTACGATGTTGACGATCGGTACTTTATATACTTATTCTGGTTCGTAATCGGTCTTATTCATTGAGAGACAGGTCCGTACCTGGCAGCTTGGAGCAGTCGTTGAATTTGAACTGGCAACAAAGTTCGAAGTCGATGAAGCGATCCGACACATAAAAAAATTGGCCTATGGACTCAACCAGATACGACTGTGAGCTGTAGCCTAAAGACGTCCGCCTTGTAGTCATGACAGATGAGAGCGGTGAAGACTGACCTGCGAACCCTCCGACGGCAGCGCGGCTGAACCGGGCCCGCTCGGCCATATCCAGTTGAATGGTGGGGAACGTGGACACGCCCGTAAAGCTGAACATGATGGTGCTCAGACCGAGACAGAAGGTGGACAGGCTGGGCGGCGAAAGCGGCACGTGCGGCCGCTCCTCCGGCGGGAATGTCACCATCTGCACCACCATCAGCACGGCACCAGCCACCACCGACACCAGCGCGAACATGGCCGGCGCCCTGCCGACACAGCCGCGGCGCTATACGTCAGGGGTGCTGGCTAGAAGTGTTTACCATCGCCTTTGAGGCTTGCATTTTGACTTCTGAAAACAAGTTTACCATCCGGCATTTTATCCAGTCAAACTATTTATTTCAAGTCTTTGCTGACGACAAAACATCTGCACTAGTTCCCCGATTTTAGACATTTACCTAATTACAGCACGACCCTCCATCAAGCTATTGTAATACGGTACAGTCTACCTTCAGGCGATTATATGTATGTACTGCGGGCCAGTACATCGCCTGAGGCCTACCTTCAGGCAGGCGTTTATATGTACTGCGGGCCAGTCTACCTTCAGGCGTCTATATGTATTGCGGTACAGTCTACCTTCAGGCGTTTGCTGTACTGCGGGGCAGTCTACCTGCAGGCGTTTATATGTAGTGCGGTACAGCCTACCCGCAGGCGCTTTTACGTAGGGAAAGTGTGCCTTCAGTCGCTTTATACGGCGGAGGATGCGCTTGGATTAACGCGTCTATTTTTTTTTTCTTTTAGAATGAAATAAGCTAACGTAATATGAATAGTTTATATTCCTGTATGAATTGAGAGTGACAGTTGAGTTGGTCACTTTGCTTGTTTAAGTTTGGAACGCCTGCAAAAACGATCATATGTCGTTCTTGCGCAGGCGCGTTTATTTATAAAACATTGAGTCTGCTCTGACTGGCCGCACCTCTCACTGTCACCGGCCGCTGGTTACTGACCTGAGGTGCTGTGGGGACCCCAGCCACGTGACTGGGGTCAGCACCATGGTGAGCACCAGGACCCAGATACACGTGTCCAGGGCGCCGGCAGCCAGCTGCTGTATCAGCTCGGCAGAGACCAGCAGCAGCACCACGCTGGTGCCGAACAGTGTGATGTTCATCAGTGTCAGGATGACCCGCCTGTGAGACATCATACAATGGCGTCAGTGACAATCAATAACGTCACTCAGGGACGTCAATACGTCAGTCGTCACTTAGTATGTAGGTGTACAGTCACCAGCAGTTGCTACCCATCACCCTCGGACGGCGGGGGAGCAAGCTACCACCGCCCCTGCGAGACTAGCGCCGCCATGCGCCAAGAAGTGGAAACACCACGTGACTGAGGCCACGTGAGGGCAGGGTCACGTGATGGAGGGGCGGAGCATAATAGCTTTTGCGCCCGACACTAACTGAAATGCGGCGCTGTGATTGGGCGCCTTAGCATGAATGAAGCCCCGGCGCCAGAATCAGCCGTTCGCCTTATATGGAAAGTGAGCCTTTGCGTTTCACTGTTCTGTATTGGTTTGAGAGCCACGGCACCATACGAATTGAGAGCCCCTTTGAACGGGTCACCGCCCGAGGCACTGAGGCGACGACTGTGCCGGGCAAAGTCTAGCCTGGTGGGAGAGTTGGGCCAGGGAAAGTGCGATCGAGCAGCCACTGGGACGTGGATTGGTATTATCCAACCGCGACAAACGATGTCAGCAGCCTCTTCTCGTGTCATAGAGTGTCTATCTATGACACGAAAGGCTAGACAGACAACGTGGGCAGTGCCCAATCAAAAGCTACTAAACGATCCAGTTAAAAGGTTGGCGAGGTAGCCAGACCAAATAAAAGTTTTTAATTCGATTTTGGTTGGCAAATGACATACAAGCCCGCTGTGATGGACCAAAAAAGGAGCTGAACAGTTCATACAGCTTCTAAAAAGCTCAACGGTTTAAAAATTCCAAAGTTAAATGTTAAAATTCAGCCTGCATCTTTAAACTCTGGTCCGGCGCTGGCAGGAAGCTTATATTGCCACTTGCAATTCCACTATCGTTGCAATATAACCAATAGTTCTGTGAGAGCAGCAATTGAAAGCCCCGTTGATGGGGGAGGGCGGCGCGAATCGGTCGCCTCTCTCCTTTTCAGTCGATATCTCTTAAAGTATAGCAAATGTCGCCACCAAACTTTCAAGACCCCTCCGGGCATCATTTTTACACCTTGTGACCAAATTTTTCCAGAGCTCTTATGAAACGTTAGTCACAAATGACGTCAGAGAGATGCCATGTTCTGTCATTTTCGACCCAATAAAAGGTTTAGCGGGAAGAGCTGTCACGCTTAGTTTTGAAGATAACGAAAAATATTCAAGATCAAAAAGATGTAAAATGAACAGCGCTACAAACTGCTAACTCTTATTTCCAAACAAAAATTGATTTTGACCATCAAAACTATAGATGTATAACACCCCGAAAATACCAACAACTTTCAAAATTAAAATTGAAATATATGTTATAGAACTAGCTGCTCTAGATATGCCAAACTTAAACTCGATAGCTTCATTTTTAGCAAAGTTATGGCAAAAAAAAATACTCAAAATTTATTACGTAAAATTTTCAAATTCAATTTTTAGCCGTCACAGAACACTCAAAGCAAGCCAAAGACCATTGAATTTCCTGTGATGAATTGCATCGAATAGATAGGGGAGAGTGGTGCAGGAGGCCCCCCCTTAAGCTCAGTTACTATTTTTAGACAACTGATAATATTTAAGCGCTAACGTGTGCATGCGCTGTGAGCTTGCATCATTTTCCCATACATATTTGCATTCAAAATGAATCTAGGGGGTACACAAACCGTAAACTTTAACATTTTGGGAAAAGTTGCAAAAGGGCCTCTTACACTATGGGTATGGTAAGACACTATGGGGCGTTTTAAAAGTCAAGTCGACTTGTAAAAGACGCTTTGCGAACACAGCTGCAAGGCCTTTTATTTCGAAAAGCTAAGCAAATACGGTGTTATCGAAACCAATAACACTTCCAAAGCGCTCGAACAATGCGAAAACTAGCACAACCAAACGATGATGACCAACGAAAATTGTACCTATAACCTCTAAGAAAAGAAACAGAAAAAAGAAACAAAAACAAACTCCTTGAAAAAAGAATGCCACGCCTGCCGCAGGTGCAGGCGTTTTAGCATCGGGGGCGTTTTTTATCGGGGGGCGTTTTATCATCCTCGAAGGGAGGGCCTCTTAAAAAAATACAGTGTTTTAACGTCCACAATATTTATGGTTTATGAGACATTTGCAGCGCACCAGAACATGGTCTATTCTGAAGCTAACATGTGACAATTTCGATGAGAAAAGATTGCATTTGATAGCCATTGTTTTTCCAGATATATAAGGGTGATAAAGATGCATATATCTAGCAAGTAAAGGGGCAAAAACAGAAACAGGCTTACCAAAAGTCGCTGCGACGCACCTGATACCTCAGGTTTCGTGAGTTGTTGTTTCAAGAGGGCTTCTGCTTTACAAGAACATTAAAAAATAAATAACATTATTGGTTTGGTAAAAAAAGCGATGGGGCCTCTTACCGACCCTGGGCGTCTTACACGGATCTCCCCTACCCCTTTTATGCAAAATATCAACTTTGAAATTTGACCTTCGTTGACCTGACCTTGACCTGACCTCCACCAAAATGTAATCTTAACTGGCCCCAATGGCCGTCTAGCTCACACCATTGAATTTTAAATGTAAAATTGCCATAAAACATGCATCACACGACCCTAGCATAGTTGGGTTCATATTGTGACCCTAAGTGACCTGACCTCTGTGAACTGACCTAACATCAATGACATCTTTAGGCAACATATGTATTAGACAACCAACGCTCCATCGATGTTTTTTGATAACATGCCTTTTATTTGATGTGTTAAACTGTAAACGCATTCCTTAGACTAAATCGGTGAAAAAATGCGACCTTTGACCTGACTTGTAACGTCATGGGTTGCACCTAGGTCAACGAAACCTGGTAACAAAGTAGTTTCCTGGTGGGGCTATCGATCGCTCTTTGAATGTTTAAAATCGGTCGGTAACTTTCCGAGATCGGTGGAGGGTGAAACGGCTGCACCACCCGATCAGGTGGGAGGGTCCGCCAATAGCCCAGGGGGGCGCGGAATATTTATTCACTCATACAGTGTCATTTATTTTGAGAACACCTTTCTCACGCCATGACATGATCCTAGTCTCGTAATAGAACGAGATGAGGAGAGTGTTTTCACGCCTCCTTATGCACGGCTCTAAGTGTCATTGAGCTATTAACTGTCAGCGGTTTTCGGACAATGAAGTTCTTAGTTCTTACTGAATCCAATTTAATTTCAAACGATTGTCACTGTGCTAGTTTTCTTCTTATACGTTTTTGAAAAAGCGCTGAAGAAGTCTTTGATAGACGAAACCGGTCCGCTTATTCTTTTTCTCATTGTTTTTTGAATATATTCGTAGACTACTGGCTCTTTACTACAAAATTTGAGAATGTTTGGTATTACTTTGACCCGAACGATGTGCAGCTGAATTTTCCCTCTTGAATGATTATGGACAGCTCGCGAAATTAACTTCAACCTAAACTACCAACAAGCAGAAGAAAATCCGATACAAGCCTACCTCAATCCTCTCACCTTATTCAATCGTTGAAACGTTAACCCTCGCCCGCACATGCCATTTTCCCATCCTAGAACGCACATGGGGGGGGGCACCCCCCGCGCCATTTCGTTCCTGTTGGAGATACAGCTTCGTGGTAAAGACCAAAAAGATTCTTTGGGAAGAGACGAATCCAATGATGCCCAGTTTTAGGATAGAGGATAGAGGAGCAGGAAAGAGTAGCAGCTATACCAAAAATCAGGCTTCTAGCTCTAAAAATGTTGAGTGCAGAGCAGAAAGACTACCTGGGGGGGGGGGGGGGGGCAACCCCCCATGTGCGGGCGAGGGTTAAAGGCATTTGTTCAGTCCGAGTTGCTATGTCGACCACCCGCGCCGTGCTTGGGGGGGGGGCGTTTTTACGCCCTTCCCAGTCAGGTTTTTTCGCGAATATCTCAGAAACGGCGACGCGACGCGTAGCGTCATTCAAGGTAAGGTCACCAGGTAACGTCAAGTGACCTTACCTCAGAAAAAAAAATTCGAAAGCTCGTTGTAGCTACACCGACTAAGCGATCACTTTAAAACTTTCAGTAATTGCTTAGGGTAACAGTATGCATAAAATGGATACCTCGGACTTTTTATGTCTGTGACCTAAGGTCAGGTCAATTTTGCGACTGCTCCAAGTCAATGGGAGAAAATTGAAATGCGCCTCTTTTGGACGAATTTCGTTCTACACCCTCTCAAACATCGGTTCATAGGTAAACATGACACACTGAATCGGAAAATTGCGCCTGTGACCCCTGTGTGTGCCCCTGAGGTCATTTTAGGACATTAAAGGTCCTCAGCAGTTTTTTTACTTTTGACAGAGACGTGCTAGAGCGGTGAAAAAACCGTTGATCTGAGGCCAAATTTGAGGTCAATCAGAGCGGTGCCCTCTGGGGGCTAAACCGTTGATCTGAGGTCAAATTTGAGGACATGTAGGCGAAAGAGCGTTAAAAGAGCTATCGAATGCGCTTTTCCGCAGCGCTGTAGCTCTATTGGTTCCCGTGTTAGCCGTCGGGTGTTCGAAATCGCTGAAATCAACAAAATTTGACCTTTGATGAACCCTGGTGACCTGACCTTTGCACTGACCTTAAAATGACCGAGTGTGTTCCTCCTTATTCTTGACGCTCTTTCGATTGCCGCTTACTGCGTGTCGCTACGTGGCCCAGGAGGGGGCCACGGAGGGACGTGAAACGCCCCCCCCCCCAGCACTCGATGGAAAATTCATGCCACCAACACGGCGTGGGTTAATTGTTATGTTAGCTAGCTCCTGTTGTAAGCTGTTGAGTCGTGGACCTGATCTTGAAGGAACTGGGCCTAACATTTTCATAGCAAACGTAAAAAATGTTTAATAGGTTGTGCAAAAATAGCATCTCTTTTATGAAACATTTGCGAAACCTTCAACATCATCCCCACTGACCCCATTAGTGCCGAGCTCCCAACGACAACCATAAAAGCGTCCCCATCCCGTCATAGGCGGCGGAACGAGGAGGGCACCGGGACACCGTGCCCCCCTTTGATTTTGGCGATTTTGGCCCTATGAGCGTTGCATGGAAATAATAGGGCCAAAAGTCGGCAGTGCCCCCCCCCCCTTAATTGAAGGTGTTCCGCCGCTATTGCACCCCGTCAACGTGGGTTTATCATAAGAATGCTAAGATTTAATTTCCAATCCGAAGCAGTGATGATGGAAAGCAAATTTGCATTTTACATGTGAAACAAGCTGACACAACTAAATATTTCCTCTCTCGCTCCCTCTCACTGATTTACCAATTGCCCTCTTTCTCATTTTACCCTCTCTGGTTTTCCTTTTCAGTTTTTTTCTCTCTCTCTTTTCTCTCCTCCCGTCCTTATTCTTTCCCCCCAGTCTTTCTTAGCTCTCTCTCTCTCTCTCTCTCTCTCTCTCTCTCTCTCTCTCTCTCTCTCTCTCTCTCTCTCTCTCTCTCTCTCTCTCTCGCTCTCGCTCTCGCTCTCGCTCTCGCTCTCGCTCTCGCTCTCGCTCTCGCTCTCGCTCTCGCTCTCGCTCTCGCTCTCGCTCTCGCTCTCGCTCTCGCTCTCGCTCTCGCTCTCGCTCTCGCTCTCGCTCTCGCTCTCGCTCTCGCTCTCGCTCTCGCTCTCGCTCTCGCTCTCGCTCTCGCTCTCGCTCTCGCTCTCGCTCTCGCTCTCGCTCTCGCTCTCGCTCTCGCTCTCGCTCTCGCTCTCGCTCTCGCTCTCGCTCTCCCTCTCTCTTTTTCTCTCTCTTTTTCTCTCTCTCTCTCTCCCTCTCTCTCTCCCTCTCTCTCTCTCTTTCCCTCTCTCTCTCCCTCTCTTTTTCTCTCTCTTTCTATCTCTCCCTCTCCCTTTCTCTCTCCCTCTCTCCTCTCTCTTTCACTCTCTCCCCTCTCTCTTCCTCTCTTTCCTCACAATATTCTCGACTGTCACAGCGTTGTGGCTTGTTTCCAGACAGGTCCAGGCGCTCCCCACTCCGCAGGCCCTAGCCCACACGGCCCAACCGCTCGAACACCCTCCGGCGGATGACCTCTGACCTCGGCGACCTGACCCCAGCCGACCGATCGCGTCCCTCTCCACGCCTCCGTCCCGCTTCCCCCACTACAGCTGCGTAGTAATTGTAGCGTGTGCAAAGGTCACGTGACATTATTTACTTCTGCGACTTGTTCGGCTGACAAGAGATGGCACTAGTGGTCTGTGGATCAGAGGCGGGGCTAGGTTCTACGACTTCTTGGGGCACACTTTAGGGCAGAAACGAGTTTTTTGGCTCCCCATCCCAAAATGCATCGAATATACAAAAACAAGTTAGATATTCGAAAATCGGAGGACCAAACGGATCGTTTGACGTAACTTGCGCGACTGAGAATTGATCGGTCTTCAAACTACTGAACAAAAACGAGGTGATTAGTAGCAAGTGCTGGTGACTGTACCTATGTATCGATCGACGTATAAAGAGGTTAATGACTCCTGTAAGCACCACGCGGTGATGTCATCCGCAGTCCGCACCCATACTGCTGATGTCGGCATCTGTGCACCTGAACGTTTACAAAAATGGTGCCATTGAACTCCCGTAGCTGTTTTACGGAAACTGTGTACGAAGCCTTGACGCCTTGGTTGCCAAGTGAACAGCGTAGTGACAGCTGCGGTACGAATGTAAACAGCATGAAACGGGCGGTATGCTGGTCTCTGCCCTCTGTGAATCAGCCATCTCTGTGAACGACAGTCACGCTGGCCACGAGTCACGAGGTTTTCCGGGAATTTGGGCGTGTCGTCAAGCGGTGGGAGAAATCATTTGTTTATCTTCCGTAAAATATAATTACTTTTATTTTATGACGAAAATTTAATTTTTTTGGTTGCGGCAATGTTTTATTAATCTAATTGCACTAAACGTTACTAGCGACTTTATTTGGAAGCAATAATTTGGCAGCCTTAAAATGCGGCAGACGTTGCGCGCAAAGCAGCGTATACCACCACGTGTTAACGATGGTTTTAGTCTAAGATTTAAAAATAGTTAGATCTCCGCTGACGTCACAAATTCTCAGGGGGCATTCCAATGCATTAGCCCCTTAGAATCCGAAAACTGCAAGTTTGAAATTCCATATCTTCGAATTAAAGCATTTTTCGATGTTGTGAGTGCCCAAACCGGTATTTGCAGGCCATGGCCACCAATTTGGCTATCTCAACTCAAAACTAATGTTAAGGTGGGAGGGTCCCTTTAAGACTGATAACACCCTGAAGCTGTAGGTGGGCTAATCTCACCCCACTCAGGGACCATAGAAGCGCTAACTCACCCCACCCCGAAATCGAGGGAGTGTCAACTCACCCCATCCACGAGCCGTAGGTGCGCCGTCCCATCTCGGCGTACGGTTGTCGCACGTGTCCCGTGCTGAGATCAGCGTACTGGCTCTCCAGGTAGATCCAGGTGCGCCCCAGTAGGCCACCCGTATAGGCCGCAGCGCTGGCACACATTAGAATCAACAGGATGCCGATTACACCTGAGGGACACGGAAGAATTTAAAGTTAAAGTAAAGCAAAGTAAAGACTCATAAACATCTTGCACCGATACAAAACATTAATATCTTTAGAAGACCAGTGAAAAGGCAATGATAAATAATTTCAAAAGCTTTAGACGGTTACAGCAATTATTGTTACCCAATCACAATGCTCAAGGTTTTTTAACCATTAATTTTAGAGTGGCTTTTTAATAATCAAACTTTTTTGGAACGCATTTGTGTAAGTTCGATCATTATTTGCATCAGAAATTTATATCCCCAATACTAACTACAGAAAGCGAGTAGTAAAGTAATCTTGACAAAAAGCGGTCTTAGCTGACCGATAAGCCACGGGACCTTCTCAAGTACCGAGGACCAGGATCCAGTCCGGTCCGTATCAAAGACCCTACTTCAGACCCGACTAATGGATCCGATCCGAACCGTTCCGTTGTGTCTGGTCCAGTCCGGTCCGTGTTTAGTCCAGTACGGACCGATCTGGTGAGACCCTGACCTTGACCAGCCCCTCGTGGTTAGATTACAAATCTGGGAGCGAGGGACTACAATGTCTGAATGACAATGCCAGCAGAAAAGGATTGGGAAGTGGATGCCATGTTATAGTCAAACAGTGCTTATTACTATGTAGCATTGCACTTCCCCGACGACTGATGATCAGATTCGACCTGACCAGGCATTCAACGAAATAGTGACCCACAAAAAACAGGCCACTCGAAACGCGGGGTGAAGTGGCGAGCATTTCAAAGCAAACGGCCATTGGAAAAACACTAGTCATCAGCTGATCAGCCAGGAGACACGGTGAACGGCGTGGTCCCTAGAGCCCCGTCCCTGCACGTAGGCATGGGGTGGACGGACAGTTTGGACAGTCGTGACGTCATCGTTATGTAATGGTAGATCGTATCATCCGCAGATGACCATAACACGGGCTCTGTCTCTGGTCAACGCTGCGCAGCGCGACATGCGCACTGAGTGCGAACGTTAGGTATTATTGCAAAGACGTAGATAGAGGTGCCACCTTCAACGGCGTATGTAAATCGCCGGGCACATAGATCCAAATGGTTTGCATAAGTCTTTCCGTGAAAGACGTACAATTTACCCGCTGCGTCCGACACTCCGGGGCCCAATAAATATGAGCGCGTTTCGAACGGACAGTCGTAGACATCAGTATCAGCCGACTAGTGCTAACATTAGCTCTCATAATGACCCACCAGAGCCGGTTTGGTGAATACCTTTTATAATTTCCGACCTAATTAGGCCTCATGAATTACCAGAAACCAGTTTGGGTCGTCAGCTGCAGCCATCAGAGGTGTTCCGATGTTCGCTTGACATTAAAAAGAGCAATTTTGCTGAATTTACCGGTTTTCATTAGTGTTGTTTCTTGGTGGGATGGGTGGCTACTATCATAGCTACTCCATACCGCAGACGAGGTTACTAGACGGCCTCCATGTAGTCAGACCCAAGTTATCCGACAAATGACCACCCGATCTGTGCCGTCGGCGCGGGAGGGCTCGCCACAACTGCCTGACCATGAACGGGTCCCCATACATCTACTAAGCAGCTGATCTGGTCGGGTAGCCACAGCCGTCCCACCATCCGTTTACCGGTCACCCCTCTCCTATACGTCACCCGCAGACGGGTGATGTTTTTGTCGCTCACCTGTGTTCGAGAGCGCCTCGCTGAGTGCCAGCAGGCCAGCGCCAGCAAGTTCTCCAACGATGAATAGTATAGCATCCATCTGTGTCATAGTGCCGGCATGGTGCGCCGACTCCATTGCCAGCGCTTCGCGGACCACCGCCGGCTCATCAGCAAATTCTTCCTCATCATCCACCCGCGCGCAGGAGTCGTAGGAGGGCGGAACGGCAGCGGCCAGCGCCGACCGCTCCCCGCCCCCGTCCCCTCCCCCACCTCCGCCGCTACCGCTACCGCTTCTGTCCGGCTTCATGAGGTATTCTGCTGAGCCTCCGCGCTGGTAACCGCTGCCGCCGACCGGCCCGACCTGGCGCCACGCCTCCCCGCCCTCCGCCGCCGGCTCTGCAGTTACCTGCAGGAGCCGTGGTTAGATGGTTGTGTGCTGAACCCGCAGTGACACAACGACTGAGACGAAGCTTGCAGTGTTGCACTTCGAGGCTCTGGTCGGCACCCGGCTTTCTAATCACTTACAAGGCAAGCTCACTACCCTGACGCAGAAGTTCCAACGATCCGACCGGCTTACACGCACACACTCCCCGACACCACCACGACGGCGGACTGCGGCAGACTGAGTTGCGACCGATGACCGGCCGGCGAGCGCCGCTCGTACTGGTGACCGTAGTTCGGGGGACGGCCGGTAGGCGGCACCAACGACGTCTCCCGAGCCTGGCTTACACCAGCTCGGCGTATACCGGTAACAACCGGCTGACTCGTCCGCTATTTACTTATTGTAATTAACTGTTACCAAAGTAGTGAAATGACCGGGATGTGTGAGCATCGGGAAAATTCAACTATGGTGGACTTTGACCTTTGACCTGACCTTATTCCGCGCCACGAAGAGGACGGCATTTTACAACTTTTTCTCCGATTTTTGTTAAGAATCTTAAAAAATGATAAAACATCTACTATCTGCAGTGCACGATGTGTAAATTTCAGTCCCGGGTCCTAACCCAGCCGGGCCCGGGGGTAATCCAAACACCGCAGTCCGGAGGGGGCGTTTTCGCCCTCCTCCGTCTAGCTCCGTAAATAAGGGAGCTACCGGAACAAAAGCGGTATCAAACGAAAGGTTTCCACAAGTCGATTCTTGAACACCTAAAACTGTTGACCTCAGGCCAATTTTCCTTGTCCGAGATGAGGTCAAAGTCTATGGCAAAAATATGCACATGTGTGGTGAGATCAAACCAAATGTTCCAATCCAGAGGACGGCAAGAAGGCATGAAACCGGCCAAAATGGATGTAAAACCAAAGAATTGAGGGGAGATAAGAAACCAGATGATGTACTCCAAGTTCAAGGTAAGGGTCAAGTTCATGTCCAAATTGACTTGTAGGTAATTTTGCAGTTCTTCGTATGTCTTGTATACCTACCTACTTAAGTTTCAACATGCTTTGAAATATCTTGGAGCTTATCAGGCCCCTATTTCTGGCTCTTGTAACGATACAAGGCTGCCTCAAGGTCAAGGTTACGCAAAAATATCCCTACTACAGGCTATTTCAGTTTTCACTGATCAAGCCAGCAATTAGGTTTAACCCTCGCCGGATCTATTGGTTTTCTACATATGCGACGGCCGGGGGGGGGGGGTGGGTGGGTTCGACCCCCTTTGCCGTTTTGCCCCTGATGGAGCTAGAGCGTCGCGGAAAAAACGAGTGTGTGCGCCGCTACGAGACGCAGCGACTGGTATCCGATTTTAAGGTCCCAGGGCAACCGGTGACCTCTGATTTCAGGTCAAGTGGCCCAAGGTATGGGTTCGGCTTTCGATAAATAACTTCGCAAAATGCTGTCGCAGCGCCGCGATTTTGGCAGCATCGTGTTTGCCTTGCTCAGGCGCGTCGAATGGCATACTTTTTGTTCGGATGAGGTCAACATGAGGTATTGACCTCGGGTCAAGTTCAGGTCAGAGCCCTCAGGTCACGAAGCTGGTTGAAAGAGGTTATGTCGCATATAATTTGATTCGGCAGGTCTTTCTGAGCCCATTAGTGGCTTTCCCGACTCGCTAGTTTAATTTGATCGGGAGCTATTGACGAAAAACTCTTATAATCCTAGTGTCTAGTGAGAAGTGACGTCATTCGCGCAAAGTCAACAATGCAAAAGTGAAACATCGGCCCTTGCAAGGAGTGCATGAAAGCACGATTCCGTGTGCTTCGTTTGAGATTGTCCCCGGCGCCAAAATCGCAGTTTTCATTGTCCCCCACTGACTTATACCTAGAGGTGAGGTCACATGACCGATCTGACCTCATGTGACCTTTAATAAAATTCCGAGATATACAATTTGTGAGACACGGGAGGATACTACGTCCTATAATTTTCATCTCTTTGTGAAAGTTTCTCTGGCACTGAGGACGTTACGAAGTTGCGACATCTGAGGACTGTGCAGAGATTCATTTATGACCTCATAGGTCAGTGACCTAACCTGACCTGAAAATTTGGTTGGTGTCACAAGATCCGACTTAAATTGAAGGTCAGGTATGCAAAGTTTCAGCTTCCTATCGCTGGGTTGTTCGGAGCTGCCGCGAAAAAAATATTATGGGGGCGGCACCCCTTTCGGTCGACGAGGGATGACTCAGCCATTTTCGCTATCCTGAGGCTCTAAATGGATGTTTAGAGCGAAATGAATGCCAGATTCGTGATCAGCGGTTACAAATACTTCACATAACTCCCATCATGTGTCAAGGTCAACTTAAGGTCATTCAACGTCACATGGGGCCAGCATAAGACTTGACCTTTTCCAGGAAAAATACCTATATGCAATTCGACTCGTCTTGACGATATAAATGCGTCCGTATCAATACCTTAGCTCTATGACCATTTCTTTAAGTTAGGCATTTGCGAAAAACAATAATCCCAGCTCAGGATCGTTGACCTGACCTCTTACCTCAGGTCAACAAAATTATAATTGCATTTTCCCTAGGTTATATGCTATATAAGCTTCCCCGTTATTTGTTTCATCTCTAAAACTCTATTTTGGCATTTTTTTAAGTTCACATATCTATTTGACGTCGAAATAAGCCGTGCAATAATCTGGAAAAATCGACCCTGTGATGTCTTCAAGTGGGCTAGTTTCATTTTCTAATTAATTTCTGAAGATGTCAAATTAGTGGGAGAAAAGGTACTGGAAGTTTCGCACTCCTATATCCCTAAGCGCTCGGGAGCTATCGCAAATATTCGTCAGGGGGCGAAAAACGCCCCCGGGCCCGCGAGGGTGAAGGTCAGCCGACTACACCTTTTTTCATTAGAATTAATCTTTGTAAAATCCAATTTAATCTTTGGAACATTTGATTTAAAACATGTAAAATTCACATTAATCTATGTGAAGTTCATTTTAAGACTTATAAAGTTTGATTTAAAACGTATTAAGTCCTATTTAAACCTTATAAAATTAATTTTAAACCACGCACACTTGCATAGCAAGGCCGCCCTATGTGATACACAAGTACCTACGTAAGTCTACTCATGGGTTGGAGTGGAACGTGAGTTTTGATTTACTGTTCTCGTATACACCTGTATCTTAAGGGTACGACCCCCCCCTCGCCGTTTCGCCCCTGGTGGAGCTAGCGCGTCGCGGAAAAAACGAGCGTGTGCGCCGTTACGAGACGCAGAGATTGGTACCCGATTTTAAGGTCCTAGGTCAACCGGTGACCTCTGAGGTCAGGTCAAGTGCCCCAAGGTACGGTTCAGTTTTTGGTGAATAACTTCGCAAACAACGGCCGCAGAGCGCCGATTTTGGCAGCATCGTGTTCGTCTCGCTCAGGCGCGTCGAATGATATACTTTTTGTCCGGGTCAGGTCAACTTGGGGTGTTGACCTCAGGTCAAGGTCAGGTCAGCACCCCCAGGTCACAAAGTTGGTCGAAAGGGGTCATGTCGCATATCCTTCGATTCGGCAGGTCTTCCTGAGTCCATTGGTGGCTTTTCCGACTCGCTAGCTCAATTTGATCAAGAGTTATTGACGAAAAACTAATATGACCTTGATGACGTCATAAATGACGTCACGTAAGGTCAACATTGCAAAAGTGACGCATCTAACCTTCCAAGGAGTGCATAAAATCACGATTCTGTGTGCTTGAGATAGTTGTAGATCGTTCCCGGCGCCAGAATAGCAGTTTTCATTTTTCCCCATTGACTTATAATGGTGAGGTCACGAAAATGACCTGACCTCATATGACCTTTATGAAAAATCCGAGATATACAAGTTGTGGGACTCATAATGGATACTAGATCCTGCAAGTTTCATTTCCCTGTGACATCTCCTCTGGCAGTGAGGGCGTTGCGAAGTTGCGACATCTGAAGACCGTGCAGAGGTTCACTTATAACGTCATAGGTCAGTGACCTGACCTGACCCAAAAATGCGGTTGGTATCAAAAGATGCGGCTTGGATCAAAGGTCAGGTATGCCAAGTTTCAGCTCTCTATCGCCAGCGCGTTCGGAGCTATCGCGAAAAAAACCCTATGGGGGGGCGGCACCCGCCCCCCCCCCCTCGGCCGGCGAGGGTTAACCCTCGCATGTGTGCGGCGTTTGCCAGCTTCTAATGTGTAGGGGGGGGGGGTCGGTTGGACCCCCCCCCCTTGCCGTTTGGCCCCTGATCGGCTAGAGCTTCGCGGAAAAACGAGCGTGTTGCCCGTGACGAGAGGAAGCCGATGATACCAAATTTTAAGGTCCTAGGTCATTGGTTGACCTTCCAGGTCAGGTCAATGACCCAAAGTCGGGAAAATCGGGACCTGTTAGAAAGTCGTAAAGTGTGGCTTCTAAGAGGTTTTTCGGGGTGCTGATCACGAATATCGTGTTAGTTTTGTCCTTAAGCATTTTGACCAGGTCAGGTCAGGTCAGGTCAGGTCAACCAGTAGGGATCGTGACGGGTATTCGTAGTACGTGTCAACCGCCTCTGACAGCTTCGTAACATGTTACGAAGGTGCCAAAACTACTTCGTAAATGTTCAAATGGTTGCTAAATTCGAATTCAGCTCCAAAAACTAGCCTAGAAACATGTAAAACTCGAAAAAGTGAACCGAGGTCACCAAAGGTCACTGACCTGACCTGACCTTCAAGTGACCTTGACACCCACCCTAATGCATGGGAGCAACATCAAATCACATGTTTGAACGTTTGAAACCACGAAAAGCTTGCAAACGCGCGGCTAATGCGAGCCAACATACGCGGAATGGCGATTCCGGCCAAACATGGTCTCGGAAAAGAGGTCACAGGTCAAAGGTCATTAGGATCAGGGTCATGAAATTTTCAGGGTAGGTGTAAAATTGATCAATGCGAGGGTACTGAAAGTTTCGTCGCGATCGGCCGCTTTTTACGCGAGTTATTCGCGAAAAACCATGGGGGGTCCATCCGACCCCCTACACATGCGAGGGTTAAGTTAAGTACCTACCAACCTTACAGGAAAAGTGGAAATGAAATATTAAAAGGAATTATGAGGTAATTAGTATTGGAAAGGAAAGGACTCCAGTCTCCATAACTACTTGCCTTGGAACATTTAAAATGACTTGAATAAACGTAAACGGAAACAGTTTTTTAACTGTATGTGACAAATTAAGCACTCACACGTATTGTCGTTTTTACAGCCATAAAGGCAATGTGTGGGATAGATAGGGCCGCAGCCGATCAGCCCCTGATCGTCCTAGAGTTTCCAAAAAAAAAAGAGCGTATTGCTCGTCACCCGAAGAAGCCCGCGATCTTTCCCCTCGTGTCATTTTTTTACATTCATGGCCAGGTCAAACGACCCTAATGCTACAACTTCACAGATAGGTTTTCTGGAGTATCTACCATTTGGGGCTCCTGGCTCTAAATTTGGCAATCATCTTATTCAGTAACAATGTATTTGTGCATTTGGGGTAGGCTGGGTCAGGCATGGTCAAGTCAGGCGTCCCGATTTCTTAGTCAATGTGTTTAATGTTTATTGAACGCTATTGACAGCTTTGCCACATGTGGCATCAGCTTCAATGTAATTTTCCGTAATAATCCCCAAATGCTTAAATGAATAGCAAATTCGATACCAGTTTTGAAACACCCTAAAATGCTGCAAAAACGCAGAGCTGATAAAATCAATCGAAAATTAGGTTCCGCTAGAAACCCTAAGTATAATTGTTTTCGACTCCTTTGGGTGGCTTTGTGGTTTATGGTTGCCTGGTTTAAAATGAAATTTATAAAGCTTAAATACGATTTTATAAGTTTTAATACAAACGTTATAAGTTTTAACCCTCGCCGGCCGAGGGGGGGGGGGGGCGGGTGCCGCCCCCCCATACAGTTTTTTCGCGATAGCTCCGAACACGCTGGGGATAGAGGGCTGCAATTTGGCATACCTGACCTTTGATCCAAGCCGGATCTATTGACACCAACCGCATTTTTGGGTCAGGTCAGGTCACTGACCTATGACGTCATAAGTGAACCTCTGCACGGTCTTCAGATGTCGCAACTTCGCAACGCCCTCACTGCCAGAGGAGATGTCACAGGGAAATGAAACTTGCAGGATCTAGTATCCATTATGAGTCCCACAGCTTGTATATCTCGGATTTTTACTAAAGGTCATATGAGGTCAGGTCATTTTCGTGACCTCACCATTACCTATAAGTCAATGGGGAAAAATGAAAACTGCTATTCTGTCGCCGGGAACGATCTCCAACTATCTCAAGCACACAGAATCGTGATTTGATGCACTCCTTGCAAGGTTAGATGCGTCACTTTTGCAATTTTGACCTTGCGTGACGTCATTTATGACGTCATCAAGGTCATATTAGTTTTTCGTCAATAACTCTTGATCAAATTGAGCTAGCGAGTCGGGAAAGCCACCAATGGACTCAGGAAGACCTGCCGGATCGAATGATATACGACATGACCTCTTTCGACCAACTTCGTGACCTAGGGGTGCTGACCTGACCTTGACCTGAGGTCAACACCCCAAGTTGACCTGACCCGGACAAAAAGTATATCATTCGACGCGCCTGAGCGAGACGAACACGATGCTGCCAAAATCGGCGCTCTGCGGCCGTTGTTTGCGAAGTTATTCACCAAAAACTGAACCGTACCTTGGGGCACTTGACCTGACCTCAGAGGTCACCGGTTGACCTAGGACCTTAAAATCGGGTACCAATCTCTGTGTCTCGTAACGGCGCACACGCTCGTTTTTTCCGCGACGCGCTAGCTCCACCAGGGGCAAAACGGCGAGGGGGGGGGGGTCGTACCCGCCCCCCCCCCCCCCTCGGCCGGCGCGTATGTAGAAAACCAATAGGTCCGGCGAGGGTTAAATCAAACTTTACTTAGATTAAAACTAATGTTACATGTTTTAATACAAATGTTCTTAAGATTAAATTGGATTTTATAAAGATTAATTCTAATGAAAAAAGGTAGTTCACGTCAAGTGACCTCACCATAAGAATTGTAATGTTCGCCATAGCTACACTAGCTTACCGATAAATCCTATGCACTGATTGACGAGAGTGACAAAATACATCAAATGCGCGTCCTAGATTTTGGTATCAGTGACCTTAGGTCAGACATAAATTATGTGGCCGATTATTTACACGAGCATCAGCATTGGCATAAGCAGCAAACGGACATGCGACATTTCAACAATCATTCAGGTTGAATGTGGGTTTATTCAAAACATGGTGTGTCGTTTGGGGAACTAGCGACCCGCGGCCGGGCGCCGCGAAGAGGTGCCCACCATAGGGTTTTGGGGCTATTTTTTCACGTTTCGGTCTGAATCGCGAGAAGTACTGGTCGTAGCAAATATGTTCCCTGGTTTCTGAATTTTCAGTTCACGTGGAATGCGATAGGGCAAGAGTCATTTTCGTACAGACAAAACTGTGCCCGCGTTTTTTGGTCAAAGTAAAAATGTTCAGCAGCTTTTAACACGTGGGCCGCCGCAAAACAGGGTACACCGGAGGACTTAAGATTCAATATCTCCTAAGCCATCATAGATAGCAAATATGTTCCCTGGATCTATGTAGATAATACTTTAGAGAACACTTCAGGCCAAAAATTGTTTCTCGACAACTTACACCCAGCCCGCGTTTTTGGCTTAACTGCAATGCAACACGGCAGCCGACCTTCAGGGCTCAGTTAGCGAGTTTATTTTTTAGCGAGCACTTCGAGCATTTCAGCGTTCGATGAAATGACATATTTTTTTCAACGCAGTCGTTTCTTCATTTGCATCTTAACGCGACCTTTATGATAATGTGACGGTATCGTCACACTAGAATGTGTAATTCATCGTAATTTATAGTGCTAATTCTCGGCGCACAGCAGCAGACGGACACCGACTGACCCACCATCTAAAGGCAGTTTGGCGAAGCAGTATCGTGAATCACAGCCGCGAGATGTCCCTAGCGTAGAACACCGTCTGTGTGCCTAGTTTAAATACGTGATGTTTGCCCTCTGTCAACCCCTCAGTCATGGGGCTGGGGTCGCGGATGAATGGGCGACCGCCCGCCGCGCGGGGAGGGGGCTGCTCCCCTGACCCGGACCGCCACGGCGTGGGGACGATCCCGCACTCGCGTGCCTCACGTCGCCGCCTCACACCGGTCAATTACGCTGGTTTTGAGGAACCGCTCATTGTGGTAGTGGGTGATCCAACGCAGACCATGCCAGAACCCCACTGAAGGGGTGTCACCCGTGTCAGCTGGCTCAGACCCATGATTTCCCCTGTCCCCATACCGAAAGCGACGTTCCAAAGAGCAATATGCGTATACCTAGTAGGTAGGTATTATTGATGTTTAATTCGAGAATGTAGGTATGCATGTAAGTACATACCTAGAGGAGACCCGGGACCGGGAGGTATGGGCCCCCTGGAGGTATGGGCCATCGCAGTTTTGAAGAAGTGTTGCGTATTTTTACACATTTGATCGCGTAAACTGGTAGCAGCCATTCCCCTATACAACCCACGTGATTTCCAAAATTTTCCTCAATCTTCTTTTGCAATGAGCGGTGGGGTGATAAAGCGTTTTTGCCAAGGCCATAAATAGTGTTTTGCTCTCTTCGAGTAAAATACGGTACATTCCTATAGAAAATTCGCGATAAATTTGAACCAGGCTCGTTTTATGATGTCAGACCATCGGTGATATAAAGTTTAAAGCATGCAAATTAAGACTGGATAGACAATATGAAGCTTTCTTGCAAGATTATGAGCTGAGGTGCTACGCACATTCTGGCGTCCTATAAACCGAGAGGTTCGGGCCACCCACCCCCGTTGATCCTAAATCAATAAAATGATGCCTTCATTGAATGTCCTCTTCATTTTCAATTAGTTTTATTGTTGTCGCGTAAGGTCGAAAATTTAACTACAAATTTCATTCGAACAGAAAAATATTATTTATCTTCTTTCATGGAGCATGATTGAGTTTACCAAAATACATATGTGCCCACGTGACCCCCATGAAGTAAGCTGTTGGCCGCTTGTACGGTTCCTGAGCTCTAAGAGAGATCAAGGTAGATACCAGCTACGAGTATGTTCTCATTATCGAGAAAAGAATATGAAACATGGCACCGGCCCATACCTCCCGGGCCATGGCCCGTACCTCCCGGTGTTTTTTTGATGGATTGAAAAAGCGCATGATTTATTGAAAGTTATCTCGAGACAAAATAGTTGACCCCAGATGCCTAATATCAGGCACACTTTGCAGGCGAAGGGCAATTTCACGTACACAGAGTGAAAAACCGGGTCTAGCCACTTCCCACTGGAAGAAAATTGCCCTTTCACAAAACCGTCCATACCTCCCTGGTCTTTCCTGCATGATGTGCTTAAGTACCCCAACTGTACAACTTTGCCCTCTCAGCCCGAGGCATAACCTTTTTTTTTACTTTAACGACAGATTGTTAGTGACTTAGCACTCGCACTTACAGCGGGGTCGAACGGACCCCCCTCCTGGGTTTCGCGAATAATTCGCGCAAAAAGCGGCCGATCCAGACGAAACTTTCAGTACCCTCAAGTTAATCAATTTTACACATATTTTTAAAATCATTGACCCTGACCCCAATGACCTTTGACCCGTGGTCTGATTCTCGAGACCATGTTCGACCGGAATCGCGAATTGGCGTATGTCGGCTCACATTATCCGCGTAATTTCCAATCTTTTTGTGGTGTGGGTTTCAAGGTCACGTGAAGGTCAGGTCAAGGTCATTGACCTTTGATGACCTTGCTTCACTTTTTCGAGTTTTACATATTTCTAGGGCAGTTTCTGGAGCTGATTTCGAATTCCCATTTGAAGATTTATGAAGTAGTTTTGGTGCTATCGTAACACGCTACGAAGCTGTCAGTGGGGGTCAACACCTGCTATGGATGGCCGGCAGGTCTCCTACTGGTTGACCTGACCTGACCTGACCCGACCTGGCCTAAATACATTAAGACATCATAAGTATGTGATCAAAACTAACATGAACTACGTGTTCAGCACCCCGCAAAATTCCTTTTTCAACATCACTTTACGAGCATCCAGCAAGTCCCGATTTTTCCGATTTTTGGGTCATTGACCTGACCTGGAAGGTCAACCAATGACATAAATAAGACCATAAAATTGGGTATCATCGGCTTACTCTCGTCGCGGGCAACACGCTCGTTTTTTCTGCGAAGCTCTAGCTCCATCAGAGGCCAAACGGCAAGGTGGGTCCAACGGACCCCCCCCCCCCCCCATACGTTAGACGCTGGCAAACACGAATACGGGCGAGGGTTAAAACGCAGGAGAAATATTATTACGAGCGAACGGACCGCGCAAGCGAACGGCGAAATATTTTTAAGATAACGGAAAGTTATCAGCATTTACATATACCTAACGGCCCGGCCCAGCCTGTAACGCTTTTGAGAGGCATATATTTCATGCCTCAGTAGTCAGTATCCGTTGCAGTGGTTGGGCTGATCGACCTGCCACCCTTTTTGTTGGGAAGCCTATTTCTTCTACCATGTGATTAATTGCTCTTAATACATCTACATACATATAGGTGATCGTCGTGGCACGCAGGGGTGGAGCTTCCTGTACAGTTGGTGGGGCGGCTGCCCCACCAACTTGCCATTTTGCCCCACCAATAAGTGTTTTGCCCCACCGAATTAAGCTGATTTGCAGGACTTTGTTGCTTTTCAAATCAATCATTGAGGAGCTTTGGAATGTCTGTGCTATACAAAATGTTACATTTGCAACGACAGGAATTGATTCAGTGTTCATTTTTAATCAACTTCACAGTCGGACAGTGTAGACTGTAGGTTTGATGCCTTTTTGCCCCACCAACTTCCTCTGAAAAGCTCCACCCATGGTGGCACGTGTCACGCGAAAGCTGTTTTGTTGAAGTAACACTTTTGAAAGACCTAAACCTTTCTAGTAGAGGTTTTAGCCAACGGGTCTGCAGTGCAGGGATATTTCTATCTTGCACTCCTCTGAGAGCTAGAGTTTCGCGGAAAAAACGAGCTCGTCACGATGTTGCCCGTCACGAGAGGAAGCCGATGATGCCCAATGTTAAGGTCCTAGGTCATCGATTGACCTTCTAGGTCAGGTCAATGACCCAGAAGTCGGAAAAATCGGGACCTGTTAGAAAGTCGTGAAGTGTGGCTGCTATGGGGTTTTCCCGGGGTGCCGATCACGAATATCGTGTTAGTTTTGATCACAGATGATGTCATTGAGCATTTAGACCAGGTCAGGTCAGGTCAGGTCAGGTCAACCAGTAGGGGTTGTGACGGGTATTCGTAATACGTGTCAACCGCCTCTAACAGCTTTGTAACGTGTTACGAAGGCACTAACACTACTTCGTAAATGTTCAAATGGTTGCTAAATTCGAATTCAGCTCCAAAACTAGCCTAGAAACATGTAAAACTCGAAAAAGTGGTCCGAGGTCACCAAAGGTAAATGACCTGACCTGACCTTGAGGTGACCTTCACATCCACCCAAATGCATGGGAGCAACATCAAATCACATTTTTGAGCACTTGAAACCACAAAAAGCTTGCAAACGCGCGGCTTATGCGAGCCGACATACGCCGAATCGCGATCCCGGCCAAACATGGTCTCGGAAAGTAGGTCACAGGTCAAAGGTCATTTGGGTCAAGGTCATGAAATTTTCAGGGTAGGTGTAAAATTGATCAATGCGAGGGACTGAAAGTTTCGTCGCGATCGGCCGCTTTTTACGCGAGTTATTCGCGAAAAACCTTAGGGGATGGTTGGAAATGGATACCCCCCCATCCTCCCCCGTGCCGGCGAGGGTTAAGCAGTCGAAAAAAAAACACTTTTGGACAATTGACATGTGATGAGACGTGGAAGAGCAGTAAAAACAGCTGCAATGCGTTCAGTTTTACAATAGGCAATCGATTGGGATGCAACATGATTTTTACCGGTCAGGTCATGAGCTCGACCTTAAAAAATGTTCATCTTTGGAGGTCAAATTACACACCATTCTACACCATTGGACGAGAGAGACATGATGCTAGCAGAACTGATTGTTTTTAATGCCTATGTACCCACAACAATGACAACAATGCACCGCTGGCGCTGGGCTACGCTTCGCTAAGCTTGCGTTCCAGGACCATAGTGACGTCACAGGAAGGGACGCGGGCGGACCGCTGATGACCCGCCCGCTGTCAAAGGGCGGGCTGGGTTTGACGGGCGCACAATAGCGGCCGAGCGCGTGTTCCTGGAAGCGATAGCGAAGACACAGGCGCCGGAAGGGTTGGACGCTTTGACCGTCTCCCAGACCTCCCGCTGTTACTGCCAATGTTACTGCTACTGAGAAGGAAAATAAGTGACGGTGGTATTCACACAGGCTTTTCCACTAATTTCTGACGTTTCGCACGTGTCGTCAACAATCCGTCCCCTAGAGATACTTGCGCGAACACTAAGGTAACCGGACTGTTAGCTTGAAACGCCGTCAGGGAAAAACATTCTGCTCCATGATATAATTTCTTCCACGTGTGACCGGTCTGGAGCCTTTTCGCATTAGATCGATGCGTGTTTTTATCGATATAGGATCTCCATCGATCTTAGAATTTGCGATCTGAATGATGGGGTGGAGCAAGATTAGAATGGGTCTGAGTCAGGACAGTAGAATCGGAGTTGGACCCAGAGTCACCAAAATCTTACTAACTCCGACTCCGGAGTAGAATCGACATCGCTAACTGAATGGGTTAAAAATCATACCCGAGGCGGAAGCCAGTCTGCCGAAAAATAGCCTTTTTCACGACGGGCTTTTTGGCGAGTGGACTTATATGGCAGTGTTCGCCATGGGCCGGGCCAGCCCAATGGGTCATGGGCTGGGCTGGGTCACGGGCTGGGCTGGGCCCTCAAATATAAATAATCGATGGGCTGTGGATGGGCTGGGCCAATGACTGTAAAGTGGACTCAGAGGTTCGCGACTGAGCTAAAAACCACAACTAGCTTATTACTGTGCAAGACTAAAAAAACGAATGAAAGCATATATATATGCAATGTGCATTGTGCATGCTGCTCCCGAAAGATTGTTTCTTTGCACCTATGGGTGACATACGTAGGGTGAATGAAAAGTTTTGAGCCTAACATAGTTACAGGTGACGCAGATCAATGAAACTTTGGTCACACATTTTGCCACTATTGATATGAATTGACACAAAATTGTGAAGTCCTAGCACTTTTTTCCTCACTTTTATAGCGCCTTGAATCATGCTATTTTGGGTAAGTGCTCGCGGTGTCAACTGTCAATGACGTCATTATTTTTTTGTGAAGCGTCATCCAGTCAGTTTTTTCTTTAAGTTTAGACAGAAAAAGACACCCTAAGGATGCCAATGCTGTTTAAAAGATTAAATTTGGGATACTTTGGAAGGCTCAGTAATTGATTGTTTACACTGCGACCAGTGAAAAATACCCTGATTTATTGTCCTGGTGAAACACGACCAATTTTGTCAGGATTGCCCTTCTGATCTTCCTGATTTTCTAACAAAGGTGTATCAGTGGTTCATCCTAGTAATGCTCAATTACAGTAAGACCCTTTGAAAAAGTACACTTGCAAGACATCTCATTTATTTTCCGAATTACGGAACACTTTCCTCCTTGTTGTGACTCTGACATTTAATTTTTCAGATTAGAGTAGAGACGTTCTTTCACTGACTCCACTGTTCTTCCCATGCTGGATTGAAGTGAAACACCCACAGTTAATCATCGGTAGCGAAAAGTGACTTTGAATCGTCAGAATCTGCTTCAACTAGCTCCAAATGTCATTACACATCTCTCGTCGTGCTCTGCAGCAAAAAGCCGAGAGGCCCAATGAGCAGAGACCTTTCTTATGTCATGCCCATTGGTAAGGATGTCGCCAGCTTGCTCCTGGGAGATGTCCATTCTTACCGCTATCTGATGAGCTCACAGTCTTGGATCCAGCATCCACACCCCTAGAGCAGGGTCAATGTTTTCGGATTTTGTCACATTCTACGGAGTTTTTGATATTTGTTCATTTTGGACGCTGTTCCTGCCCTGCTTGAAATTAGCAGCTCAAACCTTAACAGTGACATATGATGGGCCACAACCAACAAGTTTAATTTCAGGTCCTTTTTAATTTCAGATGAAGGCATGGCTTTGAAATCGCAATACTTTATAAAAGTTCGGTTCTCGATTTTCTCCCTTTTCACCGAACGCGTAATCTTCTTCACTTTAACGGGCTCTAAAAACGAAACGAAAAGGACCTAGTACTTCAAAACTTGGTGTACACACCTAAAAATAATTGCAAAATGTGTGACCAAATTTTCATTAACCTGCGTCACCTGTAACTGTGTTAGGCTCAAAACTTTTCATTCACCCCGCGTATGTAATACCTGTTTGGTGTCCATGACTTTTAATCCATTCATTTTTGACGGGCTGGTCCGGGCTGGACGGGCTAGACCGGGCTGAGCTTTAACAATTTTACTATTGCATGTGTTCGCGCTGGGCCGGGCTGTCAACCCATGGGCCTGGGCCGGGCTGGACTGGGATTTTGCGGCCCGTGGCGAACACTGTTATATGGACTAAATCTACAAAAAATCTCTTTTGCAGCAAACATGTTCATATCATGACTTTATTTTAGTGTTTTAACCCTCGCATGATGTTACTGGCATCCGTTTGAACATTTACTAAGTAGTTTTAGAGCCTTCGTAACATGTTACGACGCCGTCAGTGGTAGTTGACACCTACTATGGATAGCGGGCAGGACGCCTACTGGTTGACCTGACCTGAACTGACCCGAGCTAGCCTAAATGCATGAACTCATAATCTGTGATCAAAACTAACATGAAATACGTGATCGGCACCCCAAAAACTCCATAACAGCTCCACTTTATGAATTTCTAGCAGGTCCCGAATTTATGCTTTTGCACCAATTTAGTTTACTACAATCTGTTTTATTTATTTATTCATTTATTCATTTGTTCACTTATTTATTTGCATAATCGCCAACAAAGCTATCTCCACTTAGGTACAGGCGAAGTCGGGCTTAAAATCAGTAAATGGAGAAACAGCGTAACATCAAATAAAGTTGTATTTCAGTTGAGACAAGTATAATAACACGGAACAAAAATGATAGACGAACGCGTTTCGGCTAAATCGCCGTCATCAGGGTCTAAAAGGAGAACAAGGGGCACACATACCCTGGGGGCACACATCGAGCAAATATCACAATCACAGTTCAATCGTTTTGATTTTTACATACGCTTTTAAACAAGCATGTGACAATGTGGTTACATTTCCTTTGGTTAAGACAAAAAAAAAACATCCTAAAAGAATAGCCACATTGTATACAGTTAACACAGGTGTTGCACAAATCACATGCAATCAGAACTCAAATCATCTCTCATACTGGGACGGGGCAAGGGTCCTCACGTCATGCAGTAATCGTGACAACAGAAAAGCTACTGAAGCGGCGTTTATTGCTACGAGTGATACCATTAA
This sequence comes from Amphibalanus amphitrite, assembly GCF_019059575.1. Classification (NCBI taxonomy): domain Eukaryota; kingdom Metazoa; phylum Arthropoda; class Thecostraca; order Balanomorpha; family Balanidae; genus Amphibalanus; species Amphibalanus amphitrite. The sequence continues at coordinate 411,241 of NW_024881596.1, forward strand.
TGTAAGGGTTGGTTTCATGAAGTGGGCAAAAGCAGCGGCGTCGTTAAGCATTTTAAACTTCCGCACATATGATTTATGCAACACCTGTGTACACTGTACAATGTGGCTATTCGTTTAGGATGCTTTGTCTTTACCAAAGGAAATGTAGCCACATTGTCACATGCTTGTTTAAAAGCGTATGTAAAAATCAAAACGATTGAACTGTGATATTTGCTTGATGTGTGCCTCTTGTTCTCCTTTAAGACGCTGATGACGGCGATTTAGCCGAAACGCGTTCGTCTATCATTTTTGTTCCGTGTTATTATAAAATAAAATACTGAGTAGGGGAGAATGGGGTAATTTGGCTGGTGGTGTAAATTGGCCGCCCCCAACTGGATATCTGATAAAAGTGAATGAAATAACTCTAGTCTGTATTCATTCGTCATGGGTAGAATTAACTCGAGGACAAATGTCAAAAATTTTCCCCCTGGTAGCTTTATTCACTATTAACCCGCGCCCGGGTGGGTCTCTCATGCCAACTTTGCCATGGTGGGGGTGGGGGGGGGGGCTTTTTGGCCGCACCAGATTACCTCGAAAGTAAGCAAGCTAGAAAGACACAGTAAAAGCAATAGATAGCTCGCTACAAGATCTTTCAGAATCACTTAGGTCATTTTTTGATCAGGTTATCGCTGAAGTCACTGGAGGTCACTAAAGATAAAATTTTCACGATTGTTGCACCCGATCTTGACAACTTCTCACAAATCGGCGCATAAGTCGGGAGCTAAGGAAGAACGCATTAGATAGCTCTTTCAAAAGCCGTTCTGATTAATCCCTCGGATTTGACCTAAGGTCAACGGTTTTGCCTCCAGAGAGCAAAAACTATCAAAATAGGACGTTTTTCGAAAAAGGTTTTCGTGTCATAACTTTTAACTCCAAGCTTGCATGACGCTGATTTTACCGGCATCGCGTTTTTTCTCGTCGAGACGCGTCGAATGAACTATAACTTGACCTGAAAAGGTCAACTTGAAAATTTGATCTCAGGTCAAATCACTGAAAAGGTCATGTTTGCATGTCATTCGACTTCTATTGCTGAACTGAACACATTTTTGGTGTTTTCAGCGCTCTAGCATGTTTCTATCTAAAGTTATTGTCAAAAAGCTGTTAAAAAAGCGTAGGACAATCCGTGAGGCACTGGAGATTAAGGTGCACAATTCGTCAATGAACAGGGGGTCGGAAAGGTCACCATCAGCCCTATTTGGGACATTGAGTTGAGATAGGAACATGTGTGCGTTTGCCTGTTACAGTGTGCCTTGAAATGTGTTTCACCACGATTCATTTGTTCGGTTTTTCGTAAGCTAGAGGATCGTCATCACTGACGGCACGATATGAATATTTGAATTTTTAGGTCATGTTTTTTTAGAAAAATGTATTTCAAACCAGTGAACAAGGCTGATCAATAAAGCCGAAATATTTGGTTATAGGTAATAATTAGTTTTACTCAGCGAAGCCCGTTTTGAAAACAATTAACTTTTAGAGATCTATTAACCTGAGGAAAAGAATAATGACGCTTCGGCAAAAAGCTGTTAGTAACGTTTCATGATCTGAGATGACCTCACGGGCATAAAAGTGGTCACAGGTACAATGTTCCGGTTCAGTGTGTCATGCTTACCTATGTCACGATGTTAAGGCCGCCCCACACTGGAACTCGCATGCGGGTTGCGGGTTTGCGGGTTTTGAGTTTGCGGGCATAATACCAATTCATAGAATGATTAGACCGTTCCCTTATGGTAACATCATGAATGCAGTGAAGCCGGTACACCTTCAGAAAATTGCATATAGTCGCAATACCAGCGCAACGAACCAAAATTCGACTCCAACGAAAAACCCGCAAGCCTCGCAGAACTCGCAGACCTCGCAGCGAGGAAAATCGAAAGTTGACTCAAAATCAACTTTTGGAATGCAATGCAAGGTCGCTCGCAAGCTAAAAACATGCAGACTCGCTTGTTAGATGATAGTGTGGGTCACTCAGCTTAGATTGTATTATTTGATTTTGAAGAAACCCGAAAATCCAAAAACTCGCAACCCGCATGCGAGTTCTAGTGTGGGGCGGCCTTTAGAGGTTGTTTTCGGCCAAACAAAGAACATTTCAATTTTCCCCATTGACTTATAATGGAGAGGTCGCAAAATTTAGCTGACCTTAGGTCACCGATATGAAACTTCCGAGATATACGAATTGTTCATACTGATTTCCTCATGTAAAGGTTTGAAAGTTTGAAACGAGTTTTAAACCTCTGGGATGTACACTGTATAGGAATGACAGAACCACGAAGCTTTTTAGAGGTATGGTTACTTAAGTTGACCTGGTGACCTGACCTTACGTGGCTTGGGGTCAACATCTTCACACACGATGAGGAATTGATGTATGATAAGCTATACAAAGTTTCGTTGCACGCGCAAAAAAAACTGGCAGGTATGGCCAAAACGCCTCCTCCCTCCGCCCCCGCCACTCGGGCAAAGGTTTATAAAACGTGGCCGGATTTCATTAGAAAATGGTAAACTTTATTTCCGTTTAAAAAGTTGTATTTCATGTAGTAGTTGGGCTGTAAACGAATTCCGACATTATAGCGCCATTCCTGGGGGTGATCAACGGTTCCAAGAGCAATATTATCTAGTTCCGTACAATCCAAACAAAAAGTATACCATTCGACGCGCCTGAGCGAGGCAAACACGATGCTGCTAAGTGCCAACATCGCGGCTCTGCGGCCGTTTTTTGCGAAGTTATTCACCAAAAAGGGAACCGTGCCTTGGGGCACTTGACGGTTTCTCATCAATATATTATTCATTCTGAGGGATTACCATATTTTTGTTAGTCCATGACAACTGCCAATAGCAATCCGCGCGTCTGAATCTTTGGTCATTTTTCTTCTGAGCGTCGACATATTTAACGATATTTATCAGCGTGTTGGGGTGGGCCATCACCGGCAATGTAATAAAATGAATACTGTGTGGGAAGGGGTAATAATAAAAATATTGCCCTCTGTGACGCCACTGTAGCTCTCGGGCGAACAGTACAGTATGGCCACAGAGAAAGTCACTGAAACCCCCTTCCAGACCAACACCATCCATGTAATATTCAGGTCGGCGGCGAAATAAAATTGACCCGGTACATCGTTGATGTCCTCGATAGTAGTGATGTCAATTACAGAAAATCGGAATACCGATACCAAACCAAATACCAACCAAAACCATGGGGAAATACCGAAACCAAACCAGCTTGGGAACATGAGAGAAATACCAACTTTTTACCGATTTCTTAGCCTCTTATGCATTAGTGAGGATTCATGATACCAACAAAATACCAAACACATTAGGATTGAAATACCAAATACTAAGTTGGTATCGGTTTGGTATCGGTATACCAAAAAGTTGGTATCCGATTGACATCTCTACTCGATAGCATGCAACTTGGCATCAATCTGCCTCAGGGGCCAGGGCAGCCACCAGGTCCGGGGTCTCGGCGTCCTCAGCTCCCTTGACGTAGGCTAAAACAGTGGATGAGCGTTTGGCTAGAAGGGGGCGGATAAGCTCAACTGTCAAGTTAACCCGCGCCGTGCTGATGGTCATAGTTTTCCGTGTCGTGCTGAGGGGGAGGGGGCTTTTTCACACGTCTAACTCGGCTCCTGGGCCACGTGGTGACACGCGGTAAGTGGCATTCAAAACAGCGTCAAAATAATGAAGAAAATAGTTAATCGTTTTTTAACCCGCGCCCCACTGGGGGGGGGGCTATTTATAGCCCCCCTCCCGTTTTTCTGCAATAACTTCCAAACCGCTTGACGGATCGACGCCAAACTTTCAGTACCTTCGGCTGCATCAATTTGACACCTTGTGTCAAAATTTGAACTTCGTAGCTACCATAGATCGGCCGGAAATGACGTCAGAGTGACGTCATGTTCGTCCGATTTCGACGCAAAACATTGAACCACGGCAATCACTCCCAAGAGCTCAGTTTTTAAGCTAGATCCAATTTCTTTGCATGAAAGGACTCAGAATTGACCGCGCTATCAAACTGCTATCTCGGATTTTCAAAATTTTGAAAATTTCGAAAATTTTATATAATAATATTCAAAATTTATATTTTTATATTTTTTTTTCAAAAAGTTTTTGACTTTTCGAAAAAACCGGAATATATGTGACAGAACGCATGATTATGACTATCTCTAGCAAGTTTTAGCTAAATATCTTCAAAAATGGCCAAGTTATACGCATTATTGCAAAAAATTCACAATTATTAATTTTTCAAATCAAATTTTTAGTACGTATTTGACATCGTACACCAATATAAATGGCACCATCGTGTTCCTGAGCTCAAACTGCATCCAATAGACACCTTTTTTATTGAAAAATTTTAACTTCAAAATTTGACCTTTTTTGACCTGAAAGTGACCTGACCTAAGCTAAATTCGACTCAAAATGACCTCGAATGACACAGACGACATCAAATTCGAAATCTATGGCCTAAATGGACCATAAAACATGTGTCACGTGACCGACGCATGATATAATATTTTCGTGACCTGTGATGACCTGACCCTGACCTGAAAATCAAAGTACAAGTTTGGTACCCTCAAGGTATCTAGAGCATCTGTTCACGAGTGTGGAAACCAAAAATGAGCCTGATCTGACTTGTAAGACGGCGGCCAGAGCCGAAAATGTGTACAAGCCAAAATGTAATAATTTTTACTTTGACCTAACCTGTGACGTCATCGGTGACCTCGAGGTCAATGAAATTAGGTTTCGCTCGACAGTTTTTTCCGGGGCTATCAGACGCCGTTTGAATTTTGACGATCGGCCCAGTAGTTTCGGAGTTAGGAGGGGGGGCTATGAATAGCCCCCCCCCCCAGTAGGGCGTGTTATACACAGACCCCAGTGGGGCGCGGGTTAAGTCAGGTGAAAGGTCAGGTCGCCAAAGGTCAAATTTTGCCTAGGTCAACGTTTTTTCTTCAAAAAGCGGCGCACAACTCGGGAACCAATACAGCTACCCAGCCGATAACTCAAAAACCAATAGACGCAGCAAAACGGACGAGAGGCAAACGAAGAACGCGACGAGACACTTCCGATGAGTACATGAAAGTTGAATTTCAAGGTCACAGGTCGGGTCAAGGTCAGGTCAACCACATGAAATTGGGCTTTCAGCAGCATAGGTCCAAAACACCTCTGGTGACCAGGACCTGACCTTTGACCTGACCGAAAAGTGACCTAAGTAATTTCGCCATTATTCCTTACGCTTTTTCGAACGTCGCTTTCCCCGTATCGCTACATGGCCCAGGAGCCGAGTTCAAAGGGGGTGTTCAAACACCCCCGCCCACCAGCAGGGCGTGTAATTCCAGGACCCCCAGCGGGGTGCAGGTTGTATTCACATTGTATTCATTGTATTCACATTGTTTCGGAACTTTCCCCAATCGACTTGGGGCTATTACAGTTCCAAAAGGTCGGTAACAGCGAAAAACAGTGGCGTCATCACATCATACATAGTGAGCACAACACAAATGCCGCAGCATTGATAAACATAACGAAAAATGATAATAATATGAAATGCATGCATCATGCGTCGTGAACTCGTGAAGTAGTCACGAGAAATTGCCAAGATTCCGTTCAATAGTTTGGAAACCGTAGAGCGATAGGTAATCAGAAATCGAAGATGGCAATTTGATTGTTCATGGTACCTATTGGCAGTCCAATGATGTTTACGGCATGTCTGTATGTCTATTCTGTGATTTTACACCTATGATTTTTTTTAACGTGTCGTTTTTTGTCGAAAACTCAAATCATGACGTCACTAAAACCTCGATATCTAAGAAAATTGGACCGATTTTTTTGGAAACTTTGTCACAATAAACTTCTATCAATTCCCTACATGTACCTACCTACACAAAATTTAGCACAAAAAAACGTACCTATGCTGAAATTCTGCACCAGCAATATTCCAAGTGTTCGTGCTTACAAACGGGCCAATTGTCTATATGGACTCTCAGCTGCTCCCGGGTCATGCGCAGCGCTCGCCGGCTGAGCGTAGCCAGGCGACAAGCCAGCCCGTCACCGCAAGAACGGCGCTGCCTCCCCCCCCCCCCCCCCCCCCTCCTCCCGACCCCGTCCCCCGACCGGTGCGGCATTCCTCAGGCCACAATAGTGACTCCCCTCCCTCAGCTGACCCATCCTCAGGTGCGGTGTACACTGGACAAATACCTCTGCCGGGGCTGACGGGGTCCATGTTTGAACAAAGGATTAAGGGAAGCCTTCAAACATCTCAGACGGAGTTTTCGCCGAAACTACCAGCTAGCGCCATCCACCGGTGAACGGCGGTACTAAACTTCATTCGCTAGTTCCCGAAACGACACACCATGGTAGTCTATTGGTATATCAAAAACGTATATCACATAGAGCACCTGTGTTAACAGCACAGTTAGGTTGGTGGTTTGAAGGTGAGAATCTGGGCCTTGAAGATGAAAGCTCGGCTGGCCGGTGTGGTGGGCTGCAGCGCCTTGATGTCGGGTGGTTTGACCGTCTGTCCAGCCCTGAAGCACGAGCCCTGCTGTTGCTCGACGAATACGAACGAAGTGGCTCCGAAGGCGCTGGCGGCGCTGTACACCATCCCGGTAGCCACCAGAAACACGAGCAGCGCCTTCTCCGTCGTACTCAGCTTTCTGAGGGAAGGGGGCCTCTCAGATGCGAAAAAATAAAAATAGCATGCAAGTCGTAAATTGATCTAGAACGGTTCGTCCTTGTGCAGCATAATTCATCGATGCACAGTGACAAAATTATTTGAGTCTATGAGGGCTGGGCAATGGGCATCGTGCCTGATTCTGTGGGACTCTTCTTGTAGGTGGCACGGGCGTCTGTCTGCCCGGCACCCAGCCTCATACATAGATGGCGGTGCGGCGGCTAGCGGGGTCCATCCGTCCCGTGAACGCTACACCCCACTCACATGTTGAGCTCGGGGCGGCTGGTGAGTCTCAGGTACATGATAGGCGGCACCACCATCGTGATGATGATGGCCAGCACGGAGAGCAGGTCGAGCACGTTGCTGAAGTCGGGCAGCGCCTCGCTGACCAGCACCAGAAGGCACATGCAGAACGAACGGAACGTGTACTGACGCCAGCTGCCTGTAGTAGAGGCAGACAGATGGGTTGTAAGCCTGTGTCTGTCCCAAACCTGTGCTTAGGTTCCAATCCAATCCAAAATCTCGTGCTGACTGAATACGTCCTTTTTTACCTCAGGACTAGCTCATCCCCATCCTTGATCACATTTCTCTAGGTGCTGGGCTGACGGTTGCCCCCACCAGAGGCTAGCCGGAGACGGCAGCTACAGCAGGCGCATGCCATGGCCCTCCGGGTTGGTCGTTTTAGAGACTGTGTGGCCGGTTCCACCGAAGCACACCCGATCTAGCGAGATGGACAGACTTTATTTGAACCACATATTTCCCTCCTAGCCTTGCATCCCATGCTCCTGAAATGGCTCCCACCGATTGAAGATATCTAGCCCAACACAAACAACCTAATAGGTATAAACGATTATAAAGGAATCATATTGGTTTCAAGTTACCCACCTTCTGGAATGGTGAGCATTTCCTCCAGTTCTTGATACAGCGGGTTGATGTAGATGATGAAGGAGGTGAGAACATGCACCAGCATCAGACTCTGTCAAGGCGGAAGACAGGCATCACATATCGCGGAGGCCCGAGGGAGACGTCATTTTATTCACAGTATTCACGGCTAGATTTATTTCATCTTCTATTTCTTCCTTCATCGTCAGCTCGTAAACGTGATTTAGTTTTCACACGAAAGCGAGCGTTATGAGCGGTGTTCAGCCAGTCGTAATGGAACCATAAATAATATCATCGACATTTCTTCGAGTTGGCTGCACCAAGCCGAAGACATTTCAAATCTATTGCATCGAAGATGTCGCCTACATACTATATTTCGGCGTGCCCAAGCGATATCTTCTGAACCAATGGACTTTCTGCGAAGACCATTATGTCATGGCTGTGTCTTCTTCGTACCCAGTCAGTGCTCGCATTCACCTGTGTGAAATCTAAGGTGCACCTTACAGGAGTGGCCGTAGAGAGGTGAATGCAAAATATTGTGCTGTTTACAATGCAGTCTTCTGATTGTCATCACGATCACTACTCATCTTCGACGTCTTCGGCGAAGCTTGTATCTACGTGAGGCATTAGGAACGCAATGCAATTGAAGAAGTTGCATTAAAAGAACAACAGTATAACGAGCTGAAGCACGCACAAATACGTGCATTTGCTAACCAATTATTAGACAATGATGACCCTGCGTTTTCAATGCTTTACTGCGCCCATTCATTTCATATTCACCCCGGCTGAAAAGTCACGATTTGTGTGGATGCCGTTGTACGTACAGATAAATAAATAAATAGATAAATCAATACAACAGTAGCCATTTCTGTAGCTCAATCATTTCATGATAGTCTTATCAAAGCCGTAAAGCCACGAAATTGTATCATAATGGCGGCTTACATATGATCTCCACTTCAAAATATGTTCCAAAGGGGCTCTTATGCGTACACTTTTCAAACCGTCACTTGATTTCCGTTTCTTTCACACTATGATTGCTATGCTATCGTGGCTTCCTCTCGATAAGTATCGACAGTGCATGCCAATCGGGCTTGGCATAGAATCAAGGAGCGACCAGGCGAACAAACAGGCCAAAATATGGATTATGTCATACCGTCTATGCAAATGTGATTGTTTCGCAGCGATTTGTGAAAAGCTCGCTTCCATTTAACGGACAAACTGCGGTTAATATTGCCTTTGTTTAAGTTTTAATAACATCTACGATGGAAGGTACTCTTTCGGCCACGCTGAAGTCATATAACATGACAAAACTAACATCAACAAATTCTCACTCTATACCTATCCAATGGCCACTTCTCAGCTTCCGGGGCCCGGGGGATTCCATTGACATACTATCATGAGTATTGATGAGTGCATGACGTTCTCCGATACATCTGTCCTTATCTATACGCTAATGACTCACACCGTATATAGTCACACTTTCTCGTCCCATCGTCGGCTCACCTGTATAGCCAGAAGCAGGCGGCCGGGACCCATGTTGTGTATGATGCTGGAGCGAGCCTCAGAGCCGATCAAGGTATAGCTGGTGGCAGCCATTGAGCTCACCATAAGGCTCACCACTGTCGACAGAAAACAGAATAGATAACCACGTGATAGGAGCACGGCGGAAAGGGCTTGTTGATTCCGGTGGTAACCATGTTTGGGTTTGCGAACAATCTATGGAATAAGTTATCTTTTCTGGCAAACATTACTTATGGGCTATGGCATACATTGTGTTACGCCATCGAGTGTTTTTATTCAGAGGTCACAATAACCTTCGCCCCAGTGGGCGGGGGCATATGTTACCAGTTACCACCCTGCCGCGTTTTTTTTGCGTGTGAATAAAAAACCACGGCGCCTAGCGCGGCGCCGCTTGGGGTAGCTTTTGGTACATCAATTTTGGACAATGTGTGAAATTTTTGACCCCAGGTCATGTCAGGTCAGGTCACCAGGTCAAGCTAACTGACCAAGCCTAAAAAAGTTTGCAATCATGTCCAGCCTGCAGTGTTTGTCAGAAAGGTTTTAAACTTGGTGGATTGCATGATGTTATGGGCGCCTACAATTTGTATATCTCGTTTTTATATCCGTGACCTAAGGTCAGGTCAGTGGCGTGACCTTTCCATTACAAGTCAAGGGAGAAAAATGAAAATGCCTCTAGATCCGTGTGCAGCATAGGGGAAGTTGGGGCAATGCCGGAGTTGGGGCAAAGCCGAAATTCGAGATATTTCTAAAACCGTACAACATGGATGCCACGTCTCAGTGATGCTCTGAAGCTTAAGTGACTACAATTATCGCATGTTTGTTACGAGTCGTCATTTGGAATACTTCGGCTGTGAGGGCGCCAAAAGCGTTTTCAAGGTACGTTTCCCTTGTACTACATGCGCCTTTGAAGCTGCATATCTTACTCATTATGCTACCGTTTGTCTGGCCAATTCGGTCAAGTAATCTTCAGCATGTCTTTGCATAAGTGTGCTGCCTATTTGAAATTTATACAGCACGTTTAAAAGTTATGGGCCTGCAAATGAAAGTATGGCTGGCTGGGGTAATGCCGAAAACGTGCAATTACGCACGTTAAAGCACGCTACGTGGACTTTACTGCTGTAGAATAGCAACGCGTATTTTTAGTCAAACAAATTACACTTTCAGCCGGCACAACGGTCTGTTACCTATAAGGAATGATTTATCTGGTATTTTCTTATTATATCACACAATTATAACTTCCAGTGTGCACCAAACGTCCTCAAGCTCTTAAAACGCGTGTCAGCTTTGATGAATTTTGGATAAAGTTTGAGGTAAATTGGCAATCAATGTCGGCATTCCTCGTAGATCATTTATCCCATTTTCGGCTTTCCCCGCAGTCCGGGGCAACGCCGAAAAAGTCAGTTCTTTGATATTTTTAGTTTTTGCGCTTAACGGTATGCGAATTCATCAAATGCGCCTGGTATGTTTGAAAGACAAAAGACTGGCCTCTCGAATGACGCCAACAAGAATAGCCTACTCGAGGGCAGCGCTTTTCGAGGAGCGCTGTGGCCCGAAGGTTTGGACTTTGAATTGTGAAAAACGCCCGCCCGCCGGAAAACGCAAACACCGCAAAACGCGCAAAACGCACGCCCGAAACGCCAACGCAAACGTCGCAAAAAATAAACAAACGCCCGCCCGCCGCAAACCGCAAATAAAAAACGCAAAAACGCCGCAAAACAATAAAACCGCCCGCCAACCGCAAACAAATTTAACACCGCAAACGACGCAAAAAAAAAGAAGAAAACCGCCCGCATCGCCCGCCCGCCCGCCCGCCCGCCGCCAAAGACAAACACCGCAAAAAACACAAAACGCCCGCCCGCCGCAAAACGTAAACACCGCAAAACGTGTAAAACGCACGCCCGAAAAGCCAACGCAAACGGCAAAAAATCACCCGACCGCCGCAAACCACACAGAAAAAAACGCCGAAACGCCGAAAAAAATAAAACCGCCCGCACCGCACCGACGCTAACTGCTAACCGAAAACGACTAAAAGTCGCCCGCCAGCCGCCAAACGCAAACACCGCAAATAAGCGCCCGGCCGCAGCAAGATAATAATTTATCAGCGGCTGGCATACCGCTAGGCTGGTCATTTTCACAAATCAAAAAGATATCTGCAAAAATCTCCTAGATGAAAGCGCCCGATTAAAAAACGGATGGCACGTGCGTGTTCCTCGCCCCCAACTTCCTTCAGGTCAATCGTCATTTGGGTCATCTAACGCATTGACGTATCTGCAAAAATCTCCTAGATGAAAGCGCCCGAGTAAAAAACGGATGGCACGTGCGTGTTCCTCGCCCCCAACTTCCTTCAGGTCAATCGTCATTTGGGTCATCTAACGCATTGACGACCGGCTGGGTGGAATGAACATTGCGCCAAGAAACGTAAGTATATTGTCAAAAAGAATCCCCAGAGTGGTGGATCCCAAAAGTTTGAAACTACCACTTTGGCCCACTGGACGACACCTTAAACAGTTGCCGACCGGATGACACCCATTGTTTGGTCACCCACGCCATAGTATGCATCATGGGTGCGCCGAAATGACCAAAAGTCCCAATTTCCGGTGTGCAGGGTCATTTTCAACGGCACGTGGCACGTGGTTCTGGACTTTTCCGGCCACTTTGCGACATACCCATGGGTAGTGCACCGAATGGTGGTTGATCTGCAAGAAAATGGGGGGTCGTTTGGATCGTTTTCGAGCAATCTGCCGTGGAACGCATTTTTTCATTTTCCCCATTGGCTTAACACGGGAATTTTTAAAGTCACGTGGCACGTGCACCAGATGGTCCGCGGAGGGGAGACCCATACCAGAACGTAGATCACCTGGCCCACTAGAAATCCTGAAAAAATCAGAATATTTGGACCAGCCGTTTTCAAGAGCATCAAGTTGTACTGATCTCAGGCAGCTTTTGCCAAATTGTCAGGGAACTCAGATTTGTTTTTCAATAGAAAAACACAATTCTAAAGAATAGTGTTTTAACTATTGACAACAAACCTTCGGTTATGTTGTCTACCTTGCGTGCTACGGGCGTCAGAAAAAAAGTATTCGGCGTTCCCCCAACTTCCCCTAGTAACAGTCCAAATATTTCAGAATCACAATTATTTGGACCACTCGTGATGACCAAGGTGTCATTTTTGCTGATAGCCTCTAGAAAGGTCATCCGAGGTCATTTGAGGCTACAAACAGATTTTTGCCAATAACTCGCGATTGGAAAGAGATAGAACGCTGGGGATGGTCTCATTGTGTTTATCTTGTTGAGACGCATCGATTGATATGCAACATGACCTTTTCCGGTCAGGTCATGACCTTGACCTGAGGTCAAATTTTCAAATTGACCTTTCAAGGTCAAATTACATATGGTTCATTCGACGCGTCTCGGCGAGAGGAACACGATTCTGGCAATAGAATTGTCGTGGCTTTTTGTAGTCGAAAGTTACTGTCGAAAAACACTTTTCGTAAAAACAGCTATTTTTGGAGTTTTGCCCTCTGGAGGCTAAACCGTTGATCTGAGGTCAATTTTGATAATGTTCTTATCAAAAGAAGAGTTCAAAAGCTATCGATTGCTTTTCCATGCGTTTTTCTAGCTACCATAGTTCCTGAGATAACGGCATGTTTTCTGAAAAATATATTGACCATTTGCAAATTTTGACCTTTGATGACATCTGCTGACCCCAATACTGCTCTAAGATGAAAAATGACCGAAATACTTTCAAACGTACGCATTGAGAGTTATCGACTGCTTTTCACCACGTCTTTCTAGCCCTCTTAGTTTTTAAGTTAGAGGTGGGTGGTAGCATATGCCCCCCCCCCACCCCCCCACCCCCACCCCCACTAGGGCGAAGCTGGCTGAGACCGCCACTGGGGCGCGGGATAAAATAGGACTAGCACACGTCACGCTCGTTAGATGTGGGATGTGTGTACTGAGATGTGAATACGTTAGATGTGTGTACTGAGTACCTACTGACGTACGCGTCTACGTACGTTTCAAAGAATAGCTCCACCGATGACTATTTTTAGAATCGTTCGAAACATCATTTATCTTTCGCAGACAGACCTAACAACCACTCAGCAGTAAATGTAATGCGTCACTCCGATACGTTCCCTGAGCTGCGTCACGTTTCTTACAACTTGGTCCACATACGCCAGTGAAAAATAGCGTTCAAAGGTAACACACGGGGAACACGGGACGGTATAGCAGAGCTACCCCGTACACTAGTTCGCAGTCAGTTTGTGTTTGGTAATTCGTGGAATGCCGTTGGCTGCCGGTCTGCCCGACAGCGGCCGGCAGCTGCCTTTGACCCGCTCGGGGCTGGACCGCCGGCCCACGCCGATCAAAATGCCGGAGCGTGCCTCATGCCGCGGCGGCATTGAGTGTGGGTCGGCCACCGGCAGCCGCGGCCACAGAGACGTTCCCACGGCATCCACAGACCGGTTGGCAGACGACTTCGACTCACGGACCACGCCCAGTGAGTGCTATACCTTTGGTCGCCATGGACGGACGTGAGAGGTTACCGGCGCGATCTCAGCGGCACCTGAAACCGACCATTGGCCACTCCTGGTCCCCTTGTCACAGTTCCCGGGACCCCATCGCATTGCATCCACCGGCTAATGGTCATCCAATAAAAATGAACGAATATTGATAGGCATATGTAGATCACTACATTGAAAGCAGAATGTCAAACCCAAGGCAGCCCCACTTTGGCTCTTTTGTTTGTAAACATACTCCAAAATAGGGCTTGGAGGGACATCAGATGTTGAATCGGGAGAGAAATGAAATGCCTTTGAGTCCACATGACAGACGCTTCTCAGAAATTGTGGGCGGCGAGGCTAGGTGACTAGCTGACCAACTATTTATTTTGATGTTCAGCACATTGAAGGTACGTACCTGAAAGGCTTCCCGAAACCCTGCAAATCCACACATATTCCAAATTCCGGGGAAAGGTGGACATTCCAGTAACAAGTGTTCGAGTGGATACGAAAGGTAGGCGTATTAGGACAGCATATATGATAGGTGGCAGGCCAGACCGTCACTTCGTTTGTCGCCAAAACCCTGGCCCAGTGTTGCTGTCCTACTCCTGCCCAGCCCGCCTTCGTTATCACTCACCAAGAAATACGGCGGCCAGTGCCGAACTGAAGGCAGACCGGTCTCGCATGTCTGCCTGGATGGTGGGCTGCACACCGCCGGAGCTGAAGCAGTTGGTGACGCCGCTCATGCCGACCAGCATCCGCAGGGGTGAGGGAGGGATGCGTGGGGGAGGCGACGGACGGTGACAGAAGTCGGCGCAGAGCTTCATCAGCAGTAGCACCCAGGAGGCCATCGAGGTGGACAGACCCAGCACGGCCACCATCCTGTCAACCGGAAAAAAACATAGCGCTGAGATATTACACGGGAAGGTGGCGGAACCAAACTTTGGTCCCACTATCCCCACAATGTGCACAAGACAGTGCGCAACAACACGGAAGGGTATCAACTAGACGATTAAACATACAGCCCTCGGCGCGGCGGCAGAGTGGGAATCCCGACAGCCAAATAAATGAATGCCAGTGTAGTGAAATGTAATACACCAGCCTAATGTGATGTCTGTCTGCCCTTCCCTGTCGGCACCCATGTTGTGTACTTTTATAGCCACCTGACGGCTTGAAGGCAGAATAAAAACGTGCATACGGGCATTGAAGGAGTCTGTAGTTTCCCATTCGAGCCGCATTTAATGCCAAATCGACAATGTGTGCAACTGATACAACGGGAACTTAAATGCACACAGGACCCATACAAACAAGCAAAAGTCCACTAACACGGAAAGTTTCAATTGAATCATTATAATCTTCTCAAATAGTCTTGTGTAGCCTGAAATCGTATACATCAGCTGTGTCAGTTCACCCAGCATCGACTGCCTACATTTGGAAGTATTTAGGCATCCCCACGATGACTCACCAGAAG
Source organism: Amphibalanus amphitrite (assembly GCF_019059575.1). Classification (NCBI taxonomy): domain Eukaryota; kingdom Metazoa; phylum Arthropoda; class Thecostraca; order Balanomorpha; family Balanidae; genus Amphibalanus; species Amphibalanus amphitrite. The sequence continues at coordinate 426,314 of NW_024881596.1, forward strand.
TTTTTCGGCGACTCGAACCACGTGAAGGGGCAGAGGAAGGCGGCCATGAGCAGGATCAGGACGCAGACGGTGGGCTGGGCCGGGGGGAAGACGTAGCGGACGATGCTGGCCACCAGGTCCGAGGCCAGCACCAGCAGCATCACGCTGCTCAGCGTGTCCACGGCCAGCACCGCCACAGAGATCAGATGTCTGTGCCGTACGGACAGTGAGGTCAGGGGTCTGTGAGTAGCCAGACAGCCAGATCAAAAGTCCGTGAGCACATAGAGAGGTTAGGTGTCTGGCAATGGCCGTAAGGAAATGCGGTTAGGAAAAAAATCAGCCGTTTGGTAGATGCCTGTCTTTCGGGCGAGTCTCCCCATTTTACTAACTTGGCCCAGTATCCGAGTGCTCGCTCGGCCATGACGGGATATGGCTGGTGGACGACCCCAGACAGAGACGGGTCCAGCGTCTCGACCAGCATCCAGCTGCTCGCCAGCAGGTGTGAGCAGAACCAGCTCTGGAAGCCCAGCACGGCCAGCACCGGCAGACCCAGCCAGCCTGAGGGCGGCACAGAGGGCCATCAGCGGCAGACCTAGCCAGCCTTGAGTCTGAGGGCGACGCAAAGCAGAGTAGGTATATAGAACATCTCGCAAACTGTCATCAGTGGCGGGCCCAGCCAGCCTGAGGGCGGCGCAAAGAGTCAACATCGGCAGACCCAGTCAGCCTGAGGACAGTCGGGTCGGCTTCAGGTGAGAAATGACGTCAAATGGTGGATCACAGCTAGGCATACACTATTGCACTCATTTACATACATCATGCGTTTATAGTAAATATCGTGTTGAATTAGATAGCACGATGTGATAGCAGTGCTTTCCAAAGTTAATTTGGATATATCTGTGTTTGTGTCCGTTAATGGGTTCTTGGTTTTCTCGCCCGTTTTCCGGGAGCCTATGTGAGGCACTCCGATGACATTCTGCGGTGGTGTTTTGTCATTGAAGGGTCACGATAATCCCGAGGACCGGCACCTAGCCACAGACAAGGAAACGAACATATTAATTTACCACACCGTTATGCATCAAATCCTACTATAAACACGACGGGCGTGATTACGGTGACCGGTTTTTATTTATGCGGAAGCTATTTCATCTCATGCTGCTGGTGATCATTAATTCTTAAACGGTCGAGCCCCCAACCGCAGGCACAGCAACAGCGGGCCTGAGTATTTGCACCTCGACGACTGTTTGCATAATTTACGGTAACTTCCTCTTGGGGAGGGAAAGGAGAATCATTCTCAATGAAGAATACTGCCGCCCAGCTCAAATCATGCATAACTAACTTCTTTCATCACGAGGTGGTGGTGATATCGTCGATATTTCTATCGGAATGGTAAAAGCCTGTGGCATTGAGGAATATTCCTTTGTCACCAGTGACCGGAATTTCTCACGGAACGGCGGTAAAAATATTGAAGATGACTTTCTTCGTTACATCATTTCCAGGTATATCCCTGAAGCTATAAATAGTACGACATAGGACCCACTAAATACATGTGTGTTATTTTCCATGTACATTGTATACAATGTACCTACCTATTACCTATTACCTAACAAATGCTAGCGTCAACACAGACGTTTAGCGCCCGTAGATGAGCAGACAAAACGGCCGCAAAAGAGTACCAATGCATGCAATGCTAACTACATAGGTTTACTTACAATACACATGCAAGCATGTGTATTGTGGCTGCCTAATTTTTAAGTCTCGTCTGCGCCTTCGAGTAGTAGGACTCACCGAGGAACGCCATGCCCTGCGGCACGTTCAGCAGGTTGGCGCCCACGGAGGTGGACGTCAGGAACACGGCTGCCGTGATGACGCCGTAGCCCTCCTTCTGGAGGTCACAGGTGCCGACTGAGGTCTGTCGGGTCGCTGACCCAGCCCGGGTCGTCGGGGCAGACACGGGGCCGGAGCCGGGGGCTGAGGCAGAGGCTGGGACAGGGGCCGAGGCAGAGGCTGACACAGGGACTGGGTCCAGAGCTGAGACATGGGCCGAGAAATGAATGGAACCTGGAGCTGAAGCGGGTGATGAGCCAAGAGCTGACACGGGAGGCGAGCCGGCAACTGAACCAGAAACTGCATCAGGAGCTGATTCCGAGCCTGCCGCTGGAGGCGATCCGGCAACTGACTCTGACGTTGAGCCCTGGTCTGACTCAGGAGCTAACTCAGTAGCTGTTCCAGGAATTGCCTGTGGTTCTGAGCCTGAAGCTAGGGTAGGCGCCGAGACAGGCGCCGAGACAGGCACCGAGACAGTCTCCGGCCCTGGCGTCGAGCTGGTCCCTGGTCCAATGTCCGCCGCTGAGACCGAGTGAAGTCCGTCGTCTGTCGACGAAAAAATGATTGTTCATAAGACGATAGTTGGGGAAGACAGCTGATTAAACTGATGAAGACTGATGAAGACGAATTGGACACGATTGCCACACATGTGTTTAGATAGATGCCTGTAATTTTGGGTGTAAGAAGAGTTCAGCACAAAGATGCTTGTAAGAAATACGGAAAATAAAGGAGCACATGACTTGATTAGACGAAGGAGACGCTCGAAGTAGACTACGTGACTACTAGGGGGGTAAGCGAGGAGTGGTGACCGGTGACTTCAACTCCTGGCCAGGAACGTATCCAGTACGCGAGCCGCCGAGTTCTTTACTCGGCGTCTCTACAGAACAGACCCGTGAGACGCTCGCGTTAACGCTAATGACCACCTGTGCAGACTAATTAAGCAATGTATGTGCTTGCAAGCAGCAGCGTCGTATACGATTAGAGCCTGCATTTCCATATTCACCTGCGGGGTACAATGACCATGGGGCACCGCCCAAACTCAAACTGCTCAGCAACAGAGACTCGATGCCTATTTCTTCTCAAAGACTACAGCATTTTAGGCGCAATTTCAAAAAGTTAAAGACCAAATTCAAAACGTTCACGTGCATTTTGAATGTAAACTTTTTGAATTTGGTCTTTAAATTTTTGAAATTGCGCCTAAAAAGGTGTAGAAAAAAACGCAGCCGTAAAGTTTTCTCCGATTCCCTGCTCTGGCCTATAGTTCTGGCATTTGAAGCCTGTATGCTATTTCTTTAAAAGGGTGGTTGAAAGAGTCTTTTTGCAACTCGCCCTTTGTAAACGTCATGACACCTCGCACGTATAAATAGCGGCCCGGTGTCCGGAAGCTAAGCATTACTTCAACCGTGACTGTGAAAACCTTTACGAACTGATTCTAGTAAAACGCAAACCACTCATCAGCAAATGAGCCGAAAGAGGCCGAGCTCAGAAAAAATGCATGGTGTACAACTTGCTGCCTCATGATTACAGTTTATTACAGAGTTACGTTCATAGTGAGTGAAAATTGGCAAGCATCAGGTCCCTAAAATTGCCATGCTTGGCCTTTATTTCTATGACATCGAATAAAGCTATTCTTATAGAGACGTCGAATGAATTTTAGTCGTCTCTGTTTGTTGTTTAAACCCTCGGCTGAATATATCAATCAGTGGTTTACGCTTAACATCGTAAGTTTATGTAACAGACAGGCATTAAATTATACGAGGGGGCATTTCAAAGCTTTCTCTGGCCCTGAATCGTTATGCTGCTGTTGCCGCATGATTGCCACTTAATGCATTTGATGTGCTTTAGCGCCAGCTTATATCTGGCAATGGTTCTCACAGTTCAAATCTCAAAGCACCTGGAGGTTATATGAGCTTCTCCCATGAACATTATTTTCAACACATGCACGGCAGTCTCCAGTAGTATGGCCCTAGGGCGCACTTTCCGTTTGTGCAAGGCCAGATGCAAATGTATTCGCCAGAATTCATTGGGCTGCAAAGTGCCGAATCGACTACCAATCAGACCCAAGGCTACCAGAACTGCAGGCTTATTCTACGAAATATGGCGCAAACAAAATATACCAGTCAGATCAGCCACAGGCCCACAACAGGTGCGCTCCTGATGCCGTTGACTTTACTCCTGTTATCATGAGGGTCTTTCCCTAAGAAATACATTATAGAAACACTCGATTTATGCATTGCAAATGCATTCATCACTTAGCTCATGACCAAGTGATTGATTACTTTGTGATGCCATTTGAGGCTGAGGAAATAGAGGCATCAATGACCACGGAAACGTTGGCTTGCGATCGGCAATGGCGTGAAGAGAGCGCTAATATTCGCTTCGTGCAGCATGCTATGTGAAGTAATGGGCTTCTATAGTGATGCGACAGGGGCCTCTGTATAATACAGTGTGGTAGCAAGTGTGGTGGTAACTGGTGCAATGGAGAACTGACCTGCCTGGTTAGCTCCTTCCGAGCCATGATGCTCCATGGGATGGTTGGTTTTGTCCCGGGCGCCTGACGGTTTACAGCAGCGTTGACACGTCTCTGGTTATCCTCCATTCATGTTGCCCTTATAAGATGCCTTTATAATATAAGATGTACTTTTTGTACAATGAAGCTGTTATAAATACCGGCGTAGCGTTATGTACCCTAGCATTTTGTTTTCTCCCTCGACACTGATACCAAGAAAACGAGACATTATTCACCAAAAGGTTTTCTTAGAGTCAACGTTTTGCACCCAATACGTGATTTATCTTACATCGATTCAAAGCTGGACCACACTGAAATAAATTGGGCAGCCAAATGCAAATCTAAGCAATTTCACTTTTACTAAACTAAAGTAAGGTAAGGGGTGGCTGGAGCCTCGAAGAAGCAAGCAGTAAAGAGTTCCGCGTAATTAAATTGCACACGATTTAATATCGATCTAAAATGACGCAAGAGCGCAAGAGTCGCCGAATTTGCCGATGTTTGAATGAAATGGAAAAATCGCAATATCTCGTGGTCAGATGAAAGCCCTTCTTCCACTTACATGGATGTTTTTTATGGAGTAAACGAATGAATGAATGAATGAATGAATGAATGAATGAATGAATGGTAAATGAAAAAACTTTGTAATTGCTGTAGGAATATAAAATAAAGATATGCAATAAGCGTTAATGTAGTGACTGTTCATACTGATAATCTCCAAAATATCTGAAAACAATGCCTCTCGATTTATATTTTATTGCATGACAAGGCACAATCATTAATCAGTCACGTTCGGTTCGAACGGGCTGAAAAGCACCAACACGTCTCACAATTACAGGCAGGTCGACTGTCGGAGCATAAGAAACGCATAAGCCAACGACGCTTAATTTTGCAAACAATATCAAGCGGCATTTCTTTCTAACGAAAAAGCATACCCATACCCAAGTTAACGTTGGGTTGTAGCTCCAACTCATATAACCTATTCAGTTGACAGCATGACTATCGATGCATCTACCCACACGTTTCTGATTAGGCATTGCTAGCACATTGTCTATAACTAAGTGGCATATGTTACATATTCATAAATACTGTTTGTTGTCATCACGCCACACAAAGCTCAACATATCGCTGCACAGCCAGCCACCCACCAAGCAAGGCTGGGACGCTCGTGACCTTCCTGCTCGGAGTTTTACCTACACACATCACTCGTGCAGCGCTCTCACACTAAGATCACATTGTTTGGGTGTACGTCACACACCGCAGTTGCTAGGCGCGCCAGGCGAAGATAGGACGGTGACGAGTTAAATCCGCCGGCACTATCAGACTATCCCGGGCTGTTCCAGAAACAGCGACTTACTCTGGTCCTTCTGTGAGCCCTTGCCGCATCTGGCCCGGCCCAAAGTCACCTTTTGCACGGTCTCTTGGCGAGAGGAGTGGCCGTGAACCTCACACTGCGTTTTCCTTGCCCCGTCACTTCAGTAGGGGTAGGCAAAGTACTCCAATGGCGCATCATCACTCGCTCATACCAGTTCCACGCCACTAATCAATCCAGCGGTCACCGCTCGCCTTTTCCGGGCTCCGCCACTCGCCCTCTCAGCCTCACACCACTCGCACCACCAGGCGACCGCTATTTGTCCCCTAACGTCTGCCTCTTGCCCCTCCGACATCTGAAGGCAGCCGACACAGCCGGCGCCAGTCTCCCTGAGAGCCCCTCTGTGCGCCTTCCTACGATCCGGGCACGGTCAGACCGACACTGCTGCCCATCAGGTACTTCTTGTAGACCGCCTGGATGGTGCTCTGGAGCTCCTTCAGCAGCGACGAGACCTCCTCGCCATTTGACTTTTGTTTGCGCGCCTCCAGAGCCTCGATGGCCGGAAAGTCCTGCTTCGAGCAGCAGTCCAGGAACGACTGGAAAGGTGAAACAGCGATGAGGTCAGCGCCTCAAACTGGCCTTGGTGTCAGATGTAACTAACCAGGGCGATACAACTGACGGGACTGGCAAGTTGCGATCTCGACCAAGCAGAGTAACGAGTAAAACCGACAGATAAGTTATCTTGCAACTCATATCTCACATTTAGACACAACATTCATGTAATCACGTCATACTGAAGAGGCAGTCTAAGCCTCACCGCCTGAGCTCTCTCGCCCGCCTTCACCATCCTCCGAGAGCGTTTCTCACCTGAAGAATGTCGCTGCGCTGCTCGACACTAGGCATGGTGTCCGGGGTGACGCTGGGGTCCAGGTCATCCATCCCACTGGCGATGTAACAGGTCTGCAGCTTTGAGAACAGCACCCGGTCTGCAAGGAAAGAGAGATCTTTCGTGAGTGTCGATAAACAGCACAAAAATATCCGGTCAGAGGGGTGAGAGGTCAAGAATATGTATGGGGAGGAGGGCTGGAGAGGGGGAGAAGGAGAGAGAGAGAGAGAGAGAGAGAGAGAGAGAGAGAGAGAGAGAGAGAGAGAGAGAGAGAGAGAGAGAGAGAGAGAGAGAGAGAAAGAGAGAGAAGTAAGCTGAAAGGAGAGAGCGAGATAAAACCATATCGTCCAAATCGACGGGCCTTAGCAGCCAGCGAATACAAAGCAGATCGGTAATAATCTATGATACTCCAACGCGATCTTCTCACGACATGTAATACGGGTTGCGAGACTGAGATTTAGATTCAGGGAATGGAAGCACCTGCCATCAAAGTAGGTCAATACGAAGCAACATTTCATCAGGCAGTATACTGTATGCTGTGAGGCGCATGGGTGCATGCGAATCGTGATGCACGGGTTGCGCCAGTCAAATGATGTTTATTTTATGGCGTCTGCGGTCACGGATAGAATAAAAACGATTGTTCTGCCGCATGCGATTATTTCGTGCCTGCTAAGTTGGCTCCAAGTTGGCTTTACGTTGACGGCAGTCCGTCTCTAGCAACAGCTGAGGTTGCACCTAGCGATAAGAGCTAGCTATGAGCCAGACTGTTGACGTCACAGAATCGTATGCCTTTGTTATGCCAGGCGGATCTTCCAAAACCACGCATCACACCAATCCACAAAAAAAAGAAATGAAATGAGGAGCAAAGGTAATTGCATGTGTCTAAGCAGATCTCATCCCGATGGTATGTTTCTGGGATGCACATTTCCATGCATGTCACCCTCTCAAATTGCTCGAGTCATCCGCAAAGCACGCTCCCATCTCAGGTAAACACTGATGATATTCAGGGTAACAATGTAGGATGAAAGCCGGCGGTGGGGTTGAGGTAAGCGTGTTGGACTCCAGACTCTGAGCACATGACGTGGTTGTAGTACCCAGTAGCGCAATGTCGCATGTTTTCATTGTTTATCATTGCCTGGAGAGCTTGTATGCCACTCCCCTGGGCACATCATGAGTGGCCCCTTGTGCCTGTATATGAAAGACCCATTCTCAACGACAGCATCAATGTAAAAGTAAAGCATTTCTGCAACTTTTGTAAAATATTCATCTTCATTGGCGGAATATAAATCGAGCAATAGTTATTCGAAAATAGTAGCAACAATAATTTCATCGATACAATTCAATGAAAACCGTGCAGGCCAACCGTGGCCCGTGCCCCTAATGAGTATGGAGGTAGTGGCGTGTATGGTATAGTTGAACGACCACCATCACTGCTCGGCTGCTCGGGTATAGTCTGGAAAGGCCCGAACATGTGTCCTATCCATTTTCAACCGTCTACAATTACATATCCATTGACTGTCTAGTGTCTAGTGTCTACCGGAAGGGACAGTATCAGCGGCTGTGACGTCAGCAGCAGCAGAATGAACTGAATGACAGCAGCATCAACTGCAGGTGGGTCACAGTCCGACTCTGTCTTACATCAGCTGCCGTCTGACGTGGCCCTGGGGCAGCAGACAGCTGGCCGGCTGCTTCAGTGACGTTTCTTTCAGGACAGCGATGCATAGCTCCAAAGATGAGTGCTCGGTTAGGACGGGGTCATAGGAGATTGATGTGTCAAAGTGGACTGTCGTGGGTGTAAAGCAAACGGTCGACAGGGATTTTCCATCTGATAGTTTTGGACCATTTTGCAGGTGTTAACACGGGGATTGTAAAAGTGGCACATTCCTGATAGTGTGTTAAAAAGTACAATCGTCAGTTAAAGAAACGTTTTAGTCGAGGGAAAACATAGGAGTGCTTGAGGACGGTGTCATTGGAGACTGACGTGAATCAACTTCCAGTGAGAAGTTCAGACCGAGATAAACATGTTAGCCGACAGACCAGCAGGCAGCTGAATCGGTTATCCTTCCGCACCCACGCCATATGAAGCCTCGGAACACTGCTCACTACAATCGGCCAAATCAGGCACCTCTGGCTGTTTTCCGCCGACACTGACTTGTGATGCTGCATTTGTTATTCAGCGACCAGCCGGCGTATATACGACTGTGGCGGAAGCCGAGACACCGGCTCGATATAGGGAGCGCCGTTCGCCGCCATCGACACGACGCGACCACCGTATCAGCCGCGCAGGTGTAGTCTGTCTGTCTGTCGCCCGCGCCGCCGGGTCAGGGCCGACAGGGGGCACGGTGCGACCGACGTACCCCTGTCTAGTCCGCCGGTCCCTGGGGCACCTTGTGCCCACACCACACCACACTGGCTAGAGGAGGAGTGTTCAAAGGCGTCACTCGAGTCCACAGGCGTCGCTAGCGGCTTCGCTCGAGCGGCACGAAGGCATGTGGTGTGGACCAAACATAAACATGCTGAGAGCGTGTTAATAACCAGTTGCAGGGCTCGCGCACAGGAGTGGCGACAGCACATGTAAACGACTAAGTGAGACGCCAATGACAAGCGAGATGCAGCAGGCGGTTCCATGGCTGCACAGTACGCGTTGTGACATACTTTGCGGTGGGGGTTTTCCTCTTCCTGAACAGGCCTCTTGATTTATTGCAAGCATATTTCCAATAATGAGATTGTGGGCATTCATAGAAGAGGGCAACCGCAAGTGACCAGCCCTGCGTTCATTGAAGCTTAACAAATTTGATTACTTCATCAAACATACAACAAAGACTTGTCCTGGAACTCGTTTTAGTGCACTTTTAGTAGTACTAAAGTATTTTCAGATGATTTTGATTGAGGCGCAACGATCTGATTGCATTCACGATGGCACACGACTAATTGATGGCTCAGGTCTTGGAAGCATTTGAATTTTGAATTGCCGCCTAATAAAAACATGACGAAAAGTTACGACCTTCTCACTACCCAGCTCGTAATTGGGTCTCATACCAACACACAGATGAGTGTCCTGATTTATGAATTAGCCGGCCGGCCTACCCCCGCCTGCGTTCCCGAAACCTCGTCCTCCGGCCGGGCGGCCCAGCCAGTCCGATCTCCGGAGGATTATTCGGGCGGTCCGCCTATCGGGACTGGCATCTGAGCTGGCCGGCTGGACCGCTCTGCTCTTCATCCTCCCTCTCCCCGGCCCCTTCCGGCACTCTACCACTGCGGTCCGGAATTCCAGGGAACCCGGCCGGGACGTGCGCCCAACGTAAACCGATCCTGGGCTCAGCTCATTTCACGTGAAAAACGGTCCAGTCGCCGTATCGATGCGGATCTAGTGAAGGCTCGCCGGACGTTTGGGAGGCATGGGTGGCTCGAAGCTTTCAAACAGTGCACTGGTCGGACGGTGCAGCGTGCACAGTGCATAGCTGTTTCTATTTTTAAATGATCTGTACAGTGTACAGGAAAAAGACAGTTGAATTGTCGGAAACAGCTGGGTCAAACGTAAAAATAGCATCAAAACCGCGCAATTTTTTTTTTTGCATTATTCAGGCATGTCGCATAGGTTCGATGATTTTTTTTAGAGAACTGAGAATCTATACACCATAAACAAAACGATATTGATAGTCATAATTCATTACGCGGCTATGCTTCTCAGTAACCAATTTAGCTTCACCAATATAGTATATGCAGCGTGAGTGTGTCCGTAGTCAGTCCCATGTTGCAGCAGCATCCAACAGCACGCACCATCGTCCAGAACATCGTCTGGGCTAAGAGTCGTGCTGCGGGGACCTCGACCGATCAGCTGATGGTGCAGAGATGGCACGGGCCTCACTCCCGGAGAACAAATCGTGCCGAGGCACCCAGCTCAGAGGGGCATGCTATGGGCATCTGGTCAGCAAAGTGACTTCCGTGTTGGTCAACAGAGTTAGAGATCGCAGCTATAGGTTATGTACAGGGATCCGCAGCTGCAGATCTCTGTACCGACAAATGGAGACTGAGCGGGCAGCTATTTACAGTTCAAACAGATGAAAGAGAAACAGCTCGGGGAGGTATCGATTATTTGAGTAAGCATGGGTTCCAGCAACGGATTTCGATCAGTTCATCATCAGTTGCTTTTCAGACTGGTGTTACCGATTTATGTCATCGAATGACATCATTACCGAATGGTCCAAGCGAAACAATGTGAATTCTTATAACTTGGAAAACAAATACCGGGAACGGGCTGCATAATGCATAATGACCTCTGCGTGAGATGATTTAACATTCAGATAATAAGCAAACGTATCTACGAAATGCCGAGCAGTTTCATCAGCTCAAAGTGCTTTCCTCTCCCGTTCAACCCTTCTGACACTGACTGATATACAATGACGTTACAAATGCCACTGGTGCTGACGTCCATCCATCGCGCTGATAATTGCTCACTTCCATCAGGCCCTGTCTGGCGCGGCTTGCGTCCCTGACACGTCGTGCCCGACCTGAGGGCCGCCCAGACACGTCGTGAACGATCTACCGCTCAGAATCGTGAGCCGACGTGGGCCCGACCGATGCACGAGCCAGTTAACGCCTGCTAAGTGCGGCCGGCAGGTACGGCAGGGCGGCGACGAGCCCCGGCAGCCGGTGCAGCGACGATACGACCACTTTGATCGACTAATGGACGGACTGAAAGCGGTGTAAGTACCGGCTTCTGAAAAGGTCAAGCACGGCCGTCTCAAACATCATCGTGGCCGAACGACGCCGGTAGCCGGCAATTCGCCTTAATGAGGCGGCATAGTGCATGATGATTGCATTCATAAACGTTGCACCAGCCTACTGTTTCAATAAATTATTCTTTCCAGGTGGCTTCGTTGCGTCAGTGTCATCTTCTCCCCAATCACAGACTTGAAGCCGTGAACGTGACATATGGCCCCAGGCCCACACTCCATGGTAGCATTCATTAAACTCCTTGCCAAGCTAAAAATAGTAACACTAAGTTTCCGTTAAGCCTGATAGGTCTGACCTTGGCTTTTAAGTAGCGGGATGACCAAATATACTACACATGAGACCTTCATCTGACAACACATTTCCCTTGGTGCAGGTAGTTAGATGTTTTACGCTGACTATAAGCACCGCACCGATTGTGATTTACCAAAGCAGCAGACATCAGTCTACTGATGATCATTCTGCGATAAGCTTTGTCAATAACACCGTCCGCGTCACATCCGCCCAAGCCGTTACGCGCACGGCATCTTTAGCGATAAGGCGTGACTCGCCTGCGTGGCACGGGCTGCAATCATGCAACATCGTAAAAGAAACAAATCCGGCAGACAGCCAGCTGCGGCCCGGCGGTGCCGCCGTGAATCAGTTGGCGATGGGCCAGTCAGACGGAATACGCCCAGCTCAATATCCGACTGACGTCAGGATCCCAAATCAAATCACACGGCCAAATTCCCCCACCGCACGCCAGCCGGCCGACTGAGGCGGCAAGCGTTCAAACGCCACTCGAGCACGGGCTGTCCCGTAGTTCGGCGTGAGGCGTGAGCCACAGCAGCGTAAGTCCTTCCTTTGCAACGGCTGCGAAAATCTATCCATCACACACCTGACAGCCTGTTTGAGTCGGCTCAAATTTGACCTGCTTGCAAACTCTTATTACCTTTTGTCTCTCACTTTTTTAGACCCTCTTGCCCTACACAGTTTATATGGCACCTCTTTTTTTTACCCGACCCGTATAACCTTACTGTCTGACCTTACCCGACCCGTACCCATCCTCTCTGACCCAGCCCCTACCACTCGTTGAATCTGACCCGACCCCTCTGACCTGTCCAGTCTGACCCTCCCGAACAGCTCGGCCCATGCTAAAGATATTCAATAGCCGGCGGCCAACCGATTGAGCCAGAGAACCAGCAAAACGTGCGCTTGGTGACACGAGTTTCCCGGGCCGCCGGCGCCGTCAGCATCCGGCTGACTATGTAAACGTGAGCACGTATCAGTGGCAAAGACCCCGATGTATAGTTGACAACCACGTGGGAGGCCGATGGGGCCGTACCAAACTGATCCAGGTTGAGCTCGTGACGTAGGAGCAGGTGCGGGGCTAATGTCGATTTTGAGAACATGGGGCCACATTGCGGGAGAGGAGAAGAGTTATCTATCTGAGGTGAAGCGAGGGAACGCGACAAGTAAAGGAGAATAACTTTTTATATCATCAAACTGCGATGGATATTCAAAGGTGACCTTGGGATGAAAATGATGTCACAAGACCTTTATTGGCAAGCGGTTTTCCTTGAATAGCCTGAGAAAGATTGAAATGAAGTCGAAGTATTTCTGAGATTTGATAGTTAATCTCCTGAAAGTATGTCAGGAGGATATAAACATCGCAGTTTTTATCACACAAACCTGAATGTGTGGACTTTATCACCGCAATCGTTCAATTTGAACACCGACGATGCTATCACGCTCATGAAACATTGCCGTTACTTTTCAATCATTTCATAAAAACCGATAACCGAACACAGAACTAGCTACCTCATTTCGCGATTTCCCATCTTGCACTAGTAAAAACGGCCCCAGGCGGTGCTTCCCAGACATCGTGAATGCCAATCATGGGTAAGTCGCGTCTCTTAGCGACATAATGGCCATGAATCGCGGCTGGGATCCCGCTGGAGGATCAAAACTGGAGACTTGACGGCCCAGAGACAGGCGTTCATCGACAAGGCCGAACGACAGACAGCTATACTTCGTGCACCGTCGACAGACAGAGACACAGACGGTGCACGGGCGCGGTGACGTCGTCCCGCCGACTAAATGTCATCAGACCGTTATCATAGACAACATACCGCACCCTGCCCACACTGGGATATCGCCCAGCTTATGCTGATTATTGCGCGATGAGCTGTGGTGGCTGAATAGCGCCGCGGATGGCTCTGCAGGCGTACTAGCAACCGGCCGGAATGAAAACAAACAACTATGTCGCGGGGATAAGCCGGCTTCTTGTAGTGCGGGAGGGTGTGAGGATGAGTTGAACAATGAACGAGTCTGACTGGTGGCATTCATGAGTTGCAGAAAAACCGACAGCTGAAGGATGTTGGTGTTTAAACGGTGTTATTCTGAATGAACTTATTGTATGTGATGATGTGTTGAAAAGGATAGAAGCTAGAAAAGTTATGGAAATGAAAAGGATAAAGTAGTGAGATGTGGGCATAACGTGTGTCGTGCCACAGCCAGGCATCTAGACGACAGAGCAGCAAATGTCTCTGAGTTGTGGCACATGCTTTTGCCCGTTTATATCGTGACGCCTAGCGCTGCCACGACGTGGCGGTACAGTGGAGTTTATGCCGATGGCCAGTGCACCGCCATAGACCCTGTCTTAAGTGCCGGCATGGTCCGTGACCTCGGGTAGTGTCCCGACTGTCGGCGTGGTCCCGTGTGTTTACTGCCAGCCAGGCATGAATTCCTGGCCAACTTTACTCTGACGGCGCGTCCCGTACCCGACGCTGGCAGCGCAGCTGCAGGCCGTGTGGGACAGTGGCTACTCCTCAATTACTAATAATTAGCGGTCACTGGTCACTCGCGTCAATCGCTGACTATTGGCCACTGGTTGGTGTTCAATAGCCGTATTGGAAAATGATTATTTGTTGCAGACTTGTTCACTGATCGCTGGTTAATTATTTTTGGTCGGTTAGGTATATCATAAGTCACTAGGCAAAGATAATTTACCTATCAGTACACCAACTATGGTCCCTGATCACTGGCCATTAGCCATCGATCACTGATCATTGGTTACCAACGACTAGCTGGCTACTGACTACTGGCCACTTCAATGAACACGATCATGATCTCAAGTCCGTGCCGGTATTTCTTGACCATTGACCAATGACCAGTGACCACTACAACTGTCCACATGGATGCCACAATGGCGATTCTGCTGACATGTTAGTATACTCGAGAAGCAGTGCCCAGCAAAGTGTCCCAGACGACTGGACAGGACAGACGGATGGGCAGACGGCGGCGTTTTAAGCCGCTTCAGTCAGCACGGTTTGGTGGAATTCCAGCCCTTCGTGACCGTCTTGTTTGTCACAAGAATTAAGAGCACAAAAAGTGCAAGTTTAACAACGGAGAGGTGTAAACACACCCAACAAAAATGAACTTGTTGGGAAAAGGGTTCGAATTAACACGGCAGGTGTGCCTTCCAAAAACTGGGGATAAGCGACGGAACTGGACTTGAAAGTCGGTAAACTGAGACGATCCGTTTTGTCAGCCAGCTAGCCGTCGGCGCCTCTCTGCTTTGATACAGAGCATCATGAAGCAATAGGGTTTAGGTCTTATCATAGGTAGTGAACAACATAATTAACTAATATCATGCATGCATATCATATCAGGATACATGCATCAATCAGCTCCACCCGTACACGACTCAACCCACGTCGCGTCCGACTTACCGTCGAGCACTTCATTGGTCGGCATGGCGAGCGCCGTCGGGCAGCGGACGGCGACCGTCACCAAGAGGAGCACCACCGGCACCATCGGCAGAGGCAGCGGGCACTGACGGGGCGACATGGTGGGTCTAATCGAGCTCTGTGACAGGGCGGCGGCACCTGCGCTCTTATACATCCCGAGCGCCGCACGCGGGACGACTGCCAGCGGCCGGTCGTCCGCCGACCGCCGACCGCCGCCGCGCCGTCCGTCACGTGACCCGTGCCGCCCGTCCACTGTCGGGTCACGTGACTGGCCGGCTGGCGTGTGGCGGTGCCGTCAGCGGCCGCGGTGGGCGCGCCGTCTCTCTGACTGCCCGCTCTGTCTGTCTGTCTGTCTGTCTGTCTGTCTGTCTGTCTGTCTGTCTGTCTGTCTGTCTGTCTGTCTGTCTGTCTGTCTGTCTGTCTGTCTGTCTGTCTGTCTGCCGGTGTCGGTGTGTGTGTGTCTGTGTGTCGGCCCGTCTGTCCGTCAGCCTCAGACGCTCGTAATTGCCGGTCCGTACGCCCCGAGGCGCTCTACCAAGGCCTGACGAGTTGCCGTGAGCGGGACGGGATGAGCGACCGGCTCCCCGTGCCCCCGGGCTACTGGCGCGGCACGGCACCCCTCCTCCCTCGCCCGCGGCGAAACAGTGCACCATTCACACCCGCTGCCCAGTGTCCATGGGCCGTGGAACGGCACTCGGCGACTCCCGCTCATGGCCAGACAACAACAACAACAACAATAACAGCAATAACAATAACAACGACAGCGTTACATCTTCCCCCGCGATACAAATGCTTGTCTCCCGATCACACCCAATGCCTGTCCGATCACAGAACAACTCATAGCAATTATGAACTGAAGCCACCTTCCGATCCACTTTTTGAACCTTGATTTGCATTGGGGACTCAGCAATGTACTTACATACCTCTCCTCTCCTGGGAATGGTGCTCGATGTTCTGCATGGTCGGTTGGAACATCGGAAGTTGTACATACTTAGCATAGTTACCCACAGCTTGCTCCTGCTGCTGAATATTCAGAACTCGGCTTCTACATGTAGTTCGAACGCGGCGTGAAAGCAATCGTCATCAATCGTCAATTATGATTGCCATTAGTAACGGCGATTGCAGGTCCTCCGAAATGTCACAGCATTTTCTACAGCATTGAAACAACTCACCGACCAATACTAGTCCTCTCGCAACCGATCGACAGTGACAAGATATCTTCCAATCGCCGGTCCTCTTAACCCGCGCACCGACGGGGGTCTGCGCCAACTTAGTACCGACGGGGGGGGGCGGATGACCGCCCCCCCCCCCTGAGATCTCGAGAACGAAGCAAGATAGCGACAAGCGGTAAACGGCATCGGATACGCACGGTCAAGATCTACAATTTTTACTAAGGTCATTTTCAGGTCAGGTCAAAGATGACGTCACAGGGGTCGAAAAAGTCAAAATGGCGGCGCTAAATATGGAGAGAGTTTTTCTCGAATAACTTTCGAATTAGTCAAGATAGGAACAAACTAAGGGCATCATCGTGATCCTCTCGTCAATCCGCATCGAATGATATATAAGTTGACCTCGAAAGGTCAAGGTCAAAGGTTGACCTCAGGTCACGTGACCTCGAGGTCATCATGTATATCATTCGATGCGTCTTGACGAGCTGAACACAATGAGACCATCCACGCGTCTGTATCTTGTTCCTGTACGGAGTTATTGGCCAAAAACCTTTGGTGACCTTTGATGACGTCACATGACCTCACAGCTGCCCAACAGCAAAACAGACCTCAAGGTAGTGAAGGTTGATCGTATATGAAGTCATGTATGGTATATGGGGCCATTCCGACCCGTTTTAGTGGTAAAAACAGGGAGTTGATTTTTCCCCCATTGACTTATAATGGGGAGGTCGCGAAATTGACCTGACCTTAGGTCACCGATATCAAAATTCCGAGATATACAAATTGTAGCTACTAATGACCTAATAACATCCTGCGACTTTCAAAGGCCTCCGACATCTACTGTAGCTCTGGCACGGTGACAAAGTTGCAAAAAAGTGACTTGAGGTTGGGTCATTCAAAGTGACCTGGTGACCTGACCTTGAAAGGTAGGAGGTTCAAACTTGCACACCATGTGTAAAATTGATAAGGGAATAGTCATACCAAATTTCGCGGCGCTACGCGCCGCGGTTTTCCCGCTATTCGCGAAAAACCTCAGGGGGGGGGGGCGGATATCCGCCCCCCCCCCGTCGGTGCGCGGGTTAAAGCAGGACGTCTAGACTCGACTCGACTCGACTCGACTCGCCTCGACTTTCATGACTCGAGAGTCGACAGTCAGGTATGACTCAGACTGCTCGAAGCCCCCAAATGACAAACCAACGCAACATATCTTCAAGAGAACTGAGCTATCTTCAAAATATTTAACTGGATGGCGTCGGTTGAGAGAAAATACAAAGAAACCACCGCATGCTACTGAATCCGGACGGTTCTTTTTGCACCTGAATCTATCCAATTGTGGGATTTTAACTGATGCATAAGCTAAGCCTATTACACCCTTGCTAAGCCTATTACACCTTGTCAAAGTGTTTAGCGCGCTGTCGTATGATGACTCACCGATTGCGATCCGGGAAATGTTCACCCGACGGGAGAGCGTATCGGCGAGATGCACGCGTGCCACCGACAGGGGTGACCTGCACCTGTGCAGATGTAATTTGAGTGCATCGCGGCATAGTTTCTCTCGCCGTGCAGCCTCAGCGTGGAACTCACTACCACCGCCTGTCCGGGAGGCGGCCACAATTAGAGCTTTTACGGCAGCGCTGAATGTCGAACAGCACATCGATATAATGTAGCGTGGTTCACTGTTTTATATATGTTTTATATCTGTTTTAAACACCATCTTTCTGCGTTTTTTAGTGTTTGGTTTTCGATGTGTATGGTTGTGGTTTTATATGCTTCATGTACTTGACGTGGAACAGTAATACCCAATTGTTTGGAATGTTCCAATACACTGAACTGAACTGAACTGAACTGAACAGGAGCTCTATTTGGATTACGTTTAGTGTGCAAATAACATGCCGTGTGCGGTAAACAACAATTTCAACTGGAATGCTGTCCACCGGTTCATCTTTATTGCATGAACTGAAAAGATCACACTGCTGAGACATAATGTGATTGTTTTCTATGCATTCTAGTTTGAGATCACTGCCAAAGCATTCCTAATCCCAAAATGCATCATGGATTATCCCGAAGGGATTAAGTTCACGATACTCGTCGCTAGATCAAATTTTACGAACCTTTTTTATTTTTGTCGTGTGACCTTGCTATGCCACCGATTAAGGCAAATGATGCCTCAAACGAAAGAGAATTAACCTAAATTTTGTATTTTCATGCGTAGAGCACCACTTTAGTCAGGTGGCCCCCGTTGTGGGTCGCACAAGAACGAGCACGAGAGATCACGTTCTTCGCTGCCACCAAGATCTCCCGATTTGCGAAACACCGGTGTCGCCATGCCCGTTGCTTGTCAGCTTCAGAGCCTTATTCCATAATGCGAGCCAGGAAACAGCGTATTGACCCCAGACCCCTAGCAAACATAAGCAACATAATGATTTACTGATCAGGAAGTCTTCTGAGATGTTATCACGCATCCACTACGAAAATAAGGCTCAGCTGCTTGAGCGCGCTCAGCAACAGCCCATTTTAATCCTTTGATTCGTCGCATTATTATGGGGCTAAGACAAATATCAACCTGTCGCAAATAGATGTCGCAAATGCTATTTGTGACAGGTTAACCCTCGCATGTGTAGGGGGGGTCGGATGGACCCCCCCATGGTTTTTCGCGAATAACTCGCGTAAAAAGCGGCCGATCGCGACGAAACTTTCAGTACCCTCGCATTGATCAATTTTACACCTACCCTGAAAATTTCATGACCCTGACCCAAATGACCTTTGACCTGTGACCTCTTTTCCGAGACCATGTTTGGCCGGAATCGCGATTTCGCGTATGTCGGCTCGCACTAGCCGCGTGTTTGCAAGCTTTTCGTGGTTTCAAACGTTCAAACATGTGATTTGATGTTACTCCCGTGTGTGTCAAGGTCACCTGAAGGTCAGGTCAGGTCATTGACCTTTGGTGACCTCGGGTGACCTCGGGTCACTTTTTCGAGTTTTACATGTTTCTAGGCTAGTTTTTGGAGCTGAATTCGAATTTAGCAACCATTTGAACATTTACGAAGTAGTTTTGGTGACTTCGTAACATGTTACGAAGCTGTCAGAGGCGGTTGACACGTACTACGAATACCCGTCACGACGCCTACTGGTTGACCTGACCTGACCTGACCCGACCTGGTCTAAATGCTTCAAGACATCATCTGTGATCAAAACTAACACGATATTCGTGATCAGCACCCCGAAAAACCCCTTAGCAGCCACACTTTACGACTTTCTAACAGGTCCCGATTTTCCCGACTTTGGGTCATTGACCTGACCTGGAAGGTCAACCAATGACCTAGGACCTTAAAATTGGGTATCATCGGCTTCCTCTCGTCACGGGCAACACGCTCGTTTTTTCCGCGAAGCTCTAGCTCGATCAGGGGCCAAACGGCAAGGGGGGGGTCCAACCGACCCCCCCCTACACATTAGAAGCTGGCAAACGCCGCACACATGCGAGGGTTAATTAACAGGTGTTAGCCCCATAATAATGCGACGAATCAAAGGATTAAAATGGGGCTGTCGCTGAGCGCGCTCAAGCAGCTGAGCCTTATTTTCGTCGTGGATGCGTGAAAACACCTCAGAAGACTTCCTGATCAGTAAATCATTATGTTGCTTATGTGTTCTTGGGGTCTGGGGTCAACGCTGTTTCCTGGCTCGCTTTATGGAATAAGGCTCTGAAGCTGACAAGCAACGGGCATGGCGACACCGGTGTTTCGCAAATCAGGAGATCTTGGCGGCAGCGAAGAACGTGATTTCTCGCGCTCGTTCTTGTGTGACCCCCAGCGGGGGCCACCTGACTAAAGTGGTGCTCTACGCATGCAAATACAAATCTTCAGTTACTTCTCTTTCGTTTGAGGCATCATTTGCCTTAATCGGTGGCATAGCAAGGTCACACGACAAAAATAAAAAAGCTTCAAGACTTCTGGGACACCCTATAGAAAAGCAGCCTGGTGACACGTTCAGCAACAACAGCGAAAAACCCATGTTCACCAAAAGACCGGAATTCGCTCGCCTTTTTGACGTATCGATAAAAGTTGGGAACCGGATGCATATTTGTAGGCACTTGTATTTACCTTCCAAAGTGCCCTCAATGCGGCCACAAAGGTTTATAAAGGCACCGCGCATCTGTTATCAAACATTATTCATGCAACGCCCAGTTAGGTAAATACCTAATTTTATATTTTATCAATGTTCAACAAAGGAAGCCTCCATTTTTTCCAGTTGCAAATACGCTGGAAACTCCAGACATTGTGCTTGACGTATGCTTAAAACATGATTAATCTATTTGCCCCGATAGCAAAGTGGTCCCCGGAATTTCTCACCTAATGGTAACTTTGAAAATACTTGCTGGTCATTCTAAAAATGTATTAAAATAAGTAAACAGTGATTTACTGCACGTGCACGCTGCACGGGACGGACGGTACCTCCCTGTAACCGGCACCAAATACCGAGGAGCTGCCGGCCCGAGGCACTGGGCAGTGACGCAGTGTGACCTCTGGTCACCGCGCCTGACTCAGAGCCATCCCAGCACGTTTGTACCGCGTACAGCGAGCTCAGGCATCTGGCCGGCTGGCTAATGACACGTTGTTCGCCGTCGCTGGCAGACAGTATCAGGAGGCACGCCATTGGATCGCCCCTGCTCTTCAACCCCGAGCCCGCATGCCGAGAGTGTATGTATGACGCCGACGTAAGATCACGAGCATTTCTACAAGGGGAATAACGCGGTCTAGCGCGATGAATTGAGCCAACCGATCGTTGTTTCACAGTGTTTGCTGTCTTTCCGAGGCTTATTACCTTGATTACAGTCGATTTTCAACCTCACACACTCGAACTGTCGTCATATGCGCCACCGTTTTGGTTGGTCGTTGAAGGAGAAGCCTCTCATTGGCTGGTCTCAAATGCGCGCCGGGCGCTTCCGCTGGATATAACCCTTCGGTCGATGTGCCTGTAAAGCTTCACAAATTGGACAGCCGGGCTGCCAGCCGGGTTGCCGATGAGAACCGGGCACCGCCCAGTTTCGGTCTGTGGAGACAGGCGATCGACCACAAATCGTCCGGCCAGCCTGGCACGGACGGCACGGGCCTCGCCGAATTCCCGGCCTCGGTGTGAAAGCTGGCTCACACGGAGCCGCTTGGGAAAATGTCTCGGTTTGGCGGTGCAATGTTTATGTGCATTTGCCCTTGTTAGAAGAGAGGAGGACATTCCGGATAAATATATAACTTTGCAGCTCACTGAAGCCATTTAAAGACAGGTATAGCTGGAAATGAGAAAGATGTTGTTGGTCAATGGTAGAAAGTTCGTTATTGGTAAACCAACCATTGCACAGTGGGGATTTTTCCGATCTAGCACGTCTTAATTCGTAGAGGGCAAACCATAGGTAGTATTGTAGCCAGATTGTTCACAGATGTTGGCTGGTGTGTTCTGGTGAGAATGTTTACCTGTAAATGTGCATAATCAACATAGTTTAGGGGGTTCAATTGGACCCCTGTCTCAGCCGTTTGGCCCCTGATCAAGCTAGAGCTTCGCGGAAAAATCAAGCGTGCTGCCTATGACGAGATGAGGCCGAATGTATCCAATTTCAAAGTCCAAGGTCATTAGTTGACTTTCCAAGTCAGTTTAATGACCCAACTAAAGTTGGGAAATCGAGACCTCTTGAAACTTCGTAAAGTTCGGGTGTGACGGGGTATTTTGGGGTGCTGATCACGAATTTCATGTTAGTTTTGATCACAGACGATGTCTTTATGCATTAAGGCCAGGTCGGGTCAGGTCAGGTCAGATCAACCAGTAGGCGTCCTGCCGGCCACCCATAGTAGGAGTCACCTACCACTGACAGCTTCGTAACATGGTACGATGGCACCAGAACTACTTCGTAAATATTCAAATGGTTGCTTAATTCGAAATCAGCACCAAAAACTACCCTAGAAACAAGTAAAACTCTAAAAAGTGAATCAAGGTCATCAAAGGTCAATGACCTTGACTTGACCTTCACGTGACCTTGACACCCACCATAATGCATGGCACCAACATCATTTCACATATTTGAACGTTTAAAACCACAAAAAGACTGGAAACCGCGGATAATGTGAGCTGGCATACGCCGAATCGCGATTCCGGCCAAACATGGTCTCGAGGAATATGCCACAGGTCAAAGGTCAGTTGGGTCAGAGTCATGAAATTTTTAGGTTAGATGTACAATTGATGATCTCGAGGGCACCGAAAGTTTTGTCGCTATCGGCCGCTTTTTGCGCGAGCAATTTGCGGAAAACCATGGGGTTTTATCCAACCACTTCCCCCTCCCCCTCCCCACAAATGCGAGGGTTAATAAGGTTACGGTATGTATAATTTACGCTTGCCATCCTATTCCTAATGAATGTGTCTCAGAAAATATGCATCATATAAATCAGGAAGTAAAATTATTCGCCTATGTCCGGAGCATACCTATATCGTGCTGTTTGCCCTAACGCTCCTAGAGTGGGGTATTAAGATACTCTAATGTGAATATTCCGTGTTCAGGCAAGTCCCGGCAGCCAAACTAGGCGTTGTCTTGTGCAGGAGAAAGTGGCGAATTCGATAGGATATGTTTTTGGAGTGGAAAAGTGTGGAAAACATTGTTGATTTCCTATGTACATTTATTTAGAATACCATTCCTTCAATATGGTGTCTGTTGTTTTTGTAAATGGCATTTTTGTGACCTTAGTAAGGTTGGGCATGCTTTCTGTTTGCCATTCCATTCCTAATAAAGGTGCCTTTCAGACGATATACAACTTTAAGACCTCGCAAGAATAAAACCAACAGGACAGGACAATGACATTGAGCTATACTTTCGGGCCTTACTGAGCCCATTGAGTAATCACGCATGAGTGTGAACTTTTGGCGCATTTTCCTAGTCTTGCTGTGGACATACAGATAAAACAATGCCATGCTATATGAAACATTCAGACATCTCTTAGCCCCACTGACACAAAAAAAAACAAAAATCCAAAAAAGATTTCTGGAATTAAGACGCGCTAGATCGGAAAAATCCCCACTGTGCCTTGTGGTCAAAAATAAGTTGACCATTCAACCATCAGCGATTTATGATGTAAGGAATGGGCAAATTTTAGATATGAGCGATATAACTGCATTTTGGTTAGTCTCAGCAGCTTCAACCGTGTGCCGCCCTACTACCGTCTATGTTATGAGGCAGCCGAATTCCGAGAGGAGCAAAAAGTAGCAAAAGTTGCAATGTAATTCTAACCTAGAATTGTTCAAAGAATCGAATGGTGTCAAATTTGTAGTGTCAACTTTTGTCGAAAGTTGTTGATTTTCTATGTTTTTCAAAACCGTACTGATAACTAAAACACCGTTTACAATATATCTTTTATTTGGCGTTTAGAACCCCGAAATTTGACAAATATATTATTGTAATGCATCCACATACTCCACAATGATGTGGCCATTAGACCATATGCCACTTGTCATGCTGGATATCATTGCTTTCCAGTTATAAGCCACAGAATCGCGTGCTTGTTTTCAGCATCCATTTCTACCCGGTGTGAAAAGTAAGCGATGCCTGACTTTGAGCTCATTTTTTCTACTCAACATCATTCTTAAGGGTAAAATGAGACATGTAACGTAAAAATTCAGACAATTTTACGCAAGATGAGCCCAAAAGAATGATTTAAGAGAGAAGTCGGTTCTGGGACTTAAGACAGGCTAGATCGGGAATATCCCTACGGTGCATTGTAACGGTATGCTTAGATTTTGTAACACTGAATACCTACCTACATACCCTTTCACCATGTTCCAGCAAATACCGAGAGATCAACTTTCAGACGCATTTTCACATCTTTCATCAGCTCACATGTCACATATCCATTCCGTCTTTCGTCAGCTCTATGAATTCAGTGCCGGGGAGATCCGTACCATGCCAAACCGTGCTTACGCCGCAGCACCGGACCCCTCACGGTGCCGGCCACCCGGCCCGGGCGGCTCCTGGAAGCCGTGTTCGTGACGCGTGCTGCCCCGCGGCTGTCGTGCCGTGCAGCTGACACCTGACCGCGGCCGTGCCCTGGGGGCATGTCCAGCTCGGTGAGCCGGCCGTCTTCCCCGCCCCGCCCCGCTCGGCCGCCGCGGCCGCCGCGGCCAGCCAGCCCGGTTATGACGGTTTTATGCGATCTGTTTATAGTGGGCTCGGCATTGAGTGGGCCGTTGGAACGCGGGAGGCGATATCTGAATAGCTTTTCTTCGGATCTGTTCTCCACGGCTGTGAATTGCCCGGCGGCGATCCTGTGGGGAATTTGTTCGGCTGCCGGCGAACGCGACGGTTGGGCGTTGGACGGACGCTGCACCGGCCCTGAGGCCACGGGCACTGCTGGGGTGGGTACTATGAGACGGGCTTGACTGAAGTAGACATTGAGCTGAACCCGCTGGGCCCTCTACATACATTTTAATTTAACGGTACATCTGAATGCTGTGGTTTTGTCAATAAATAATGTCAACCGTTAATAGTTATCATCTGCGCGGCGATTATAGTTGTCTATCTTTTTTTACAGTACCTACATTTCCAGGCGTGTTACATTATTAAAACAAACAACCGAAGCATTTGAAGAAAAGTCGCATAAGGTATTCACTTAACTAAATAATTACTAATTAAAAGTCACATGTGATGAGACACTGAAAAGGGTAAAATCAATTTCATAATCGGGAGAAGGCGCAACTGACCAATCAAATAGTGTTCAGTTGTATGTAAATTAAATGATCGATTAGTGCACTAAATTTCTTTATTTTTGCCAGAATGATGATACAAATATTATTTATCATAGACCTCTGTATTTATACATACATTTTTTAATGCTATATGATATTTTTTATGTTTTGTCTTGTAAACAATGTAACATCATTAACTTGTACCTTGTTTGGCAAAAAAAGTATGGGACCGACAGCAGCGAATCATAGCACAGCGACTTCGACATCAAATAGCACAAGAACGTCTATCCCGAAACCACGTGCAGCATATGTCAAAATAAAAATAAAATCGGAGCAAGAGGGTCAAAGGCAAGGTCAAAGGCCTGCCGCCCTCTTGCTGCCGCCTGCTCTGTTCGTTCGCGTGGGGGAGGGCCTTGTGCGTAGCTTTTTATAATATGTTCACCTCTCAATATCCGTGCATCCTTAAAGTCAAATTACATATCATAGACGTATATCATTGATAAATGTAAACCAATAGGGACATCATGGGTCCGTCTTGCTTTGTTGACCCGTGAAACGGCGATTTTTATTTACAAAATTGAATTTATAATGAACATTAGCTCAGGCTTCAAGTGGCTCCTAACTAAACTTACAGCCGTATAATGGTTTCAAGAGGTTGAATCATTACAAGCAGCTAAGCATAGAATATTGATAAGTCCAAAGTGGAAACTGATTCTGCGCTGACGTTCACTGCTTTTATTTTCGTTCGAACGGGTCTGCTTTTCTTTTATTTCTCACAATTTTTCACATGAAGGTAAATGTTTTGAGCATTCCTTTCTTGGATGTGGATATCTGCGCACCATGACGTGTTTTATCGTATTTAAAACGCATTTAAAGGTATTGATAATTGCTAACTATGAAGAAATTTGGTGATCTACATAAGACAAGACACGCAGACCAACATGGCCGATATCGTGGACATTGAAGATGTCAAGGTTTCTTCGGGACGGCAAAGCCAGCAAACCTTTCATTCCGTGAGTGGGCGACATCTCTCCCGCGCATGATATCTATCGATCTAAAATCTATACTTATAGGGGATGTGGGATACCTATTTTGTACAAATACTTGAAGATGTACTTTAATGTAACAAGTTTATTTCGCTTAAGCTAGATTAGAAGATGCTGGTGCTCCTTTTTGACTCTTGTAGACGTTCCCGATGTTTTTATGAACACCGAATCATGGGCTATTTTGATATTCTATTGATGTATTTTATTTTACCTATTTATTATTCATTATATGTATTACGCTGCAGAAGGTACAGTCCACAGCAAAAGTAATGTGGGGTTTCAGTCATGGGTATGTTCTGCTTCTGAAGCTTAGGGACGATTAGCCAGACTACAGTGAAACTTTGAATGTAGCTTATATGTATCGTCACCCTTGCAGCTGCAACTTTAGCTATTGACATCTTCTTTTCGATCACTCCGCATTTAACAATCGCCAGTCAAAGCCAACCGTTGAGATTGGTAAAACCCTACATTACTTTAGCGGTGGGCTGTACTTACTACTTTTTGCGTTGACATGTTACGAAATCCATCTATTCCCCTCGTAAGTCCTGTACCACTATGCCATTTTTACTCTCTTTGTGACTCTTCCTCGATATTTTTCACGCAGACCGGATCGTGTCCGGCCGCGTGTCCCGATGGCGGGGCCAGGAGCGTGTCTCAGGCCTCAGGCGGGGGTGCACCGGAGCCTACTGCCACCCCTCCGCCGGTCCGCGCTGGGAAGGGACTCTCGCTGTGGATGGCCGCTGTGTTCATCATGGGCGAGATGTGTGGGAGCGGTATGCTCTCACTGCCGTATGCACTCACACACATGGGTAAGTGGCTTGCGCTCCACATAGTGCACATCACTGTTCCGTATGTTCTCGTAAATGTATAATGTTTATTTCAGTACTCTTGTCTATCTTCAGTATATTTTTTTTCTGTCATAAAGGAGGTCGACATATAACAACTTCAGTTAGCACAATCAGAAGCTAACGTTAAGTTAGGTAGACGTGATTTGGGTAAGAATTTATCTTTTTAAAATGTTTATTAGCATTAGAACCCTGGGTCGCTCAACCATGACAGGGTGATTCTTCCTATTCCAAGGCCACTCTTCATGTATTTGCCGCAGGTTTCATGGGCGCTCCTCTGATCGGTCTGATCGGCCTCGGCTCCGGCTACTGTGCCTGCTGCCTGGCCCGCTGCTGGGTGCTCCTGGAGAACCGACACCCGGAGCTGCGGGGGCAGCACACGCAGCAGCCGCTTAGCGACATAGCCTTCCACTGCCTCGGGAAGCCCGGCAGGTCAGACACCTACAGCCTCACAGGTTACCTCTTACTCGATATTTAGCTCTGAATACGTGAGCCCTTCGCTGCAAAACCATCGCTGGACGATAGGAACTTTCGCTTTCTCATTCAAGGACTCTTACACCACACGCATGCATTGAGCTTTATAAGCCACTGAGCATAATCCAGTTGCCTTCCTTTCTTCAGGATTTTCGCCGCTGTCTGCATGTGCATCAACACGTTCGGCACGTGCATCGTGTACGTGCTGATCGTGGCGCAAATGCTACAGGCGCTGCTGGGCGGCCACATCCAGATGCACTACTGCATCTGGATCCTGGTGCTCTCCGTCGCTCTGGTGCCGCCCACCTGGTTCGGATCGCCAAAAGATATCCGGTGAGACGAACTCTTACTTAAGTGCAGTTCTGTGGGAGAGTTGATCGTAAGATGCAACCCGTTTTGAAGCTTCCGCTCTTCTATCTAAACTCTCTATCTCAGATCTAAACGTTTTCCAATTCAGTAGAGCATCATTCCAGTCGTTTTTGGTTAATTAGCTCTGTTAAGACTATGTCGTGTCCGCGTTTGCGGCACCGTTCACAGAGGGATCGGCGTGATGGCGCTGGCCACCACGGTGCTCGCCTGGTTACTCTCCATGGGACAACTGGCCGTGCACTTTGACACGCTGCACCAGAACGCAACATTCACCCAGCCCGGCTTCCTGCCGTTCTTCCTGGGCATCGGGCCGATCCTGTACAGCTACGGCGGCGCCTGCACGCTGCCCACCATCCAAATCGACATGATCAACAGGGAGCACTTCACTTACTCCGTCATGCTCGGATACTTAGGTGAGTGTCAAATGTGCGGTGGTATCGCAAAGGTGAGTTGTGGACTGTAGTGTGATGACTTACGAGCAGAACCAGATGGATGGATGGTGTTGGTGACTGGATCATGGCACAGCTCGTGAAAAGATGCTACGGTGCAGATATTTAAGGAAGATAACAGACAAAACTCACAACAGCCCTATGCACTATGCAGTGAAGCGTAGCAAAAGTTCTTTGCTAATAAGGTTGTGTCAAAAAAAGATGTCATACCTGACGTAAGTTTTTTTCTGCTCTTGACCAGTGCACGCTGACATTGGGCAAAATACAAAGGTGATTTAACCCGCGCCGTGCTGGTGGCCTGAACTTTCCGCCGAGTGCTGGGGGGGGGCGTTTTCACGCCCCCCCATCTAACTCGGCTCCTGGGCCACGTAGCGACACGCGGTAAGCGGCAATCGAAAGAGCGTCAAAAATAAGGACGAAAACACTTCGGTCATTTTTTGGGTCAGGTCAAAGGTCAGGTCACCAGAGGTCACCAAAGGTAAAATGTTGACTATTTCAACATTTTGGAAACTGCCAACGGCTATCTCGGGAACCGATAGAGCTACAGCGCCGCGGAAAAGCGCATTCGATAGCCCTTTTACAGACCTTTCTGAGTAATGTTCTCAGATTTGACCTCAGGTCAACGGTTTAGCCTCCAGAGGGCAAAAACTCCAAAAATAGCCGTTTTTACGAAAAACGTTTTTTCGTCAATAACTTTTGACTCATAAGCGCCATGACATTACTTTTGCCAGCATCGTGTTCCTCTCGTCGAGACGCGTCGAATGAACTATTCGTTGACCTTGAAAGGTCATTTTGAAAATTTGACCTCAGGTCAAGGTCATGACCTGACCGAAAAGGGTCATGTTGCATATCCGTCGATCCGTATCGTCGAGCTGAACACATCTGACGTGTTTTCACCGCTCTAGCACGTCTCTATCAAAAGTTATAGCCAAAAAACTGCTGGCGACCAATCATGACCTGAGATGACCTCAGGGGCACACAGAGGGGTCACTGGTGCATTTTTCCTATTCAGTGTGTCATGTTTACCTATGAACCGATGTTTGAGAGCGTTTTGAACGATATTCGTCCAAAAGAGGCGCATTTCAATTTTCTCCCATTGACTTATAATGGAGAGGTCGCAAAATTGACCTGACCTTAGGTCACAGATATCAAAAATCCGAGATATACATTTTATACATACTGTTACTCATATCAATCGCTGAAAGTTTCAAAGTGATCGTTCAGTCGGTGTAGCTATAGCGAGCCTTTGAACTTTTTCTGAGGTAAGGTCACTTGACGTGACCTGGTGACCTGACCTTGAACGGTCTAGGTCTGAAATTTTCACAACATGTGCGGAAATGATGTAGGAACACGTGTACCAAAAACGGCGGCGCTGCGCGCCGCCGTTTTTGAGATATTCGCGAAAAACCTGAGGGGGGGGGGGCGTAAAAACGCCCCCCCCAGCACGGCGCGGGTTAAAGTTGCAGCAGCCTACCAAATACATCCTGCTCAAATAATATACCTTTGTACAGATTACAATGATACGAGGCCGTTCAACCAGGCGTGAGATGTTGATATGTAAAAAAGACGTGATACGGTTAGATTGATAAGATTATACTCGGAGATTCAAGATCAAAGCGCTGTTCGTGCCTTTCGAACTCTGCCTGCACATCTGAACCGCCCACACTGAAAACTTTTTTTACCATTTCCTGAAGGGTAAACCCGCCATAGCATGGTAGCTTGACACAGACGTTTTTTACCACCTTCCAGATGGTAAATTTTACTCTTTCATGAAGAGTAAACTCGCCAGGGAGGGGTAACATGACACACAGACGTTTTTTACCATCTTCTGAATGGTAAACTCTTTTGATTTACTCTTGTCTAGAGTGTAACATTTTTTGGGTTACACTCTTTGAAAGGGTAAATCTTTAACGGAACCCTTTTTTAGGGAGTAACGCATCATCTACTCTGTGCTTTACCCTCCTACAGAGAGTATATTCTTATGGCCTACCCTTTGTCACATGGTAATGTTTACTCCTTCCTTTAGTGTAAACCCCCCAGAGGATGGTAACAGACCCACAGACGCTTCCTTCAGAAGCTTCACGAAGCTTCTGTTAACCGGAGCTCACCAACTAAAAAAAAAATGTTTCAAGAGCAACAATGTAGGTATATTTGGCTTCCGTACAAACAATACGAGGGGCACACCAACCATGAACATTGTGAGACTCTTCACTTATTCATACAAATTTATACAAAGCGTTCAGCAATGCACAAGCGGTAAATAAACACCACGATACAACTTGAATGCAATTTGAATATGAATACAAGACATTCAGCGCCCTCATATTGGATTAGGCAGAGCGCACAATATTCAACATGCACCGTGACATCGCCCGTCTCCTGGTTCTGCTCGCCGTAGTGCGGGTACTGACCGTTGTGGCCTGCCCGGCACCAGCGCCGCCATCCAGGTCTACACTTCGAGTGGCGGATCACCAGCTCAGGCACCATCTCACCAAAAGAAAACTTGCTTTCCCACGGAACTTTTCTCGGCTTTCATCGAGCTCTCCTAGTGATTTGGCCCCAGCTCTAGCCACCCAACGGCTGCCGGCATTTGAATCTTCCCGAGCCCCAGGGACGACGGACCGCGCCCCCGCGCCGCGCGCAGAGCCCCACGGACGCCAGCCGGCGGCCGTGTCGCCTCACCCTCCCCTCCAGCTGAGAGCCCCGCCGGCCCGCGGGGGTGGGGAGCGGCCGATCGCGCTGCCCGCGTCCCACGGTGCGCCGCCGGCAGCCCAGGCCCCGCCCACCAGCGTCTCCTCGCGCCCCAAGCCGGCCCGCAGCGGCGGACGCCGTCCACAACGCCGCGGCGCCCGCGGTGGCCGCGGCAGGGGCAGGAGCCGACCGGAAACGACAGGAAACCACCATCGGAATCTTCGTATCGGAAGCTTGAATATTCAAAGCCTTAAGCCTAAACTATTGGACCTGACCTATGAACTTCGCCAAAACAATTACGATGTCGTACTACTGTCGGAGACCTGGCTACGCCCTTCTACGCCAAACAGACTTTTAGTGCTCCCTGGCTACTCCCTTAGCCGCACAGACCGACCTGATGGCCGCGGGTACGGCGGCGTCGCAATCGCTACAAAATCGGATATCACATCAGTGCCCATCAAGTTCCCAAGTTTTGAGCGCGGCTGCAGCCAGCTCGAGTCAAAGTGGGCGCTGCTCAAGCTCGACAAAGGTCGTCAACTCATCGTATGTTCTTTATACCGCCCCCCTCGCCACTCCGAAACCGCTTTATGTGCCGATTTCGCCGACCTTGAAAATCAGTTACAAAGAGTACTTATCGATCACCCTAGGACCCCGCTCGTCATCTGCGGTGATATAAACTGTGACCTGCTGAAGAAAGAACCCAACTTTCGTGCACGACAGCATCTCAGCAGCTTCCTATCGGACTACTCCCTAGACCAGCTAGTAACAACTCCGACTTTCACTTCCGGTTCGCTCCTAGACGTGTGTATGGTGAACAAAGTGGACCTCTTCTCTAACACCCGTGTTGAGTTTTGTCATTTTAGTCCGCATAAATTTATTAGCGTAGATGTCAATGTCCCCAAACTGCGTCCGAAGCCTACAATCATCTCAGCTCGTTCGCTCAACCGTGTTGATGTCACTGCCCTTAATTCTGATCTGGAGCTTGTCGACTGGGAGCCTGTGTTTACCGCCGCGACTGTTAGTGATCAGTGGGATGCATTCGTGTCCAATTTTTTGCCTATTATCGACGACCACGCCCCACTCAAGCGCATTACCATTCGGAACCCCACAGCGCCCCCGGCCTCTGCTGTCACACGGAACCTTATGTCCCAGCGCCGCGCCTCGCTACGACTGTCCGGTCGTCAGTCGACAGCTTACAAGGAGCTGAATCGCTCTGTTCGGGCCGCGCTGCGTCGCGACCGGCGAGAGGAGCTTCAGAGAAATATCTGCGAGCGGGGTCCCAATAAGGTCTGGCAGTCTATCAGGACAGTTGTAGCAGGGAAAAAGGACGGTCCTAGTGTGCAGCCTAATTTACCCGCCGATGAACTAAATTCATTTTTCGTCTCTGTCGGACCTCGCATCGCTGCGGAGGTCCGGTCTCTTAACACCACTACCGATCTGAACGTTCGCCTCCCCCGGGTCGGTGCTTGTCGTTTCCAGCTCCGCGCGGTCACTCTCGGCGAACTCGGTCACACTATCTTCGGCATGCGCAACTCAGGCGCCAGTGGGACTGATGGCATTTGCATCCGAATGTTAAAGTCCGGCTTCTCAACTATCGGTCGCGTCATACTTTACATTATCAATACGTGTATTACCAACTCCGATATCCCCGATTCCTGGAAACATTCCACAGTCCACCCAATCTTCAAATCTGGCAGCCCCTCAGATCCCACCAACTTTCGACCAATCTCATTAGTCCCCGTGATTATGAAGGTTGTGGAACGCCTTGTACATCAACAGCTTTACCACTACCTCTCAAATAACTATCTCCTTGCCTCCTCGCAGCATGGTTTTCGCCCCCGACACTCCACAGAGACCGCTCTGCTGTCCGTCACAGACCAAATCCTCGCAGCCTCTGATAGGGGAGAACTTTCACTGCTGTGTCTCCTTGATTTGAGCAAATGCTTTGATGTCATCGACCACGACCTTCTACTTCAAAAACTGGCTATGCACGGGATCGAGACCACTTGGTTTTCTGCTTTTCTCACGGGACACACCCAGAGCGTGTCCCTATCTAACGGCGCCGGAGGTAGAGAACTGTCGCGGCCGCTTCCAAATAATATGGGCGTCTTCCAAGGATCTGCCCTGGGACCGTTACTCTTCACCATATTTTCGAACAACCTCTCGCTATACGCAGGTGACGCCACCGTTTTCCAATATGCGGACGACACCCAGGTTCTAGTGAGCGGCCGTGCCGACGACCTCAGATCGCTTATCTCTCGCATGGAAGCTTCACTCGCATCAATCAGTGACTGGTTCTGTCTTCACGCCCTCAAGCTAAACGCAAACAAAACTCAACTAATGGTTTTTGGCAGCAGACAAAATTTACGGAAAGTACCCGACTTCAGCGTCTCTCTTCGTGACTCTGTGTTGCAGCCATGCGAGCAGGTGGGGAATCTGGGTGTTGTCTTTGACAGCGCCCTGTCCTGGGAAGCACATGTGTCCGAGCTTAGTCGTCGGTGTACTGGCTTGTTGGTCGGACTGTCTCACGCACGAAATTGTCTCCCTGACGGTGTCATTAAAGTCCTCGTTACATCTCTTGTCATATCACGGATCAACTACTGCCTCACTGTGTACGGTAACGGGACTCAGAAAAATTTTGACCGACTCCAGAAAATTTTGAACTTTGCCGCTAGAGTGATCTTCGGACGGCGTAAGTTTGACCACGTCTCGGACCTGCGTGACAGACTTGGCTGGCTATCACCAAAATCCATGTCAGATTACCTGACACTCGCGATCGCGCAAAAGGTCATTAAGCATGAAGAGCCCGAGAACCTCGCTGCACTGTTCGTCCCTAACCAAAATTTTCGAGACAGGCACACACGGCAGGATCATCTCCTTCATCTTCCCCGACCGAGGCTTGAAACTGGAAAACGGCGTTTTGAGTACCGTGCCGCGGCGCTATTGAATAGCCTCCCACCCCAGGTAGTGCAGCTGCCACCTGCCAGCTTCGCCCGGTCTGCCAGGGCCGCGCTGATTAACAAATCCCCGCTACGCCGCTGACGAGTCTGTTTAGTAGTAGGCAGGGCATGCCGCCAATTGGTGGACGATCTGTTTGTGCTTATGTATATATATATATATATATATATATATTGTTTGTCTTGTGTACATATGTATATGATTATTGTCGCGACCCCCATCGATGGATGACTGTCGTCTAGTGCTGAGGGTTCTTCCCCCTGCCCGCATGATTGTTACCCATTATACTCGGATCTAAGCCGTAATCGCCACGCCATATGTGGAAGGCTTTTGGTGTCAATACATACATACATACAGGTCAAATTAGCACCACTCAACGGCACGCAATGCTCTAGCACATCGGTACTTACAATAAAATGTCCACAGAGGCTCTATAGGCGATGAACAACACACAAGCACAATCACCAACGGCCACGCCGCGCGGCACCGACACTGCTCACATCCGCTCTCGGAGACCAACGGCCGAAAACTGACAGATGCGCGCGGCCTTCAAACCGCAAACGGCCGATCTCGTTTCTGATTGGCTGATTGTTTCCATTTCAAATATCATCTTCACGAGGGTAAACAAGATCCACGCATGAAACGACTATCTGTACCCGAGTCACGATACCCAGGAGGAAAGAGTTTTCGTGATGTACTGGATCGCGAGAGTAATATTGATATTTACATGGTAATAATACTCTTCGCTGGCGAATAACTTCAATTGAACCACGTACCGTTACTATGCACATAATGGTAGCAGCGAGTTACCCTTTCAATATAGGGGAGAGTGGGGCAAAGCGGCCACCCGGGGCAAAGCGGCCACCCATCGTTTTAGCCCTTCATAGCTGGCGTCAATTCCAATTTATGGTTTTCAATTATACTTCTCTTCACGGTCGTTCGAATGTGCCAGACCGGGGTTTCAGGCCCATCACCATTGTTCTGTGAAACACGGAAAAGCATTTCTTGCCAGGTTACCAACTATGTTTACAATTTTTAAATGTTATGTTATTCCATAACCG
The DNA here is from genome assembly GCF_019059575.1 of Amphibalanus amphitrite. Lineage (NCBI taxonomy): Eukaryota > Metazoa > Arthropoda > Thecostraca > Balanomorpha > Balanidae > Amphibalanus > Amphibalanus amphitrite. The sequence goes on from NW_024881596.1 coordinate 461,060, forward strand.
TTTGGAATTTTTATAAGCGTTCTTGTCCATGCATTGCATGGTTATCGTACATGTATTCTACCAATTGTAATGTTTTTTACCCCACGAATAGCTAAACTGGAATATTTTTGTCTCGGACGGTATGCGCGGGGCAAAGTGGCCGGGGCAAAGTGGCCACCCCCCAATTGGCCATAAGTTGCTTTCATCTGGATAAAAAACATTATTTATATTCAAATGTGTCGTCATGCATTCATCTTGGCCACTTTTCAGTTGCATGAGTTACCAAATAATGCAATTAAATGTTTTTTCATGATAATCCTTTCTTTGTTTACCTACAGATGGAAGATGATAAAGTAAACATCCATCCTCGCTTAACCTTGTCACCATCAAATACCCTAGTCGTACACGAGGCAACTATTTTGTTTCTCATATCGGGACTTGAGAAGACGCCGGTGGCCGCTTTGCCCCAGGGTATGGGGCAAAGTGGCCAATATGCATAGGTTTAAAGTTTTGTCAATATCTTTCATATGTGAACGCGTTTGGAAATAAAACGCAGTTGAAATAAAAGGCAACTTAATAGGGATCACATTGGTATAGAAAGAATCTTTCTAAGTTTAAAAATGAAGCGTTGGCATCGTGAGAAGCGTTAGGGTGGCCGCTTTGCCCCACTCTCCCCTACTATTATCTTGCGGGTTTGATGAAAATGAACTCTCCAGGAGGTAGTAAAAAAGTTTTGAGTGCAAATCTGACCCAACAACATTCCTTAGTTTAAGGTCTTATGGGGCTCCAACTTTCGGAGAAAAAACTTCTGAACAGTAGAAAAACGGTGTAGCTAAGGGTGGATGACCATTGACTATTAGAGTCAATAGTCAATGGTCATCCACCCTATTGCCCATTTTACCCTCTTTGTCGAATATGAACATTCAAGACAGGCGGCAACCCACACATCGTTAGACGGCGAATGACAAGTGCATTGCGGCACAGCATCCATGTAATGCGGCACAGTATATCTGTAAACTCAAATTTTCTCCGTGTAACCAGCAGGCAGCAATATCTGAGATTCTGACAGTAGGTGCCTTACCTACTGATTAAGGTGATGTTGATGATTATTTGGTTTTTTAGGACGCACCAACAACGAGGCTATATGGCGCCCATCTACTGCTTTAGGTATATTTAACCCTCGCATGTGTAGGGGGGGGGGGTCGAATGGACCCCCCCCATGGTTTTTCGCGAATAACTCGCGTAAAAAGCGGCCGATCGCGACGAAACTTTCAGTACCCTCGCATTAATCAATTTTACACCTACCCTGAAAATTTCATGACCCTGACCCAAATGACCTTTGACCTGTGACCTCTTTTCCGAGACCATGTTTGGCCGGAATCGCGATTTCGCGTATGTCGGCTCGCATTAGCCGCGCGTTTGCAAGCTTTTCGTGGTTTCAAACGTTCAAACATGTGATTTGATGTTGCTTCCATACATTAGGGTGGGTGTCAAGGTCACCTGAAGGTCAGGTCAGGTCATTGACCTTTGGTGTCCTCGGATGACCTCGGTTCACTTTTTCGAGTTTTTCATGTTTCTAGGCTAGTTTTTGGAGCTGAATTCGAATTTAGCAACCATTTGAACATTTACGAAGTAGTTTTGGCGACTTCGTAACATGTTACGAAGCTGTCAGAGGCGGTTGACACGTACTACGAATACCTACCCGTCACGACGCCTACTGGTTGACCTGACCTGACCTGACCCGACCTGGTCTAAATGCTTAAAGACATCATCTGTGATCAAAACTAGCACGATATTCGTGATCAGGACCCCGAAAAACCCCTTAGCAGCCACACTTTACGACTTTTTAACAGGTCCCGATTTTCCCGACTTTGGGTCATTGACCTGACCTGGAAAGTCAACCAATGACCTAGGACCTTAAAATTGGGTATCATCGGCTTCCTCTCGTCACGGGCAACACGCTCGTTTTTTCCGCGAAGCTCTAGCTTGATCAGGGGCCAAACGGCAAGGGGGGGGGTCCAACCGACCCCCCCCCCCCCCCTACACATTAGAAGCTGGCAAACGCCGCACACATGCGAGGGTTAATTCTGCTCACTTATCAAAACTTAATAACTAGAGAGCTCAAACTTGGTATATTGAGTTTCCATGGCTGTGGTTTGTTTTTATTTTGTAACTTGGTCGCATATTAAAGCAAATATTTGTATCTTGCATCACTGACTGACAATTGTTGCCATAATTGTGCTTGATTGTTGAAATTGTGCAGGACAAGTACAACTAACCAGAGCGCGCCTGCCAATCGAGGTCTTCACACGTACCTATACAAAAATAAAATCGGTCTATTTATTGCTGGTTCGCTGAGAACCGGAGACAGTTTGTTATATTTCTGGGTTATCTGGTCTCGCTTGACGAAGACTGTTTGGGCTGGCGGTTCGTGGAATAAATGGTGGCCTCTGTCCAGAGAATTCGCCGTGTGAAATTCTGACGTTACTGTAGGCCATAAAACTCGCTGGCTCCTTCGAGGCCAAATAGAATATAGTTTAACCTCGCATGACGGCTATAAATGAACTTTTTCTCGTTTTAAATAAACTAACGTGTGTTTATGGAGCCAATAAATCGACAGGCACCACTAAATACCAACTGCTCTGTCTGACCGCCAAAAGAAAAAAACTGTTTTAGTGCCAGAAAGAGTTGAACTCCTTGTTGTTGAAGCTCCGTACTTTGCAGCGGTTAGCTACATTTATGGTACGATCACCATAAAATAGCATGTTTTACCTCATGCAAACGGCATGTATGATCCAGTGATTTCTTTTTAATGCTTATGTCAATTTCATTTAATTCTTCGAAAAGGTATAAACGCACCTTCTTACATATTAAACAGTCATGCTTTTATAGCAACGACATTATATTGCTAGATGCAGTTAGCATCTTTTGACGTTGGAACACCTCGGGATTTATCCGCACTCCCGAATAGCATTGATGGATTGGCAAATCTGATTTGTCGTAGCGTTACATTTCTGTGAAAGGAAGGTGGGCTGGAATTCACAGATGAAGTTTGGCACAATGCAGGTGGTGGGATGGACGCCGATACAGTTATACCTAGAATGGAGATGTCTTTCCGGACACCAGTATCGGTGAGATTGCTTTCGTTCTGAATGAAACATAGATACACTTCACAATTAACAAGTAGTTGTAGAAAATGGCAGGATAAACCGCTGATGCCGGACCCGTTGTGAGACGCTGAGGCTTGTTAGCTAAGCTGCAATGTTCCGTTATCAAGGTGAATCGTGAATGGTAGGCAAACAACCTTGTAGTGGCTGGATCGTGGGATAAACGTGCACGCTCGTATGCGTGAGGAAACGCCTTGGAGGCTTTATCATGAATGATGGACAATCTTGAAACCTTTTATTTCCGAGAGGATTATGAAACGATCCTCCCCCTCCCCCCAGAAGTTTTAAGTTATGAAAATACAACTACTTCATGATGACCATACAATGCCTTAAAAATGCAAACTGCGACATAACAACTAGTTTGGTGACTTATCTTGGCACAATGATTCAGCATCAGGATCATCAAATATAACGGTGAGTGTGCATGCATAGGGCAGCTGCATCAGAGACGAGATTTTATCGTTGAGTGGATAAAAGAACGTCGCCGTGACAGGGTGGAGGCGATTTTCTCTGTACACTGTGACCAACTGCACCGAATAATTCCCAGAAATTGGCAGGAAGGATGGGTCGTGGCAATAGCGGCAGGTACGGCCTTGCACTGAGCCACTTTGAATTCATCCGGTCTAGTGCCACAGCAATGCATGTAGAATGCGACGGGAAGGAAATGGAAGAAGCTTTATTTGATTTCAAATAGCGAGAAGCATGACATAATGCAGTTATACCAAAGCATATTCGGGAATTGTTTGCTGCCGGGAAAGATAAAATATCCTGGATTCCTTTTGAAGATATTTTGAGCTCGGCCACGACCTTATGGAATTAAATGATCTGACAGAGCATAGATATTGTGTAATGAAGTTAAGATCTGTAGCACAAAATATGTCTGCAGACTGCAATCTACATCCATTGTTGTGAAGTCAAATTTTATTCCACTTTCCAGTCACATCGAACATGAACAACGGCAGCCCATTATATAAGCTTCGGCGAATAAGATTCGATGGTAATCTTTGTGACCGATAAGATGCTTACACGCAGTTGAATGAAACACGGCAGGGTTAGACCGGTCAACAGTCTCCTGAGCCGTGGCACTGCCCGGGCGCTAAGTCGTCCGCACGCGCAGCTCAGTGCTTCAGAGCCGTCTGTCTAACGGAGAGGCCCCTTCCGGAGTCACGGCCCTCTTCCTGCCGAGAGCTGCGACCCGGGACCGGTCCGAGCTGCGCTGGCGCGGTGCCCGGTCCTGTTCAACACTCGGCTGCGGTCTCCGAACACGGGATCGGTGCCGCTTGAAGGCTCTGATCGCAGCTCCGAGTGCAGCTCTATCCGCATTGCGACTGCGGTCAGACTTCCCTGGCGCTGCGGCGCTGCGGCGGCTATCACAGCCCGGCCGGTCACACCTCCGCCGAATGTCGCAGGGGCGCTCATGTGACACCCACCCTCTGTGGTCAGCACCGGGGACCGGTTCGTGGTCAGCCGGTGACGGAAGCTGACGGCTCGGAAACCGCCGAGCACGCGACCCCGGCAGCCGCGGTTTGAACCGGCGACACCGCGACAGATTAGCACTGGAGTGCATACGGCTCGCCGGCAGTCATACGCCAACTAATCGGCCGCTGCAGGTTGGGACGCGGGACCTTGAGAGCTGCTATTGCCAACGGTGACGGTTACGGCAGGTCTGTCGGAAGCACGAAGAGGGACGATGAAAGCATCTAAACAGGTTTAGAAGCAGACATTTACAAATTCAGCTAGTAATTCGATGTTGCGGTGATAGGAAAATATATTGCTCTTCCTGGAGTTTGGTCGACGATTCCGGCTATTAATCTGCGGCATAGCGATGTCAAGTGAGAGTGTAAACATCTCAGACGTCGTCAACACTGCATAATTTCGGACACTTCCCGTTCGACCCGTTTCACATTAGCATCGCTAATGTGAAACGGGTGACATACCACCGTTATTCGATGCTTTCCTGGCGATAGCTTGTCCTTCCTGTCTCTGTGATTGTTTCGGCTATCCAATGTCTCCTTGCGCCCGAGAGGTGACATAATCCTTTCCCGCACATACCCGGTCACCAGCAAATAGTGCGCTGGTGGAATATGACTCGACGCTGCCTCACCCTGTACGTTTAAATCTCATATTCCTTGTTTGTTGTTTTGTTTCTCCTGTATTTCTTGCGTCTCCTCCTCTGACCCGAGCTGTCTTTTTGCGCCCACCAGGCTCTGTGCTGCTGTTCGCCCCGCTAGCCGCCCTGGGGTACGCCGCCTCAGGGGACCAGGTGGAGAAGAACATCCTTCAGACGCTCAAGCTGCACACGCCGGGAGTCGAGCCTGCCGCCGCCGAGATCATCTTCATCGTCCACCTGCTGACCGCCTTCTTCGTCATCCTGAACCCGTTCGCCCAGCAGATGGAGGCGCTGGCTGGCATCCCACACAGTGCGTCTTTGTCAGGCATGCATTGGGCTTGGGTTTACATCTAATATAGGGACACTAGCTTGGAACATTAACGAATGAGATAAGGAGAGGGAAAGGGACAGTGAGAGGGAGAGGGGGAGAGAGAGGGAGAGAGAGAGAGGGAGAGAGAGAGAGAGAGAGAGAGAGAGAGAGAGAGAGAGAGAGAGAGAGAGAGAGAGAGAGAGAGAGAGAGAGAGAGAGAGAGAGAGAGAGAGAGAGAGAGAGGCAGCTGGAGAGGGAGAGATGAGCACAGTTGTCCAGACGGGGAAGAAATGATGAACGATGTCTTACAAATCGGGGATTATTTAGGGAAAAATAAACACCACGGGGCGACAAACTCGTGGTTGAAGTTGAACGGACATGCATGGTTAGAATCTGGCTGCACAGCGCACTTGCTATAAAAACCCTTGGTGTAAATCTGAGGATTGAGGGTCTTTACTCCCACATCTAAGCCACCTTGTTTGTTAGCTGTTACAATGACACCATGTTCCAGGTATTGAAGTTTAATCCGTCTGGCGACACTTCAGTTAGTATTTGCGTGTGTTTGCGCCTTTGGCCTGCAGAATTCAGCCTGCGGCGGCTGGTGTTCCGTACTGGTCTGATGGGTCTGCTGGTCGTCCTCGGGGAGACGATACCGGACTTTATAGAGCTGATCCAGCTGCTGGGCTCGACGACCATCGCCACGACGGCGTTCATCTTGCCCAGCCTGATGTACATCCTGCTGGCCAGACAGAGCGATCCCGAGGGACGCTGGACCTCTGTGTGAGTGCGGAGACGGAGAGAGAAAGAGAGGAGGGGGATATACTTCGACAGGGGAGGAGTAAAAGGAAAGAAAGAACACGAGAAAGCCAAGAGAACATTAACGATAAAAACCAGTGCGCTACCATCCGTGCATTTTCATTTAAATTAACGTCATGTCTTTTAGCGGCTCTGTGCATTTAAATACCAAGAAAGAACATGATAAGCGATCCCGAATAAGCAATTTTTTTTTATTATGATATGAGTGCATGTACTCAAGGGCTAGATACTGCGAGCTCTGTCCGTAATCTATTTGTGCCGGCGTGTTTCAGACCGGTCCCACTATGGGAGAAGTGCGTCCTGCTGACAATGGCGCTACTCGGGATCGTGGTCGGTATCACTTCCACTGTCATGACGACGCAAGAGATCATCCAGTACGGGCTCGACTCGTCCTGCCTCATCAACACAGGAAGATCGGAGTAGCGCAGCTAAAGAGCCGTGCCGGGTGGTGACCGTCTAAATAACACAGCGGCTTTTGTAGACCACTGTGCCCACGAGAATGGATTTATTGTGTCGTGTCATAAAGCGAATGCCCTTGAAGACACGGGCTTATTTTGCTGGTAAGCGTTCTGGGGATTTCCTGGAGTTGAGCTTCGTAACATCACATACAATGAGAGCTATCCTATTTTCAATGGTGCGATATACCTACCCTACCCATGCCCATGAGATTAAATGACTGGTTGTAAAATGTCACAAATATCTAACTGGAACTTGGAAGATAAGACAATTGCTCAATTGATCAGCGAGCTGAACGCATCGATTTCACCAATGGGTAGATGCAAATAAACGTTTACGTAAGTGATGCGGTCTTTTTCTTAAAGAATACACAATACACAATATACTCAACCCTCCTGCTAAGAACTCGCAACGGCGCCTGTGAGGACCCAACACCAGCGCATCTGACGGCCTTTCAAGTTTCACCGGCACCCATGAGCGCACCACACACCGGTGACTCTGAGGAGCTCGCTCGCTTCGCTCGCTTGTAAAATACCATGCACATTAGGCACACTCCTTGGACATAAATTATATTCTTACTTGCCAATTTTCCACAATTTTTTCTCAGGACAAAGAACGTTTCAAAGAGGTCCGTCTGCCAGTCGGACCGAACCCACTGTTCCCCCCCCCCCCCACTCCCATCGAAAGGTCCTGGATACGTCCCTGCCTGGGCTGACACCGGGCCCCCGGGTGACTCGCGGGCCCGGGGTCAGGTGATCAGCAGGTGACCCCCTCTTGGGCGAAATCCTGGGTACGTGTCTGACGTACATCGTAAATAGTCCTCTTGATTTGATTCATCGGTTAAACATTGAATATAGGTTATAGGTAAGCTGGTTCTCTGGTCTGTGATCTCGCGTCGTATCAGATATAATGACATTCCATGTCGATGTGCCTAAATGAATATGCGAATATGCGTGAAAAAGGAGTGCTGCTCCCGCTCCTACACATCCGGGCCAAACAGTGACCGGCCTCTGCTTCTAGCCACCCGGGGCCGGTCTGCCGGCCGGCAGTCAGTCACTGCCCGGGGCTGATTTCTGAGGGACTTGCAAAAGTGCTTATTAATAATTTAATTAAATGTTTTACGTAATAACTAAGATGATTAGGCACATGTACCGGCTCTGAGTCGCATTTAAATAAAACATGCTAGCGTAAAATACCTATAAGTGTTTTGAAAATCAAGCTGATACCGAAATAATTGTGTTATGCATGACAAAAGCTCATTGCTCCAAACCAACCGAAATGTAACCCCATAGGCCGTTTTTTTGGGGAGGGGGGGGGGGCATAGGCGTCGCCAGAGGTTTTCGGTTGGGGGCAAAATCAACTTTTGTGTTAAAACTTGCCCTTCCCCAGTCTTTACTCACTCGTTTTACATATTCGACGCGCAATGGTGCGAGGAACCCGATGGTGACAAAGGTTTCCTTCTACCTATGACATGTAATTTTTTCACAGAAAAATTCGAAATTTTGAAATTTCATGACAAAAACGACTGGTAGAATTAAAGTATATAGAGGCTGCGATCGCCGACGCACTGCAAAAGGCCCCTGTGCAGACGCTCGACGCTCATGATCATTACCCAGAAAAAGGTGAAAAACGCTCCAATCAATCGGATCACCCTGCTAAAACCTCCATTCACGCATGCATGCAGAGGTTTTACGTGAAATGCATAGGACTTAGGTATCCCAGCCGCCGATCGTAGCTAAGTTGGGCATTCGGCGGAGAGTGAATGTCGGAAGTGTGAATCGGAAGTAATTCATCTTTGCTCCAGTGAGAAGAAGTGTTTTGTTCTCTCGAGTGTGAACAAAAGTTTCTCGTTTTTCGTGTGAAGGGAAGCGCTGCAAACGCGAACAAAAACTGTTAAACGGAACCAAAAGTTACGCACGGCATAGCGGCAATGGATCCCTTAGGTTTGGGACTTCCAGGCCATTTCAGGCCACTCAGGGTCAGTGCTGACTCTCAGAAGCATACTTACTGGCTAGTGGCTACTGCTTAGGATCCTGGAGATCGGCGTGGGTCACCTCAAATATTTACGTGTACGTGGTGCTTTAGGGCTTTCCCAGCCCAAGGTGGGGCCCTCAGAAGCTGCAGTGTGGGCGGCGGGCGCTAAGAGACTACCAGGGTGAGCCTGGAGCCCTCGGATAACAGTGTGAGCCCTCGGGGTCTGTGTCGAATCCCTAAGGAGTAAGGACCCTACGTAGGGATATAATAAACATGTGTTGCGGACCTCAGAGGGACACGTTATAGAGATCAACCTAGGATACCCCCAAATATAGTTTTCTCACTGGTTTTAGGCCACTTATTTTTCATCCCTTGGCTTAAAAAAAAAACATTTGCAAAAAAGTACGGTATTCCGTCTCAAAGTTGTGGGGGCACCGCCCCCACGGCCCTAGAGTTGGGGGGGGGGGGGCAAGCTGCCCCCACTGCCCCCCGGCTCCCGCACCTATGGTTCTATGTCATGTCCCCAATCCATGTCCCACGGGTCCCCGGCTCACTGCCGGTCAATCGGCCAGCCAGTAAAATAAAACGTGGTGGGTGGTTACCTTGCAGCTTTGCTATTTCCTGTCAATTTCCCATTTTCATGCATTTCAACTAGCAGATACATTATTAAATATATTGTGATTATTCAAAAACGTCCAGAAAAGACAGTTTTCTGGCTAATTAAGCTCTAAGGTACCAGCAACTTTTCATATATTTAATACGATATCCAACAGTTCTAATTAGTAGCAGCTTGCTTTTAGCAACAGCTGCCGGGCGCCAAAAATAGCGAGCCACATATGCCTAAATTCGCTGCTTTTGTTTTTACAGCATCGCGCCCTGTGTGGTTGCCGGTGGAAGAGCGTAGATAGCTGGTTTCGGAAGATTTAATTTAGGAAAGTACCTTGCTAAAAGAAGCAGTTGGCAAAATGTCCGAACGAGAAGAAGAAAGTCCCACTCCAATGGAGTCGGAGAATCAGTCGGTATGTGGAAAGTTGTCAGGCTGCCTTTCTGCTTCTCAATTATTGTATTCCATGATTCGGTCCTTAAATGTTTCAATAAATAAATTATGGTCATTTATAAACTCATGCCTCAGCTGTCAGAAATAAGATAATGGGATGTGTTGCAACATGGCATGCTGTTTGATCTTGGGCTAAGGCAAAGTGCTTTTTCCAAACCAATTTTTCACCTGAATTCTGGAATTGTCACTATCATCTAGGGCCCTGTTCGAGTGCTCTGTGGCTGTTACGGCTGGGGCCGGTGGAGGAGCCTAATTTTGGTTAGGTCAACCTGCAGCTTGGGTTGAACATGTTGGCAGCTGCGGCTGTTGACAAACATGAAGTAGGTAGTTGCGAGTTGTTTTGAACAAAGATGCTGTAGGTAAAACTTTATGTACCTAATGGCTATGCAATGACTTATATACTTTTGTTCGTACCATTTTTAATTATTTGTTTCTTTATTGCAAAACAGAATCAATGCCAACTTCAGTAGGCGGAACTATGGTCATGAGTACCCAAATATAGGAACGTTCCCATTTTTGGGAACGGAGTTCCCAAATATGGGAACGGGCGTTCCCATTTATGAGAACGGAAGGCAATTTTTCGGCCGTTCTCCCACTAAAACTCAAAAGTGCATCACGTCTCAAAAAAGTGCACGCTGATTTAAGTATCTACTAAATCTCCATAAAGTTATCTTTAATCTGACCGTGGAACAAGGAAATTGACCGTGGAATGATATTTTTAATGATTTTTTGAAAATGACAGAATGGTGGAAATATGGGTTATACGACATTTAACATGCAATTTTAAGGAAAATGAAGCATTTTTTAGTTTGAGGTAAAGTATAATAATTTTCGCCTGGTTATGAACTTTCATACTATCGACACCAGATGCTGACAAATGCAAGCGAAGACGCGGACGGTCCCGAGGTAATATTGTTGACTTTTGTGTCGGGGCGGACGACCGCGTGGAACGTGAGTGAATTTACCGAGCTACTGTTGTAAACTCAGTTTAAGCGGTTGAAAATTATCCAGCTGTATTTTATCATCCCGGAAAGACATATTTTATTTGGATGCTAGCTGTTTAGAGTTGTTTTATAAGGAGCGTCATGAGCGCGGTTTTTGTCTTCCGTGTTTCTAAGCGTGATCGTTTTGGGGGAATTTCTCTTATATAGCTCGCTCTGTGTGGCTTATTTATAATTTTTATGCTGATTTCGATAATTCCTCGTGCCCATCCTACCAGGCCTTTTGCCACTTACACTCATCAAGAAAGGAAAAAACTAGATTTTCATTGGGACTAGGTGTTTTGAGGGTGTGACATATTCAGCGTTCCCATTTTTGGATACTTCCTTGTACTCGTCAACTATCGGTGATAAACAGACAGGTGCTTGACATGTCTCCACCCTCAGCGCGGACGGTGGATATAGGTATGGAAGACCTTGTTGAACATCGCTGAGCGTTGTGAATTACGTAATCCTGTAGAGGGGGGCGTGCCCGCTGCGAGATCGACGGGAATAAAAGCGCAGAAGACCGGGCGAAACATGCGACGGTCTTGCCGGAAAGGTCATCTGATGATTGTTGCGTTAACAATAATTTGCGGCGTTGCACGTGATGCTTGTTAATGAAAAGAGCCCCTGAAAGGCGTCGGTGAAATCGTTCCCAATTTTGGGTACGCCGTTCCCATAATAAGGAACGCTTGCAGCGCCAGTGTACGAGAGCGTTCCCAAATTTGGGCTCGCGGCCCGGATGATGGACTGCTTTAGAAATAGGGGAACGATTTGAAACTACGATGGGCCTTACAATATCAAACTCTTTCCCAACAATATTGAGACAAATATCAGGCGGTTCACGATCGTTTTATATTTTTTGGACGTCATTTAACGGTTCTTTTTCTTGTTTTAAATAATGCCTACATGGCGTTCCCATATTTGGGTTTATCGTTCCCAAACATGGGAACGAAAATGCGTTCCCGAAAATGGGTACGCTTGACCATAGTTCCGCCTACTGACTTACACTGACACAAAGAGTGAAATCCACAATATTTTGTCTCACTTGCACAGTTTATGTCAGTGTCCCTGCGGCTGGTCTCAAGCTGCTGCGGGGGCTGTAGGAAGTGTGATGTTATACTCAGAATGCGATTCTTGTCTGCTTGGTCTCTAGCTAAGCCCCACCTTGTTTACCTACTGCTGGATCCATGGGACCGCAGACGCTAGAACAGGGCCCAGGACTTGAGTGATTTGTATTACTGATGGCATGATAATATGACCAACATTTTAAAGGTTAAAACTAAATGCCTGTTTAGATGGTCAATAAGTTCTTTTGTGGGGTTGATGAATAAGTAATTTTTGCATTTTTGTTCTATAGAATTGCAATTCATGACTATCAAAAGCAACCAGAATTTCAGACAGCAACTCAGATTGCAGACAAGTTAGTTGCTTTTACATAGGGTTTGTTCTGAGGCTTTAGATTTGCCTGAAATATCACAGAATATGCAAATGGAACTTACAAGAAACAAAATGATTTCATTCAACAGTTTGAAGAGCACTGCATCAAAATTATGGCAGAATACTTGAGCCAGAGACTCACTGAAATCCCTATGCAGCCAGCCATGTTGTATTCATCATGTTAACATTTTTGACTTTTGACAAACATGTGGCATAAGATGTGCTATTTCTGTGACTGCTCAATAACAGTTTAATTCAAAGAAAATGCTCTAAAACATGGCCAACTTTGTCTCTTCTAAGATCGATCCCATTGTGTGCAGTCCTCATGAGTCTATCTGTCACTGATGACCCAAATGTTTGTCCTTTGTCCCCATTGTCCTCCCATTGTCTTCCCATACACACATAATCTCAGAATTGAAGACCTCTAATCTGGAATGTATCAGCCAGACAGCAAACATTGAAATAGGCAACACTTCCTGTATTCACTGCCCTTCCATGTCACTGACAAGTAAGTAATGTATTTTCCAACCTTTTGTTCTGTTTCAGAATGCATCATCAGAAAAAGGAAGCGACACCTATGAAATTTCTAGGGTAAGTGTTTTATGTTTGTTGAAATTTTAAAGATAACTTATTGTCAGTCTGATTGTGCTTAAATGTTTAGGCATAGACCTGTTTTATCAAAGTTTATTTCGGAAGTTGCACACCTTATTTGTGTGTGACACACTCGTTTTACATTGCCAGGAAAAGGATCGTTCCAAGAGGTTCGACTTCTTGCTCAAACAGACGGAGATTTTCGCCCATTTCATGTCTGCATCGGGCAAGCACAAGCCGTCGTCACCGCTCAAAGTCAAACCGGGCCGGCCCAAGAAGCAGACGTCGGAGGTGCAAGATGGAGAGTAAGTATTCCAGCATGCCAATTAGGAGACATTAGTATAAGAACCGACCGATCTCTGTATGTTATCGGCAAAAAGCTGATGCAATCGAGCAGGTGGATTGGCTCGAAGTTAATTCTCAGGGCGGACGAGCTATAACGGTCGTGTCATGTGCTATTACGGGCTATGCTCATTTAACGTCAGGTCGAATAGCCAAATAGCTGACTTGTATTAGGCCGAATCGTTTCATCGCCGTTTTATTTATATTTCAACATCAGTTCTGCCAACACGTCCTACTATACTTAACAGGGCTACCGGTGTCGATGGATTTTCGATGACTTAGAGTTCCGACTCTACTCGGGCCTCCAAAAATAAACCCCGACCGACTCTGACTCTAGTCGGTGGCAAAACCATCGACTCTGACTCCGACTGCGGCCAGAATTGTCGACTCCTATCGACTCCGACTCCTCTCTACAGCCCTGAATTAATAGACTCACCGCGGCCCTGTTCTAAAATCCTCACTGATTTCCCTGTCCTCCGTCCCCGGCATGCACTGCTACCGGATGAGGACCAACCCCCCCCCCCCCCACTGTAATCCACCTTCACGGACATCTCCGTACGTCAGCCACCGCCACCGTATGAGGCCCATAACTCTCGTTGACAAATGACACCCCTGTCAGCCTGCCAGTGACACAGTTTTAGGCCTAGAGCCCTCACTGACACCCCTGCCTTCTGTCTTCACAGCCATCGCCATCGGATGACCGAACAGGACGAGGATGAGGAACTTTTGGCTGCCTCCAGCAAGGGCACCAAGGCCATCGTGCGCTTCGACGAGTCGCCTCACTACGTCAAGGGCGGAAAGATGCGAGACTACCAGGTGAGTTGGACGGATCGCCACGCCCCGTGTGGATTGTCCATGACGGTAATACAATACAATACAATACAATACAGAAGTTGCGTGCTAAGAGGGACGGAATTTAGTTAGTGATACCACTCCGGGTTGCCTACTGCTTAGTAACCGTTTGACTGACGTGTAGTTGGGAGGCTTCCTCGACTGTACGGTACTGCGTTGATGCATGAGACCGTGACGTGCATTCTGCGGGCACGATTAAGTGAATAGGACTCGGCTTACGGAATGGCACGGGGATTGTGACGCGTTTCTTGCGGTATACTCCACATATGCTTTTTCTGGTTCTTTTCCGTGTAGCTTTGTCTGCCACCTGGCCCTTGAGTATTATAGTTTTTGTTCCGTTGCACAGTAATCCGATTTTGTAATCCATTTAATGTATGCGCTATGCATGTCTGCGCTGTCCACATATCAAATCTAGGTATTTAACGGCTCGTGGCGTGGTGGTGCAGTGTTCAGACGTGCCTGACGAAGTTTGTTTTAAGTTTTTTGTTTACTTTTCATTTACTGTTTTGATGGGTTTTTAGATTACTGTTGCTAAATTTATTATGTCATTTCTGTTCCGACCACAAGAAACAACTCTGATTTAGGACGTCAGCCTCAGAAGTCTCTAGTCCGTAGGAACTCTGAGGCAGAGCACTAATACGACATCTGCACACACGCGGACAATTTATCAGCACAGGGACGTTAGGGATCGGACAGACTACTGGCACTTTGTGACCACAGATGTGATGGGAAACGCTCGTCGCGCGCCTAGCACGCGCTCCCGGTCAATCAGCAGCGAGTTGGTCTTGATCTGCAGTTCGTCCTCCATCCTATTCTTTCTGCTTAGCAGCGCCGCGATGGTAGCCTCCACGGCAGCCAACTTCTGCTTCAGCTGGTCGATGCTGCCGTACAGGTCTAGCACCTCTCCCTGTAGACGGATCATGGCGTTGTCTCGACACAGCTCCATACAGGGCCGGTGGGTGCGCCGCTCTAGCCGCGTATGCGCCACCTTCAGAGGCGGGCACTTGTCGCCGAGAGCCTTCTGCAGCGCCTGACGGTGCTTCTCCTGGTCGGCCAGTTCCTGGGTCAGCCGCGACAGCTCGGCCTGCATTCTGTTCTTCATGTCGGTGGTCTGCTGGATGCGCTGCGCCAGCGCCTCGTTGGTGTTGTTCCAAGCCTGCCACAGCTCGCCCACAGAGGCACTGACCAGGTTCTCAGCCTCAGCGCGCAGCCGCGAGCTCTCTGCGCGAGCGTTCTGTGAGCGCTGCACCAGCCGGATGGTGAAGTCCAGCCAGGACTCGGGTGTGCTCATCGTCTTGTCCCACTGCTCGATGCCCGGGTACAGGGCGATGCCTGGAGAGTTGTTGTTCAGGCCGTGCGCGTACTTGTCAATGTTGATCGTGGCGAACTTGTCCAGGGCGTCGCGCTCTAGACAGTTCCGGGCGTCTCGCAGCTCCTGAAGCGTCTGCGCTATCCGCTGCAGTAGGCGGCACATTCGCTCTTGGAAGCATTTGATTACCTCAACCTCACGATTTAGGCCGATCTCGACGCAGTCGTGGACTAGGTCGATGCCCATCCGCTGCTCTCGTGCGTATAAGCTTTCTTGATCGATTTTGAGGGGATTCTCCAGTTCCCGATTCAAGCATTCGGCCTGACGCTTCGTCTCCTCCATTTTCTGTGTTTCGATGACGTTCATTTCCAGCTCGTGTAATACCTCGTTCCGCCAATAGCTGACGTCGCCTAGCCGCTCGCCAAGTCGCTGGGTCGAGTCGCGCTGCCCAGATGTTGTTAGACAGGTCGTATTTCTCATGGTACGGAGGGCGTCGCACCGCACGTGCTCCCCTACGTTTCTATCTCCCTCAGAGTTGTTGAGGTTATCGAAATTTGTTTGCTGCCAGTCTGCCATGGTGTACTTGCTGTGAAATGTTTTCTGCGGCGTTGCACGAATTGGAGGACATAGCGGATGCTTTCCCAGAGCAGTTCGCTCCCACAGGGAGGTGGCGTTAGCCGGAATGCTGACTCCTGGAGAATATTTGTCGGATGTAACATTACCTCGGAATGAGTAGTCGTAGGGCGATCCAGAATCGAGAGTTCGAACGTTCTCTCCACATCGACAGTCGCCCAGCTGCCTGTGCTCGGTTTTATATGTGGTCGTCATTTTACAAATTGGGTACTACGGGCTATGGTAGCGTACAACGGGCCTAGGCCCGGTTAGAAATTTTGTCAAGTGACTGATGGTCGAATTCGAGTTCGTAAACAGAGACTTCGTTGGAGTTGAGCTGTCTTCTTTTGTCGTAAAAATTGTCAGTTGAAAAATTATGCTGGCGAATGCGCGTGCTATGCTTTTTGTGAAGCTCCGTCAATAATTCAACGTGGTCTTTTCATCAACAGGGCGATATTTCATTGATTGTTTCACATTTTCAGTGTAGTTTTTTTAGTAAGTTAACTAAAATTAACATATTTTGGAACCTAACACGCATATGCATGCATACATGAATGCGCTTTCCTGTTGTGTTGCGTGCTCGAAAAAAAAATCAAGTTTTAACTGCGTTTGAAGTAAAACAAAAGTGTCTTATAAACTTATTGGGACACTTTTTTCCTGCTTCTTTGCAGATTCGTGGCCTGAACTGGATGATTGGTCTCTACGAGAACGGCATCAACGGTATCCTGGCTGACGAGATGGGTCTGGGAAAAACGCTGCAGACCATCTCCCTGCTCGGGTAAGTAATTTCGGATCCATCTCAGATCGGTCTTATCGACCTCTTCTTGTCAACATGTCGCTTTGGCCAGTCATCTCGACTAATTTCGGTGTATGCGACAATCATTAAGATTATCTTTTACTGCACGTAACAACACCCTCCCATCATTTTCAAAGTTATGAGCCACCGCCGAGCTTCTTCCCAAGTCTGATTATCTCGCAATTGTTTTGTCGTGGTCGTGCGAGTTTCTTATTTATTCATACTGTGATAAACTGATAACGTCTTGTTTGTTTCTCTGTCGCATTTTGTTTACTTCTCGGCATACTGGGCAGTTGGCAACACGTGTAACTCTATCCGCTTTTCACTGAAATCGTCTCCCGTTGTTCCTAAACTTCGCAACACTTCGTGAGTGATATAACGTCCCTCCCACCTTTTCCCAACCGCAGATACATGAAGCACTACCGCAACGTGCACGGACCTCACATGGTGATTGTGCCCAAGTCGACGCTGGCCAACTGGCGTAACGAGTTCGTCCGCTGGGTGCCCTCCATGCGCGTGGTTTGCCTCATCGGAGACCAGGAGACCAGGGTATGCGGAAACTGTCTATTGTGTAGATGTCTTACCATAGTCATATATTTGCAACATGCCGTTTACAAACATTGTAACATGTAACTCGTCATTTGTTATGGTCGTTTCTCATAACTGACAACGAGATGTTTGTAGTTTGCTTAAGGAGCGCAAAAACTGTAACTAGTCTGAGCACAAAAGGTTAAAGAATCATCAAATAGTTGAATATAGCTTTCTGGAATTAGGATATTTGAAGTTTTGTTATATGTGACATTTTCGGGTTTATTTGAGTGCCAGCACTTGTCGGGTCTTTGATTGACTTTAAATTTTTGTTGACGACCGTCGCCCGTGAAAGGCATTCTGACTCCCGGCTCTCCGCCGTGTCCGTTCCGCAGAACGCGTTCATTCGCGACGTCTTGCTGCCGGGCGAATGGGATGTGTGCATCACCTCCTACGAAATGTGCATCAAGGAGAAATCCGTCTTCAAAAAGTTCAACTGGCGCTACATGGTCATCGACGAGGCTCACCGCATCAAGAACGAGAAGTCGCTCCTGTCTCAGATCGTCCGCGAGTTCAAGACGTCGAACCGACTCCTGCTGACGGGAACACCGCTGCAGAACAACCTCCACGAGCTGTGGGCGCTGCTCAACTTCCTGCTGCCCGACGTCTTCAACTCGTCCGAGGACTTCGACGACTGGTTCAACACCAACGAGTGTCTGGGTGACAACTCGCTGGTGGAGCGGCTGCACGCAGTGCTGCGGCCCTTCCTGCTACGCCGTCTCAAACTGGACGTGGAGAAGAGCCTGCTGCCCAAGAAGGAGGTGAAGGTGTTCATCGGCCTCAGCAAGATGCAGCGCGAGTGGTGAGTGGACGAGCGCGACCCGTTTTGCAGTTATGTGGGCTGTTTGTTCAGGGTTCCAACGTCCCAGTTTTGAAGTGCATGGACATAGGACATGGCACTGAACATTGACAAATTTGATTTTCCTTTCGCCCGTCACTGACATATATGACTCGATATTTGGAGACAAATATGTTTCACTTCAATTATCTTGAGTTGATAGTTATTTCGATGTTCACTTCACGTATCTTAAGCTGCGAGAGGAGGCTTGATGGCGTGCGATTACTGACCAACGATGCACTGACTGGCAGGTACACCAAGATCCTGATGAAGGATATTGACATCGTGAACGGTGCCGGTAAGCAGGAGAAGATGCGGCTGCAGAACATCCTGATGCAGCTGCGCAAGTGTTGCAACCACCCGTACCTGTTTGACGGCGCCGAGCCGGGACCGCCCTACACCACCGACTACCATCTGGTGAGTTTGTTAACTATTCACTAGCACTGATAAAGGGTAGGGGTTTGCTGGGGGCCGCCCTACACCACCGACTACCATCTGGTAAGCTATAGATAGAGTATAGTAACTCACCTAATAACTCTGAGGGTGGGTCTGGGGCCGCCCTGCAACACCGATTACTATGTAGTTGGTCAACAGTAAACACTGCTCAGGGTACTCTGGGTAGCGGTTAACTTAGACCATCTTCACATCGCTTAATTTTTTGTCACTCTTGGTGATTGATGAAAAGCAGGTGAATCTAGTGATTGTTGGACACTTGACTAGCTATGTTAGTGCCACAATTGGTTGGTTAACCCTCGCCGGACCTATTGGTTTTCTACATACGCGCCGGCCGAGGGGGGGGGGGCGGGTACGACCCCCCCCTCGCCGTTTCGCCCCTGGTGGAGCTAGCGCGTCGCGGAAAAAACGAGCGTGTGCGCCGTTACGAGACGCAGAGATTGGTACCCAATTTTAAGGTCCTAGGTCAACCGGTGACCTCTGAGGTCAGGTCAAGTGCCCCAGGGTACGGTTCAGTTTTTGGTGAATAACTTCGCAAAAAACGGCCACAGAGCCGCGATTTTGGCAGCATCGTGTTCGCCTCGCTCAGGCGCGTCGAATGATATACTTTATGTCCGGGTCAGGTCAACTTGGGATGTTGACCTCAGGTCAAGGTCAGGTCAGCACCCCCAGGTCACGAAGTTGGTCGAAAGGGGTCATGTCGCATGTCATTCGATTCGGCAGGTCTTCCTGAGTCCATTGGTGGCTTTCTCGACTCGCTAGCTCAATTTGATCAAGAGTTATTGACGAAAAACTAATATGACCTTGATGACGTCATAAATGACGTCACGCAAGGTCAACATTGCAAAAGTGACGCATCTGACCTTGCAAAGAGTGCATCAAATCACGATTCTGTGTGCTTGAGATAGTTGGAGATCGTTCCCGGCGCCAGAATAGCAGTTTTCATTTTTCCCCATTGACTTATAATGGTGAGGTCACGAAAATGACCTGACCTCATATGACCTTTAGGAAAAATCCGAGATATACAAGTTGTGAGACTCATAATGGATACTAGATCCTGCAAGTTTCATTTCCCTGTGACATCTCCTCTGGCAGTGAGGGCGTTGCGAAGTTGCGACATCTGAAGACCGTGCAGAGGTTCACTTATGACGTCATAGGTCAGTGACCTGACCTAACCCAAAAATGCGGTTGGTGTCAAAAGATGCGGCTTGGATCAAAGGTCAGGTATGCCAAGTTTCAGCTCTCTATCGCCAGCGTGTTCGGCGCTATCGCGAAAAAACCCTGCCCCCCCCCCCCCCTCGGCCGGCGAGGGTTAAACCAGCCACTAGCCAAAACGGCAAACTTTGCCGACTGCCCAGGTATTATTACCGTGGTGCGACGCACACATCTGAATGCCATGTACCCTGATCGAACCCTTCTTTTCGTCCAGGTGGAGAACAGCGGCAAGATGGTGGTGCTGCACAAGCTGCTGCCCAAGCTGCAGGAGCAGGGCTCGCGCGTGCTCATCTTCTCCCAGATGACCCGCATGCTGGACATCCTCGAGGACTACTGCTTCTGGAAGGGCTTCTCGGTACGTGTCGACTATAACGCTTATCAAGTCGATTGATAATGGAGAGGACACCGCCCTTATGAAGCTAGTTAGCAAAAGGGGACAATTTAGGCCCCAATAAACAAGGTGTTTCTACTTCTGAATATTTCCAATGTACTGGGTGGGAATCAATAGTGCAATCACTCGGTTCCTACTACTGATTCCCGGGTACACATTTAGGTACATGTGTATTGTGTAGCGTATTCTCCTCTGCAGCTCTCGTAGCATTGTTTCAGTCTTATGGCTTTCCGATCTCTGTTCCACTTTTTGATGTCAGCCGCGGATATTGTCGCTGACCTCAGTCGTTTTTCTGTCTCCAGTACTGCCGTATCGACGGTCAGACGGCCCACGAGGACCGGCAGCGGCAGATCGACGAGTACAACGCGCCCGGCTCCTCCAAGTTCATCTTCATGTTGTCGACGCGCGCCGGCGGTCTGGGTATCAACCTGGCCACTGCCGATATTGTGCTGCTGTACGACAGCGACTGGAACCCGCAGATGGACCTGCAGGCGATGGTGAGCGAGATAGGTGGATGGGGAGGGGGGGGGTAGTCAGGGTGGGAGAATGGTGCGATGGGTGGGATTGGGAGGGAGAAGGGTGGAGTGGCGATCGAGTGGGGCGTAGAGGGAGCTGGGACTTCTTGCCAATTTATGGACGTAAACAGGAAACACTTGTCAGTGCAGAGAATATGCTTACAGATGTCAGTTTGATTTGGCTATGTCGGATTTCAGAGACGCTGGCTTGACATATTTATTGGCCATTGACTGCTCGCATATAATATTCTGGACTGTTCCGTCAATTAGTGGACTGTTGTGTCATCCAGTCACCCCGAGTTGCGTCATAAGGTCGCCGCTTCTGCACTTAGCGCCGTCAGCCGGAGTGCCTACGTATAACTAGCCCTCACCCTCCCCCTGTCCCACAGGACCGAGCTCATCGTATCGGCCAGACCAAGCAGGTCAAGGTGTTCCGCTTCATCGAGGAGAACACCGTCGAAGAGAAAATCATCGAGAAGGCAGAGATCAAACTGCGTCTCGACAAAATGGTCATCCAGCAGGGTCGCCTGGCCGACAGCAAAACCAACGCGCTTAACAAGGACGAGATGCTGGGCATGATCCGATACGGTGCCAACCACATCTTCGCCTCCAAGGATTCTGAGATCACCGATGAGGACATTGATGAGATTTTGAAGAAGGGAGAGGAAAAGGTACGTTGTCTGGCTTCTAAGAGACGGTTGGTGATGTGTGAAAGTCAGCTCAGTTCTTGTTAGACTGTGTGATTATTGTTGTTGCTTGAAGCATGAGAAAGCGAGTGTATTTTGGTCTGCAGATTTCATGGGAACGTCTTCCGGTCATGTGGTTTGTTGTTTGTGCCGGTGTTGCGCGAACTGCGTGTTTGTTTTGTTTCATTTCGGCTGTCTACTGCGTACATCGTGAGTGGTGGACGATCACCCGTCTCAGTCTGGCCTTGGCCTCACCCTATAGCCGTCTGACTTCTTGGTAACTAACCAGGCACCCCTGATGTTTCATGGACCGTCTTGGTACTCCGTGGCCCTGATCTCTGCCTGATTGGCTGCACGGCCTGTCCCGTGCACAATGTTGTCAGTGTACCTTTTATAGTTACCTAGTCAGTAGTCAGTGATATGTATTTTGACGCGGTTATCTGACTCTGCCTCGGCAGACGGAGGAGCTGAACGAGAAACTCAGCAAACTGGGTGAGGAGAACCTGCGCAAATTCACTCTGGACACGTCTGAGGACCAATCGCTGTACAACTTCGAGGGCGAGAACTACCGTGACAAGCAAAAGAACGTGGCCGGCATGTGGATTGAGCCGCCGAAGCGCGAGCGCAAGGCCAACTATGCGGTGGACGCGTACTTCAAGGAGGCGCTGCGGCAGGGCGAGACGGCCACACCCAAGGCGCCCAAGGTGGGAACGAGAGGAGGGGACATATCCTCATCGGCCGGATGGGGACCGGGGAGGGGGAGGGGGTAATGGGTGAAGGCAGGAGGAGGCTGGGCTATGAGGTGATCAGGTGGGAGGGGTTGAAGGTTGGGGGGGGGGGGCGATCATTTGAGGGGAGTGTTCTGTGATATGCTAGTAATAGGTTACGGGTGAAGCAGCTTGGTATTTTGCTACGTACTCAGATTTGAAGAGTACCGCACTTTATCGTGTTTTTCTCTGAGACTTGCATTTGCATTAAAAATGTGCCAACATTTTATCTTATTGGGGCTACAGTTAATCACAGCTAGTTTCAACTCTACCAGTCAATATTGCTCGTTGACTAAGCAGTTACTTTCTGTTGCAGGCGCCGCGTCCGCCCAAGCAGCCTCAGGTGCAGGACTTCCAGTTCTTCCCTCCTCGGCTCTTCGAACTGCTTGACCAGGAGATCTACCACTTCAGAAAGACACTCGGATACAAGGTTAGTACCCATGCGACACACCCGCGCAACGGCTCTCGTGTAACTCGACATGTCTCTGCCTACACCTGAATAGTGTTTCAACTTCCAAGACGTGAACGATTGTACAGGCTTTTTCCCGCTGCACTTTGCCCCGCCGTTGCGGTTGCGCCGCGGATACTTTTGAAGTAAACAACCCCTCTGTGAGCTCCCCACTTTCCTCACTATCCCTTTGCCCGTTTTTGTACGTCCGCAGGTGCCGCCTAACCACGACGACCCCTCGGTGGACGTGGCGGAGGAACAGAGGAAGATTGACGAGGCAGACGCGCTCACTGAGGAGGACCAGGCTGAGAAGGAGGCGCTACTCACAAAGGTGCGTACGTCATGCTTACGAGTTGCATCTAATTCCAGTCAAAATTAGCTGGAAGTTAGGTCATGCTGTTTGCCCTGCTGGCTATTTATTTCGACATTATTTTATATTAATAAGGTAATCACGAAGGTATCTGTCTAGTCTGCTGAAGTTTGTAGATATTCATGAGGAACCTACTGGAAAGTCTTCACTGTCGTGTGCCATATACAAACATTATACAGACATGGCTGATTTTGTCGTGTTGCAGGGTTTCGTCAACTGGTCCAAACGAGATTTCAACCAGTTCATCAAGGCCAATGAGAAGTACGGCCGCGATGACATCGAGAGCATCTCCAGAGACGTTGAAGGTGAGCTGTCATTCATGCTTCATCGGACTGTTGTTGCCAGTGCCTGGAGAAACATGTTCATCCAGCGTAAAGCAAGCTTTTCTAGGCCAGTTTTCATGCCAGCAGCATTGCTTATGTTACGAATTCACATATTTTTGTCAGTGCTTTAAACGTTATTTTAGTTCCAGGCGATAATTTCAGTTCTGTTCCTCTGAAAGTGCCCTAAACATTTTTAGTTTCTTCTGAACAAAATGTGTTATTTCACGTGGCTTTTCTCGCGGAGCATAATTTATACGTTTTGACCTTTTTTAAGGTCAGACGCAAAAATACTTTCATCTGTTTTGGCTGTTTTCAGGATGTTTTTTGTTAGTTATTAATTTGTTTTATTTACGCGTCAGTCTAACTTAAAATACATGTCAAGACGAATGATTGAGCGTCTAATATTGCGTCCGCAATATACATGAAAGTATTTTTTTGATGCGTTAGTACGCCGTGTTAAAGGGACCCTCCCACCTTAACATTAGATTTGAGTTGAGATAGCCAAAATGGGGTCCCTGGCTCACAATTACCGGTTTCGGCACTCACAACATCGAGAAATGCCTTAAATCGGAAATATTGAATTTCAAAATTGCAGCATTTTGATTCAGAGGGGCTAATGCATAGGAATACCCCTCTGAATGTGTGACGTCATCGCAGATATCTAACGATTTTTTAATGTTTGACTAAAACGTTTTGTAGCACGCGGTGGTATATGCTGCTTTGCGCGCAACAAATGCCGCACTTTCAAATAAAGTCGCTAGGAACAGCGGAGATCCCAAAAAGTAAACAAAAGTAAAAGTCTAATATCTTGAAAACCGGTGAATATTTTTCGATGAAATTTGGTAGATATTCGTTTTTGCTCTTTCTGAACCGAGCGACATCACTTTCATGCCAATTCATTAACTTTTTTGAAAGTGGGAGGGTCCCTTTAACGTATTCGAATAGTGTGAAGCATAATCGAGCTTGCAACGTGCATTGGTTAACGTAATCGAATCGTTACAATGCTAACATAAACTGAAACATGGTCGAACATGAAAGACGCATTCATAACGTAACGTAAGTGAAGTATCGTCACTGCGGTCCGATTGGATACGTATTTGTAGATTTGTTATGGCAACTCGAACGCCGGTTCCTACCCCGAGACGGAGCCACAGAACCAGACGGCCTCCGAAACGCTACGAAGATGGCATAGTGGATCTGCCTACGATGGAAAACATCCATCAGAGAATAACTGACGATGAAGATCGCGCAAGCGAAACAACTTCAGCGATCACCAGCGTGTCAGCAACCTCTCGTTGCTCTGTGCTCTCCGCTAGAGCTGCGGCACTCCGTGTGGAGCGCCTGCGTCAAGAACATGAGCTACAGAGGCGCAGTGAAGAAGCCGCGCGCGCTCTAGAGCTGCACAGAGCGTGCAGCGAGCTCGAGCTGGCTACCCTCGCGGAGAAGGAGCTGGGTCAGGCCCGTCAGGAACGTGCCACGCGAACTGACCTCGAGTCGCCTCAACCAGCTCATCTACCGGCGGCGCTTGTCCCGCCTCGTCCTGAGCGTGAACAAAACGATGCCGAGCTGGAGCAATGTCAAACTGAACAGCTCGCTTGTACGAATCAGCAATCACCTACAGCTGCTCCCGTGGTCACTGCTCCGACGCACGTGACGATCAGCAGGCCTCCAAAGATGGATATTCTCGCCTTCGACGGCCGTGCTGAGAGATATCCGTTTTTCAAGATGCAGGTGAACGAAGCCCGTGATAGCGGCAACTTCACAGACCTCCAGATCACGCAACATCTGCGCGAGAGACTCCGAGGAGAGGCATTTGAGGCCGTGCACGGGACGCTCCTCTCGGGAGGCTCTCTTAGTCGGATCCTACACGTGCTGGAGAGCCGCTTCGGTAATCCGTTCTTGATCACGCACGCTGTAACTGAAAAGGTGATGAATCGTCCGAAGGTGCGCAGCAACGATGTGAGAGATTTAAGTCAGTTCTGTGCCGACATATACAACACATTATCGATTTTAGAGGCGGTCGGCTACGAGTCTGAGCTGGACAATTACAGCACTCTGTCCACTCTCGTCGAAAAACTCCCTCAAGAGAGTCAGCTGGGATGGGGTGCCTTCGCTCGTGCCCAGATAGAAGCAGGACACCCACTCACCTGCCGGCTGCTGTACGAGTACATAAACTCTCACTTGAAAGACCGACAATTTGGAGCGCCAAAAACACAGCGACCTGAAAAGGCTTCTCGACAGAGGAGCTACGCCACATCTAAAGTGGATGATCCGCAGAAGAAGCGAGAGCAGCGCGCACGCAAAACGACTGACTGCAATCTCTCTTGCTTCTACTGCAGCAAACCGCACTGGATTGCGCGGTGCGACTCATTCCGTGGACTGAGTGTTGAAGAGAGGTGGCGGTGGACAAAGGCAAACGAGTGCTGTCTACGGTGTCTCAGCACGGAACACAAGACTACGGCTTGTCATCGGATGCAGTCCTGCGGAATCGAAGGATGTCAGGATGAGCATCACCGTCTTCTTCATCGACCGGCTGCCGGCAAAGCTCAGATGGTCGGAGTTTTGTCTGATGGACGCAAGTACGCGACCATGATGAAAACTGTCACAATCGACGTAACAGGACCCAGCAAAACGAGACGCTGTGTCGCATACCTCGACGAGGGCAGCTCCGTCACTCTGATGTCTCAGGCTCTGGCAGACGAGATAGGGTGCCAGGGACGACAGCAGTGCCTCAGAATGAAAACGATGTCAGGCATTTCAGATCAGGAAGCAATGCTAGTTGACGTCAAAGTCGGAAACGTGAAAACTGGCAAAATTCATCAGTTGAATGATGTCTTTGTCATCTCGACTCTGGAACTGGACAAAAATCCTGTGCCGATGAAAACCATGGAGAGAAAGTTTCATCTGGTGAAACAGCTGAACTTACCTGACATCGATGAAGAGCCCCAGATCTTGATCGGACTCGATAATGCTGAACTGATCTCGACGCGGGAGCTGTTGAGAACGACCAAGAATGGACCCATCCTGCAGAGAACTGAGCTGGGCTGGACCGTCACCGGTCGAGTCGTGACGGCCACTGATGTGTCACGCCAGTCAGTGCAGTTCATCCGTGAAGGAGTGAGCCGCGAACTAGATGATCTAGTGAAGTCTACATGGACGACAGAATCATTTGGCTGTAAGTTTCAGCGGAACGATGCGTACAGTCCAGAAGATCAGGCAGCCGAGCAGATCCTGGACAAAGAAGTGCACCACGACGGAATCCGTTGGACGGCACCACTGCTTCGAAAGAATGGTGCTGAAACGCTTCCTGAGAGCCGGAAAATGGCGGAGAAAAGAGCGATATCTTTCGAACGCAAGCTGGATCGCTCTGCAAAAAACGAAGTCGAAGGGCAGCCGACGTTTGCTAAGATGTGCTACGAGCGCATCGACAAAATGGAAAGCGATGGTCACATACGAAAACTGTCGACAGAAGAAGCAGCGCAAGAGCCACCGAACACGTGGTACCTACCGCTTCTTGCGGTGACCAACGCAAACAAGCCTAACAAGGTCAGACTTGTGCTGGACGCCGCAGCTAGAAGCCACGGCAAATGTCTAAATGACTTTCTCATGCGAGGACCGGACTACTTCAATTCGATTCCTGGCATTCTCCTTCGCTGGCGAGAAAAGCCAATCGGAATCACTTCGGACGTGGTCGCAATGTTCAGCCAAATTCAGGTGGAGCCGTCAGACCGAGCCAGTCTTCGTTTTCTCTGGCGCGGTCGACGTCGTGAAGGACCATTCGATACGTATGAATCGAATACGGTCATCTTCGGGTCCAAGTCGTCCCCCAGTACGGCTGGGTACTGCTTTCGAAAGACGGGTCAACTGTTTGGCAAAGATAACCATGATGTTGTAGCCGCCATCCTCCATGACACCTACGTCGATGACGTTATCACTGGCGCTGAGACCAGCGAGAAGGCGTCAGCCCTCATCCGGGACCTCACATCTACCCTCAGATGTGGAGGCTTCGAGCTCGGACCGTGGGCATCAAATTCATCAGAGGTTCTTGAAGCTCTCCAACCTGTGCTTCGTGCCTCCGGAGACGTCAGTCTCGGCGATAAAAGCATGGCACAACGGGCCTTGGGAATAATATGGACCCCAGAAACTGATGAAATCATCTACAAGGCCAAGCCGGCACCAGAAACAGTCACAAAACGGACAGTGCTCTCTCATGTCATGTCCGTCTTCGATCCTCTCGGTTTCCTGTCCGGGTGGCTACTCACTGTGCGGGTTCTGCTGCAACAGCTGTGGAAGCAGGAGCTTGGCTGGGACACTCCGATTCCCGACCAGTGGGAGAAACCGTATCAAGATTGGACGCGAGAGCTCGAACAAATCAACCAGATCCGAATCCCAAGACACATGTTTGATCATGAGGCCGGCATCGACAGCGTTGAAGTGCATGTTTTTTGCGACGCCAGCCAAAAGGGATTTTGTGCTGTACTCTACTATCGGTGGATACAGGAGAATCATTTCAGAGTCAGCTTCGTGGCCGCGAGGTCGCGTGTAGCTCCGGCAAAGACGCTCACGATCCCTCGGCTAGAGCTACAGGCCGCCGTTTTGGCAACAAGACTAGCAGAGACCGTGAAGCTGGAAACTCGACTAAAAGTGACAAAAACCACTCTCTGGTCAGATTCCAGAAACGTCCTGGCATGGATTAAAGCAGACGACCGCCGATATCACGTGTTCGTCGCAAACAGAGTCACTGAAATTCGTGAGTCGACCAGCCCTGACCAGTGGCGCTATGTGCCGTCAGAGCTAAACGCTGCAGACGGCGGTTCACGAGGCCACGCCCTCGAAGATCTTCGAGGAAATGGTCCATGGATGTCTGGCCCCGATTTCCTCCGTACCCCGGAAGAGGAGTGGCTTTGGGACAGCACGACATCAGTCGCAGAGACGCTGCGGAACGACCCAGAAACGAAACTGGTGTGTGCGTCATCTGCCAAAACAAGCACAGACGTTCGACAGGCCATGCCAGACCCAGCGCGTTTTTCACGCTGGTCAGTCGCCGTCCGCACTGTTGCGGTGATCCTGCGCTGGAGAAACATCGCCTTGAAACGTAAGCGAGAAGAAGCCGCCGAGTTCAGCGAAGCTGAGACGATGTGGATGAAGCTGGTCCAGAGGGAGAAGTACGCCTCTGATTTACAGGACATGCAGAGAGGCGTGCCGTTACCAAGCACGAGCGCCTTGAACGGCTTCTCTCCGGTGCTGAAGGACGGACTGATCTGCTTCGACACTCGAACGAAGCGCTGCCCTCACATCGATAACACAGCTCGGTATCCACCGATCCTGCCTCGTGACCACCCGTATACACAACTTCTGATACAGCATCTGCATGAAAAAATGGGTCACAGAGCACATGACGCGGTGTTGGTGGAGCTCCGACAGAGGTGCTGGGTGCCTCAAGCCGCTCGAGAAATTCGAAAAGTGGCCGCAAGGTGCCAGACTTGTCAGAACCGCAAAGTTCAGCCATGCCAACCCAAGATGGCTCCGCTGCCGACGCCGAGGGTCTCAATGCTAGGAGGTGCCTTTTTGGCAACTGGTATGGACTATTTTGGTCCTCTACACGCTGTCCAAGGACGGACCACTATGAAGCTGTGGGGAGTTATATTTCGATGCTTCGCTACAAGGGCCGTTCATCTCGAACTCGCGGATCGGCTCGACACAGACAGCGCCCTCCTGGTTATATCTCGTTTCCAGGCCAGACGCGGCAACGTAAAGGAGATGTGGTCAGACAATGGCACAAACTTTAAGGGAGCAAGCAAAGAACTGGACGCAGCTCTCCGAAGTATTGACCAGAAAACGATGAAGGAGAAGTTGGGCATTGAAGGCATCAAGTGGCGCTTCAATCCACCTGGTGATCCAGAAGCCGGAGGAGTGTGGGAAAGGCACATCCGGACAGTGAAGCAGACCCTGAGTGCTTTGCTGAATCAGCAGAAGCCGAGGTATGAAGTCCTCGCGACACTTCTCTGCGAGGTAGAGGTGATGAATTCAACACCACTATTCCATGTTCCAGTGGATCCATACGACGAAGATGTTTTGACCCCTTATCACTTCCTTATTGGAAGAGCCACCCCGTCGTACCCGGTGGGAATCAATGGCCACGTGAAGTGTCTAAGAAAGCGGTGGCAGCAGGCTCAGCGGCTGGCTGATCACTTCTGGAAAAGATGGGTACGCGAGTACCTTCCGACACTGGCAAAACGTACCAAGTGGAGAAGGGAGGTTAGCAGCGTCAAGGTGGGGGATGTCGTCATCATCGTCGATCATCGGCATCCCAGAGGACTCTGGCCACGAGGAATCGTGGAGAGGGTCTACGTGGGTGGAGACGGCATCGTGCGCTCCGCCATCATCAAAACCGCTCACGGAAGGCTGCACCGGTCCGTGAGGAAGCTGGCTGTCCTGAACGTCTTGAAGAGGCCTGTACCAGACTGATGGTGGTGCAAAGATGATGCTGAGGGCAAAGCTAGCGAAAGCTGAGAATGTGAGACTGACAGGGCCATCAATCGACGTGGCACTTCTAACGCCTCGAGATGCTGTCGAGGCTGTAAATATATCGTGCGACGTGTGATATGTGAATCGTTGTGATGTTCTAGACGCGTTGGTCTAGAGAGGCCGGGATGTTACGAATTCACATATTTTTGTCAGTGCTTTAAACGTTATTTTAGTTCCAGGCGATAATTTCAGTTCTGTTCCTCTGAAAGTGCCCTAAACATTTTTAGTTTCTTCTGAACAGAATGTGCTATTTCACGTGGCTTTTCTCGCGGAGCATAATTTATACGTTTTGACCTTTTTTAAGGTCAGACGCAAAAATAC
The DNA here is from genome assembly GCF_019059575.1 of Amphibalanus amphitrite. Lineage (NCBI taxonomy): Eukaryota > Metazoa > Arthropoda > Thecostraca > Balanomorpha > Balanidae > Amphibalanus > Amphibalanus amphitrite. The sequence continues at coordinate 491,294 of NW_024881596.1, forward strand.
TTTCATCTGTTTTGGCTGTTTTCAGGATGTTTTTTGTTAGTTATTAATTTGTTTTATTTACGCGTCAGTCTAACTTAAAATACATGTCAAGACGAATGATTGAGCGTCTAATATTGCGTCCGCAATAGCTTATTTCGATATAAATGCTTGCCTTGTTCCTGCCTAGTTTTTAACATCAGCGAGTTCGAATAAATTGCGTCGTTAAATGAGTAATGAAAAGGTAGCGTTCATGTCAACATCTGTTACCAATCAATCTGCGAAACACTTTGTACGCTAACCGCTCCCACTCTCGTCCTGCCCCGTCTGTATTCAGGCAAGACGCCAGAGGAGGTGCTGGAATACTCGTCCGTCTTCTGGGAGCGCTGCAATGAGCTGCAGGACGTGGAGAAGATCATGGCGCAGATCGAGCGAGGCGAGGCCAAGATCCAGCGGCGCGCCGGCATCAAGAAGGCTCTGGACGCCAAGATGGCGCGCTACCGGGCGCCCTTCCACCAGATGCGTATCTCGTACGGCACCAACAAGGGCAAAAACTACACAGAGGAGGAGGATAGGTTCCTGGTGTGCATGCTGCACAAGCTCGGCTTTGACAAGGAGAATGTGTATGAGGAGCTGCGGGCTGCCGTTAGGTAAGGATGCAGGATAAACGGGACGGGTGGGGCATCTGGGGCGAAAGGGTGAACGACCTAATAGGTCACTGTGTTAGCAGCTGTTTAAACAGACGCAAACAGACGCAAGGAAAGAAAATTAGTAGACGAAAGCGAGGGTCTAATTTCACAGACATTCGGGTCCCGCCGTCAGGCCCGCAGCGTGGGTGGGCCGAGGCCATAGACCCCGGAACGATATCGTGTTTCTCTCAAGGCGGATATTTCCAGTTGCTGTGCCTGTTTCTTCGGTGGGCGGCGGTCGGGCGGTAGACGTTGACGTCATGTCTGATAGCGTGCCAAATGAAACTGATCTTCACGCCCACGCTCATTAACCCTCGCCCGTAAACGGCGATCTGCCACCTTCGCCCATGCAGGGGGGGGGGGGGTTGGTGCGACCCCCCCCCTTGGCGTTTGAAAACGGAGCGTCGTAGAGCTTAGCGGAAAAGACCAACGGATTGCTCTCGCCGAGATCTCGCGATTGGTGGTATATTTTTTGGTCCTAGGTCAACATTTGACCTACTTTTGACCGGTCAAAGGTCAAATTTTCGGAAACATAGACTTTTTCAACTTTCCGCGGCGATTGCGGCAAAATGGTGGGAGATATCGATTTGAAACCTTCACTATCGTATTCCTTGATCAATTCTCTATCGTTTGGTATGTATTTCGTTTCCCTAGCTCTAAAAATGGCGCGTTGGGAGCGCCGGAAGTCGGCAAGGTCACAGTCGGTGGCAGAAATTCGAAAAATCAAAATTTAAATTTTTGAAATCTGATTGTATTTTTGGATTTGGAAGGTCCATTTGCTCCCTATAGAAGCTAATATTGCTGCATATTCCCATTGAGGTGACAAGAATTAGCAAAATAGTGGTTCGGGCGCTTTTCAAAAATAGTACCGGACGCTGTTCCTCTTGTGACGTCATAGCTCCGTGACCTGACCTAACCCGGTCAAGTTTCTTATACCATATGATAGCCAATACTTGCCCCAACATGCATGGGAAGTTTCATCAGGATCCATCAACCGATGTCCGTACCACCGGCAGAAAACCTCGGGCGTTGGCACTCAGTTTGTGAAAATCCGGCCGGAGGCTGTTCCCTTTGTGACGTCATAACTCCGTGACCTGACATGACCCGGTCAATTTTTTTTTTATCAAAAGATGCGCAAGGTTTGCCCCATAAGGTACCCAAAATTTGGCGGCGCTGCGCGCCGCCGTTTTTGCACTATTTCCGAAAAACCTCAGGGGGGGGGGTTGCACCAACCCCCCCCCCCTACATGGGCGAGGGTTAAGTCACTGTTTGCTGAGTGTTGGGATTTACCAATACGCCGTCTATTGTGTTGAGGGAAGTGTTGAGCGGTTAGGATTTCAGTTGTGTACGATTGTCCTCCCTCTCCTCCCTCCATTCAGTCCCTGGTCCGGTGGAAACTAATCTCTCGCTCTGTCCGCTCGCAGGACGGCACCCCAGTTCCGGTTCGACTGGTTCATCAAATCTCGCACGGCTATGGAACTGCAGCGTCGCTGCAACACCCTCATCACCCTCATCGAGCGCGAGAACCAAGAGCTCGAGGAGCGCGAGCGTACCGACAAAAAGGCTCGCCGGCCCAAGTCGAGCGGCCGCGCGGAGAAACGCAAGGAGCCGCCCGGCACACCAGACAGCAAGGCAGCCGCCAAGGGCAGGAAGAAGGGTCGGGTCTGAGCGCAGTCGCCGTCCCAGGAGCGGCCGCCGCGGCACGTCAGCCTAGCTTAGACATTCCGGTGAGCGCTGCCCGACCGCGCCGGTCCGGAGAGCACGGTGTGGCGGGGTGTAAATCGCTCATCTTCGCAGTCACTGCTGATTGGCAGACAGCCAAAATTGACCCGTGTTGTCCTCTATAGGCGGTGTGTGTCGGGAGGGACGGTGATTGTCTCCGTGACCGTGTATCGTGACCGTGACTCCGCTGTGTCTCGCTGTGGATTTCCCCGTCCGTGGGGCGCTGTGTCTATCGTGACCCGTCGTGACCTCTGTCCGCCCCGCGTCTCCGCCGTGACCTGTCTGCTGCCTCCCGCCGCGCGGTCGCTCGCTCACCGTCAGCCCTGGTCTCATATGTATTTTAGTGTCACACTCATGCCTGTCTCGCTCGTCTTGCCTCCTCTCATCGGCAGACTTTGGGCTGTCGGACCGCCCGGGCCGAGAGACGGAGATGACAATACATGCTGTCCAGAACACACGACCGTCTCTATAACTAAACTCGTACAACACTCGGGAGTACGCGCGGAGTGAAATTAAAATACGCTTCGTATATAAGATAAAGACATGCATACAAAATGTGTCTGTAAAAACTAAACTTGCTACACAGCCGAGGGGCGTCATGCATAACACATTTAACTGGTTTAATAATACAGACAAGACGCGAGTATTTGCACAAATGCGCGAGAACAGAGTCACAGACTGATACGCATTGGATTAAACAATATCACACATTCTAACTATAACATACCCATGATAGATTGTGGACGTAAAAAAGGCAAAATGGCTGATAAACACCAAATGTTTGTCAAGAGGATGGCGTCGGCCAGAATTAATTTGCTCGATTTTTTTTCGGTAACGTCTAGCACAAAAGTTGAATTACTAAAAGTTTGTTGGATATGACTATGAGATTCATCAAACGGGGCAAGACAGCCGCTACACATCCACAGGGACGGCATATATAAGCAATGACTTGGGTTATGATCGAAGGCACATTTTCGCATTGGGGCTAAACGTTGAAACGTTACCAATCAATAGCAAATAAGCTTAGATACCTAGATCCGGCTCGGAGACGCGGACCGCGGGTAGCCGGTAGTTAACAAGGCATAATTTTCACTGGTAGGTACCATCGAAACGCTGCGAATGCCTGTGAAGTGTGAATTGAACAACAATCGGGCAATATTACTGGACTATTACGACACGACTCCTACAGTTCAACAAGCTCCAGTATCGGGGATTCACTTCACGTTTCTGTCTGGATCTTCATCAAACTCATCACAGACCCAGCAATGACGCTTTCAAAGGCACGAGTAATTGAGGCATCTGCAGCGTTTGTTGGTTGACCGGCAGCTACACGGTCGACTAACTACACCAGCCCGAAGCCCTGAGAGTAGTCGATGGCCTTTAGGAGCATTCGGCGCAGTTTGGAGATGGAGCGGTACTCGGGCAGCAGCAGGACGTTGAAACACGTGTGTGCGGAAGGTAGCCTGTGAAGAAAGAGCATGGCCAGTTCGTCAGATGATAAAGGGGATCGGGATCGCAAGCCGATCCAGCACAACCATACGATTGAAAATACCTAATCTGTGGTCTTACGAATACTTGTTGATAATGGACATTAAGAGACATTCTGATAATTGCGATAACTGCGCCTATCCACTGCAGCTGCTCGCCGCATGACACTACGTTCGGAACAGCGTCAAAGATGCAACCGGTGCTTCAACGCCTCATCAAATACGACTCAGTCAACAGTCATGAAATAGCTGCCGTGCTTTCGTCTAAAGTTATCCCTCCATGTAGCAACTTGCAGAGGACTTCTACGCATCAGCGAGTAGCTCTCTCCATAACAACATTTCAGGCTGACGTAACTCGCTACCATGTGACTGATCAGCTGCCTTCTGTGACAGGCGGGCAGTCAAAACTAGCCAAAAACGAGCCAACTTTACCCGGCGTTTGTTTATTTTGCCATGTCGCTCCGTCAACCTGACAGGTAAATGGTTACAGCGAGAGCCAAAATACCGACGGTGTTTTTATCCGCGTTCCAGGTTTTTATGTAACCTACAGGCTACAGAGTCCCTTTTTAGGAGCTTCAGCAGACATCTGTCATGCCCGTGGACTCGCCGGTTAATTTGTCTAAACAGAACCGAACGGGATCGAGTTCGAATGGCAGCTTTTTAATGAAATCGTGTGAATGAACGACAGCTTTTCTTTTCTTGTGGTAATAAAATTATTTTTAACTTTTGGAGCTCATCCATCTCTGAAGCTCGCACTGCTCCGCGTATGTGTTTCTAAGTACAGCATTTGATCCGCCAGCACCCATCCCCTCTCCTCCCAGTCAAGATTTCGGAGGTGTGCGGTGTGGTCAACAGTCAACACCACTCCCTAGTCACGTCCACCCCTCCTCCCGTCATCCCATCTCTCACCTATCCGAGTCAGGTCCCTGCCGGGTGACCACCAGTCGCAGCTGCCTCAGGCCACCGACCGGGGCCCGGTCCGAGCCAGTGATAAACTCCAGTAATCGACGCCGCTGCTCCTCAGTCAGCTGGCGCACCACGCGCCAAAAGTGGCGCACCACCGGCGTATCGCGCGTGTAGCCGTCGTACTCGGCTGCTGCTTCCAGCTGAGAGAAGTCGTACTCCTAGGGAGGGGAAGAGTGTAGGTTGGTGAGATGATTAGCGACAGCATGTGAGAAGTAACACAGTAATAGACAAGTACGGGACAAACAGGGCAAGTAATGGATCGAAGTCTGATGTATTTCTTTAACAAATGACACAAGACCCTTTGGAGGAGGAAGAGGAAGGGAGGAGGTGAAGGAGGGATAGAGGAAGAGAGAAGGGGTGCGTCACATTCGTGTTCCTAATCAATCTTCCTGGTCCAAATACTCCACAAACTAGGTCAAGAATATCCCACTGGGCGCTGACATGAGGGAAATTCTCGGTCAAGGTTATCCCGCAAACTACCGCTATAAATTCGCGAGAAATACGCACAAACTAGCGTTTATTTTTGTTTTCTGGCTGCTGACAGCTCACCCTGACGATAGGAGCCACATCTCCCGGGACATTACTAAACCAACAGCCATGCATCCTCTGCCATCACATGGAGCCTCCACTGTTCGTCTAAATTTAGAACCATCTCTAACCGAACGCTAGAACCTCAGGCGGAGCAGAGGTGGCCGCCCGACCGTACCTGGCTGCCGCAGAGGAGCAGTTCCGCCTCCTCAGCCCTGAACAGGGACCAGAGTGGCGTCTCGTCTGTCACCAGTTGAAATCCTCTCCGGAACGCACGGAACGCGCGACGCACAGACTTGTTCAGCAGAAAGTCGGCGTAACGATCAGCGAAGTCCTGTGGTGGAGTAGGTCAGGTCAGCTCAGGTCAAAGACAAATTATAAGTTGCGAGCAAGCAGTAAATAGATGTGAAATGATGCTACAGACCAAGCATGGAATATGAGCAAATAAATATTTTACATGAACGCCCTGATCCGTGGATACTACAGATTCGAAATCGTTACTTTGAAACCTATTTTACAGTGTCGATAGATAAGTCACTTATAAACAGGCAAGGTAGAGCTATGTTGATGTCATCAGGGTCTGCAGTCCTCAATCATCCATCTGGGCAATGTTTGGTACTAAAGCGTCGCTGAATCACCAGTATAACGCCTTATGGGGCGACTAACGGAGCGAGCGAAAGGGTGGGCCTTGCACGTGCGAAATTTCGAGGGGGTACCTCCAACTGACTTGTGCACGGCACCCTACTAACCGCTCTCTAGCGATGTGCCAAATTTGAGCACAATCGGCTCAGCCGTTCTCGAGATCTGGAAGCGGCACCCTGCACGTGCGCACGTGCAAAATGGGTCCCAACTGACTTGTGCACGGCACCCTACTAACTGGTCCCTAACCGTGTACCAAATTTGAGCGCCATCGGTCCAGCCGTTCTCGAGATCTGGAAACGACCCCTGCACGTGCGCACGTGCAGCAGCACCCCAACCTTAACACATGCAGATGAATTATCTGATGGAGACCTAACTGTGTACCGAGTTTCAATTCAATCGGCCCAGCCGTTGTGCCGTTATTGAGGTTGCAATTTTGGGGGTTCTTAAAAAATGTCCAACTTTACCACGCGCCACGTGCGGTGGTTGGCAAGAACGCATGGTGGCCATCACACCACAGAACTTTTACGTCCAAGTGACATTCAGTAAAGAAGACCGCTTGTCAATCGGATGTCCCGTTCCTAAGATATTAGCTTTTGAAGAGCGTCCCCACGGCCGGCCGGCCGGCCGGCCGCTCATACTCAGGATTTTCCCTTAATTCAGTATGAGACTCCGCTCGCTTCGCTCGCTCCGTAACAAGTCTCATACAAACACAGTCGCCAACCCGACCATTCCAGAACCCATTATCCGATTCCTCCCATCCAATGACTCATTTCTGAGATGGACCGATCACTTCCTAAAATGCCGCGGACGACGGAAGCCGCCCGTCCCATGCCAGCCATTCCGACCTTGTCCGCGTGAATCACATTCTGACTCCCACAGCCCCCTCCACGTGGTGTCGGTATTTTGTTTGGCACCCACCCTCGCCCCCGCTCGGCTATCCCCCGTCCAGACATCTCGTCAGTGAATCCCTGGCGACTGCGGCGGGGGCGGTGATGAGTGAGAACCCAGACCCGGCCTCGGTCACTGACTGTTCCCTCTACTAACCCTCACGTTGTGTCGTCCAACGGTGTGATGCCGTCCGCCCGGGACCAGCTCGTAGCTACGCTGGGCTCCGGTGCCGTCTGTGTACCCGACCTGGAAGGTCTGTACAAACACCTCCTCCAGGTCGTTCCCGGTGTACTCCAACATGGCCGACAGACTCCGGTGCAACGTCTGTGAACGGGAGACGTATTAGGTATTAGAGACTCCGGTTCAACGTCTGTGAACGGGAGGCGTATTAGGAGGCTGATAAGACAGCCGGACACAGGACGTCCGCAGACGCAAGGTTATCCTATCTATAGGAATCTTGAGTTATCCTACGCACGGGTCTGCTCATGACGGTCGTTAGTCCAATGAAAGGCGCCGTTGTGTGCTGACGTCTGGCCCACTTAATAGTCTAGCAAAACAAACAGCACGGGAAACCAAAATAGCATTGACAAACGACGGTGCGGATAAACAAATACACGTTCGGTGAGAGCCTCCATTATCATATAATAATCACTTTATCTATTCAGTCTCCTTCGAGCTTACTACTTCACCTCACACCTTGCCCTCTCCACCTGACATCCCCTCTACATCTATCGCTCTGCCCTCCCCTCTCACCGGACTGAGCTGTTCCAAATCCTCCAGAGCGCCCCGCCGGCCGGCCAGCTTCCTATACGCCACCGCTGGCAGTCGCACGTCCAGTGTAACGCTGTTGTAGATGGCCAGACCCAGTATGAGACCGGCCAGGGAGTACTGGGCGTCTCTCTCTGGAGGACCGCCGCCGGGCCGGAACCAGTGGCAGCGCGTCTCCTCGCTGTACGTGAACAGACCTGGAAGGGTGGAGAACAGAGTGAGAAGGTATGGAGAGGAGGTGCAGAACAAATGAAGAGACCTGGAAGGATGTAACAGGTGGGTAGATACTAGATGCAGAGCTCGACGGATGGAAAACGCATCGAATTGAGTGCGCATTGAACGTGCGTGTGTGGATGAAGACAAGATGATTACGAGTTCTCGGGTTCAGAGCAGACGAGCAGAAGTGGGCCGAGGGTACACCCAGTGGGGAGATGTGGACCGGTGTGCATCAGATCTGAGGTTCAATTCAATGAATTATTATTGTTCATTTTGACACAAGAGCTGAGGTTCGTGGACGGGGCGACAGGTCGCAGACTTTAGTGGGAGACATAAGTATGAACAGCTGCTGAACTGTCAGAGCACACACGTTGTGGGAGTATGATGATAAAGCAGACGGGAAATAAATGGCTCTGGTACCATTCTATCGCATTCAAAACATGTCTAATGAAGAGAACGGCAAATTTAAACAGCTTCAGCAGGCATAAATTTATTAGGTCAGGTAGTGCAGCAAAGCAGAGCAGCGTTTGGACAGCTGCTGCAGCCAATCTCCGCCTCGCAAAAAGCTCGACATCAGACCAATCAACATGTCAGGCAAACTAGACGAGCTTCAAGTTTGCAGCTGCTCTGGGTTACCACACAAAATCCAAGCTAGATTCCGCGATAATGCTAGTCACCATAACACCCCACGGGGCGTCCCCTACCAAGCTTATTCCGAGACCCAACGAAACCCGTGCACTGACCATATTCGGCGCTGAAGAGCCTCTCGACGATCAGCCGGAAGAACTCCTTCGACAGGCCGCCCTCGTCGACGCCCTGTTCTCCGATAAACTGCACGACCAGCTGCTTCTTCAGACTCTCAGGGCTGTCACGGGCGACCGTCTCCAACTGGGCAACAATAGAACAAAATGTTACGGAATAAGAGAAGCACACATGCCATACTTTACATGGTTTTGACAGTAGAGCCCACATCCGTAGCTGAAAAGTTGCCTTTTTGTAGATATTTGATCTTGCAACATATATGTTATAGAGCTGAACGAGGCGCAGCAATAAAACTAAGCTGGCTGGTGCGCAGTATCGCGTCAATCTGAAATTCCAATCTTCACATTCGAAACACACTGACTGTTCTTCAAGCATGACTAACAGACCGTGTCTTTTTCTGCGTAACATCCCAGACTCCCCCAGCAACCACATACCTGGCAGAGGGCGTCCTGCACCAGCCACTGCCTGCGGACACGGAGAGGCAGGTGGGGCAGGGCGGCCGGACCGAGGGACGGGGCACGCAGCACCGCCTGCCGGCCCTCTCGGTACATCCGCACCCGGCTCATGTAGAAGAGTGCCAGTGCGCGCGCAGCAGGCGTCAGCGCGAACGGGTGACGCAGAAGGCAGAATCGATCCGGGTGCTCCTGTGAAATTATCCGGGTGGGGGGAGGGGGGGAGAGGTCAGAACACGATAGGCCTTGAAGGGTCAGGAAATCAGATGGAACAACCGAAGCGGTCTGCGACTCATAGGGTGCAGGGTCAGAGGCTCAAAGAAGACCGAGAGACAGCTGGAGACAGATACTGAGAGGAGAGGAGATGCAAAGGAACAAGTAGAGACCGAAGGATACCTGGTAACGGTCACATAAGTGCAAACCGAGAGTCGAGAACAGAGTTCGGACTGAGGCTAAGGGAAATCGTCAAATGTGTAAAACAAGTTCAGTCGGAGAGGCACCATACGAAGGAACTTGCAGGGATGCAAATCAACATCTGCAGGGAGCACGCAAAGGAGCACAGACAATGAAGGTCACAGAAGTAAAGCAAAAAGATCGGCAGAGCGATGCACCCCAGGTGAGCCTGACAGACACAGAGCCGGCAAAAATCGAGACAGACAGGAGAGAGCAGCTGCATCAGAGTGCACCCAGACAAACAGAAAGACAAAGACGGGCGATTACGGCTCCCTTCGAGCTATTTTTAGTCCCGAGAATAACAGTATAAATGCTGCGGCTGGATAGTGACTTGGAATGAACGCATCTCACCAACATCATCGCGAGCCCTTAAAATGTGCATGCCAAGCCATTGACCTTCATTATCTTACCGACGGTTTTCAGGCAAAGCAAATTTAACCAATAAGCGAATGAGCAAACCGGAACGAGCAAACTAATTCACGGCCCCAGGTGCAGTCGGACACCGGATGTGTCCATCAGACCTGTTCTCTGCTGGCATTCCGTGTCAGCGATGTGTTGTCATTACGTCACAACATAGCGAGGTCTCCACACAAGGTCGAGCAATGACAGGTTCCTTCGCCCTGACCGACAGCCGGGAGGGAGGGGATGACAGACAGATTGACGTGCGGGAGCTGTCATTGGCGCAGATATGGGGGGGGGGGGGCGAGGGTTGATGCCAACTCTGTCCTGTACTTATTACAGAGCCTGGGGGTGATGGGGTTCACCGGGTACGCAGTAGGTTGAGGAGTGTAGAGAGAACCGCTGAGGCGGCTGCTTCCATCATACACAGAGGGCGCGACACATACTAGACGGACAAGTAGCTATCTAGGGCGGATGTGAGTTTGTTTACTAACCTGATACAGTCGGAAGTCGTGGTCGAACTCCACCGCCTCGCTGAGCGGCTCGTTGTGGAACTCCTCCCAGGATACCAGCGGCACGCGACAGTCACTCGGCCGTACCTCCACTTCAGACACAGCAGCTGGGGCAGCGCCTGGAGCCGGCGGCGGCGGCGGGTCGCGCCTGCCGCCACTCAGGCTGGCCCGGTAGAGTAGCCCCAACAGGCGGACGGCAGCCTCCAGTACAGGATCGTCTGTGACCTGGCCGTGCGCGCCGGCCTCCACCACACGCACCGAGATGAGCTGCTGTAGGGTGTGAACCATATGACGGAGCCGCGCCGGCGGACAGCGAGCCCAGAGGCGAACCAGACGCGCCTGGGCGGCCGCCGGTAGCAGCGCCGCCGCGCGACACAGACCCGGCAGCGCCAGCGTCAGGAACTCGGAGCTACCCAGTGCTGGGATCTCCAGCACCAGTGCCACAACGTGGAGGAGGGCTGGGTCGCGGCGCCATCCGTGTTGGCGAGCCGCCAGACTGGCGCACAGGCCGTCCGAAAGGCGACACAGCGCCGCCGCCAGTGCCGCCGTGAACGGGGAGTCGCCTGTGGAGAAGAGTAGGGAGAACACGGGACGGACGCCCTCGAGATCCAGCCGCGGCGCCGGTCCGTCCGAGATCGGCGAGCCACGGGGTCGGAGGAAACTCCGCTTCAGCACGTGCACGTCGGAGAAGATGCGACCGATGGCACGAATCACGTGGCTGTAATCGTGGGCACGTGCGCTGCGCTCCACCACGTGGATCAGCTGCTCGGCACTCCAGGGCGGCTCTTCGGGTCGACAGGGCATCGCTGGCCGGGCCGGGCCTAGCGCCGGGCGGCGGAAGGGGAACGGGCCGGGCATCGCCTCAGCTGACTGCGCCGAACACCGGACGGAAATACCTACAAGGTAGGCGAGTCACAGCGCACCGAAACACACACGGCTGTCTCTTACAGCTGCTACACGACACTGAAACACCAGAACAATGCTCACTATTGTTTGCTACAGGTGGCCTCTTCTTGTTCTCTCATCCAACGACGCACAGGCTCCAGTTACCAGTCCGAAGGCTCACTGCGTCTCAGGCCTCGACAACCCGCGGCGCTGCTCTCTGCCAACTCCACACGTCGCAGTAAGCTTCCCTGGAGCTCGGGCCGCGCCTCTGTGCCTCCGAGACGTGACGTAGCGGGACGTGACGTGGCTCAGACGCCGCTGCCGACCGCTCCTCTCCGTGCCACCACACCACCGCCACTGTGGCCGACAAAGCAGCCGTCGGCGCCGACGAGCGACGAACCAGCGTCGGCGGCCGGATGACGCCGAACCCAGAGCGGAGTCGCTGACACAAAGGTCTGGCTGGGGGCCAGCGTGACGCGCCGCCCCCCGGGCTCCAGAGGGAGGGGCAGCGGCAGAGGCGGCCCGACTCGGGCAGGTGCAGAGGCCGCATCTCCACGGGCCGGGCCGAGCGCCGGAGATGGTTCGACCGCCGCTCCCCGACCAAGCAACCGACCGACGACAGGATGGAAATAGTTCCGATCGGCACAGCGGGACACGCGCCGGCGAATCTCACCCCTGATGAAATGTCTGCCACGCGCCGGGGCGCGATCAGAGGAGCTGAATCTTGCTGATTTTCTGCCGATTTCCACCGTATCCGGTGTCGGCCAGTGGCCGCCGCTGAGAGCCGCCGCCAGAAGCGGCCACGGCTGAGCCGACTGACGCATGTGGCCGGTCACGTGCGCTGGCACCGAACCGGGCCGGACGGAACGGGACAGAAATTCAGCCGGCAAACTGTCGCCCAGATCAGGGATAATTTGATTATTTCGCGACGTCTGCCAGGATAAATAAAACACAGAACAGTGCTTAGCTTCAACCATTAGCGAATTGGATCACTATTAGCTGATTGGATTAATCGCTATCTTCAATTGATGATCAGCAGGTGTTAGATAACCGGCCATCGAAAGTCGATCTCAGTTGAATGTTCGAGCCCATAACGAGGGTGTTGCTGTCAGACCAGTTAATGAACAGAGAATGTGTTGGACAGAATCAGCCAACTTTACCCATTTATACATTATCCAGAGTAGGTTTGCGACCCTGCAAAGGTAAGGGATAGGACGCCACCTACACTTCCGATTTCCCCTCCATACTAAACTGTAATGAACAGGCTAGGAAACCACCAACATGACCCGATTAGCATGACAATGATCAAGTGAAAAGTAGCCGTAAACAGAGATAACACATTTTCAGAATTTATTGAGCTAATTAATGCGGATAACAAGGAAGCTAACAAAAAGGGTCATGATACATTGAGCAAAGGGCACATATATCGCAATCGCACCGTGGATTTTCGGGACTGATCCCAATGGCCCTAAAAAATAAATTCATGATTTACAAGCGAAGCAATGCACTTCTTAATATATTCCTGCCCGGGGCCGGGATGATTCAATAAATGTCACCGAGGTTTTTTAGCGAAAACTCCGAGGGCCGTTAGGCCCGAGGTGATTTTGCTAAAAAAGCGAGGTGACATTTATTGAATTCCCGGCCTTAGGGCTGGAAGGTGTTTCCCATACCTGCCAAAAAGCTCGCAACTATATGATAGTGACGTCAGCAGCCGTGTGGTTCAACGTGTTTAACCACACCCCTTGAACCACACGGCTGGTAATATTAAAGCATTGCATTAAACTTTAAAAAGTGTGATACAGTGCACGTGCCGTTTAAATGCCTGGATGTCTCGATTTAATCATGCAATGTAGCAGGTATGGGAAACGAAGAAAATCCCTTCGCATGAAAAATACGATTCAGGAAAATAGATAGCTTTCATACCCGCTCGAATAACAAGGACATTGCAAATTGCTCTAATGCCATATTTGTGACGGTAAAACACTGCGCTTCTTGTGACCACAACCACAATGGAAGAATGTGCGTTAACAAATACACATCAGACTGGCTGAGCGATCAGCGATGACAAACTCAGGACGAATATTCTAAGAGAGCATTTCGAGCCTGGGCGAATAGAGGCGGCTAGAGCGCTCTCGAAATCCATCGAACGGAGACAGAAGATAAAGTGACGAAGAACTTTTAGAAGGTAGTGTCACGGATCACCTAACGGATCGGCAACTCTCCCCACTTCCCATTGTTATCGGTGTACCCGCGGAGCGGGCTGCCATCTAGCGGCGCGGATATCTTCACTAAGGAGGGGAGCCGGCCGCCCGCCGCAACCAGTGTTAAAAGGCACGGGGAAACGGGTGTGAACGCAACACCCGTCCGTCGTTTCCATCCTCAGGATGTTCAGATCAAGTTCAAATCCTTCTTCTCCACGCAGCAACTCTCGATCCGGACTGGACAGGCAACTTTATCTCATGCGGGCTGCTCCCTTGAAGCGCACCACTGCTCCCTTAGGGAGCACACCCGTAGCCGGGTGCAGAGAGTGCTTGGGGGGCTGGTCGTCCTGTCCATTGGGACGGGCTCAGCCCCGGTGACTCTCTAGGGTGCCTGTCCATACCAATGTTTCCCCCAATTCCTATAATCCTTCCGGCTCTGCAATGGTCTCAATGGACCGAAAGGGCCTAACCCAACAAAACAAAAACAATCAAAGGTTGTGAACGGATTAAATTACAGAGTCTCTCTAACAGCTGGAATGTTACCATAACATGAAAATGTTACATACTTTATTCCCTAATCAGCTGGAGCATGCATAATGATACAAATGTTTCTAGTCATGCTTGAGTTGTATGAGCAAGAAGCACGTCCTCGCAACTTTAACGTCGTTTTTGGCCGTACACGAAGCCACCTTTCCTCATCCGTCTGCCCATAGTACGAGTTCATCCCCTGTTCCTATCTCGATGGTCACAGGCTACCAGTTGGAGTAGATAACATCGGAGCAAATCCAACGAGCTGGCCATTAACGTGACTATAGGTGGATCTCGGCCCCTGTTTCACGATACGACCCTCCCCGCCGCTACAAGGTATTGACACTTAGCCGGTTTCCATTAAGACGTTGGCAACATTGTGAAGTTTGCTTACGTTTCCATAGGAACGGAGGCACCCATACCTGATGATGCTAGGTACTGGGTAGCAGCGTGCTGCTAAACAGTGCTCGTATAGCTTTGGCCCCGAGGCTGGTTTAGCCACGTGTTACATCAGACATCTCAAAATATCTGTGGCTTAGAGCCAGGTCAGGTCATTTTGCACCCTATATATTGCCGCATACTCAATACTCTCTCTCTCTATATGCATAATAATATGTGTAATACTAATAATAATTCAATAAGAGCAAATTGAAAGGCGTCTCATTTGGTCTGGGCGGGTCATCCTTAACACCCTCAAACATCGGGTTACATGTATGTAAACAGTGGAATAAAAACGGTCACCAGCAGTTTTTTACTATAACTTTTGATAGAGACGTGCTAGAGCGATGAAAACACGTCAGATGTGTTCAGCTCGACGATACGGATCGACTGATATGCAGAACAGGGGCGGATCCAGAAAATCTCCAAGGGAGGGGCCATTAGAAACCAGGAGGCCCCCCCATAATCCCACCTGTTGGAGGCCCCATCTTCCCACTTGTTGGGCCCCCCCCCAAAAAAAAAACTGCGTCTATTGAGCTTATCTAGCTGTTCAGGCAACATCTCAACATCTGTGCAGGCTTGGAGGCCCTCTGTGCAGGTTAGGAGGCCCTGTAAAAGTGGTCATCTCTGTGAGTATAAGAGACCTCCAAGTTATGAAAAGCTTTACCAATCTTCTAACAAAGAAGTCTTCTCAGCTAGTCTTCTAAGAAATAACGAAGTGGGTAGGTTAAAAAAAAAACTCATCGGATTTCGGCCACTTTATTTTCAGGAGGCCCCCTTTTCAGCTTTTTAACTTTTTAACTTTTTATTTTATTTTTGAAAAAAAATCGGCCAAGGGGGGGGGCCATGGCCCCCATGGCCCCCCCCTTGTATCCGCGCCTGATGCAGAATGACCCTTTCCGGTCAGGTCATGACCTTGACCTGACGTAAGATTTTCAAAATGACCTTTCAAGGTCAACCTATAGTTCATTCGACGCGTCTCGACGAGAGGAACACGATGCTGGCAAAAGTAATGTCGTGGCTCGTTTGAGTCAAAAGATATTACCGAAAAAAACGTTTTTCGTAAACACGGCTATTTTTGGAGATTTTGCTCTCTGGACGCTAAAACCGTTGACCTGAGGTTAAATCTGTGAATAAAACTCAGAAGGACCTGTGAAAGAGCTATCGAATGCGCTTTTCCGCGCCTCAGTAGTTCTGTTGGTTCCCAAGTTATGCGTCGGATGTTTCGAAAATTGTTGAAATAGACAAAATTTGCCTTTAATGACCTCTGGTGACCCGACCTTTGATCTGACCTAAAAAAATGACCGAAGTATTTCCGCCATTATTTTTACGCTCTTTGGAATGCCGCTTACCCCGTGTGGCTACGTGGCCCAGAAGCCGAGTTAGGGGGGAGGGGGCGGGGTTTCATACACCCTCGGCCCGGCGCGGTTGGTACCGTGTACCGGCCCGGCGTGGGTTTATACTTTATGCAAGTAGGATATTTGTGAAAGTGATAGATTTAATTTAATCGGCAGATGAATATTTATCAAAAATGTACTCATGAAATATATGTAAGAGATGACAGCGATCGGAAAATTACCAATTTAGCGATGGACGCTAGGTCGCCCACGTGGGTATGAAAACAACGATTTTCATGACAAAGGATACGATCTCAAATACTTAACCTGTCTCTAACGATTCTTGCCATTCTCATTTATACCATAGGTATCTTCTGAGCTAGCTGAGAAACCATGTTCCGCAGAAAAATCACTTGATTAGCTCCGACACGACGCCCTCAACACGCACGAGGCCGGCCGCTTCCTTAGTGAAGATAGTTCACCTAAATGCCCACCAGGTGGCAGGGGAGACAGGTCGCGGGGGGAGTTGCCGATCCGTTATGTGATCCGTGGTAGTGTAATAGTAGTTCACGTATCGAATTTTTACTGAAAATGAAATATAAATAGAGAAGTTTGGACAAAAAGGCTGGCCTTATAAACAGCTAATTAGAAACATGAAAACATGAAATCCGCCGAGCACGAGAACATTCATCTCACCTACATCACAGCTGAATACCAGCTCCATCTCCGGAAACTTTGAGAGGAAACAATCAGCTATTACAACATCTGACCGATAGACGCACAGTTACATAAGTAACAACATAAGCATTAGTAACAACAAGGTGGAAAGCAGGAGGAAAACTGTCACATGGTCGACCAAAAGCATGTTGGGTAAAATATTGTTCTTAGTGCTATGCGTCTTGTGCTGTGTTCTATTCTGCTGTGTTCTATGTGACTTCCAACAATTCAATATTTTCAAGTGCTTTCAGAATAATGCGGAATGTCCTTCTTTGGCCAAGCATATAAATAATGAGCTTAAAAAGCAGGCGCAGTGCCATTTTTAATCTATCCCTGAAACAAATTAACTGTCACATGTGATGCAAATGAAAATGATTGATGAGCTGGCGTAACGCAACATGCCTAACATTACACAAAAGCCACGACATAACAGCATACCACAGTCATTTGGTATTACCACGAATCACATGCCCCAGCGACGGTCTGAGACAGGTCGCTGACAACAGTCGCGCAGTCCCACTACCCTCCGCTCGCATTCACGGTTCGCCGCCGGTCGGTTCAGCGGCGCATCAGAGCGGCTATTACCATGGCGCAATCGGCAGCGGTGGGCCAGGCTCTCTGCCAAACAGCGACAACGGCCGGCAGGGCGCGGTCGCCGTCCGCAGCAGCGAAATAGCGCGGACACGAAACGTCACAGCAGGGGGCCGGAACCGACCCGGCCACCGCGCAAGCGGAGGGTGACCGGTGCCGGTAAACGGCTACCCCGCCGCAAGGAGAGTTATGCCTACGTCGAATGATACCTAACTCCCGCCAGTGTGCGGCGACTCAGGAGGAGCGTTTCCCCATCGCCAGCGGCGGGAAAGGGGACTTACCACACCGGAGGTCACCCAGACAGGCGGGAAGCGAACCTCCGCTCACTGTGCCTTGGCCTTGACCTTCTGGGCGGCAGGAGCGGGCGCGGGTGTGAGCAGCTTGAACGGGTCTGTGAAGACCAGCGTGCCGGCGAAGACGAGCAGCGATCCGATCCAGTGTTCGCGGTGGAACGGGTTGGAGAAGTACCAGATGGAGAAGATGAGGCTGATGAACTTCCTCAGCGTGATGACCAGGGTGACCGTCAGTGAGGTGCACGACTCCGTCAAGTGGAACACCGAACTGATGCAGATGTATCTGAGAGATGGCGCGGTTAAGGAAACTAACACAGACGCGTGGGCAAAGACGGGCAAGAAAGTATCTATGATTATTTCAAAATACAGTAATGATGATGATACTTTGGTGTTTGAGAGCGCACCAGCAAAGAGGCTATATGGCGTCCATTTCAAAATGTAGCCAGGAAATTAGTAAAAAAAAAAACACACACACACACACACAATTGAGAAACCTGCATGTATTTTTGAAATTGAAATACTATTACCTACCTTCAGATTTAAAGGAAGTATATTCACAAATAAGCTTAATTAAAGTCCTACATTTCTATTGACGATGCAGGAAAAAACGACGTTTAAATGAAGTTTCTTACATGTTCACACTCAGTAAGAAGTTTCAAGGCAAGAAGTACGTGTTCGTCAAACACTGTCTCGCAATGCTAGCTGTTCCAAGCAGCTAAAAGTGGTTATCCATCGTAGTTAGGTGTATTTTGTACCGAGTGCAGGCGTAAACAACATCATTCAGATTCTCTGAATATAAGGAACGTGACGCACAACAAATTAAGCAGGGAATGCAAGAGACGCTGCGATACGATTCATTCGCAACGGCATTGAATCGGAGGTATATTTCGGCATGACCCGCTACGGCAAGTGACACACATGTCCATTGGACTGTGGAAGCGGCATGAAGCAACAAGCAACGAAACAATAGCAAGCCACCAGCCACCAAGCACCATTTCACTCAATTTTCATTCACCAAACAACAGCACAATACAATGTGGGTTTCAGCTCTCCTTGAAAAACGTAAGAGCATCATTTATGAAACATTTGATTTTCGATTTCACACCAGAAACTATGCAAACTCTCACAGCTTTGTGACAAACTTCAGGTCGGTTCCCAACAGCTGCTTCTCAAGCCAAGCATCGAACTTTGCGCTCAGCTCCGGGGAGAAGTGGTTGTTCCAGTCACCAACCACGCCCTTCCTGATGAACGAACCCTCGCCTTGATTGCACATCTCCTTCGCGAGACCCTCCGTCATGTTCACGTACGGGTTCTTCCGGAAACTATCAATGTGCAAGTGCTGAGCAAGTTTCTCCAGTTCCGCGTCCGAATACGACTTGCCGAGGAACTGAGCGATCCTGCGGAGCTGACCAGGCAGATCACGTTGGAGCTCCTCGTAGAAGATCATGCAGATGTTCGGGTGGTGCCGCAGGTTCCACGCCTCGACGATGCAGGGAACCACCGGCGTCTCAAATATATTCCCGGCCATGTACAGCTCGGCAAACGATTCCAAGTCCTCGACGAAATCGTGGTTCTTCCAGAGACGACAGTGCTTGAAGAAAGACAGACAGGCGTCTTTGGGATTGCGCGCCACGTAGAATGTTTTGCACGTGTCGAGCAGGTCAGGGTTGTTCATCGAGAGAGGTAGATGAGATTTGACGAACTTCGGCGAAGGCCGATTAGGGTCCCCAGACATGGGTGCTGCGCCTTCCAGGGCCTCGGGCTTGGTCGCCATGAGGTTTCCGAAAAAGCCCTTTTCCCAGTCAGCATCATTGATGAGCGGGAAGTCGAGGAAGTTCCACCTGTTGGGCATGAGCGGCTGCGCGGCGCCCTTGTAGTCGAGGTCGTTGGCCAGCAGCCATATCATCTCCTGTGCCCAGGTGTTGCCGTTCTTGGGCGGCGAGACGAGCCAGATGTCGCGCGGATCCAGCGGGTAGTTGTAGGCGGCCTTCAGCTGCTCCTCCGTGGCCGTGCCGCTCAGCTTGAAGCCGAAGTGGTTGGCAGACTGGAAGCCATTCGGGTAGCTGCGGAAGGCGGTGGCGATCCGCTGGTTGGTGGCCTCGTCCAGCTTCCGTAACTTGAACGGGTACTCGTGTTGTCCGGCCATGTTATCAGCCCGCTATCTGTGGAAGAAGCCATTGATCGGCACATACAGGGTGTCCCATAAGTTCGTTCTCACCTAAATTTTACGTTTTTAGGCTCTCTTGCTTAAAGGCACGCTGAAGTTGGTTCGTTACTGAGCTTACGTGGTTGCCATGGCTGGTAGAAATATGCTCCACAATAACTAATTTCTGTAGACAAAATAATTTTTGCTAGAGAGCCCGTTTCCTACACAGACGGCTAACGCCGCAACATAGAGGTCTCCAATACGGGTACGTCTCGGTATTTAGTCAGCACGTGACCATTCGCGACGATTGAGGGTGATTGAGGCCTACCAGTCTGTAGACAATGTCCATCGCTAACTGGACGCACAGTCAGCAAGTGACACCGATGATTTGTCGGGAGTCAATCATTGTAAGTTTATCCTCTTTTTTTGTCAGCTCTCAGGAGTGAGCCATGTGGCCAAAACTGTGTGGCGCCAAAGTGGCCATCAAAAAGGTCAAAGGGTTAGAAAGTTGGTAAGCAGACTTTTCAGGATGGATTACCAGCTGTCTAAGAGTGTTCTTTCGGGATACATAACTCAAGGTGACTTAAGCTTTGCTTACCGGAGGGCTCAAAACAGTCAAAAACGTCTTAAAATGGCCAAACATGAGTTTCGTTATGCCTGAGGCTAAAAAAACTAAAGGGCTGAGGACATCAACCAGGTCATCTGGACTAACTAGTCCACGTTCGAGATGAAACACCCGTCCAAACCCGAAAACAACCCCATAAGGGCGAAGGAGGAGGCCTCCGTTTCGTCCCGTTATGTTCCTATGCGAAAGGCCAAGGTCACGGTATTGTGGGGTTATAGGCGTCCAGACGCTGACCAGGTTGCGATTGGTGTCCCAGAAACAGCTTTGGGAAGCATAATGTTTTTCCAAGAACATCTAGGAGGAGTTTCAACCCTCAAGCTGAACTCGAACCGCGAGTATGAACACATTTATAGAGGAGAAAATGGCATCCGAGAGGTCGTAGGCCCATCTTCAGGCAAGACAGTGCATCAGTGCACAGGTCAAGCCAAGCTTAAAAGCGGTGCAAGGAGACTGTGACAGGCGTTTGTGGCAAGACCACATGCCAGGCACCTCATCGGATCAAAATTTCATAAAAATTTGTTGGTTATGCTGAAAATTAGGCTCGTCGAAGCGTAGCGCTGTTCCAGCCTCGAGGAGCTCACGGCGCATGTCAAGTCAGTCTGGGTTAACTTTAAGCCTGCTATGCAGCCAAACATGCCGGTTGGCATGCCGCAGCATGTGTTCATGTGTTTGTCTATTAAATGGGGAGCACATTGAGGGGTCACAAGTATATCAAACCGCAATGTACTCTGTTTCACATGCAAATATAATGTGAGAACGAACTTATGGGACACCCTGTACGGTGCCGACTCACGTGATCTCAATGGACCTGCAGGTAGCTTATGCTGTTGATGGCTAGTGCCCCATTTATTGCAAATTATGTGGCAATGATAATGTGGCAATCCTGTGGTATAAATAATTACAAACCCTCAAACAAAAACTGTACCGATTACTCCATAAAATGCATTGCTAATCGTAAATACAGATGATAAAAACTCATCTTTTGAATCTGCCTCGAGAACTGATCAATCTCAATCACTAACAATCACCCTCCGTCCAGAATCGCGCCTAAAACGCATAGCCCACAGAGGAAAAAAAAAAAACTCGGGTCGCGTTCGGGCACATAACCGGTCCTCACATCACGGCCTATGGCACACACTGCTATAGCCGGCCGACAGAAAACACCAGCGAATGGTAACACTGTCCCGTCTTCCCCGTCTATCTAACAACAATTCCACTCACGTATTCCTTCCGCCGTGGCGCCCCAACCAGCCGCTGCCTCTCTCTGCACTGAACACCGGGAACCCTGCGCCAGCGCTCAGAACCGGGCCCGCGCCCCGCTGCGCCGCTCCGGCGGTCACGCCTGGCGACGGAGACCGCCGCGGGGCACGGCACTTTCCCTTTCACCCGGCCGGCCGCTGCGGCTTTTACAGAGTGGCTGCCCACATCGATATGAGCTGGATATGGAATGTGATTGGGTATGGAGACGGGACATTTCTTTATTGAAGCCTCAGGTAACAGTTCACAGCTGCAACGGTATTTGCCTAGTACGGCGTCGTGGTGCAGCTAAAATGGGGACCGATAAAATAATGTGGAGACCTATAAGTGTGGGAGCCTCGGTAGGCTAAAATTTGAAGCTCACATACGCCAGCTGATACTGAATTAAGCCTTGACCCTGGGTCTTCAACATCGCGTTCTTATCATCAGGATAAACAGGTGCCAGTTATAACGTGTTTCAGGAACCTTATTGGAGCCCGACCCTTGCAGTAATAAAGCATTGACAGACCACAGCAGTAGACTGCGTTGCAGCGAGTAAAACTCACCTAGGCCGACAGAAGTAATTTTCTCGGATGTTCACCGTAAATCATTATTGCATGGCATTGCGATGATGCGATGGAATTCATCTTTTCATAAACAGTGTATAACTATGCATCGATAACTTACTCAGATCACATGCGGTCCAGGATTACTCCAGCTACTCTGTTTCATTTAGTTTACTTGGTGTTTTTTTTGCGTTTTTTTTTTTAATCTGGCTACGCCACTTCGGGATCAGCAATTGCCCGACACACGGATCGCTAGCTATGCAGAATGCAGATGCAGTGCAAAATTATGCCGCGTTGTCCAGCAATCCTTCTGTGTCCGATGCTATCGTCCCATCAGAGAATATTCGTGCACAGAGTGCATCACCCGCGGCCTGCAGCTAGCATAACAAAGCGGACGAACAAGCGAACCTAACGCTCTAGCGTGCCGAGTCCTCAGTCCCCTGTATAACGAGCTGATAAGATCTCGCCCCATCCGTGCAGCGGTGGTCCACTAAAAACCGGTGAAACAATAGAAAATAAGTCGCCGAAAATAACCTTAGCACGTAGCTAACTACGTGTAGCTCATTGTGCGTAACTACCAGTGATAGTTACGCACAATGAGCGGAACTAATTGGTCCGTGAAACGCGCTGTTAAAAGAACATAACAGAATGTAGTTTATGCAGGACGACCACGTTAAATAGAAGTCAATTAAACACATAAAATTTGACGATGTTTAACAAATCATAAATGTTAAGGCGCAATAACCAAATGTTAACACAACATTGAACGAACTTTAGGCATTTGATTCAATAAACCAATGCGTGAAGCACAAGGGTGATAGAAAAGATTGGATTATAAGTTAAATCAAAACAAACGTAGACGTGCACATTGGCATGAAATACATTCAAACAATGCATTCGAAAAAAAAAAACATCGGAAAAGTAGTAAGTACTCACCAAGGCGTCGACTTCCGCAATCTTGACAGGGATGACTTCATATTTCACATAAAACCTAGCACGAGAGTCTACAGGGTGTAAGCAAGGCCGATGAAATCTGGACCTCTAGAAAAAGGGCGGTAATAAAATAACTACTCTCGAAGCCACTTTGGCCGAGACGCTTGGACGTGTCAATCGTTACCGTACGTCCAAATTTCGTGTTATGAGAAGGCTCAATTAGCCACGGTAGAACAAAGTGTAAATATTCGCGATCGGAGGAAACCAACGGATTGACTTCCGCGCCCGGAAGCCGAGGAATTTGACAAGGGTCCGAGCAAAACAAATCAGAGAAGGAAAATCGCGAACAATTACGTTATGACTAATCTATAAACTAAGGTGCAAGATTATCACTGCTTGAACAGTGTAATAGGTCCGGCGAAGTAGCCAACTTCAATCACTCTCAAATTAGCATGATCGTAAAAAAAAAACTATACAAATCCATGATCGTATTGTTGGACCAGTCAATTCTTATAGACGTACTCCCACCCCCTCCTGACAGCAGACCGTACCCTTCAACGGAGACGAGAGTACAGTACAATAAAGGATACTGGGTGCACACGTTTGCCAGCAGAATGAGCCAGAGCCTCGGCACAGCAATGGGAAGCAGCGGCGCCACCACCGGCTCCGAGGCTGAGAACAGCGCCGCGTGGTGGAGCAAATCGGAACTAAGCATGGCGAACATCGGCAGCGGCAGCACGTGCTGAAACAGAAACACTTGTCAGTGAAACATAAAGGAGGGATAGATATGAACGGACGTTTCAGAAAAAGAGCAATTCGTCGATAAGAGACCTTGACGATGGCGTGTCCCGCTCACAGATCTTCGAACGAAGTCTATGATAATGTAATGCGAAAAAGCCGTAAAATAATATAAAGGTGTTATAAAAAACTAATAAGACTAAGCCCTACAAAATTTTCATCATCAACCGTTCCGTGCTTCTATCCCCAGGATACTGTTCCTTCTCCTCCACGCCGCAACCCCCTCCGGGCTGGACAGGCAACTTTATCTCATGCGGGCTGCTCCCTTGCACCGTGTTTTAACTCTGGCCAAAAACTGGCCAGGACGCGAAATATCGACTATTTTTAAACGTTTTCATTTGGCCACTATCGTGTGCAAAAATGATCAGAGCATCTTTAACGACGGAAACTTTTATTCTCTTTAATTTTGAAAACGTTGAAAATGTACAACAAAGTCAGACAACTCTCAAAAGCTTAACTTCGGCGAACAAACGCAGAAACAGTCGCCTTGCTCCACGTCAACATCTTCGAGCTTTGGATTGACACAACTACATAATTTGGGTACCAAACGATAGCGCGAACTTTTGGCTTTGTAAGGAGTCATAATTTATACAATTATATTGCACATAGGTGTTGCATTTATTGATTTCCGTCAGCCCTTACATTGCCACACTTTTTTGAAAAATGTCAATGTTCTTATAGAGCTACAAAAAATTGTACGCTAGTGTACGGTCTCAGACTACCACCACACTGTGGGTCAAGGATTTGTCTACATGTCCTCAAAATTTCAGCTGCGCCTGAGTGCGCCGGTGTTGGGGGTGAACACTTTTTTGAATGAATCATGTCTGCTCCTGCTGAGCCATGGGACGGGTCCTAGCGTGCGTTAAGGGAAAATGCTAGTACTCCTCGTTCATTCTCTCGTCTGTTGTGACGAGTTGGTGGCCCATGGAAGGTCGCCGACCTGTGTGCGACCTGCCGTACCCTGGGGCGTAATCAGCTGACGGCACGACCCCCCACGACACGTGCCAGTTGCATTTTCATGTGTCGCGAGAAGAAAACAAAGGGTCTCCGGAACCAGAGACCGGGCAATGTCGGTGAATGACAGTTGTTCATTCAAAAACTGCTAGCATTCCTATGAAACATACATTTCTTAAATATTAACATTATTATCGGTGTAATTAATTGTGTATACTTATATATATAGTACCTGGTCTATAACAGGAACTGTCCACCCCATGGCTATTGCAGCAAATTCATAGATGGGCTATGGAGCTGTATGGTCGCTACTCATGCATGCTTGGTAGTTTATAAACATATTTTAGTACCTGATGGAGCGCAATTAAATATTCATTGTGCCCAGTTTGAGATGGGACTGTGAACTGAAAGGTGACTGTATGAGACCTGCCACAGCACGCATCGCTGATCACGATGATCGGCTTTTGATCGTCCATCACCTGTTTGCGTTCGGCAGGGTTACTATCGGCCTCTTCAGTCAGTATTAATACGTTCGATGTAGGTGGTATGGTATCATTAGTGCTGTCCAGTGCATCCACCTCACCTTTATGAAAAAGTGTCCGTTTGCTGCAGTAATACGAGTATATGGCAATGTAGTGCTTTTACGTGCACGTTGCATGGTACATAACGCACCATACAATAGGAATTGGTAAGATGTTTGGGATACATTCTACCATTTCACGTCATGCCATGGCGGATCCAGTGAAGGGCATAGTGGGTATTTGCCCTCCCCATAGCTGAATCGTGTGGGCAAAACTATCCGTTTGTCGCTCCCAAAGCTTTTGGTGATGATAAATACCTACCTATAATACG
Source organism: Amphibalanus amphitrite (assembly GCF_019059575.1). Lineage (NCBI taxonomy): Eukaryota > Metazoa > Arthropoda > Thecostraca > Balanomorpha > Balanidae > Amphibalanus > Amphibalanus amphitrite. The sequence continues at coordinate 516,854 of NW_024881596.1, forward strand.
GCGTCGATGCCTATCTGGACGAAAAGCAGGTCTTTCCGTCACAACCATTCTGAGGGATGGAGCTGACCGCTCGCTGCTTATTATTTAACTCGGTATGCTGATAACAGATGGAACTCCCTGAACTGCACGCATTCATATTGCAGACGTAGTGAAGCGTTGTAAAGTGCGGTGGGTCGGGGTCACCGAATGGGTCGGAAACTTCTGCCCTCTCCAAACGGATTAGCTGGATCTGCCCGTGAGTCATGTGACGTAAAACATACAAGACTCTGGACTTACTAAAGTGGAGACCGGGTTAAAATCAAGTTGATATCAAAATATACGTTTGGAAATGTTTTTGAAATAAATATAAAGATTGTAGGTCCTACATATATGAATAAGTCCTATACCTATTAGAGTATTCAAGGTCACCTGAGGTCATCAACGCTAATTAACAAGGTCATGTCCTCAAACTTGACTTGCCTCGTCGATGAGCCTTGCTCAGACTTGCGATTACTCTAAATTTACAGATACCTAAATGTTCGTGCATTCATAGCTAGAACATGACAATATTTTTATATGTTTCGTGACACTTCTGACGTCATAAACAAGTACATAAGCATCTGGTCCGACACATTTTGCACTTTAAATGATCGGTAGTCTCCAACGTTTCGTTTGAGCCCAAAAACATGTCTGTATCTCATATAGTTTCTTAGTTATGAGCCCTGGCCAGTTTTGGTCCCGAGTTAAAACATAGTGCCTTGGAGCGGCACCGCTGCTCCCGAGGGAGCGCACCCCGTAGCCGGGTGCAGTGAGTACCTTGGGGCTGGGTGGCCTGTCTTTCGGGACGGGCTCAGCCCCGGTGACTCTCTAGGGTGCCTGCCCAGACCAATGTCTCCCCCTATATCCTATCATCCTCCCGGCTCTGAAATGGTCTATTTGGACCGAAAGGGCCTAACACCCCCCCCCCCCCACCCACAAAAAAAATCATCGCTTAAAAAGTAACCCAAAGCATTTTACTGTTCACAACTAGAGCATCCATTTACAGATAGCAAATCGTTCGAAATCTGCACCCAGCGTCATCCACCTGACGACTCACGTTAGCCCTAACACAGCCACCCCGACTCGGCACTTAGCGCGTACCGTGAAGAAGAGGGCCTGCTGCGAGTGTCGACCGTAGTCCCTGTAGAGCACCTCCTGGAAGATGCCGAGCCGGGCCGACAGCAGCAGGGCCGTCACCAACAGCAGCACGCCGTACCACATGTCGGCTGCGCCGTGCTCAGGGGTGGACGGAGTGGTGCTGGTGGTGGTGTCCGCAGTGGTGCTGGTGCCGGGGGCGGAGTCCGCGGCTGCTGGAGGGGGCACTGGTGCCGACTGAGGAGCAGAGACGGGATAGATGTAATGAATCATAGGTCGATCAGAGAAACAAGGAAGGGATGTGTAACTTCAACCGTGACTGCTTTACATATCTGTGATCAAGATGGCAGACAGTGGACCTTCTCAGGAATGATGACCATCCAATGACAAAAGTTAGACAATGGAACCCTATAGTCTGTTTCAGTGAACGGGTCATTACACTCGGAACGTAGACAATCTACTATAAGAATATTTCAAGCATGAGCTGATATCAACTCTCTTTTAAGTTTTCGTTCCCTGAACGCCAACACGCTCACTTCACCAGACTTACTTCACCGAATTCCCTCTCCCTCCAAGACCTCTCACCTTTGAGGCATACGTGCAGAGGATGATACCGATGGTGATGGCCACCACTGAGACGGTCTTGTGACGCGGGTAGTATCGACCCAGCACGATCATACCCATTATCAGGTTGGCCACCAGAGAACCCTGGCGGTGGAGAGGAGGCGGCATGGGTCAGCGACGGCGCCACGACGCTATCCGTGAGCTTAGTGGTCTTAGTGGTCGGTAAAAATGCTGAGAGCGATAGCGGTAAAAATCAGTGAAAGTCATGACTAACTTAGCCTATAATGAATGATCCCGCTCTTAAAAGCGTCGTCCAGACCAAGGCCAGACATTGCATGCAAAACCCACAAGAGTGGGCCAGACATTGACACTGAAATGATTAACTTTCATGCAATCAAAGTGCACACTTACTGGGCAAGGGCGCAAACAATGCTGGAAACAATATGTTTACACTCAACGGTTCCTCAGCTAGATTTCCAAAAGCAGTTCACTGCCGCATCAGTAACGACTAACGACATTCAAACGTAAACAGCTTAGCTGATGTTCGGTCAAACGTTGTGGTAATTAAAAAGTAATTACTAATTTTGGTAGGCATGTGCGGATGACATTTCGCTTGCATGAAAGGTAAATTTCCAGGAAACCTTTGATCATCAACTCTGCATTTGGCGATTGGCAGCTACCAGGAACTGTTCAACAAGTCATTTGCATTGCTGAAATATATGTTGCATGCTGAGACCAGAATTCAGGTTTGAACAGCTGAAAGCACTGAAATGAGCACGTCATATACCAAGGAAACGTATGTCCGAAAAAATGAAGGTAATTATGCAATGAAAACAAGCAACGAATGACATCAGTAAAACGTGATTTCTCTAAGAAACACACGAAAGTAGCGCGCGTTACACGGATGCAGCTAGCGTCGACATATTTCACAACACTCGAAACGTAGTTTCATCAAAGACCGGCAGTCAGCCCTCGGACTTACCGCCTTGAAGATCATGTGAAGAGGCATCGGGATTCCGTATTTCAGCGCGTGGTTGTTGATCACACTCGCAGCGAAGTACAGGCCCACCATCATAAAGTAAGCTCTGGGGAAAAGATCGGTGATATTAAAAAAAATTAACAAAACGTGCTTATCATATCGGAAATATAGTCTGCTGTTAGTCGTGACAAAGCCATTCAGGAACTGTGTTGATGTATTGCTATGAAATGAAAAGTTATTGCAATGTCTTATCATTGCCACTAGCAGAGCCAGTGTTTATTGTTACCGACAGTTGATCCATCAAACAGAAAAAGCAGCACAAGCGTGAACCCCAGATCGGTTACCGTCTCCAGTACTCACTTATACGGGATCTTGGAGGCCACGGTGCCGCATTTCATAGTGAAGACGAAGCCGTGTATGGCAATGACGATGAACTGGGAACAGGTCACCAGGTTCCCACATCCGGGATGCACTCTGAAATGAGACCCGGAAGGTGTCACCGGAGGCACTGCAGTCTGCCGAGCGTCGTCTCATTAACGAACTGAATATTAATCACCCAGCCAATGATGTATGACACCTGGGAATTGAGCGCAGTGTCTTCCGCTTCACGAAAATATGAGCCGGCTGGCGGAGATTAATGAAGGGAATACGTTACCTTTCCTACGCGCCGCCTGCACAGGACGGCGACAAATACCCGGCAGACCCGTCTCAGGCTCAGCTACGGTCTCTGCGCGGACTCGAGTCCAGAGGAGTCAGAGTCAGTGAGGAGTACTCACGTGGTCATCATCTCCAGGGTGACGACGTTGGCCCAGCAGCCGAACATCACCAGGAACATGGCCACCGCCGGATGCATGGTGGAGGGTGGTGTGTGACGCTGGAGGCTCAGTTACCTGCCACAGAGAGTAGTCGATTGTTAAAAGAATGCGAAACGTACCGGAGAAAATGAACAAGCAGATCAGTCAAATGCCACGGAGAAACGCAGAACACACTGGAGTTCGTCATCTTATCAGTCACATGATTCACAGTCGCACGGTTCACAGGAACACAAACCACAATGACCGTCTCCACGTCCTGTCACCTACCAAATGACATCACTCCCACCTCAATAAACACCCTCCAATCACTGAACTGAGCCATCCCACTGAACCGCCCCAGCCACCAGTAGTCAGCACATACACCTGTCTGGCCGGCACCATCGCGCGTCAGTCTATCACTGCCCAACGCCGACCGACCGAACAGCAGTAGGTATACCGAGTTGCATCAGGCCGGTTGCGTCAGCGCAGCGGGCAGACTCAATAAAATGACACGTAATCCGTGGTAGCGGCCAGAATAAAAAAACGGTTGTGGCATCGGTAATGTCGCATTAGTAATATTGATCACAACGCAGGGCGTAAAACTGGTTAGGGCGAACATTCGGTTATGTCTGGCAGGTGGTGGGAAACTTCATAAACGTTGTTTTACAGCGTCTTCATCTGTGCATGCGAAACTCACAAAGTACACCGGTAGTTATCTTTAACAATTAGTGTTTCGAATATATCCGTACATCGAGTATAACGGGCATACCAGTCAGACACGTCACGTTCCGGATATGGAACGTCAAACTGACTACTGAGCCTGAACCAGAGAAAACTGAAAACTACCCGGGCCTGCTCGCGGCCGGGATTGACAATTATGTAATTCACCAACTGATACCTAGCAGCCGTGGTCAGTGACCTGTGTGGCGTCCGGCTTCCGGGACCAATCCAATGATGCATGATCTGATAAAAAATAAAACCGGCATGACTGAGGTTGAAAGTAGGGAACAGTGAGCACACCGGCATCAGACACTACCATTAGATATCAATGCAATTTGGTTTGTGTAAGGAGTAGGTATCTATCATTTGTGTTCTAATAGCTTTTTTAAAATTTAGTCCAAACCTTTTGATGGGAAGGATTCACAAGGACAGAGCCACCGCTAAGCGAAGCTTGTTGCGGTGACCCTGCCATCTACCCTCCGATCGCGCAATTCCAGTTCTATGGCAGAATTTAGAGTCCAAAGTTTAACGTGCGCACATAGCCGCGCACGGCCGGTCCCCTCACTGACTTCACCTGGCTACGGCCTGCCACCAACCGCAACCATACCTGTCAGGAGGCCCATAAATGTCAAGCGCCCGTCGCGCTTCGAACCCGGGCTGTTGTAACCGGGAACGCGTGCTCTCACCACGCGGAGTCCAACGCTCTACCAACTGAGCTACGGGACCGGCTAAACTTTAACTAGATCAATTTGAATTATTTTTTTCTTTCAACCAAGCATTTAGTATTAAGCCTTCACTGCTCTCTTTCTTACATTACAAATTATAGAACTGAATAATGACTATCATATTTGTTACTGGCATTAGCCTGCTCCTAAAATAGCATGTGAATAGTCAGCAGTGTGCAGTGTTCAGTGTGCACCAATGCAGCATTAAACCCAACAGGCCTCTTCCCCTGTCAAATTTCTATAATGATAATCACAGAGACAAGTGAATTTGTAAACAAAGATTATGAAAAACTGAAATCAACACTGGCTAAGGAATGATTATTTAGTACCATTTAGTATTTCTTCAGTATGTATATTGTATGTCACAGTTAAAAAAATACGCCAAACATTTGGCCAGGCTACATTTGCAAAAAAAAAAATGCTTGACAGAGATCAGACAGCCATACTAGGTACGTATGCAGGCTGGGAATACATAGTTCTGGTGAGTCATTATGTGGAAAAGTGTGATAAATGGCACATGATTCATAACTTGTCTTAGTAGAAAAAAAAAACATATGATGAGGCTTAGCAATCTGGGTCACAGAAAGGTCATGGTATTTGGTAAGGCCAGTCCAACTCATGTTGATTGAATATCAATGCTGGCCATTTATTGCAAAATTTGAGCCATCTAGCTGCCTGCACAATGTGTAAATATATTGCAAAGCTTAAGCTTATGGCAAAACAAAAGCATTAAAGGTAGGTCAGTGGAGTTCTGCAACCTTGACACTTGACAGCAGACATGAGCATGAATCCAAGCAGTGGATCACCTACACTCACTCGGTGCACAATTAACTGGTTACTGGCGGCTCTAAATCTCAGAGTTACAACACAAGGTCAAACAGTGATTGGCAAATATGGCTGATTGAAACAGACGCACCAAAAAATGTAAGCAGTACGGTGGTTTAAAATGTCATTATTTTCATTACTTTGTTTATTGTTTTTCTCATTGTGGTTAAGTTATTATCTTAAAATTAAATATCTTTGTTTATTGTAATTAAATTAAATCTTTTAACAATTTTCTTTCAAAGCACCAATCCATTTATTGAATGGCCACCTGATTGTGATGCCCAGAACCTGCAGAAAAGCCATTTTACTATCGCCATTTTCAAGTCACTTCGCCGAATTTAATCAAATAATGCTAATTCCTAGTGGAAAATGGAAGCCTTTTCTCTATGATAAGTGGACGCGATACCGCAAGTACCGGCTTGTTATACCATTTTTCAGCCTTAGTAGTGGGGCTGCATTTACGCCCATATAACGTCATCAAAAGTCCATTTATTGACCAATCATTTTTGGATCTTTGCCTCGTAGTTTCCCCAACTGGTATAGCTTACAAAATCTAGTACCTAATTTATAGCCTACAAGTTTGAAATAATAGGTATTAATAAGAAGTGCCACAATTTTTGTACAAAGGGCAAAAGCTAGTCACTGGCCAACTCCTGTGCATTCATATGTTCATGCATAGATAACAGTAGAACAGTTCCACTGTTATCTATTGCTATGGTTCATGTTTTACCCGCAAAACCAGGACCTTGACCCCCAACCACCCCAACATCGGATTCAGATTGATGTGCATCCTAGCAAAAACCAAGGCAAAAACCGTCAGATGTGAAAAGGAACATCAAAATACAGCATGCTGTTAGGGCCTTCTTTCATAACTTTATCAATATCAATATGAACCCACACAGAACACTCAAACTCAAAACTCCACACTCACCGCACTCACCCAAGGCCGTATAACACTCACCGGCTTCTCAACAAAAATGACACGTAAAATTTTGCGCCGCTTGAATGTCATAATAGAGCATGATTTGTCGTCTGTCTTGGCTGCCAACATGCTGCCAAAACGAAGGGAATACAAAGTTCTCCCTTTTATTTTTTCCTGCCTGAGATCTTCCGTAGTGCAAGGCAATAAAGGTTATAATAAACCGTGTTGCCGCATCCCTTCTGTCGTTCCAATCCTCAGGATAGTAAAAAATTTTCATCCAAGCCTCCACCATTGTTCCGGGCAACTCCGACAACTTTATCCCATGCGAGCAGCTCCTATAGGAGTCCGGCGTAGCCGGTTAACCGTCAGGGGGCTGGGGGGGGGAATGCCCCCCCGTATCTTCGAAACTACTGGATGGATCCGGAAAATTCAAACGGTTTTCGATAGCCCTGTCAAATTTGCCAATAGAAACCAAATTTCATTGACCTCAGGGTCACCGATGACGTCACAGGTCAGGTCAAAGATAAAATGCTTCACCGTTCACGGGTCTTCTAGGGAAAGCGCTATAACACCGAGTAAAACGCATTTTGTCGAGAATCAGCGATAGGGCGTCAGTTGCCTAGTACATATGTTGCTATTAGAATTTAGAGATCACTGGTCATACCAGGTCAGGTCACAGGTCATGTCACCAAGGGCCACCACATGAACCCAACTTTACTAAGGCTGATGGCCAATTTTTCATTTCCAACTCAATGGTGTTGGTTATAAGACCATCAGGTACGGTTTAGGCCACTTTCTGGTAGAGGTCAGGTCAAGGTCATGTCAAAAAGGTCAAATTTCAAAGTTGTTAGATTTGCATAAAATGGGTATTGATTCGATGCAGCTCGTCACGGGGAGTCTAATGGTGGTCTTTGTTTTGCGCTACAAGGTCGAGAATTGCTAAAAATTGAGTTTGAAAATTTAACGTCATCAATTTTTGAACAGTTTTTTCGCTTTAACTTGGCAAAAAAGAGGTATCGATCTCAAATTTGGTGTGTAGATAGGTATAGGCGGTAGGGACTATCACATATATTCCGTTTTTTTTTCGAAAGTCATTTTTTTATTTTTCGGCTATTATATTAAAAAGATCTAGTTTTTTTATTTTTGGGGGTCAAAATAAAAAAAAATTCAAAAATCAGACATAACATTTTTGTAGCCGTCCTAATTTTGCACTTTTTATGTCTGAAATATTTTTCTGTATCTCTAAAGCTGTAGGCCTGACAGCTCTTCCCGCAAAACCTTTTTTTTTGGGTCGAAAATGGCAGAAATGACTTCACTCTGACGTCATTAGCGGCCAACCTATCATAGCCTTTGGAAAATGTTTGGTCACAAGGTGCAATAGCTATTCACGTGAGGGTACTGAAGGTTTGGTGACGATCGGCGCAGCGGCTCTGGAGATATATCGAAAAACTAAAGGGGGGCAAAAAATGCCCCCCCCCCCCCACCACCGCCTGGAAGGTTAAGGCCTGCCTGGAAAAGATAGTTAAGTCAAAATTCAATTGAAAACAGCCATTTTTCACGACGGGCTAGGCGAATGCACGTAGTTTGACCAAATCTGTACCAAACCTCTTTTAAATAAATTCGTATCATGGAATTATTTCAGTGTTTTAATCGAAAATAATGTCTGGTAATTAGAAAAAAATGAGGTATTAAGAAATGAGGCATCTGCGCAAATGAGGCATCTTTGCAGCCCAAACTACCTAATAAGAAACACACTGAACCTAATTTTGACCAAATCTGCACAATATCTGCACCTGATCGGCACCAAATGTGTACCAGATAGCCGTCGTGAAAACGGCTATTACGGGACTATAAATATCTGCAAAACCAAGAATCAAGCGCCACTATGGAGTCAGAAGATAGCCTCGATGCAAGTATAGGTCCTGGATATTCTCTGACACTAGTTTCGCTCAGCAAACCCGTCCGTTTCTCACTGCGGAATCCCGATGTGGCGCACTCGGGCAGTGAACGGCTCCTGAGAGAGCCCGAATTCAATCTCACACAGATGGGCCCGCTCCGGGGAGATATTTGCCAATTAATATTTCAGTCGGGCATTATCCACTTCGGAGAACTGCAACGCGTGGTAGATGGCGGGGTAAACGAGAAGAGCTGGATTGGGGAGATGGACTGGGATTGGCTCAGCCGATATTGCTCAATGTGAATAATATTAGATATGATGGTCATACAACTAATTGCGTTTAAACCAAACCCTAAGCGACTTGGTATGAATTTTTATAAAGCATAGCTTTATGTTCTGCGTTTATTGGCGCCAGTTAGAATGAATGTGAACGGTATTGAAGGTCAAACAGGTCTCTCTTGGCCTCTTGGGGGTCACGATCTCTTTGCTCCAAGGCAAATTTCATCGGCTCAATACCGCTTAGCGCTCAGGTCAGGACTCAACATCAGGTGTATACCACGGAGGTCACAGGTTATCGACTTTGTACTCCTCAGGACGCCAGCTATGCACCAGCTATATGTACACATCACTGATCACTGATCAGCTATGCACTGCTGAGGCTATAGGGTTCATTGGCTGTGTATTTCTGAGGTCACAGCTCATTGGCTCTGTATACCGCTGTCAGGATTCATCGGCCGTGTACCGCTCTGGAGGTCAGATTCATCGACTCCTCAGTTGATCACTGATGTTCTTGAGTATGCCTCCGTGCGTCATAGGGCTGTTCACGGAGGTGGGCTTACGACCGTTTTTAGTAATCTATTACCACACCAGACATGTCTAGTCGCTCGCGTCACATGAGCAAAATCCTCCCAATGCATTTTCCATGGAACTCTCCTAACTCCATCCAGCGCAATCCTCTTTAAACTTCCTCCTGTGCATCAATAATCCGTCTGTTTTCGTGTAATCATCCTCATTGTCTCTGCATACAAAAGGTCGGCCCCCTTCTCGGACATTTCGCCCACCTCTTCCCCGTCGGTCCGGGGCAGGTCGGCGGCGGAGCGCGCGCGGTCGCCGGCCCGTCGGGCGCGTCGGACCGCCTCAGTCGAGTGTTGCCACCGACGCGCGGCGGTCGACGAGCGAGGTCGAGCGCCGGGGTGTGCTGGTGCGTGCGAGACCGGTGTACTGGTGACGTGGTGAGTGGGAGTGGTGATTGGTGTTGTGACTGAGTAGGAGGCGTATGGATTGGTGCTCAAACTCAGCGCGAGGAGTTCCAGCGATTATGTTTGGTAAGAACTGTCTAGTAAATGCAAACTTGCAACCTTTTCGTAAGTGCTAATTATATCCTGATTGATGCTTCCTTTCATCCACCGCTCGACTTATCAGACAGTGTGTGTGAGAAGGACGAGGGTCTCACTAATTCACTTAGGTTAATTAATCGACATAAGCGCACGAGCCAGCTTAATACAACTGTTCTGACGTTCGAATAATTATTTGGTATCAATTTTACAGATCTTGTATAATTTTTATAGCGAACGGCTATGCCCTGTTGTGAATACCGGAATACCGGCTATACCTGTTGTGAGCTAATTAGAACAGACTTGTGACTGTGGAGGGCTAGTTAAAAGATGCAACGGTACTCGACTTTAAATTTCTTCTTTTGCTGTGTATAAAAACGCGTACCCGTTGAAACGCTTAGGCACAATGAAACAGAGCCAATTATCAAGTAATTTTGATTTAAAGCAATTAAAAGCGAAATAAAACTACAACATCACATAAATTGAATAAGCTTGTTGATTTTACTGCATCAGTAGACAACAGTTTAATCGGCATAAAATAGGCGTTTACCTGTGTTTTCGGTGACTATAGCTTTCAGAAGGCATTCCTGATGTCAATTATTTCGAAACTGCAACAACAACAACAACAAAAAAAAAACGGCGACCGATTTATCTTGCGCAAACATACGCACCAATAAAGCCCACCCTTTTCAGTTATTCATGTCATTCATCATCGTCGACCTCTCACGTAACCGCAGTCCATTCCTTCCTTTGAACGAGAGCTCGACTTGTTTGTCGAGTCTGACGTATGATGATCGGCCACCATATGACTCCTAAAAACAAATGATGTTTTGACGCTGAGCTTTTCTCAGGTGGCTCAGCAGTCGGCCGAGCCTCATTTAAATGCGGTGATGCTGGAACTAGCTCAATTTTTGCGTGTGAATAAAAACTTGCAATCACACAACCACGTCATCATCAACCAAAGACGCGTGAGCTGAAAATTATATTACAAAACGATCACAAGACTCAACGAGCTGGAAAAGAATGATCATTCATGCGCTCGACACTGATATTAGACTTGCCGAACTACGTGTGGTGGCTAAAAGACTTTGTTTTGTTAACGAGCTTAGATCTCCAAGGAAAACATATGAGCAAGTTGTATTTAGTAGCTACCAGCTTTCGTGAAATATAGAGATGCTTACTACTGATATTGATGATTCTTTAATCTTTGTGACTGATGATTGTAATGAATTGCGAAACGGTCGTTGGTTGTGAAACCAACCTAGCCGGTTACAACAGCGCTTTCGAAAAAAAACATATTTTGGGACTTATCTAAACCGTCCAAGAATAATATAAAAGAACCGCAACACTTTTTATGCTGAGTGATTGGGTCGACATACCCTTCCGTAGTCCGGACATATACAGGACCCGACCTATGTGGGCGACCCAAATGCCGCACCGTGAAGCGCTGTGAAGCCCCCCAGTGCGGTCGGTTCATTTCCGCCCGGGGCGACTGAGCGGCTGGGTGACGCTGGACCCGAACCGACCAATCACACTGAAAGAAAAAATTATTCACGTTACCACCCCAAACTGAGTTGTCAAAACTCACGACGGCAACTACTCAGGTTCCCTTGGTAACTACTCTTTGGTACTCAGGAGATACTCATGTTAACACTAACGTGACTCATACATAACGTGAGTATTCCGGGTGAGTTGTCAAAACTCACCACCTAAGTACTCAGGTTTGAGCTTCTACTAAGACGCTACCCACAGTGTTACCAAGGTGGACCACACACTTACTCAGGCTAATACTAACGATAACCAACTCTGAATAATGATAATACTAACCCAATTAAGATGGGTCTTACTAACGCGGATGCCAACGCATAAAACCAAAAATGCGTTCGTTAACCTTACGCCTTGCTGACGTGACAAACACGAGGAAAAACACTGAAGTTTATTACAAAAACCCATCATACGACATCTCTGCCAACATGCAATTCAAGGGCCGGGTACGGGGCGCAATCCGTTAAACACAACACTAAAAGAGGCCCGTAAAAAAAACAAACAATGAAACACTCCCATAAATCGCAAACACTGCGCGAGATCGCTTAGTTTTTTAACCGTTTCCTACCGCGAAATCGGCGCACTGCAGCTCGAAGGGTGCTGGCTGCTGGTATTCTGGCTCAGTAGCGCGAGGGCATGGAAGACCATGGGCGCACTTTCTCTGTCGCCATCCTTGAGACTGCAGTTTCCAGAAAACGCACCAGTGTCTCCGAAACTTTACCTATGGACCGAAAACAATAAGCTGTTAAGAAATAAAGCGAAAACTTCAGAAGACATCGGCGAGGTGTGTTAAAGGGAATAGTTCACTTTCACGAAATTACTTTTTTTTCAATGGATTTATGATTTTTTATGCTCAAAATGATCAGCAAAAAAAAAAAACCTTTTTATAAAAAAATATTATTTTATATATTATTGAAGAAATACGATCGGCTTTGTATCGGATTTGGTGACAATCGGCGCAGCGCTTCTGGAGATAGGTATATCGAAAAAACTCGTCGTGAAATAACCCGTCGTGAAAACGGCTAGTGTTTTTCTTTTTGCAAAGCATGCCGCGGTAAATTATGCAGCTGGCATAATTATATTTTATATACTGACACTGTGATCGCAAGATACAGAAAGAAGTAAAAAGAAAATCTAGTAACTTTTTAGGAACCTGTTAAGATGAGCTATAGATCTCCGTACCTATCGAACAGGAGCAGGCAGAGTTCACATTCTGAAGCCACCCGGCGGCGAGCATCCGGCGTCGATCGGGGCGAGCGTCTGCACCGGCACCAGCCCCGGCAGCAGTGTGGTGGTATATCCAAAAGAAACTGTAAAAGGAGACATACAGTCGGTATATTTTAATGACACATTTTTGAAAAAAAAAAACTACTTCCCTATCTTAATATATCCAACACAACCCAGACGAACCCAGCGGATAAAATATTTACATAATATTTTCACGTATTTAACCATCAAAACTTTTCATAGAACAAAAGCATTGACTATCGTCAAATACGCATTCCATTATTAAAATAACACTTACAAAGCACAAATCTTCACTAATTACCATCTTTAGGGCACATCTCTCTTCGGAGATGTGCTCTCACATCTCCCTCATGATCTCTCACGGTACCTTATATGCCTATTTCCTCGCGACACACAATTGCGCTTGTGGTCATTGATCAATAATAAATACTAATAAGGTAAGTATATGAACATACTTACTATTGGCCTCGGAATCCAAGTTTCAGTTTCTGCACACCAAGTCATGCCAAGTCCATAAAATACTGCACACGCGAGCGACGCAATTTCACCACCAAGCAACAGAATTCAACTGAAATAATGGCAGACGCGCGCGAAACGTGCGCGGCTGTGCCACATCGGCTCAACCAATCAGCGAGCTGGAAGCCTACTCACGGCTAGATTACTAACCACATACTCATGATCCTGAGCATAAATACCAAGCATCGATGAGTTACTGCCTCACATCGACGCAGGAGCTACGAACGAACTAAGGCATCGTTGGTAAATACGTTAGTTTACCTGAGTATGGCATGAGTCTTGTCCTGAATAAAAGGGTTAGTTTCCATAGGGTGGTAAATTTTTTTCTCAGTGCACAGCCGGACTCCAGTGCTGGGGCGCTCACTGAGCCGGCCAACCTGACCCCGAGCCGAGACCAGTCAGGGTCATAGGTCACCGAGTGGCGACCGAGCTGCCACTGATCGGGATTGATTGGGGTCCGGGTCATGGAGGTGAACGCGATGTCATATCATAGATTATGTCGGGTTAATGGGGTTCAAAGTTATGGCGGTGAGTGCAAAGCTTCTGAGCTATTTCAAAAGTCAATGACCCGATTTTAAAATGTAAAATACCGACTTTGACCTAGGCTGTGACATATTTTTCCTTCTTTCAGAATCAAGAAGGAATACTCCATTAGTTATGGAATTGTGTCAGCAATCACCAATCATCTTTTGAGCAATTATCGAAAAAGAATAAAATACTTAAATGTTATCCAAGATTTTTCGCCCGCAGCAACAGCGAACGCAAAGCTATTTATGGACGAACAAATTTATTTGTGAACACACATTGCCACACCGTACCTAACATTATAATCAAATATTGCAGGTATGTCTAAAGTGAGATTACCTATCCGACCCTAAGCCACCCAAACTGATTGCTTACTGTCCAAGACGAAAGCCATTACTTAACGCAAGGACGGCTTAAGAAAAATAAAATACCTATTTTAGTTGGTTGTAATATATTGGTTCTTCAGAATAATCTGGTGTATGGGTTTTGTCAATTAGGATCTATTTACCTGTCTTCGGATGTCCACCACCGTATCTCTACTAACAAGGCCTCCTGTCGTCACTCTGACCCTTCCTATCCACTTGACACTTCCTGCCCCGCAGCCTGACCCTCCAGCTGGCCGATTGGATGGCCACCTTCCAGGCCGATTGGCCCTTCCCCTCCCCTTCCCGGCTCCAGGTCCGATCGGCGTCTGCCCGTGCGATCGCCGTCGGCAGCGGGCGGGGTCAGCCAACGGCAATCTGGTCCCGCTCTGATGAGACGCCGCCGTCGGCTAACACGCCAGCAAATTGAGCCTTTGATCCGGCGGCCGGGCCTCCCGCTGCTGCCGCCGGCCGGCAACCGCCTCCTGTTGACACCGCCGCAGAAAATAGCAGCCCGCCCCTCCCCGGCTGACCTGGATGGGCCCCCTCCACCCCGGGGCAGTCACCTCCCGAACAAACACTCGGGTGACACAGCGCCACGATTGCCGCCGACGCGTCACGGCCGTCCCACTCGGCCGGCGCAGATATGACCATATTGTCGGCAGATTGGACGGCTCTGGCGGCTCGGTTTTTGTCCGCCAGCTTTGTGGAGACGCACTCGAGTGCTCGCACTCGTTCTAGAGTATTTGTCCCGTGCATATAAAACAGGACGGAAAAGAAAAAGGCTTTCAAAATACGGCATATGGCTAAGGATGGAAAATATGCATGTTGAAGATTATTTGCAGGTCTACTAAAGGGATGAAATATGAATCTGAAGTCTCAAACGTAGAAATCAAAAGTGGATCCTAATGCACAAAATTTATGTATCTTGGATTAACAAGCAATGCAAATTTACGGAAGCACCAAATATTTAAGCTTTATTGCCCATTTATTACTGAAATGCTGGGAAGCGATTTCCAATGTTTGTTTTTTAACAGAGCTTATGATTAGGCTGCTTTAGGGTAGTTTATACGCCTGGCTATGCAGTTACGATGCTCATCAACGATGGAAGATTTAACCCTCGCCGGCCGAGGGGGGGGGGGCGGGTGCCGCCCCCCATAGGGTTTTTTCGCGATAGCTCCGAACACGCTGGCGATAGAGAGCTGAAACTTGGCATACCTGACCTTTGATCCAAGCTGGATCTTTTGACACCAACCGCATTTTTGGGTCAGGTCAGGTCACTGACCTATGACGTCATAAGTGAACCTCTGCACGGTCTTCAGATGTCGCAACTTCGCAACGCCCTCACTGCCAGAGGAGATGTCACAGGGAAATGAAACTTGCAGGATCTAGTATCCATTATGAGTCTCACAACTTGTATATCTCGGATTTTTCCTAAAGGTCATATGAGGTCAGGTCATTTTCGTGACCTCACCATTATAAGTCAATGGGGAAAAATTCAAACTGCTATTCTGGCGCCGGGAACGATCTCCAACTATCTCAAGCACACAGAATCGTGATTTGATTCACTCCTTGCAAGGTTAGATGCGTCACTTTTGCAATGTTGACCTTGCGTGACGTCATTTATGACGTCATCAAGGTCATATTAGTTTTTCGTCAATAACTCTTGATCAAATTGAGCTAGCGAGTCGAGAAAGCCACCAATGGACTCAGGAGGACCTGGCGAATCGAATGATATGCGACATGACCCCTTTCGACCAACTTCGTGACCTGGGGGTGCTGACCTGACCTTGACCTGAGGTCAACACCTCAAGTTGACCTGACCCGGACAAAAAGTATATCATTCGACGCGCCTGAGCGAGGCGAACACGATGCTGCCAAAATCGCGGCTCTGCGACCGTTTTTTGCGAAGTTATTTACCAAAAACTGAACCGTACCCTGGGGCACTTGACCTGACCTCAGAGGTCACCGGTTGACCTAGGACCTTAAAATCGGGTACCAATCTATGCGTCTCGTAACGGCGCACACGCTCGTTTTTTTCCGCGACGCGCTAGCTCCACCAGGGGCGAAACGGCGAGGGGGGGGGGTCGTACCCGCCCCCCCCCCCTCGGCCGGCGCGTATGTAGAAAACCAATAGGTCCGGCGAGGGTTAACACAGCAACACCAGCAGAATACTAAGCGCATTTGACTTTCAGCCTTTATCAACAAAGAACTCCGTGTACCTAATATTGGATGCAGCTGAGCAATTAGCAATTATCTTTTTGTGATTTTTCAGACACCTAAATGAATCTCCAAATCAAAATGCCCATCCGTCTATCCATTTTCATTCACAGATTTCACTTTCCAGTTGTAAGGTACGAAGTATTACTAGCTTCAATGTTATTACGAGCGAGCGAGCGCAGCGAGCGAAGCGAAGTCTTTTCAATATAGGTGTACCTAACGGAAAAATCTCAGTATGAGCGGCCCGGCCCGGCCCGGCCCGGCCTGTAACGCTTTTGAGAGGCTTATATCTCAGCAACCGCTGGACCGATTAGCCTGCGGTCTTTTTTGCTGGGTAGCCCATCCCTTCTAGCCCGTAATTGACTACTTTTGATACATCTCAGTGACCGTCGTGGCACGTGCCACGTGAAAAGTCAAGGGTGTTCAAGCAGTTTTGCAAAAGTAATGATTTTGAGAGGCCCATATCTCAGCAGCGGCTTGAGCGATTGTCTTACGGTAATTTTTATAGGGTAGCTGCATCCCTTCTACCAAAGGTCGGATACTCTTGATCTATGTGAGTGACCCCCACTGCACGTGCAAAATACAAAAAGAAGAGGTGCCAAATTTGTTCCCATTTCAGTAACTCGGTAATTACTGGGGTGATTTCGCTAAAACTTGGCATACAGGTAGGCACCGACTAGGCAATGCGTTCCCATGTGTTGCAGTTAGGGTGCTACTCACGTGCTACTGCACGTGCGTACGTGCAGGGGGCGTTTCCAGATCTCGAGAACGGCTGGGCCGATTGCGCTCAAATTTGGTACACGGTTGGGGACCGGTTAGTAGGGTGCCATGCAAAAGTCATTTTGGACCCCGTTTGCACGTGCGCACGTGCAGAATGCCGCTTCCAGATCTCAGGAACGGCTGGGCCGATTGCGTTCAAATTTGGCACACCGCTAGCGACCGGTTAGAAGGGTGCTTTGCACAAGCCCGTTGGAAGTACCCCCTCGCCCTTCGGCACGTGCAGGGCTCACTATCTCGCTCGCTCGTTCTTCGCCCAAAAGGCGTTTTACTGGTTCTATTTATCTGATGATTGCAATATTATGCAATATGCTATAAAGTGATCATTCTCATACCTAAAGTAAAAAAAAAATCCCAGCTCGCCCAAACTTAGGTGTGAACAAAAATAAAATATGTTGTTGTATGGTAGGCTGAGTTGGGATTAATTCAGGATCGTATGTACGATGTTCACAGGCCCCATCCCCTGCACATCCGGCTGCGGTCTCCATGTTTTGGTAACTAACTCGTCCCATTATGCAGCGGGACTTCATGCGGATCATTACTATTCAGCTGTCGTTAGGAGCCAGCAACACCGCGGCGGCCAGTCTCAGACGTCAATTCGGCGAACCGTTTAGCCGTATAACCGTAATCACCGACAGGGGAAGCGTTACATGGCCACGCCGTAAGGGCCATCACTGAAACGGCAGCAAAGCGCCAGGCGACGCAAGCCCATTACATTTGGATCCGTACATCAGAGTAGCCAGATTTTGGGCCAGTATCTCTCAACACAGGCCGTGCGGAGCTCTGCCAGATCCGGCACCCGTTGCTGCCGTAGTTTGGAACGTGCTCTATTCAATGACCTGTCAGGAGGATCATCAAAAATGTATTCGTGCTTGAGGACGTGCAGTCGTCAGGCCTGGCAACTGTCAAATGTCGCGCTTCTGTACGCGGGAAAGGAGAAATGCCGGCCTGAATTTGTCAGAAGACTGTTGGGATGTTGATAATAAATTGCCAGAATCAGTCACTTCCCGAGGCTGTATGTACAAGATTAATTGATGATATGAAATGGAGCGGCGAGTGATGCGGTCCGTCACTGTGTTGGAGCAAATGTCACTGAGAGCACCAGCGGGTGCTGCTAATGGTATTGTGTGATGATACTTCTATGGAAGGTTTAGAGTGAATCACTCTGGTAATCAAATCATTCAAGTCATGCTGTCATTTATGGTCGCTGCAGCTGCGGCTGGTGGTGTCATTGATGATTTTGTTAGGTATGCACATCGGTAAGGAATACTGGCGTCAGAAAGAGAGGAGTACGGGCAGAAAGAGAGAGGGAGGGAGGGAGGAGAAAGGAGAGAAGAGGGAGAGAGAGAGAGAGAGAAAGAGGGAGAGAGAGAGAGAGAGATAGAGAAAGAGGGAGAGAGAGAGAGAGATAGAGAGAGAGAGAGAGATAGAGAGAGAGAGAGAGATAGAGAGAGAGAGAGAGAGAGAGAGAGAGAGAGAGAGAGAGAGAGAGAGAGAGAGAGAGAGAGAGAGAGAGAGAGAGAGAGAGAGAGAGAGAGAGAGAGAGAGAGAGAGAGAGAGAGAGAGAGAGAGAGAGAGAGAGAGAGAGAGAGAGAGAGAGAGAGAGAGAGAGGAAAGTTGGGAAAATTGCCCTTTCGTCTTTTGAAGTGCGAACACCAGAGTTCGAAGAATGGTCGTCATCGAGCTAGCCTCACGAGCTCATCAAATGTGAAGTGCTTTCTGACCGAAATTTACAGCAACCGCCTCAAAATACTGCCACAACTAATGACATCACGCGTCCCTGACCTCACGTGACAGTCACGGCCTAAGGGTCACTGCCATTGACCGTCCCTGACCTCAGGCGGCAGTGGCGCTCTCAGGTTCACTCTCACTGTCACATTGACCGTCCCTGACCTCACTGTCATTGACGGTCCTTGACCTCAGGGACGGTCTATGACGGAAGCCGGGCCGACCAGTTCTCAGCTCGGTGCAGGATTGACGTTTGCCGTTTCGTGCTGGTGACAGTGGCCAGGGTTACTGTCGCTGCCATTGACCGTCCCTGACCTCAGGTGTCAGTCTGCCGCGGCGTCCGTCCCTGGCGACCGCAGTGTTCCGCCCCGACCCGGCGGGCCGGAGGCCACTAACGTCCTCCGATAGTTCGGCCCGCCGGCGGCCGCACGCGGCTAATGCCTCCCATCGCCGCCGCCGGATAAAGTCATTGGCCCTCTGTTGCGACTAATGACCGTTCGGGCGTGCCGGCCGACTCCGATGGGCCGACTCGCCGGGGCGTTTAGCTCTGCGGCGGCGGGAGGCGCGGTCTGCCTGTAAGCACGTCTCTCCCCAGTGGAGCGGCGCAGCGCTGCCGACGGCGCTGCCGCTGCCGACGACCGCTCTGTGATACTACTGCCAATCCGGACCGGTCGGCCAGAAAATGGCGATGTAGAGCCCAAGTTTCCCCCTAGTTTCCGCGACTGCCTTTCAAGAGATTCAGACATCGCCGTGTTCTGGAGGTGCTGAGCGGCCGTTCTGTTCGGAATGGGCCCTAAAGTTTCGCGTCGGCTAAGAACTGTGGGAGATGTAGTGCAGCTGAAGTGCAGTTAGAGCAGCACGCTCCTTTGGGTTTCCAATAACGTTACGCGTGGTCGACGTTTGAATATGCTTCTGTCAGCAATTTACGGCTGGTTGAAGTCTACGCCAGACTGTTTGGTGGAGGATCCGCTCGATGTGATTTATCATCGTTATTTGTGAAGCCGTGGTTATGAGCTAAACTATGAGAACTTGTAACATAAGCTCATCATAAGAAATGGCTAATCCTTGCCAAATAGCTGAAATTCGTGTCCGAAGCCCAAGAACTTCGAATTAGTTCAAATCATCGTGTCATGGGCCCATTCGGATCCTGGAAAAATAGTTTGGTTTTAAACTAGCCGCTGCCATTCACCTCACTCATGCATGAATGCAAGACGGGTAGCCCGGGTAGGTATAGGTATTGCATTCAGTTGATGAATCTAATGACATGAAAATTATCAGAAATATGTGGGTCAAAATATGTCTCTTATTTCAAGCCTCATATATGAACATATATAAAAAATATCCAGACGATATTTTTTTACTGCCTATGGACCAACACAGTAGACCCCACACTTCAGAGAAAGCCGATAACTGCACAGTGTAATATTTGTGTACTAGCTAACAATAAAGTAGGTACGCTGCGCTGCAGACGAGACGATCCGTGAAATATCTCGTAGTATTAGCCCATTTTACACCAATACGATAACGTCCCTCCCCCTCCCGCCCGCCGGCGTGTATATGCACACAACCGTCCGCGTACGAAAAGTTTTGTTACAGAGAGTGCCGGTCGTCTTTTGGGCAATCCATGTAAAGCCTAGGCAACGAGTGTACTCAGTTAATTTTGACCATATTTCAGGGAGTGCCTGGCCTCCGCCTGGCATTTCATGAAATGCCTAAAACTTTCAGGCATTCGCTGTAACGCGCCTATTTCTACGAAGATTTCAGTTTTTGCCGGCATTCCATGGAATGCCTAGGCATTTCATGAAATGCCGGATTTCACCCGATGCCTACGACATATATATATATATATATATATATATATATATATATATATATATATATATATATCCCTCGCCCGTAAACGGCGATCTGCCACCTTCGCCCATGCAGGGGGGGGGGGGGTTGGTGCGACCCCCCCCTTGGCGTTTGAAAACGGAGCGTCGTAGAGCTTAGCGGAAAAAACCAACGGATTGCTCTCGCCGAGATCTCGCGATTGGTGGTATATTTTTTGGTCCTAGGTCAACATTTGACCTACTTTTGACCGGTCAAAGGTCAAATTTTCGGAAAAATAGACTTTTTCAAATTTTCCGCGGCGATTGCGGCAAAACGGTGGGAGATATCGACTTGAAATCTTCACTATCGTGTTCCTTGATCAATTCTCTATCGTTTGGTATGTATTTCGTTTCCCTAGCTCTGAAAATGGCGCGTTGGGAGCGCCGGAAGTCGGCAAGGTCACAGTCGGCGGCAGAAATTCGAAAAATCAAAATTTAAATTTTTGAAATCTGATTGTATTTTTGGATTTGGGATGTCCATTTGCTCCCTATAGAAGCTAATATTGCTGCATATTCCCATTGAGGTGACAAGAATTAGCAAAATAGTGGTTCGGGCGCTTTTCAAAAATAGTACCGGACGCTGTTCCTCTTGTGACGTCATAGCTCCGTGACCTGACCTGACCCGGTCAAGTTTCTTATACCATATGATAGCCAATACTTGCCCCAACATGCATGGGAAGTTTCATCACGATCCATCAACCGATGTCCGTACCACCGGCAGGAAACCTCGGGCGTTGGCACTCAGTTTGTGAAAATCCGGCCGGAGGCTGTTCCCTTTGTGACGTCATAACTCCGTGACCTGACATGACCCGGTCAAATTTTTTTTATCAAAAGATGCGCAAGGTTTGCCCCATAAGGTACCCAAAATTTGGCGGCGCTGCGCGCCGCCGTTTTTGCACTATTTCCGAAAAACCTCAGGGGGGGGGGGGTTGCACCAACCCCCCCCTACATGGGCGAGGGATATATATATATATATATATATATATATATATATATATATATATATATATATATATATATATATATATATATATATATATATATATATATATATATATATATATATATATATATATATCAAAGCCATTATTTTATGTCGGACAAAAGTATTCTATTTCTCCTTCCAGTCAATGCGATTTCACTGTTCAAGACTTTCCAAAAGTCCTCCCTGCCATCTCGGAAACCTGCTTTGCGTGAGCCAACAAAGCGTCCAGGAGACCGCGGTCGTATTTTCTGGGCCCGTGCTGTGACAGCCTCTGGGGCGGAAGGCACGTCAGTGTTTGATGCAATCTCTGCGTCCAGTCAGATCCGAGTGCGCTTCAGTCTGTTTGCATTCATCCTACTTTAAATGCTTCAAAACGCTCCGGAGACGCACTTGATACGGGCGTTCAATGGGTTCCATTTCCTGCCAGTCCGCGGGATATCGATCCAGTGACGTCATTACAGCGGGAGAGAGTTCTGTCCACCGTTTTTGGGACGGTGACCTACCGCTTACTGTTCCCTGTCTGGTCCGGCTACATTGAGATCGCCCATTTTCGCCCGAATGTGACGCTCGTAATAAAGTTGCTGTTTTGGAAGTGAGGCGATACAATAC
The DNA here is from genome assembly GCF_019059575.1 of Amphibalanus amphitrite. NCBI lineage: Eukaryota > Metazoa > Arthropoda > Thecostraca > Balanomorpha > Balanidae > Amphibalanus > Amphibalanus amphitrite. Next base: position 539,113 of record NW_024881596.1, read on the forward strand.
CATGCTAGATATCTGTTTATAATAATTTTGGCTGTCGATTTTTTTTTTTAAATGAGCAAATTTTGAATTGGTTCTTAGGTAGGTATGCCTATTTTACGGAAAATAGGTATTTTGTAGTTTTAAGTTTGTGATAACAATTGGAGAACATATGGGACCGATACGATTGCTACTGTTCCTCGCAATCCAGTAAGAGTATCAGAGGCCACGCTCGCGTCTGGTAAAAACATCACTTGTCGAGACGAGCCGAAGGGTCTAAGCTATAAACAAACACGATTGAGTCTGATATTGCGTGCCTACCAAACTGCTGACTCGGCAGAACTTTAACATGGAACTTCAGAGATATTTTGGAATCTTGGCGGGAACAATAACAGCTGCACGCTTCCAGTAGATTTACTTGTTTACATCCATTCTCACTAATGTGCTAAAATTTAAAGTTGTGAATGGTTTCTGCACCGAACTTACCTATTATGCTTGATTTGAACGAGATTGTCAACTCTTGCGTCTACATCTTGTCTATCGTTCCCAGATTGTTGTCATTACAGTCAGTTAGTTCCATCCTAATCCACCCCAATTAGTCAGCTTCATCCTTATCCTTTCCAGTATGCCGACAGCTGAACAGCAGCCCATCTCTGATAATCTGCTTTCGTGATCAGTGGACATTTGACAACGCTATCCCCAGTCAGTAACAGCTATCCATGATCAGCTGACAACCAGTCAGCTGATCTCCCCGTTCCCAGCCATCACCATTGTTCACACCTATCCCCAGCCGGCCGCCTGCTCCCATGTGGATAACCCGGTGGTGACGTGAGCGCGCGGCAGGCCGTTCCCACCTGATGAGGCGGCAGGGCCGCGGCGGTGACGACCGGCCGTGTGGGCGCTCCCGCCGTTCCCCGCCCGTTCCTCGGCCGTTCCCCGCCTCGCCGTTCCATCACGGAGGACTGTAAAACGGACAGGAGCTCAGCCACCTAGCATCGGCTTCGGTCGCCGCCGGGCCGTCCGGGATAGATGAGAGGGCAGACCTGAAGAGCTGACCCCGCGATAACTGGTGCTAAAAGTCGGCCATCGGCCGTCACTGCATGGAGCGTAGGTATATTAGCCAATGCACCTATGCAGTGCGATCCGACAGTGAAGCGAACGATTGCTTGAAGGTTTGCTGGTAATTGGTGATCTTTGCTTTTGTCTTCCGATGATACGCGAACACATGTTTAGTCTCCTGGTACCCTAGTTTTTGGTGAAAACTTATGAGTAAAGCTCAGGCTACACTATCAGCGTTTTTTTCGGTTTCTGCGTGATTTCAGTTTCTGCGTTTTTACGGTTTCTGCGTTTTTTCGTTCCGGGCGGCCGCCGCGTGGACGGTGTTGTTTATAGCATAGTGATGGATAAGTGATCAAATTAATTAATTATTCATGTTAAATGTTATCGTGTTTTAACAAAATTATAATTAAATAATTGTTTTAAAGATTTTACAACTAACAAGAATATATTTTCGATCATAATCATTTGTCAGCTTAATTACAATTATCATGTTTGAAGTAGAATGATGAGTTTTGAAACACATCTTGTCTTCTTTATTCATGAATTACACCATTTTCATTATTTACACTTGAAACTGTTCCATTGTCACACTATTATTAGCAACAATCACTTCTAATCATTCATCACTAAAACGAAATCCCGCAGAAACCGAAAAAAAGTTCACAGCTCTGAACTTTTTTTCGGTTCCGACTCGTCGGTTTTTGCGGGTTTTCGTTCCACGGGACGCCAGACTGGCAGTGTAGCTTGCGCAATACATTCGCCATGAGGCGAACTTGACGACACGAACCGAAATCCCGCAGAAACCGAAAAAACGTCGGAATTCATGCTAGTGTAGCTTAGGCTTAACAGTATCCAAGTACTTGTCAAATCTAAGAAGCAGCACCTTTTAATCACTCCTCCTAAGTCCTAAGTCTAGCTGCAGTCGATTAATTGCTTTAAATAAAGATAGTCTCTGGGAAAAGTGGTCCAGACGACCGCAGAATAGACTCCTCCGCCACCGATATCAACCATCGCCAGGCACATATCCGATCAGCGCTCTCCCCTCATCACCCCTCCCCTCCCCTCCCCACCCTCCAGCCTCCTCAGCGACCGCCGCCGCCGGCGGCGATGCCACGCTATACTCGGATAAGATGCATTAGTGCTGACCTGCGAGGAAGTCGCGCAAAAGTTGGGCCGATCCGGCTCAACAGTCAGCGCCGGGGCGCTTATCTGGCCGAGCGCTGATAAACGGCGTCTATAGCATCCCAGATTGGGCGATGGAATTGACTAAATGACAGCCGAGCACACGCTGACCGATGTGATGAAGTTTGAACATGACATTGGAAATTCTCACGATTAATGTAACACCATCAGTGGGATCAATTTTGATTCAGAGCACCTTCTGAGGCCGAATTGAGTTATCAATAGCTTTGATGTCTCGCAATTGGGGAAGTTTGCTACTGTCTTTAGTTCGATAATGATGTCCGCAGCTAGCTGTAAGTTTCCTTGAATTCTGACACCACTTTCAACCATATAAGTTGAAGTGATTTAGCACGGAAGACAATTGCCTTTAGATGTTCCGCTGGTATGTTTGTTCATTTATGTTTCTAGAAGTATTTTTAATTGTATATTGTTCATTTTGACAAATGTTCAGTTTAATGAAAAACAATATCAAATTCTTATTTATATTCAATGTAAACGCGTTTCGATTATTTCTTTATCAATACATTGATACAATACAGATATACTGATTATGAACACACACGATTCGTGTGTGTTCATAATCACACACGAATCGTGTGTGTTCATAATCAGTATATCTGTATTGTATCAATGTATTGATAAAGAAATAATCGAAACGCGTTTACCTTGAATACAAATAAGAATTTGATATTGCTTTTCATTAAACGATTAAACTGAATATTTTTCAATTATTTGCACAAGATGCACCACGATTTTGTTATTGTTAATGAAAATTAGACCAATCTGAAAAGTTATAAGAATTTTGGGAATACATATTTCAAAACAATTATTTATAAAATTATTACATGAAAACTCACCAAAAATTGGCTGAATACTGTTCCGCCGTTAATTCATTAGTGTCAGTGAGTTCTCAAAAGTACCTACATCTCGCCTGGAGGTATACCCGTCTCCGGGCCCCCAGAGGCCAGTTCCGGCCGAAATAGCGCACTGAGAAACTGGGGACGGCCAGAGACTCCCCAGCCAGTCATGAAGACTATGTACGGGTCCATGTTCTCCAATGACCCGCACCGGACCGCGTCCGAGCCCTCCCCGAGGAGGTGGGGGAGGGGAGGGGAGGGAGGCAGCTCCCCCTGGCCGGTCCATCAGACATGTCCAGTCTCATGCCAGTCTGTGGCAGTCTGAGTCCTCCCTGAGGGACAGGCGGGAAACAGAGTGGATAGAGAAGAGAGAGGGAGAGAGAGAGGGGGAGGGGGAGAGACTCGTGATGCCATATCGCTATCGATAATGTGCCGGATTCAGCGTCAGGTGACCCGTGCCTCTTTCCCATCTCTCTCCCTCTCTCCCTCCCTCCCTCTCTCTCTCTTTCTCTCTCTCTCTCTCTCTCTCTCTCTCTCTCTCTCTCTCTCTCTCTCTCTCTCTCTCTCTCTCTCTCTCTCTCTCTCTCTCTCTCTCTCTCTCTCTCTCTCTCCCGGCCAGCGGTCACCCACCCAAAGGCTCCCTGACCGGCAGCTCCCTGCAGAGTCGTTAGCCACAGACAGACGTTTGGCCTGATGGTGCAGTCAGGTGAAAGGCGTATTCCATCATCAATGGCCAGCCGGGAGAAAGGAGAAAAAGAAAAATGATAAGACATAAGAAAGAGAGACGAGACAGAACTGGTGAATGATGTGCGACCGAAAGTTGATGATCAGGCGCCTTTAATGACTCTACCTAACAGCTGACCATTGCAAAAGAAGAGTCATTTATTTCCTCTTAAAAATGAAGGTGCGTGATGATACTAAAGCCACGTTCTGAGATAAAATGTCCTATGAATTTCATATACATGGATATTCAGTCGGGTAAAGTATGTCTTCCTACTCCTGTTTTCCATATGAATCAAGTCTCCACTATATTTTCCAGGAAGTTCCTCGAAGTCCAATTGACTCCCTCCCCCGCGTGCAGTTTATCCGGCGGCAACTTCCATCGGAAGAAATGTGCGTACTTGGTGTTCTGTTGGTGTGAGACGTCGCTGCGACTCCCCTCAGGCATCTGGCACAACAGGCAATCGGCGGCGACGCGTCGTATTTGCCGACGGCCGACCGACGACGCGACGAGTGTGGCGAAATATTGACAAACACCGAACTGGCGGAGCGTGGCCGCTTGTCTGCTGCGTGTCGCCGGAGCCTCGCCGTAACAGATGGTTATAAACGCTAATAGCTGCTTCAGGTGTCCAGAGTGATTATCCGATAACTCATTGCACCGCTAAGAGTGATGGCGAAACCACCCGATAACGCAGTCCCAGATCTGAGTATGCGGCACAGCATACCATTTCAGGCGCTGATTGCTAGCGACATCTGTTGACGCATATGGAAGTAGGTTGGCAAGGAATATTACGCTTATTGGATACGGTCCGCCGTGATAAAAAGAAACAGATGCGAAAAACTGTCTCCGAAGGCAAGAAAAAGAATCGCTCGGCGACGTTCTGACAATATTCTATGAAATCAGAATTGTTATCCACTGATGCGCCATTAGCACAATAAATCAAACTGATGTCTCCCTGCAGTTTACAAGGCGAGTCACTTGTCTCAAAAGTTTATATAACTATTGGAGGAATTCTGAACTAGCTCAGAGCACGGAAATGAACCAAAGTCGATCGCATAAGAATGCAGCCGGATCATGTGCCACGTGGGCGCAAAAGCAGGAAGTCGGGACGACCAGTTCTCAGCTCGGTGCAGGATTGACCTTTGCCGTTTCGTTCCACTAAAACTTTATCTATGGCTTGTGAAGGCTGTGAGGCCGTCCTATCAAATGGCACATTTTGCGCTAGTGATGGTTGTGCTCCTTGCTCTATCTCAATGTGTCAAACAGCAGTACAATGTCTAAATGTAAATTACATTAACTTTTGTCTTCCAGTTCATATATGCAGAGAAGACTGCTTCAGCTGCTAAGCAATGTACTTAAATACCCGCTATAAACAGCGGGCGGGTGTCCATGTAACGTTTTTGAATGACAGCGCTCAGTTGCGTGACTGTGAGTTGCTGACCGCTGTCTTTTTAGGTAGGCATGCTTCAAATGGCTAGGTTCTCCAGCAACACAAGCGGATTACCCACAAACAAATTTCTGCTTCCTTACGAGCGATTCCAACAAACCAACATGCACTGATCGTCATCACCTGACTGTCTCCTGCCAAGCTTGTTATCGCCTTGTTTGTTCCACCACGCGTAATAATCAACGTCAATTCATCTGCGCTAACGGTGATTAATTCGAGCCAGCACCAAACTGCAAGACTTTCAGGAGCGCAGTCACTTAAATAAAGTGTAATGAAACCAGATGGGATACGCTTTATCATCTTGTCTACTCCGGTGGCCAATTCAGATTTGAAGGCTCCCTCGAGAGAGTTATGAATGCTTTCGGACGCGCAGACGGTTAAGTTGTAATCTTTGTTAGGAGGTATTTTTAGCTTGGGAAAGATAAATAGCCTTGAGATGAGGTTGACTAAAACAGCATACGCTCTCACCTGATTGTGGAATGCATGCTTAGCTGAGCACGCTTGGTTTAAAAGGAAGCCACCGTTTCCCGCTTCATCTCAACAACGGTTCCTTGAATGCTTAGAAACCGTCCATTTTAACGTACATCAGGATCCAAAAATAATATACTGCTTGTGCCAGAAAGGACTTTTGGTTGCACATGATCTGGAAAGCCGTTTCTCCAATGAAAAACAGATAACTACAATTTAGATTTATCTTCGCAAAGGCTTCAGCCTTCCATTCTGTCCACACTTAGACATCATTAACCCTCGCCCCGTTGGGGGGGGGGCCATTTTGGCCCCCCCCTGTGGTTTTTCCTGAATAGCAAGAAAACGGCGGCGCGCAGCGCCGCCAAATTTTCAGTACCTTCCTGGGCATCAATTTGACACCTTCACACCAAATTTCAAGTCTTAGGTCACCTTAGGTCAGGAGTTATTGAGGTCAAACTGAGGTCATGTTCGAGCAAAAATGAGCAAAAAACATGCAATCTTGAAACGCTCACCAAATCTACAGTTATCAAGCAATTTCAAAGTTCTTTATATGGTCTAGTAGACAAAAAGCGGCGCTACAAAACTGCTATCTCGGATTTTCAAAATTTTTGGTTTTTGACCAAACAAAATTCAAAAAATTGATTTTTTTAGAAAAACTTCGAAAAAATCCAAAAAATTTCCGAATTTCGAAAAAACCGGAATATATGTGATAGTCCCAGCGCTCTTCTATATACATACCAAATTTCAGATCGATATCTCGTTTTTTGGCCAAGTTATAGCGAAAAAACTGTTCAAAAATGATGACGTCAAATTTTTGAACTCAATTTTTAGCAATTCTAGACCACGTACGGCAAAACAAAGACCACCATTGAACTCCCCGTGACGAGCTGCATCGATTCGATACCCATTTTATGCAAAAATATTGACTTTGAAATTTGACCTAATTTGACCTGACCTTGACCTGACCTTGACCTGACCTTGACCAAAACGTGATCTAAGATGGCCCCAAAGGCTGCTTGACCCATATAATCGCATTTGTCATGCAAAATGGACCATAAAACATGTATCACACGACACTTTCATATTGTGACCCCCCCGTGACCTGACCTCTGTGACCTGACCTGGTATCAGTGACCTCAAATAGCAAAATATGTGTTTGAAGAACATTTCCCCGTCGATGATTTTCAATGAAATGCATTTTACTCGATTTTACAGCGCATTTCTTGAAGTGCCTGTAAACGGTGAAAATTGGACCTTTGACCTGACCTGTGACGTCATCGGTTTGACCTAGGTCAATAAAATTTGGTCACAAGGTAGTTCCCCGTTGGGGCTATCCAACGCCGTTTACCGCTTGTCGCTATGTTGCGTGGTTCTCGAGATCTTAGGGGGGGGGGGGCCAAAATGGCCCCCCCCCAACCGGGCGCGTTGCTCGGCAGAGCCCAACGGGGCGCGGGTTAAGATCTTGTATGTATACAAAACTTTACTAAGACCAGGGGCTATTCAATTTTAAATGTTTTCTTTTGTATCAAGTACACGAATGATTTAACCGAATTCGCTCTGATATTAGCCTACCGATAAAAACGTTTTATGTTGCTCGTTTGATCGAGTATCCTGTTCCAGTCTTCCAGTCGGACCTGTATTTCGGAGAAGCAGTCTCGCTCCATTTCGAGCTTCACGGCTGACCGGTAGCTATCGCTGCCACGTGTCCAAGACAAGTAGGACCTCCTCTCACGCGAGATAGCACTGCGCCACATACTGCATCACTTTTACCTACATATCAAAGACATAAATTTGTGTTTGATTGTACAACAAACTGCAATCAACCTCGTTACGATATCGCAAATAATTGGATAGGGTTTGACAGGGAAAGGATATAAAATATCAAACGAAAAATGTCTATGATATTTTAATTGAGCTGATGCAGTGAATGACGAGCGCCTAATTGCAAAGAGAATTGAGAATAACATTTTAAAGAGGAAATACGGTGGACAACAGCTTGAACAAGAACACAAAGACGTAATCGTGAATACCTTGAGCCGCCACACACAGCTTCAACGCCATTCTTTAACCCTCGCTGGACCTATTGGTTTTCTATATACGCACCGACCGAGGGGGAGGGTACGACCCCTCTCGCCGTTTCGCCCCTAGTGGAGCTAGCGCGTCGCGGAAAAAACGAGCGTGTGCGCCGTTACGAGACGCAGAGATTGATACCCAACTTTAAGTTCCTAGGTCAACCGGTGACCTCTGATGTCAAGTCAAGTGCCCCAAGGTACGGTTCCGTTTTTGGTGAACAACTTCGTAAAAATGGGCCGCAGGGCCACGATTTTGTCAGAATCGTGTTTGCCTCGTTCAGACGCGTCGAATGATATACTATTCGTCTATTCGTTTGGATGAGTCAACTTAGGGTGTTGACTTCGGGTCACGGTCAGGTCAGCGCCCCCAGGTCACGAAGTTGGTTGAAGGAGGTCAAGGTCAGGAGGTCATATCATTCAATTCGGCAGGTCATCCTGAGTCCATTGGTGACTTTCCCCACTTGCTAGCTCAATTTGATTGGGAGTTATTGACAAAAAACTAATATGACCCCAATGACGTCATAAATGACGTCACGCAAGTTTAACATTGCAAAAGTAACGCATCAAACCTTGCAAGGAGTGCATAAAATCACGATTCTGTGTGCCTGAGATAGTTCCGGGCGACATAATTTCATTTTTCATTTTTTCATTCAACGGGGAGAAATGCTTTCATTTTTCCCCGTTGACTTAAAATGGTGAGGTCACGAAAATGACCTGACCTCATATAACCTACAGGAAAAATCCGAGATATGCAAGTTGTGAGACTCCTTATGGATACTATAGGTCCTGCAAGTTTTATTTCCCTGTGAAAGCTCCTGTGGCAGTGAGGGCGTTGCGAATTTGCGACATCTGAAAACCGTGCAGAGGTTCACTTATGATGTTATAGGTCAGTGACCTGACCTGACCAGAAAATGCAGTTGGTGTAAAAAAAATCAGGCTTGAACCAAGGGCCAGGTAAGCTAACTTTCAGCTTTCTATCGCCGGCGTGTTCGGAGTTATCGCGAAAAAAAAAACTATGGGGGGCCGCCCCCCCCCCTCGGCCGGCGAAGGTTAAAGCGAATTTCGTTATCCTCCAACCAGCGACTTTGCGTTAACGCATGACCCTCTCTGGCCTGCAGTAATGATGCATATTTGAAAGGCTCTTATCAGGAACGGCGGTCGGCCGGCCAGTTCCCTGCAATGGGCTATCTCCTACCCCACATTCATCTCCCATGCATTAGCGGGTTGGCTCGCGCAAAATGCCGGCCTTGGCGGGCCTGATCGGCGCTCGGACGGACGGCTCAGGACGAACGAGCCGTGCGAGCGTAGCTAGCTCGGCGGAGGTCCGGGCGGCTGCCGGCCGGGGTGGCGGCGTCTGCTAGTGCCAATCGCAGCCCTGCCCTCACACCCAATAGCCAGAACTGAGCGGGGAAGACGGAACGGTGGCTGGCGGTGGCACGTAAAGAGCGTCTCCCATTGCGGTGGCTGCCGTCTCCGCCGGCCGGACGACACATCCATTTAGATTGGAATGATACAGTCAGATGATGGTCAAAGAGCCGGCGAGGTATCCAAACGGACATTTAAGGGAGTCCCTTTGAGGAGGTGGCCGCCACGCCAGCTAGCTGATGAGCGTCAGCCTTTCTCGACCACCGTCCGCTCGTCCCACTGCGCTCAGCCGAGCAGCTGGGTGTGCCGCGGACCGTTTACTGGGTTCCACGTCTCGGTTTACTTAATTCGCCGTCCGTGGAGCGAAAATATAGCGCAACAAGAGCTGTGTTTAAGCTGGACGACTCGTGTTGGACTCAGGATATTGCTAAACGCTGCTGCAAGCGTTGTGATGAAGTGGTGCAAAATGCCCTCAGAGAGTTCATAGTTTGCAGAGTTCCCAGTCATCAACCACATCAACCGGAATGAAGTTTCTGCTTGAAATCTTCGGGTATTATTCTGGAGTCCAAGTTCAAGACCGCGAGTTATGGTCCATTCATTGCAGCCAGGAATATTCAAAAGAAAGTTGAATGGGCCCAATTATGTTCCTGCTAATGGCTAATCGATGATCTTGGAAAGTTCTGGGATTAAGTTTCCTTTTACGAGTGTGGTTTTTTAGTCTGTGGTTCCTGATTTTACATTAACGACTTTGGATTATGCTAATTATAATTTTGAATAAAGACAAGAAGCCGGCAAATGGTTAGCCAATGGCGGATCCCCGCAAAAGCACAATTAACACTGCTCGATAGGCGTTATCACAAGTGTACTCGCGGCCATTGGGGCGACGTAAGGAAAGAAGAAAACATCTGGCCCCAAGAGCTTTAAATTATCAGTTAGCATGCAACTTTTCCTTGCTGTGTAAAGATTCTACAATCAATTATTAGATAAAATTGCATTTAAAATCTTCCCTTTATGTTTTTCCATCGTTTGCACAATATATTACTTTACTAAGCTAGATTAACACTTATTGTAAATAGTTCCAGCATCATCAAGAACAATAAGGAAGGCTTGAAGTGAATACAATAATCTAAACGGTTTTGCAAGATGTGAAGATCACTTCTAGAATTGCCTCTAGAAATATTGAAGGCAAAAGTTCAACTTTTTTACAAGACGGATGTCTATAAACCTATTCAACGTGTAACAACTCAGCCGGTATTTCGTCGCCTACAGCCCAGCTTTCCCTAGTGACCGCTAGAGGCGCTGCTATCGATGGCCACCCGTGCCGCCTAACGTTCAAAACTGGGGCTCTCCTACCTCGAATAGCCCCCCGCCACCCATCCCTCCCTCCCCTCCCCTCCCCCCATCGGTACACAGAAGCGCCGTCTGGCAGCTTCCGGGCGGGCCGGTGTCGGCTTCCTCCCCTCCCCTCCCCTTCCGGCCGACACGGTACTCCGTCCCTGCGCGTCCGGAGCCGTGTCCGGGACGGTGTCCGGACCCGTGTCCGGGGCAGTGTCCAGGGTCCGGGGCTGGGAGTAGGATCCATGGGGACGGACCCGAGGTCCGTTCTCGAGAACCTGGACGGATCTCAGGTAAAATGCGGTGCATAGAGGTCGTGTTGAAATGATGGTTCGAGACGCCGTTTCCTCGAAACATGTTGTGGATGATTCCATGAATTAATCCCAAGAAGTGAGAAGCCCGGAGAAAGTACACATAGGAGATGGCTCTGAGAGGAAAATGATTGAATTTAAGTAGATGGTTCTCGGGGAGCGAATACTTAGACCAGGTTACTGTGGACACTGTGCAGGACTAGCAGAATGAGCTAGACTCGTGTGACTGGCTGTAGGGTGAAGACTGCTATAGGTCAGAGAAGATCGGCTTGTGTGTTAATTCACTCAAAGGTTCACTGGTCTAGCTTGGTTTGGTCTTGTATGTGATAGGTCTTCAGAGAATGGATTGGAACGGCATTCATGTGCGCCCATTCGTCGACAAAACTGGTCGTTCAACGACCAGTTCTGTTTCTGCTGGTGTCAGTCTTCGCCTAATTCGGGTCTCCCACACGTGAGCGACCCGAAACAACCAACAATCGGGCCGAAACAAAGAAGCCCGAAAACAAACAAGCCGAAGCAACCAGCCTGCAGGCTTCTTTGAGTTGGCTGATATATCCTTAGCACTCACAGACTGCTTTGCTACTCGCATTATCCTCCGCGAGAACAGGCAGCCATGGCGGCGGAACAGGGAGGGCACCGGGGCACCGTGCCCCCTTTGATTTGGGCATTTTAACATTAGCCCTATGGGCGTTGCATGGAAAGAATGGGACCAAAAGTCGGCAGTGCCCCCCTTAATTGAAGGTGTTCCGCCGCTACTGCAGGCAGCGCTAACTCGACTGATGCGTCACGACTTCCACTGACCGCAGTTCACCGTGCCGGGTGTCTGTCCGGCGTCCACAAACCAGTCAGTTTCAGAGTGTGCTGTCGGTCGGCTGAGGTCAACCAGACCCGAGCTACCGATAGTTATCGACCGACACAGCAGCCGCGCAGTTCTGTTCCAGGGCCAGACCGATACTTTTCTCACCACTGCCACACTCTGAGCCGAAATAGGAGCGTATAAGTATAAATAAATACGACTACGTCGTTCGTATTATATTATATAATTGAGGCGTAGTATTTGGTTGCATTAGGGTTTTAGTTATTTTCGTATTTTACAAAGGAGATGGGTTCTCTGAGTTCACTTTTTATGAGTTATAGCAGTATTGCGTTGGCCAGACAACATACTTTTTTGATGAAATACTAGGACTTACTCCACAAGGAGATCGAATGGGTCGGAGCGCTTTCAATATGTATTATACATATCGTCGTCAGCGAATCAATAACGGGTCGAATCGAGTCGGGTATCGAAGAGGTTCGGGAGCTGCGCGGCAGAGCGATCACATACTATTCGAATTATGCATTAAAGAGAATAAAAAACACGTGAGAACAATCATGATACACTAGCTGCTAAAATGAATTAAAATTTAATCAATTAAAATCAATTTAATTCCATCTCCACATCATGTCATTACATACTTTTTTGTTACAACTGCCCCTCTTCTAGCAAAATACCTAGGTATAAGCAAAAACAGGGTCCATGTTGTATGCGATCGTACTTATTGCATACAAAAGTGTTTAAGGTAGTGGTGTGTGCGAATCAAAGTTCACGCGGTATATTAGAACGTTTAAACACCTAAATGTAATATGAAATTGATTAACTTTATTTGCTTTATATGCTAAAGGAGTACCCCTTCCTTGTGATTAACTCTTCTTGCATCGATTGGTTAGACGCTACATTTCAGTATTTATTAATTTACCTTATTAAACTGGTGGTTAGACAAGCATGAAAAGCCCTGTTGACTAAAGATACAAAGCGACCGAGCCGTCAGCTTTTGTTTCTATGTAGCTCTACGAATTTCAGCTACTATAGTCGTACAACGTTTTACTAGACAATGCGTTCAGCTTAATGCTTGTAATTCTGACGACTGCAATGTCGTTAATCTAACCGACTCAATGGTGAGCTGTTGAAATCACCGGGCTCAAATAGAGTTATGCATGCGACGTGAGATGTCCATTTACCGGCCTCGTAAGGGATGGTGTTCATTATAACAAAGCAGGTGCCACACAAGTTCTGAACACCATGATGGACTCAGTCGGCAGTTTTTTAGCATAAATGAATGCGATAGTCCGAATGTTGAAGATTCAACATTCTTTAGCGCGAGTACCGAAAATGTGACCGGTCAAGCAAGCAATAAGAAATGTAAATATAGGCAAGCTAATAGAACAAATAGGGACTTGTCATTTGTACTCCTAAATTGCAGGAGTATAAGATCTGAAAACAAAGCAAGGGAGTTTAAATTGTTTGTACGAGAACACAACCCTGATGTCATTATGGGTAGGTACTGAGTCATGGCTAACAAACGACATAAGTGATGCGGAAATATTCCCACATAACTATGTAACATACCGAAAAGACCGTTGTGACAGGACGGGGGGAGGAGTTTTTATATGTATCAGAGAAAGTATAACTAGTTACAGGGAGGATTGGAATAATACCGATGAATGTGAGGCGATTTGGTGTAGGGTCATTGATAAGGGAAAGAAACATTATATCATAGGGTGTCTTTATGACCCACCTAGTGACTGTGAACTTCGGCTATCCGAATTCTTGTCTGTTCTCGAGCAAAAAGCACTATCCACAAATTCCAGAATCATTGTCGGCGGTGATTTTAATCTTCCAGATATAGATTGGACCAACATGATCAGCTCGACTGGTGGAAGATACCGCAACAAAAACGATATTCTAGTAAATGTTGTGAATAGTTATGGATTGGAGCAAATGGTTAAGGTACCAACCAGGGTAACTGAACACGCTAGCAACATTCTGGACATAATTATAACTAACGTTCCTCAACTAGTTAACAACCTTCACACATGTTTGGGCATTAGTGACCATTTAGCTGTGATATTCCAAACCCAGGATGTAGCACGACAACCAAAAGTAAAACGAAAGATAAAACAATATAATAGAGCCAATTTTGAAGATATAAATCAGCGTCTTTATCAATATTTCATACAATTTCGTGAAGAAGCACTTTCACGGACCGTTGATGAAAACTGGATTATGTTCAAAGAGGCGATAAGTAATGTAGAAAGCAGCATACCTACCCGTGCCTTTACCATTAACGGAGATCCTCCGTGGTACAGTCTTAGACTTAAACGTCTCGAAGACAAACAGAGACGGTTTCATCGAGAAGCAAAATTTTACAAATCTGCTGTTTCTCTGCAAAGGTATAGAGAAATTCGGGCGGTTGTAAAACAGGCATACAAAGAAGCAGAGTCCAATTACAAAAGTAGGCTTGGGTCGCTCTTGAAAGAAGACAATAGACATTTTTGGAAGTATGTTAAAGCAAAAAGGACTAAAAAACCGGGCATTACCTCTATTGTATCCGAGAGTGGGAACATTGTCCACAACCCGGAGGATATAGCAAATATTCTTAACAATCAATATAAAGGGATATTTTGTGAGGAAGATGATACAGATACAACATCATTGAGCGATTGCACTCGCACGTCGGAGGTTATGCCGCCGGTTCTTATTAGTTATCATGGCATCGTAGGCCTCTTACAAAATATTAAGGTCCACAAAGCGTGTGGCCCTGATGGCATTAGCGGGGCTATTCTAAAACATTGCGCAAAAGTGGTCGCAATGTACCTCAAAATGATTTTCGAACAGTCTCTTGATATGAAAGACATTCCTCACGATTGGCGTCAAGCCACAGTGCACCCAGCTTTCAAAGGGGGCAGTACCAAACAACCTGTAAATTATCGTCCAATTTCGCTCACATGTATATGTTGTAAAATGATGGAGCGTATTTTAGTTTCCCATATTGTGATGCACCTAGATGATTTTGACCTATTCTCTGATAGTCAGCATGGATTCAGAAGACATCTTTCTTGTGAGTCACAACTGTTACTGCTTTATCAGGATATTATGTCATCCATTGACAAGAAAAAGAGTGTTGATTTGGCATTCATTGACTTCAGTAAGGCGTTTGATAGGGTTCCACATAAACATCTCTTAACTAAACTAAAAATGTATAATTTAGATAATAACGTTCTTGGCTGGATTGAAGCCTTCTTATGTAATAGAACGCAGAGAGTTCTGGTTAATAATTGTTATTCTGATGTGATTAGAGTTACGTCCGGTGTCCCACAAGGGAGTGTATTGGGTCCAATATTATTTCTTTTATATATTAACGATCTTCCGGATATGATTAATTGTCAGATAAAATTATATGCAGATGATGTTGTTCTTTACACAGACATCTTAAGCAATGAAGAATGTAGTTTTTCGTTACAGGCAAATATAAATAGATTATCTCAATGGTGTTCCAAATGGAAAATGTCTATTAATGTTGGAAAGTGTGCTATCATGAGAATGACAAAGCAAAAACTTGCTGCAATGCCTAGATACTATTTGAATGGAATAGAAGTTCAGGTTGTCAATGAGTTCAAATATTTAGGCGTGCATATTTCGAATAAATGTACCTGGCAAAATCATGTACAACATGTCACTGGTAAAGCGAATCAGATGCTACGATTTATTAAGCGAAATTTCAAGGATTGCCCACAAGCTGTAAAGGAAATCATGTATTTGTCCCTTGTTAGGCCACATCTAGACTATGCCAGCTCTGTTTGGGACCCATGGGGAGAGGGTATGAAGCATGAGCTGGAAATGGTTCAAAGGCGCGCTGCTAGATTTATACTTAATGACTACGACCGACATAGCAGTGTTACTGACATGCTGGCCACAATAGGATGGGTATCCCTAGAAAGCCGACGTAGAGAGGCGAGATTATGCTTACTGTACAAATTACACCATGGCAACATGAAAGTAGATGTTAGTAGAATTATATGTGAACCTAGCTATATATCACGGAGTGATCACCCTAAAAAGATAGAGAGACTTCCGTCGAGATTACTTCAGTACCATAACTCGTTTTTCCCAAAAACCATAAGAGAGTGGAACCAACTTTTGCCCAGCATGATGGAAGCCGAATCTGTGGAAGATTTTCGGAAAAACGTTCAAACACATGTAAATTCGGCGTAAACGTGATTGATTGTAATTGAAATTGCTCATGAGTAATGCAGAATGAATCAATCTAAAATCAGTAGTAATGTGAGTAGGTATGTACTTGTGTGTATGTACTTGTGTGTATGTGCGATACTGATGTGTGCATGATGTGTGAACCAGATTTAACATCACCAGGGCCAACCGGCATTCGTGATTGTTGTAATACATGATACATGATACATGAGCTTGGAGAGAGCTTTGTGACACATGAGTGTCTTTGAATAGGTTACAACATGACAGACGACACTTTGGTGTAAAGTTTACCGCACCTCACCTCTTCTGTACCCGTATTTCATTTGTCGTCTAGATTATCCTCAGCAATACGAGTGATTTTACAGCATGACACCCATCATTCTCATCATAGTTAAATTCAGTTCAATAACCAAAGAAGGGCACGAAAATACGAACTTTAGAGTTTGATCATGCAATTGAATACCCGAATATACGGATGCCTGTGGACCAGTCACTGCGATTTCTCAATGTATCGGCGACATCATCTGCAGGTCATTTGAAAACACCATCCCAAATGGCATCCATAGTCGCGCAATTCAATGTCCCGATAGTGTGATCACCTCATCGGACTCCATTGAGCCCACTCGATCAGAGATCCGGCCCAAGTTCGCAGCAGATAGCTCTTCTGCTCCGTATCGTAAAGGCGTCATTTGCTGTTTGTCCGGATGACATATCGGCACTCCAAAAACGCCATCAGGTCAGATTACAATGTTCTGCCGCTTAAGTTAGGGCCCGGAAGAGATATGGTCGGGTGATCAATCAGCTGTCGGGAGCGGCGAGGCGTCCAGTCTGCCAGCCTGCCGCTCCGATCCCGGGGCTGCCCGGCAGGACCGTCCGCCGGGGGGTGGCTGATCGAACGATTGAGCGGGATCGCCGGCACAGGGGCACAGACGGATGTGCACCGGGTGCATCAGTCAGCCGTGAGAGAGACCGAATCGACGGCCATCAGACACAGACCGACGGCAGGTGCGGCTATTGGAGGCGGCTGCGGGACGGGCGGAAACACAATATAGGTGATGGGCCGGCTCCCAATCAGACAAGGAATGTGAAACTACCGCCCTTAACTATTGGCCAATTGCCGAAGGGAAATAGCTATAAAATTATATGCGTAAATGATTCAAATGCTTTCATTTTTCATTCGCGAAATAAATTATACCTCTTACAGCTTATGATGCCCTTCCCGAGAATCACGGGCCTAAAACCTGAAATGCCTCCCTGAATATCACATAGCTAACTAACTCAGACAGTTATGACTGGACCGCTGAGTCCGCGACCCCGGCTGGGTGTGGGGCGAGGCAGATTAATGGCCACCTTTCTCCCGGCAGCTGATCCCATCATCCGAGCTTGTCCGCGGGGTTTCCGGAGGGGCGGCCGTCCCTCCCACCTCCCACCGTTCCACCGGCGCTGAATCCGGGTGATAAAAGCCGCGAATCCCAGTCGAAATGGACCGGGAAACGACCCGTGCCTCGTAAACGGTTCAGCGGTAACTCCATCTCGTTCTTCTTATAGCGACTATTTCCGCCTTTTCCAAATATTACGCATAGTATTTCCCACCATTTTGTTCCCTACTTTTGCCGGTCGATCAGCTGCTTTTCAAAACGCTTTTTTCCTGCTAGAGAGAAAACAGCTACCAACCATTCGCACCGCAGTACCCTCCCGGGAGTAGCTAGCGCACATGGTGACCAATTTTTTCCAAAGACTATGATAGGTTTGCCGCTAATGACGTCAGAGTGACGTCATTTTTGCCATTTTCGACCCAAAAAAAAGGTTTCGCGGGAAGAGCTGTCAGGCCTACAGCTTTAGAGATACAGAAAAATATTTCAGACATAAAAGGTGTGGAATTATAAGAGCTACAAAACTGCTATTTCGGTTTTTCGAATTTTTTGGATTTTGACCCCCAAAAATAAAAAAATAGATTTTTTTTTAAATATAATAGCCAAAAAATCCAAAACGTTTTTAGAATTTCGAAAAAAAACGGAATATATGTGATAGTCCTTACCTCCTTCTATTTACATACCAAATTTGAGATCGATATCTTTTTTTTTGGCCAAGTTATAGCGAAAAAAACTGTTCAAAATTGATGACGTCAAATTTTCAAACTCAACTTTTAGCAATTCTAGACCTCGTAGCGCAAAACAAAGACCACCATTAGACTCCCCGTGACGAGCTGCATCGAATCAATACCCATTTTATTCAAAAATATCAACTTTGAAATTTGACCTTTTTGACCTGACCTTGACCTGACCTCCACCAGCAAGTGGCCTAAACCGTACCTGATGGTCTTATAACCAACACCATTGAGTTGGAAATGAAAAACTGGCCATAAAACATGCATCGCATAACCTTAGTAAAGTTGGGCTCATGTGGTGACCCTTGGTGACCTTTGGTGACCTGACCTGTGACCTGACCTGGTATGACCAGTGACCTCTAATAGCAACATATGTACTAGACAACTGACGCCTTATCGCTGATTTTCGACAAAATGCGTTTTACTCGGTGTTATAGCGCTTTCCCAAGAAGCCCCGTGAACGGTGAAACATTTTATCTTTGACCTGACCTGTGACGTCATCGGTGACCCCGAGGTCAATGAAATTTGGTTTACATCGACAAATTTGACAGGGCTATCGAATGCCGTTTGAATTTTCCGGATCCGTCCAGTAGTTTCGGAGATACGGGGGGGGGGGCAAAACAATGCCCCCCCCCCCCCACCGCGCGGAAGGTGCTGGTAGGCTCACCGCCTGCCGGGCGTTTCAATGAAATTACGCAATTCGCTGATTAGTCAATCATCTCAAGAAGCTCTGACGCAAGCTCTTCTAGCCTGGTTGGCTAATTCACCCGCAAATCTTACTCAGTACTCTTACCACTGTCTGGAAACTGAGCAAGCATTGAGGCTACGGAGGAAAACGGGAATGTATTTAGTTGTGCTTCAATTATGTCGCTATCTCTTACATATGTTCAACCAAAATGTGAAACCTGGGCAATGACCATCTTCATATCAAGCAAGGCGGCTTTCTTTCATCTCGCAAGTTTCGTCATTAGCTTGCCTGCACGGTCGGCCGTCCAATCCAATCATACGTGCCGGCCTTCACGGTTCATACTCCACCGCACAGTGCGTCCACGTGTCTCCCGAAATGCGGCACGTGCCTGGCAGTGCAGACTGCAGCGACCTGAGAGCAAATTTCAACGTTACGTGTTGAACGCGATGGCTCTACTGTGATGGCCAACAGGCTGTCGCTAATTCAGTTAACGCGTAATCAATCAACTGAGCAATCAATATTCAAATAGGCGATCTCAGAGCTGGGGACAGAAGAACAGTAGTTAGAGGGAGAGAGAGAGAGAGAGAGAGAGAGAGAGAGAGAGAGAGAGAGAGAGAGAGAGAGAGAGAGAGAGGGAGAGAGAGAGAGAGAGAGAGAGAGAGACAGACAGACAGACAGACAGACAGACAGACAGACAGACAGACAGACGGAGACGGAGACGGAGACGGAGACGGAGACGGAGACGGAGACGGAGACGGAGACGGAGACGGAGACGGAGACGGAGACGGAGACAGAGACAGAGACAGAGACAGAGACAGAGACAGAGACAGAGACAGAGACAGAGACAGAGACAGAGACAGAGACAGAGACAGAGACAGAGACAGAGACAGAGACAGAGAGAAAGAGAGCAAGAGAGGAAGAGAGAGAGAGGAGAGAGAGAGGAGAGAGAGAGAGAGAGAGAGGAGAGAGACAGACAGACAGACATACAGACAGACAGACAGACAGACAGATAGACAGATAGGCAGCTAATAGAAAGATAATAGCGGCTAAGGGAATGATAAGAAGGGCAGAACGAGATAAGAGTAGTTAAATCAGATGATTTATTTGTTGATACTTATAGTCGTAACAGCCGCATTAACTTTGGATCGTAAAATTGTGCTTGTTTCGACTTTCGTACTTGAATAGCACAACTAGCACAATTGTGCATTATGCAATATGCATTGCGTTCTACACAAGATATTATCTGGAAATCCAGGCAGAAAACTTCTTGCTATTCTGGGAAAGGTACTCACAAATTGATAAGCGACAGAGTTTTGAACTCAGAACAAAGTTGGGGAGCGAGCTGGAAAATCAGTATCACATTTGAGCCGGCCGCTCGCGGTCCAAACGTAAACGCTGGGCACGAATGTCGCCGAATCGATACCACCAGTATTGGAGGGAGCGGCCAGTCAGCGGCTGCCTAGAATCGGCATCGGAAAATGGAATATCTGGTTCCACTGGCAGTGTCCTGCGTCGCCAAAGAAATTCCATTTTGCAATGGTCTAAATTTAAAAAAGAAAATGCGAGTGAAGAAATACTTTTCACAATAATTATGATATTAGTTACGCACTAACTGTATCTCTATCTATGTATGTGTTTTGACAGGAGTGAAAAGCTTATGGGAGCACACATTTTTAAACGAAAAGAGATAGAGAAAGAAAGGAGAGAGATAGATAGAGAGAGAGAGAGAGAGAGAGAGAGAGAGAGAGAGAGAGGGGAGAGAGAGAGAGAGAGGGGGATAAAGAGAAAGAGAGAGCGAGAGAATGTTCAGGTTTTAGTTCGCGCTTATATTTTAATGTAAGATGATTACATACATTTGTAGCATCATTTGTAGGGATGCAATATTCGCCAGCAAATCGAAATGCCTTTAGTTTCCCTAGGAACTTCAGTGCAGCCGGCCACCGTAGTATGCCGAAGCTCATCGAAAACTTTCACCTCATGTTAGCATATTTTAATGAGATTCGTTTAATGTGCAAATGACTCTACTATGGAAGCGATAGAAGTGCCAGCCCTACTATGCCTCCGGAATAAAATCATTCAGACTTAATGGAATTTGCCTACTGAATAACATTAGCGAAAACTTAACTAACTAGTGGGGTTATGAAAATAAACCCGTAGTGAACTTCACTAAATTTATTAGGGCTTCTGATCAACTATTGGTTGATGTCGTTCATAGGAACAGGCTGGATAGAACAATGCTGCGAGAAAAACTTTATTCATACGCGGTACTCCCGGTTCATTGGATACACAACACATGACAATCACGGCTAACCATTATTCCCGATTGACCCGTTATGCATGTCTCTATGTAACTCAACAATCCGACAGGCCAGTCACATAATCACATTACTGCGAGGGGTCGGTCGGGACCGTGCTCTCTGGATGTCCGACCGTCCCGGCAGGACCGGCCGTGCTGACAACCTCTGCTCTGACCGATATTGAACAAGCCGGTGGCACTAGCTCGTCCCGGATTGAAACAGCAACGCCACACAACGGTGGCCGTCCATCACGTTCACGACACTGGCCGCTCGACACATGTCACCATCGATGGGAATTTAATTAAAATGGAGAGTGGGCCTCGAAAACAAAGCTCCGAACAATGTTAGCTGAACGGTGAAGTGTGATCCCAAAGTAGCCATTGAGATGTGGATGTTTATCTTGAACTTCGAACTGGAGAAATAAATGTTGTAAATGTTATGCTGCGATCTCATAAATCGTTACCAACAAACGGAATTGATGAGCATACGTAGACAGGCAAAATTATTCTGCATGATCTTCTTACTTCTTTACAGACAATTGATAGTTGTAGCATACTAAGCCGCAAAAGCTTTCAGAGGCAATGAAGCATGCGCGATCAAACGTCCACAGTGCAAACCAATGTTTGTGAATTGTGACTTATCAACCAAATTTCTTTGAGCTGTCCCATTGCCGTCCGGCATCGGAAAAAAGAAAACATATAAAAATAAAAGCAACTCCATCAGCCTCGTATACCATCTCTCGTAACTTCTGTTCTCCTCTTGAACACACCAAAGTACTCCATTCTGCTGTATCGACCCTGTATTTGCATACTGACAACATGAATGGTTTCCGATGGCGGGGTTACTCGCGGATGGTATTCCTCTACGCATCATTGAAGCTTCGGTACGGCACGATTTCCGTTCATCATATTCGAGTGAATGCACAACAGACGCTGCCTTGTAGCGGGGGTAAATCTCATCAAGCTCCATCAAAGCGTTGACTGGCGGCCCTTGCCCGGGGCGGCTCTCCGTTCAGCCGCTGTCGGCACCGGCTGAATGGCCGCATCATTCATGGTATATGATGTCAGTGCAGGGATTGAGTGGCTTTTAACTGGCCGGAGGAGCCGGCCGGCCGCCGTCGGGTCGTCATCCTGTGCCGGTGCCGATTTCACCATCGATCGCCCCCCGCAGAGCCCAGTTCCGACAATCTGTCTGTCTTTTCAGCGCCGACGCCGCCGTCCCAGCCACTATTAGCCTGATGAGACCTACCGGACCGCCGACCGGGCGACGCAGCCACCAGCGAGCCGGCGCGCCAGGTCACCAGAGGTCACCAGAGGTCAGCCGGCGGTGATGGCGGCCGGTGACCGGTCAGGCCGGGTCACACGACTCTGCGGCGGCGGCCGACTGCTGCTGCTAGCCGCTGTGATGGCTGCGCCCGCCCTGGCTGACGCCTGTCCCGTCTCATGTCACTGCCGCTGGAAGGGTGGCAAAAAGACGGTGGAGTGCGTCGACCGCCAGCTCGAGTCGCTACCGACGACCGCCGATACCGACACCCAGGTACTGGACATCTCAGGTCACGCGCTGACCGAACTGGCGTCGCGCGCCTTTCAGCGGCACGGCCTGCTCGCGCTCCAGCGGATCTACGTGTCCCGTGGAAGACTGGAGAGGGTCGGCCAGCGGGCGCTCAGTGGTCTGACGAATCTGGTGGAGCTGGACCTCAGCGAGAACCGACTCACGGCCGTTCCCGGCGCCGCGCTGCGTGATGTGCCCGCTCTCCGTCGGCTTAGTCTCAGTGGTAACCCTCTGGAGCGAATTCAGCGTGGTGACCTAGGAGCAGTGCGAGAGCTCACCGCGCTGGAACTGGCGCACTGCCAGCTGCGCATCGTGGAGAAGGGTGCCTTCGCCACGCTGCTGAGGTTGGAGAAGCTGCAGCTGCAAGGAAACCAGCTAACCACACTAGCTGCTGTGGACCTATCGCTTCATCTGCACAACGTTCAGCTGCAGAGTAACCTGTGGCACTGCAACTGTCGGCTTCGTGAGCTGCGACGGTGGCTGAGGCAGTACCCAGTACCACTGGCTGTGCCGCCACGCTGCTCTGCCCCTCGTCGCCTCTCTGGCCGCGCCGTGCACAACACCAGCGCTACGGAACTGGCCTGTGCACCCGACATTCTTCCCTCCGACCGGCTGTTCGAGGTGTCTCTGAACAGCAGCGTGACGCTCAGCTGCGCCGCGGAGGCTGATCCTGCCGCCGAACTCTCCTGGTGGTTCAAAGGCCACATACTGAAAGACGACCCTGAAGGCGTGGACGAGCTCGGTGTGGATGGTGGAGGAGCGGTGCGACGCAGTCAGCTAGTGATCGCCAGTGCCGGGGAACACGACCACGGTGTGTTTCGGTGCCGCGCGGCTAACGCTGCCGGCGCCTCGACTGCTGATTTCCGAGTGAGCGTGCTCCTGCCTCCCGACACCCGCAGCTCAGGCACCGCTCCGGCCAGTCGCTCACATCTAGCTCTGCCTGTTGGAGGCTCGCTGGTGCTGCTGGCCGCCAGTGCGCTGCTGCTACTCGGCGCGCTGGCCGTCCGTCGCGGCCGTCGACTTCGACGCAGACGCAAGTTCTCTACCAGCCGAGACTCGGGGAGTGGGGAGAGCGCGGGGTCGCCGACGGGAGGCGGCGGAGGTGTGGGGAGCCGGGCAATGTCGAGGGACACCACACTGACAGACTGCCACGAACATCAGCTGCATGAGCTCCCTCGTCACCCGCCGCACTGTGCTCGAGAGCGGGGTCCGGATGTGTTGTATGACGCTAGTGAAACGGTGACGGCTGTGACTGTAGAGAGAGACCCTCCTCCGCCCATGGAGCCAGTAGTGAGAGCGGTGCAGGACCTCTCCTGGCCACCAGCGTGGACGCTGAACCCCACCATGTCCGCGTCTCATGGGAACATTTATGGTGAGTCACTTCTGCGGAGAAACAGTTTATCTAGTGGTTCATACCATCGTCATGTGTGTGATGGGGCGGGGGCGGATAGACAGGTGCCACTCGGCTGGCGCAGTCTGCCCCGGCCCGCCCGGCCGCGGCCGCCGCCACCCGCCGCCGGTGGCTCGCCCGAACAGTGGCGGCGCTCAATGCTCTCAGTGCCGCAGTATGTCGCCGGTGCGTCACAGTTTGTCGCCGGTGCGCCGCAGCTCGTGGCAGTGGACCCTGCTCGTGTATGTAGCTGTATGTTGGGCCCGTCATTGGAAGGTCGCCTCTGGCAGCTGCCGGCCTGCCACCCTGCCGCCCCACCAGCCTGTCATTCTGCCGCCCCACCAGCCTGTCATTCTGCTGCCCCACCAGCCTGCCATTCTGCCACTCTGCCGGCTGTCCCGGCGCCCCCTCCGCCGCCCTGGCCGGCGCGGACTCACTGTGTCGGCCCGTCTCGGCCGCGATGCCGCTGCCTGGCGCCGGGACCGACCTCGACAGGCCCGCTGGCACCTCCAGCCGGGTTCGGCGACGAACTGCCGGCACCGGCTGCGCTCAAGTGCGGACCGCCGCCGCGGTGGGCGGTCCCCGGCGGTCGCGAACAGCCGGGGGTGGCTCCGTCGGCCGTGTTCGCTGCCAGACTCGTGGCAGCTGAAAAGCCGGCCGACAGCCCCGACGAGGGATATGTCGAGTCTGTGCAGGACACGTGAGGCACGGACCGTCGCCGATGGTGGACTACTGCCACGCGGACTCGTCACGTGTATTCTGTGATTGTGCTAATTTGGGAGGCGGCTACCGATCACTGGAGTGTGAAAATCATGTCGTGTCTGCCACAGTGCTCTAACACAGGCGTGATATTCGTTCTCCGATTGTCGGTCATGCGAGAAGGACGGACATGCGTCGCAGATATGTGATTGGACCGCCCTACCTTTGCTTGTTTCTACAACTCATGAACGGCAGATCGACTGCTGCTGAATAATTACCACAGCCTGTAATGTGAGAAAGTCGTCACGAGTTGTCCTGGTGGCACACTCAGGCTGATCGTCCACCAGCTGAATTTATATAACATTACTCATGCATGAAAAATGTTCATAATTATAAATAGATGTTAACTGTTCACCTGTCAGGTCGTACATTTGCGTTATGGGCCACCAGAGATATATTTGCAGGGCCAAGCAGTTGGAAGGAAATGTCACTGTGAGTTGGAGGCACGTGGTGAGTACGTTATATGGAAGGTGGTTGGCAGATGTCAGATGTGTGTGTATGTTTTTGCATAATAAATTTATTCAACACGTTATTTTCATCAACTGTGCATAACAATGGAGACTAAGCAAGGGGTGGGACAATTGTTGTAACTAATGAACATCCTTTGACGACATAGTGTTCATAAATGCTGCCCGTTTCCAACAAAATCTCTGGCTGACAGCAATCTCCGTCTCTCCGATGCTCGCAGGCTGCGCACCGGCATGGCCGCTCGGATCCGCGGGGTAGTTAGACTAGCCCGCCATGCATTGATGTGCTGCGGTACAGCCTACCCGCGCAGTGGACCCAGGCCGGCTGGGAGGCAGTCGTCCAAATCACCGCTGCTCTGTCCCGTCCACGAATGTGGCGCGTTTGGTGATCTGGCCGACGAGGACATTAGCAGGCAGCGCACATATCATAACTCTACCTGACAGCGGCAGTTTCGGCAAACGTCCCATCGTCAATAACCCGTGAACCATTCACTTTCACGTAGCCTGCGCCAATCACGTCTCGTCGGCAGCCAGTGCCGTCCGCGCCAGTTGATGTTGAGCGAACGTGACCAGAGTGAGCGACACAAATGACGCGCAGAGCAGAACGGATTTCGCTGACGCGATGGTGATCTCATGTGCGCACCTGATGTGTTATATCTATAAAGTCAGCGATTTGTTTCACTCAAATGCACTGAAAGATAGTACCTTAGTTCTGCAAGTGTCAACAAACTGGTTTATTTTTAGTTGACAAAATATGCGCAATTTTAACCCAACGGCCTAATGAAACTAAGAAATTTAGCGCGAAACGTCTGCCAAGTAGGTATGGTAGATGGCGCATATTTTCTAGTAGTAAGCACCGATATGGCTGAAAGAAGCTTTGCTTAACTTTTAATCACATATTTGCTGAAGGAAAATGCATGAGGCCCTCTTAACCCTCGCCCATGTAGGGGGGGGTTGGTGCAACCCCCCCCCCCCTGAGGTTTTTCGGAAATAGTGCAAAAACGGCGGCGCGCAGCGCCGCCAAATTTTGGGTACCTTATGGGGCAAACCTTGCGCATCTTTTGATCAAAAAAATATGACCGGGTCATGTCAGGTCACGGAGTTATGACGTCACAAAGGGAACAGCCTCCGGCCGGATTTTCACAAACTGAGTGCCAACGCCCGAGGTTTCCTGCCGGTGGTACGGACATCGGTTGATGGATCGTGATGAAACTTCCCATGCATGTTGGGGCAAGTATTGGCTATCATATGGTATAAGAAACTTGACCGGGTCAGGTCAGGTCACGGAGCTATGACGTCACAAGAGGAACAGCGTCCGTTACTATTTTTGAAAAGCGCCCGAACCACTATTTTGCTAATTCTTGTCACCTCAATGGGAATATGCAGCAATATTAGCTTCTATAGGGAGCAAATGGACCTTCCAAATCCAAAAATACAATCAGATTTCAAAAATTTAAATTTTGATTTTTCGAATTTCTGCCGCCGACTGTGACCTTGCCGACTTCCGGCGCTCCCAACGCGCCATGTTTAGAGCTAGGGAAACGAAATACATACCAAACGATAGAGAATTGATCAAGGAACACGATTGTGAAGGTTTCAAGTCGATATCTCCAACCGTTTTGCCGCAATCGCCGCGGAAAGTTGAAAAAAGTCTATTTTTCCGAAAATTTGACCTTTGACCGGTCAAAAGTAGGTCAAATGTTGACCTAGGACCAAAAAATATACCACCAATCGCGAGATCTCGGCGAGAGCAATCCGTTGGTCTTTTCCGCTAAGCTCTACGACGCTCCGTTTTCAAACGCCAAGGGGGGGGGGTCGCACCAACCCCCCCCCCCCTGCATGGGCGAAGGTGGCAGATCGCCGTTTACGGGCGAGGGTTAAGCAATCTTTATAGATCAATAAAATTTTAAGAGCATAGGCAGCTTTTGCAATATTGCAGGGGAACTCAGATTTGCATTTTTCAATTAAAAAAAAAACAGATTTAACGAAGAGTGTTTTAACCATTGAACACAAACCTTCGGCTATCGATGCGATACCGCATATATCAGCAATCAGAATCGCTTGAGTTATCATATAATGGTAAGGATTATGCAGTTCACTAACAGAAACGACATCAAATAGCCCGAAAGAAATGGACGTGCTGTTTGAGCGCATATTTTTATCAATCCGACCGAGCTGGCATAAGAGCCCAGTGATCGATAGCTTCTTGGGTATCGGTGTCAGTGGTGAGTGGTTTTTGGAGGGCATCCGGCCAGAGACCTGTAACTTATCAATAACTGAGCAGCAGCTTCTAACTTATAAGCCAGCGTCGAGTGATATAGTGATTGCCTGGCGGTCCACTGTTAGCGCGTCCATCAGCGGAGATGGGAGTGGTAAGACGGCCGAGCAGAGATCAACAAGACCGCCGAGCTCATCAACTCATGGCCGTGGGCTAAAACACCGAACTATTAGTAATTACGTCGTAACAATGACAGGAAAAGACCAACCTGACAGGCAGGCCAATGAGCACAGTTGAAGTACTAATCTACTTATACGCATAGAATTATTAATTATCAAGGTGGCTTTGACCATGATTCCAACTCACCTCAATGGCAGCCAAAGGCCACAGAGGTGCAGCCACTGTCTGCCCAGACCACGTATTCACAGCTCGGAGGTACCGCGTAACGCTCCTCGGTAGCGTTCTGTGCACGTGCTGGCTGGAGTGGTACGGCGCGGGGTCGCCAGACGACCAGAAGCACTCTCAGCCAGGAACGTGCTCCCAGTACAGCGGTGCCGAGCGGCGAGTGACCAGGTCCCTGGAAACGAATAACACCCCTCGACGGGACATTAATGATTTGAGGTGGGTAAGTGAGTGGTACTGGTGGACTGTTCAGCGCCACTGGTGAACAGCTCGAGACTCCAAGGGCACCGCTGTCTAGGCAGAGAATGAAGACAACTAGCGTTAAGTATAGATATAATAATGCCTTTTTGCTTTGAGTACTTGCTTCGACAGATGCGAATATTCTAAGATTATTCTATCGAATAATTGGCTTTGAGAGATAAAGCGATTTAAAGGCTATATTGTCGTACCAAATTAGTTGCAGTGATGTGGAACTTGTTTCACCTTCAAACAGAGCATCTTGCGGCATTCTAAAATCGAGCGTAGTTTCGTGAAGCAATCAGCAAGTGTGGCGATGTCATGAAACTTTAACTAGCTACTGCTGACTTCAAAAGAACGAATAAGGAAGCCCACTGCGCGACTAGCTCTCAGACGATATCAGACGCGCGGCGCAGACGTAAATTTCGTATCTAACGATATGCCCGGGTTGCTCATTTCACTCACAGAGTCCGACTCGACGGCAGCAATGCATACATATCCTGGATGAGAGCATGCTGGAGAGTAAATGTCACCAACTTGCACCTTCGAGGTTTTCCCGGCGGCCCAAGTTGGAATATTTCTCAACACAAGACGATGTTTGAGGTCAACTGGAAGCAAAAATCATTCAAATGGGGAGTTACCAGGGGAGTTCCGATCGTTCCGATTATGAATCTCATATGAGGGGTATGACTTTTTCCTGTTATGAAAAAAACTTCGACTTATGAAAAACTACGACTGGATGAGTACACAATACATTATAAAATCGCACGATTATGTACCTATGCCAGCATCACTTCAATATGCTCAGCCCAATATCGAGAAACAAAAAGAGAGAGAGAGAGAGAGAGAGAGAGAGAGAGAGAGAGAGAGAGAGAGAGAGAGAGAGAGAGAGAGAGAGAGAGAGAGAGAGAGAGAGAGAGAGAGAGAGAGAGAGAGAGAGAGAGAGAGAGAGAGAGAGAGAAAGGAAGAGAAAAAGAGAGGGAGAGATGGTATTACAAACCAGATCTGAGAGTAAAAGGGTGCGGTTTCTTTGTAAACAGTCCGCTCTCAATTCGGTCTAACTTATGTAATGCAGGAGCCAGCTTCGGCTAATGTATCTTGCAAGGCAAAGAAGTTTGTAAAAGACTCTCTGGCACAAGAAGATCGGAAAACTCTTGCCAGAGCGATTTCAAGTAATTAACGTTGATGTCATGAAGAGCAAGTTGCACGGCTTTTAAGTGCTAAGACTAAAATTTCAGGAAAATAGGAGCATGAACAACGTATTCGAATCACATTTAAATGAAATAGTTCACTTTTAACATGGGGTTTTGAACTGGAATAGCAGTTCCGTAGCTTTAGCTGTGCAGACAAGCACAAATCAGGAGCTTTTACGGCCTAACGATCACCCTAGGCAAAGATATTCCATTTCTCGTCCCGAACAAAGGTGACTTGCTGAGGAATGTGTGCCTTGCAGAGGTCATTTTCCTCTTTTAAAACTGAAGAATTCTTCATATATTAAAATATTTAAAATACTTTTTTATAAAAAGTTTTTATAAAAAAATGATCTTTGCTGATCATTTTGAGCATAAAAAACGTAAATCCATTGCAAAATACTAATTTTGTGAAAGTGAACTATTCCCTTTAAAGCAATTCCATATAGCTATGTTTTAAAAACATAGGAGTACGAGTAACCGATTACGGCTTAGTAATGAAAGTCTCTCTTCCAATCGGCACCAACGCAGTAGTTTGACCGCTGTCAGCTCAATGTTTGTACTCAGGAGTAAGTGGAACCGAAATCGTTAGAATTCCACCGTCCCGGACCTTGGCGTGGCCGTTCTTTTTGCTGCTGTTGGTGGTTCTGTTTCGAGTCCAGTCACGTGTGAGCGTTGGCGGGAGACAACTTTGTCGACAGGCCCACCCGAGGCCCCGTGGTCCCGTCGAGAGAGCGCAGAGAACAGTGGAGGACGGCTTGGGCGGACCAAAAGTTTCTCTGCAGCTGGCTTCTAACCTAGTAGAATATGAATTAATAACCAGGATAATATTTATTTCTTTTTAAAAGTTTAGACAATTGACCGTAGGACATTCAAAAGAAGCCGATGGAACTGGTGTGGTGGGCTAAGAACTGGTGGCAATCAGCCTTGATGCAAACGCCTGCAAACGCCTTGATACTGTGTCGTTCAGAGGAACGAGGCTCAACCATCGGACGATTTTGAGGGGTCAAACATCGCATAACAGCCTGCCCGAATGACAATGCCCGAATTACAGCAGCTGATTTACAGTTGGTCCGACCGCCGCACAACAGTTGGTGCGACCGTCAAAGATAGGTTGGTGCGACAGTCGCATAACAGCTGCTCCGACCAGCAATTTTGGATTCGCCCGTCGGATGACAGTTAAACCACCCGTCTGTTAACTCTTCGGGCAGAGTTGGGCGTCGCGTTCGTTCTCGCAGGCTAGCCGATAACTGGCTCGGAAACAGCCCCCCCCCCCCCACCACCACCACCCGCCACCGGCTCCCACCCTAGTCCACCCCTGCCGCCCTACTGACCGGCCTAACTTGGACAAAGGCATCACGCTCCGGGAGCCCATCATGAGGACCAACTTTCCCTTCGTGGAGTCGGCCAGCCGTTAGTTGCGAAGGGCTAACAGCATTATCGGTGACCGACGGACCGCACACCCGGTGGTATACGCGCTGGACCTCTGGAGGTGAATGCTAAACGGCAAGAGAAACATTAGTGCCGGTTCCATTGGCATTTTGTATGCTATACAGGCATGTACGTATTTTATAATAAATTCTAGATTTCTGGAATGAAAGCTTCAGAAGCTTTTTCACGACGGTAATGAAACACTTATTCCCTTGGAACATTAAATAGGCGTTGACAATATGCAATTCAGATAAAGGAAGAATTCTTCTATTGAATTATATCAAACACCGCGATTTTCTCTCCAACCTGTCTTTCAATCCAGGCATTGATCCTCGAGCTGATAGCATTCTATTTTTCCGTGGCACAAAAACAGCTCGCTTCTGAATCGGCACTTTTTCGGTCACCAACTTCAAACACTTCTGGGATGTGGGGCAATATCCGAACCGCTGCACTCAGGACAAATTTAATTTCCGGTCCGCAGCATGTCCCCCCCCAATGTTACAGTTGTTTGTTGAATAGTTGTGCGCTGCGAGACAAACAGATGCTTTAGACAATCTGGTACATATTCTGATATTTTGATCAACGGGAGGCGGCTGAGGTGGTTTATGTAACTCCATGATTGAAGTTAAGCTGTTCAATATTCTAATATAGGTAAGTATCATATACCGTGAGCTGCAATAAGGTAAGACGGTAACACTTTATAGGTAAACACATTTCTCATTTTGAATGTTCAAAAGATGTGCTCGATAATTCACACTCTCTATCCACGCCCTATAAATAAGCATACTTTTGATGTTAATATGTATTCGGTTGACGCTATCATTTGATGGGTATTTCGATCACTCCCGGCTGTGGGTGCCATCTTTGTTTACTCCCAGCAGAGTGTGTTGTCCCCGGGGAGACTCTCGGAGCGTCGAGCCGTCCACACGCGGTGCCCGTCCGCCCTATCTCCACCATTAGTCATCGCGATAACGACGGCCACTCCATCGGCCGTGTCATACGCATAGTTGGCGTAACGACCGGCCCAGCGCCAGCACCGCACCGCTCCGCGCCAGCCGCCGGCGTGTCTTCGACAATACGAGCAATCATACTCAGAGACGTACTGAACCGTATTTGTTAATGTCATCCAGATTCTGCACCTAAGGTATCAACATTCAGAGTGGTGAGGAGCCAATTCGGATGCCATCAAATATCCGTTGTGATTGGTTATTTATACAGTATTATCGGCAAATGCTGATAGAAGGCAAAAAATGAGTGAGTTATGTTCATTTATACGCGTAGGACGCCAGTGGTAAACCAGAGATTATGTATGATAGGCGAGCAAATTATGGTATTAAGCAATACGCTACCATAAGACATGCCAAACAGGCACGCTATTACAGAACGCCAAGCAGAGATGGATGACATAAGCCCTCAGGGCATAAGGACCATAAGGTGCCAGAGGTGTGATGCGCAGACCGCTATCATTGCGCATAAAATCCGTGCCCTAGGCGAGCCCCAGGAGCTCGCCTCACTGTTTGTGACTTTCGCCGACGCACGGCAGTGTAACCGCCCCATTAGACAGGACCGTGACTTGCGCCCGCCAGTCGCAAGAACAGCGGTCGGGCGGCGAGGGTTTGCTTACCGAGCAGCCTCACTTTTAAACTCTATGCTTAGTGACGTAACACGGCTCGAGCCAGCAGCTTTTAAACCGGCAGCGAAACGTTTTATTTGTTTGGAGTGATTATGCGTGTGTTAGAGTTGTGTGTCCTGTTGTTTCGGCGGAGGATTGTTGTTTGCCATGTGTCATTTGGCTCTCCCAACTATAACTCCCATGTCCTAACTTTTAGTTACTAACAATTGATACAGTAATAGCCACCCTGTTGTGGAGTGTCTGCTGACGTAAAAACAAATACAAATAAATATAGATGAATGGTCCGATCCCAAAAGAATCAAGCGCCTGAGGCAAAAGGGCATATCAGGATAAAAAAGACACAACAACAGATTTCGGCATTCAAATCCTTTTAAAAGATGCTACAAAGACGGAAATCGAGATTCAGGGTCAGGGTTTCATAACATTTAATTGGAAAATCGTGCATTCAGTCACTGATATTTTGACTATATGCATTGCTGACATACATGTCTTACCTGTATCATAAAAAAATTAGAAAATAAACACGGCTCCTTCATCATGTTATGGTATTGAATAAATAAACTGTTCAGTAATCATAAACCTTTTTACTATAGGCAAATACTTGTATTGCTGCGATCCTCCCTAAAAGATCTATAGTATATGTGTGCTGTTTCTTTCATTTCGATATAAATTTTGTACTTTAACTCTAGAACGGATGCATAAAATATGTCCTAATGACAAGTGATTGCCTAGTCGTTCCTTTCACAAAGAACAGCACGTCCTAATTTATTCATTGGTAGCCATTAAAACTTGGCCCCTTGCCAGTTCCGAATTAATCACGGGTAGCAACTTTATGGTGGCCAACGCAGTAACGAAAACCCTTCCCGCCATTCAGCGCAATAGCCATATATCAGTGATTTTACTGGCTTAAAGCAGGACATCGTTGGCAACATGAATATCAGATGGTCTAGTAATACGGCCATTTTCAGTCGGAGCGTGTATCTTTTGAGGAGACTGCGAAGATCGATCTTAGCCCGCCCTGTCTGTTACCCTTTCTCCTTCTCTCTCTCTCTCTCTCTCTCTCTCTCTCTCTCTCTCTCTCTCTCTCTCTCTCTCTCTCTCTCTCTCTCTCTCTCTCTCTCTCTCTCTCTCTTCCTCTCTCTCTCTCTATATCTATCTCTCTCGTCTTCCTTTACTAAGCAAAAGCCTTACAAAATCTACATAGCATAGAACTCTGCTGTCCTGCTCCAGTGCACTATGTATATGTGAAACATGCAATTATCTTGATATCTGATATTGGCACTGTGATTCCAGCCACCACGACATGAGGACGATATAACAGTAAAGACGGCATGCTACGATCTTTCTGAGATCACTCACCATCCAGATTACCTTGCAATGCATCAGAAGGCACTCGTTGAAGACTCTGCTGCTGTTGGTGACAGCTGAATGGCCAGACACTCGAGCTATTCAGTAGTTCTGTCACACCCAGCGTGGAAGCCGGTGAACAACAAAGCACACTGCCACTCCGGACATACAAAAGACGCTGTCTGAGATCGAGCTAGAGTCGTTCATCCTTAAACCTCTGTTGGTTCAGGTGACAGGTCTGTGGTGGTTCAACGGTGAATTCGGTGCGGTGATGCTGGATGGAACAGTAATTCGCTATCTTGTAGTACCTGAGAATAAATAGCGGCGGCATGTTCAGATGACCGTCTGGTCATAACTGTAAAACAAACTATAAGGATGTCTTTAAGTTTGAATTTACTTTACACGCAAACGCGCAAAAATAAAAAGTAATTGACCGGCTTTGGCCTGACTTGGTTTTTGTGTTGTTTGTGTGCTCGTAAAAGAGTTGATTAACTGTGGCGTTTTTAAGCCGAGCCTCAAGAGTGACATAAAGCGAGGCAGCAGACCTGCAAAGCTAAGGAGGAAGTGGAGCACTTGCTATCACGAGCTTGCAAAAGTTGGTTGATGTAGCAGAAAATAAGCGGCCACAAAAAAGGCCCGAACAACACTCAAAGTTAAGCTAATTACAAACACTAAGCGCTTCAGACTTCTAATGTTGTTTCAAAGGATTCATATTAACTGAAGAGATAGCATAGATGTTCTAGTTACCAAGAATGAGGGTTGTTTTCGGGTAAATTATTCATTTTGACAATACAACTATTGCAGCGCCTAGGCCAATCTGTTAACATTTCGAGCTAACTATCCATGACAGATATATATGAAAAACGACAATATATTCAAATACACAATTAAAAAATACATTTAAATTGTGTATCGAGTTGTATTTTTAAATTGACACAATTAAAAAATGCATTTTAATTGTGTACCGAGTTGTATTTTTTAATTGTGTATTTGAATGTCTTGTCGTTTTTTATTTCGAGCTAACTAGTTATATTCCATTATAGACCATACCTGCCTAAAAATTATTCTTTATTCTAAAAATGATATTAGATATTTCACTTAGAAAAAATAGACCAACCAGCCGACGGCTCCACATATTTTTTAGCACAAGATCTTCTTCGTATAAATCAGCCATTTCCTTACACTGTCTCAAAGCTATGAGGTTCACCAGTGTGCAGCGGCTGGCCGTGAGGCGGGCGCGACTTGAGCAAACTTGGCAGAAAACCCCGCCGGAATGCTCATCTCGTAGATAATACCAACTTGGAGGTGACTGGCCGGAATGTAAATAAGGCTGCTATGATTCCGGGAAGTTGTGCTTTATTACGAATAACATCCAATCTCAGTGTGGCAGCCGGACTCTGAATTAGCGGTTCATCTGCAGGCCCAGATAAGGTTACCTCGTAACCCGTTGATGAATTCATTTTACAAGAAATGTTTACAAAAGGCTGCGGTTTTATACCGTCCACCTCCACACTTTCGAACGTTTTTGGTATTTGCATGTTTGGGTGCCTTCCTGTCTAAAAACCTACTAAGAAAAGAGTCAGGCTTAGTGCTTATCGATTAACGCAACGCAAATCACCTACACATTGTAACACAGTAAATATTTAGTAAGCTACAGCCGTCTACTCTCCAAATAGAATGCAACTCATTTAATATCTTCCACTTAAACACGTTGAATCCAATCCATTTAATTCACTATTTCTCAGAATCACGCATGGACGAACATTTACCTTCCAATGCATCAAACCAAACACACAGCCGTAGACACTTCCCAGACGCAGACGCAGACAGACACACAAACACTCGTCATGGCTCACGTTCGGCTCTCTGTCCGCGGTCAATCGGTGCCGACGGCGCGTGAGCGGATAACGTCGTCGGCAGATGACGATCCTGTTGCCTGTGGGTCGGTCGATGACCGGACGGTGGCAACATGTCGGCTAGACGCCCCCCCCCCCTACTTCTCCCCCTCCTCCAGGAAAGATATGAGGGTGGCCTGGGAGAAGACGCATATGACGCCGCTCCCCGCCATCCGGCAGTGTTTTCACAATTCTCGGCGCCTGAATACATGACCCACTGACGATATTTTCTCATCAGTCTTCATTTATGGTGCGGTGGATGAGCAAAAAATTACATAAAGCTACGCAGATTTCGGCTTGGAGACAGCGTCGGTAAGGAATAGTGACGGGCGGAAGACACATGACCTATACCAAATCATAAAGTCGTATGTTGATGGATAGATAAACAGACAGACCAAAGCAGATTGAAGTGGACATAAGAGGCATATCTGTTTCAGGATGTCAATTAATCTCTCAGCCACACGTTTATATGAAATTTCTTATACATTTTCTGTGTTTCACTGAGCCCATCATTCGTTTTCATTCAGCAACATACCGATGGCAGCGGGCCGCGCCTTCAGTATAGTCACGTCCCTTGAAGCTTCCGTGAGGGGCTGTCGTCACTTCTGCTGGCTGAGACGTGAGCACGTGCGACGTGCCTGACCGGCCGGCCGGACGTCTCGCTCGAAAGGTCGCGCCGCCTCGGCTGGGAGGCACGCACCTCGCGGCTTAGCGCCGGCCGTGTGGCAGCTATCAGAGGTGGAGAGCTGCGGGGCGCCGGACCGACGGCACTCAGCGCCGGACTGGCG
Organism: Amphibalanus amphitrite; assembly: GCF_019059575.1. NCBI lineage: Eukaryota > Metazoa > Arthropoda > Thecostraca > Balanomorpha > Balanidae > Amphibalanus > Amphibalanus amphitrite. The sequence continues at coordinate 575,335 of NW_024881596.1, forward strand.
CTGGGGGGTGACACTAAACAGCCGGCGACACCCTCGGCAAAACACGGCCGGCTAAAGCGCTAAACGCCGCCGCCCATTAGAGTGTCCAGAGTGACGTGTGTGTGTTTTGAGTTGGGACACTGACAAACAGGCTTCATAGGTCGAGGTCGACTTCCGCACGCGCTATCGCTGCTCCATCTATCATTTTAACTGGGCAGTCATTTTACACGACGCGACGCTCACAGTGTTGTTAAGTCGGAAGCCCGGAAGTGGTCCCCGGCGTCACATTGCGGTCTGCTCCAGACGTGTGCCCTTCCTGTGCCGTGCTGGCCACTTTGCCGGGCATCTGGCGACTGGCCGTCCACCGAACGTTTCGCTCTAAGGTATCCATGAATACTAGCGACGCGAACGTTACGGAGCTGGCCGGAGACGGCTACTGCCCCGATAAATTACCCTCCCATTATACATGCCGGCTTCTAATTGGTCTCAAGAGAGATATAGGAATGGAGAGAAGGTCGCTTCATGCCTACATGTTTAATGCAGTCGAACGATTTTCGCAGAATTTGTCAGACTACTGCCTATAAGTACCAGCAAACATAGCTGACACCTCAAAGAAGCCCACGACAGGAAGCGGTTTGCAAGCCGCTGCCACAGCGATAAAGTTATCCCTTACTTGCAAGAAATGAGCGTCTCCTGGTACTCTGAAAGGAAACTAGCGCGAGAGTTTGCCAACTAAAACTGAAACATGAAGCACAGCAGCTTTGTTTTCTTGTGGTTGGCTGTATTTTTCCTCTGAATGACAATTTAGGGTTTTAGATGCCCTTCCGTTGCGGCTATACTCGTACTAATATGATAAATAATTGTTTAATAAGGCCCTTCCATCTATTTCTATTCTTATGAATCAGCCCACGCATTCTTTGCTCACTAAATAAGAAGAAATAAGTTATATAATAGCGTGGCAACTTGATAGCTTGATAATGATAATATGAAGAGGTTTCGCATTCCATTGCACTGCGCAACAAAGCTTCATCTTTTCAGATACCTACCTATCACACGAACCCACACACCTCCCAAAGGTGAAAAGTAGAACCCAGTAATATTAAGAAACATTATTTTATATTCTGAAATATGTTTCTAACTGAGGGCTGACTGCAGAGGACTGCTGAGTAAGTCATCCAGCCAGTTTCAGTTACAATTTGATCGTGCAACACATGGAAGCGATTGGCTCTCCGACGAGATATTGTTCACACATTGCCATGATTGTGAGTAATTATGGAAATATATTGCTCGTTTTGGCGATTATGAATGCCTCCCCGCTACATCAGGAAAATGTTCAATCTCCTTGCATTGCAGATGAAGTTTTTAGATCTGTTTATTTATTATTTTGGTTGGTGGAATGAGGAACCAATAATTTTATGAGCTGATACCATCATGCTAATAAAACGCATTATAAATATATTTTTCTGGGTGACTTGTATAAAACACCAATTGGATATATCGCCTGTATCACCTTTGTGATACAGTCGATTGGGACAAATATCATGTTTATTGGAAAGCACTTCTTAGGTAATCATATCTTTTTATAAATTATTCGCCTTGAGAGCACGTAATCTGTTCATGTTTTTTTTCATGGATTATTTGTCTTCACGCACCAGCACTGCAGGCCGGGCTGGGAAGCTCTGGCCGCTCCCCACGACGGTCTGCACCGCCACCGACTGAATATTGCACGTAGCCCGCAGCGTGTGGAGGCACCGACATCGATCACCCGATCCCGCCCCGGCGGGAGGCAGTAGACCCTCTGCACACAGTCCCAGACCGGCCCTATAGAACACTCTCCGGGGAGGCAGCAGCGGTGGCGCGGCGGTGGCGCGTGGGTACGTGCGGGCGGTCAGCATGGCTTGGTGGGGTCATCACTGGCATGTCTTGATATGGCCCAGTTCGCCCGGTCGCCGCGCTGGCTCACCCTGTCTCAGTAGCACGCTCAGATCCATCAGCACGCGACAGATCGGCCGCGGCCGCCCGCGACATCCACCCACGCGGACACGGCTCCTCCGGGCACGGTGAGCCAGAGCGGACCGCCTGAGCACACCGAACTGCAGTCATCGACCGGGGCGAGTCGGCGACCAGAGGGCTGATCAGCAGCGACGGATGACATGTGAAACGCGACCTGCGACCCGACACTGCGCCTCTGAGCTGCGGTCGGCTCAGCGTGTCAACACTATCATTGCCTGTCGAAGACGGCGGCGACGGCGGCGGCGGCGGCGGCGGTTGGTGACGGCTGCTCGTGTCACGCGCCGCGTCAGAAAGCCCTGGGGCGGCTGGCGCGCTGATTGGAGCTCAGCTGAGTGAGACGTTCCGAACGTGACGACCGAAGCCACCGCCGCCGGGCTTTCTTCTATCTCCTGCGGGCTGAGCCCAGAGACAGCGCGGGTCGACCGACCGACTGATCAGGTTCTCGGTAAAAACATCAGCGACAGACAGCAGCTTCTAGCGATGTGTCATAGAGCTGTCACCTGCCGCAGCCTATACCTCCTCCCTCCCTCCCTCCCTAGAACGCAGGACAAATGCGGCCCACAGCCCCAGATTAGTGGTGCGGGTCGGTGGCGGTGAGGTGTGTGACCATTCCCGCCGCCTCGTGCCGCTCGCAGCACCGCGCCGAGCGCCGTGGGAGAGAAAGACGACGGCCCAGCTGCGAGCCAGAGCAGGGCGGAAGTCGACTTGATGGGATATGACATCTCATTATGCTCAGCTCGAATTGTCTGCTTAAACAGAAAGTGGTGGGAGCTGAATAAGTCTACGTGAATATTGTCATAGCTAACTAGCAAGTGTGGGTCGGCTGTAACATGTGATAAATTGTAAATGTTTCTAAACTTTTGCAAACATACATTACCGATTATAGTCGTTCCCTAAAAAAAGTATTGCTAAAATTTGATGAAAAGCAGCTCAATTGGCTAAATACTCGAAGCGCAAATTACACATGAAATCATCTAAATCTACACCCATCAAACTTTACTTTGCACACCTGAGTGGGTTGTGCATATGTAGGGTCTAACGCTATCCATTCGGTCTGAAGATGTTCTTTGATTGCATATTACATAACACATTACTATCACGTTATCATAAAAGCACGGGGTACTAGAGAATCACTGCACCACAGCGACTTCTGAACAGTGCATGTTGCGACGAGTGATGTTCTCCAACTACAGTCGCGGTACCAACTGTGCGCTGACTATTTACACTTCCTATTGGAACGAACATTATTTCCCTAAGGACCCCGACCGATAAAGAAAAGATCTCGCCACCACGAGAAGCGCACTATTCCAAAGTCAATAGAGAGCCTGATATTATGCGGGTTTGGTTTGAACTTGCCTACGGCTTGTTGTGGCAATTAGCGCCGAATAGCAACGTTTACGTTAAAAGTAAAGTATAAAAACTGACAAGCGTGATAAAGAAATTATTTAATCATGCAACCATTAATGTCTAATAGAGGAACGCAAATATTTTAACAGAGTTATGTTTCCATGTTTACCATTTCCTCAAACTTTTGAAGCAAATTTGTTTTAATCAATGAAGGACATTAATCTTATTGTATCGAAAGCAATCTGCTCACAATAAAGTGAATTGTTTATCAATTTTGTCCAAACATTTCCTTTTGTCGTGCTCAATATCAACCCATTTTCACGGAAGCGTGACAGTAAGAGCCACACTAGTTATCTCACCAATTCAAACTTGGCGAAATGTCTTCATTAGAATCCATCCGCTCTCAGTACGAACATGAAACATTCTAACCCGGATCCGGTCCTGGCCCAGACCCCCAGATTTCAGACCGACGGGCCATGCCGAGTGTCTGGGCCCCATACCGGACCCCGTTCCCGTGTCCGTATCACTAGCTGGGACCGTTGCCGGTCTCTGCATCTGCAGAACTGCCGCTCATCGCTAGCCAGCCGTCCGCGCGCCGCTTCCCGCTGCCATAACTCAAAACCCACACTCGTAAAACGGCGCGCCGATGGATATATCGGTGTCACAGTCGGGAAAAGCTACCCCCTTCCTACTGCGCGCGCCATGCTGACGTCACTAGCCGCGGCTGCTGTGGCCCAGCAGCGGCGACCGTGGCGCAGCAGTGCGCATCAGAGGAGATGGTAATTACACTGTAGGGCAATCGGAGCTGTGATGACCGGCGGAAAATAGAGGGAACCCGTTAAATGACGTGTGTAGGATGTTTGTAGAGCAGATGGAGAGCGACGACGCGCCGTTATCTAAATAGAGAGGCACAAAATACGCCTGGTACTCTGCTGCAATCATTTATCCATCTGCTAGTGCTATGGTGAAAGGGAGAAAATATGGAAGAGAATAGAAAAGCCAGGTGACTGAAATTTCCGTCGGTGAATGATATCTAAATTTGGTGAGACGTCTTGCGTGGTCGATTTCTAGGCCTCGGGCAGTGTTCAACAATGTCATTTCCGCTGCTGCGCTGCAGCTTTTATCTCTTTGGTCGGCGGTCGGGCGGCCGGCCGGCTCGGGCGTCTCCGCTGAACTGGGATTACCATCAATTGATGCGGCTTGGCGGCCGGTATTTTCCGTTCAGTGATAGTTGGCCTGGTGGGCGATTGGCGGCGCCGTTTCCCCGGCTCGTGTCGGTGATAGCCGCGGCAGGGCTGCGCAGCCCGCACTCCTGCCCGTCGTAAAATTCACGCCGCCGCCACCGCCGCGAACTTGGCCTTTGTAGGACCGTTCACCGGAGGGCTGTTCGGTGTTCAGTGCATACCACTGAAAACCCGCCTTTTGCTGACGAAATCAAGGTTAAAAGACGTGATTCAAAGGCGTTAGCACCCCTACGGATCGCGAGCAACAGGCTGCTGTTGCATCGTTATGATGCAGTTACGGCGCTATCATTTCAAGACACGCCACAGTTTGTTTTCTTTATGTCGTATTTCCAGCAGGATCTCGCGTTGTGTCATCTGGTGTTCTAGCGGTACTATTTTCTGGCAACTGGAGCAGCAAAAGAGTGAACAGATATGTAGTGCTTCTGATCACCCTTCCTTCCTCTGCGCCTAAATAAATCGCCCCTGGGTCGACTCTGAATATCCAAGCCTGACCTGGGCTGTAAGCTGATTCGTGATTGGCCCGCTCGCCACCGGTCACGGTCATTTGCCCGCTCAACTGCTGGTCGAAAGTCAACGAGCAGCAAACTTTCGTGGAGCTCATGCCATACCATGCGTGAGTGTGTTGTAATTAAACGGTTACATCCTTTCGTGAAAGGATGCCAGCTTTTAGGCGAATCGCCGATAGGTCACATCATACTAAGCTGCAGTTGGGCATCTCGAGCCACGAAGACTATATTTTTCCTTTCTTTTACGCAGAGGCGGATCCAGCTCAGAGTTTGGGGGGGGGGGGACAAACCATAACAATTTATCGATTCTTTCCATGCCTCGTCCATAGGCGTAATATTAAAATTATGCCGTTTGGGGGAGGGCAAATGACCATTTTGCCCCCTCCCCTGGATCCGCCACTGCTTTTACGACCTGTCTAAATTATTTAATACTTACTTCGATTGCTATTTGTTATTGTTTATTTTGAACTCATCGCTAACATGCCAGTGGTCATTACCAAACCTACGACCATAAGCTTTCTATAGTCAATGCTTGAGCAGAGGCTTTGATTTCAAATTGAGGCCGATGCCCTTCGGCCTTTAGCTGTGGCACACACTCGTCTGTGCTCACTGCTCATGGGCCGCATCGCTAACATATGCTCAAACACGGACGCGGTCTCAACATCTGCAAACTGGAGCCTATTTGTGGTCTGCCTGCGAGGAACATGTTTTGGGGACGTGATGCTTTTGCCTGACTGATAGTTCTCCGCGCGTGGCGGGACAGCAATGGATGTCACCGTCAAATGAATTGCCGTGCTACGGTGCTGCGTCGTAAAGGATCGCTTAATGGGCGCATTCTGTCAAATAAATCGTCTGGAGAATTTCTGAGTTAAATAATATAAATAAACTTAACAATCTTAAGTGTCCAAACCACGCATGTTTGTAGCTACTTTTTACATCAAAGTCAAAGTTAAATGCACGATTAGGAAAATAACGAAGAAAACTTTGAATAGTTAGATAGCTTTTCTCCCGTCCCATTAGTTCAGGTGGGAGAGTTGAGTTGGCGTCGAATTCCGTGCTGGCCAGATCCTAGCTCCGGCTCGAGACGACTCCTCACTATTTGCTCCTGTCAGGATTAGCTCGAGGTCAGTGGCAGAAAACCGTTACAAGTCGGACGAATTCACTAATCAGGACGAACGGCAAGTAGGTATCCGGCTACGTGAGTACCGTTAGCTTGGCTCTAAAGCATGACATCTGCTAATAATTTGCTAATGAAGCGGGCGTAAAAACCGCGCCGCACGATAGTCGAACAAGGATGTGTAAAAATCGACGGATAATTGTCTTATTTCATAAAAACACGTCTCATCCACTGCCAAAAGCATCATAACTGCGCGCTGCATTCGCATATAATGTAAATGAAACGGCATCAGTATTTGCGCCGCCATCACGCTGTGCGGTACAGCATGACTCAGGCGTCTGCCATTAGAGACATCTATCGGCTGAAGTAGAAACAACTGAGCCATGCGGTGCAGCATTATTCAGGCGTCTACTACCAGAGACATCTATGGGGTGGGACAGAAACTAGCGCGCCGGGCAGTCAGTGCGGTGTAGTGATGTCAATTACGGAAAATTGGAATACCGATACCAAACCAAATACCAACCAAAACCACGTGAAAATACCGAAACCAAACCAACTTGGGAAACTGAGGGGAATACCAACTTTTTACCGATTTCTTAACCTCTTATACATTAGTGAGGTTTCATGATATCAACAAAATACCAAACACATTACGATTGAAATACCAAATACCAAGTTGGTATCGGTTTGGTATCGGTATACCAAAAAGTTGGTATCCGATTGACATCTCTAGTGCGGTGCCCTTGCTCTGCCACGGATCACCTAAAGCCTCTGCCTCTGCTAGCCTTCGAGGATGCCGGATAGACCGGCTGCCACTGCTAATCGGTAACCACCACGTGGTGCGTAGCGGGAGAGTTACGTTTGGCGTTCAGTTGGCCGGTCGCGTTTGTCACGGTGTTGTGGTCAACAGGCGCGACAGACGAATTGGCCGATCTTGCAAAACTGCCGGACGAGTTCAGGTTGGAGCAGCCCAGTGCATGAGAAAGATTAGAAGGACAAACATTCAATGCCGTCCAATACTGAACTGCAACTGAATAAGCGATGCATGTAAAACAAAGCTATTGGACCAAAAAAAGTATAAAAATGTTAGTACAAAAACATTACGCAACATGAGTGATTTACTTTTGGGGCAGATACTAAAAAAAGCATACATGTGCTCGTTTATTCTACTAGGAATTTCCGAGGATATTTTATATCGCATGAATCATGCTGTTCTAAGACACTAATCTATATCTGTCCGGTTGGCGCTTTTAGTTTCTAAGCTGGGAAAGAGGAACATTTTTATCATATGACAACGCAAAACGCCGTGGTTGGATGAATTGGTCCATTTGGGAAGAACAGAAAGGTAAATGGTATTTGGCAGCGGGTGAAAGAAATACATTTTTAATGCTAGAATGCCATTTGACTTTTTCGAAAATCCAGCAAATTAGCAAATGATTCGAAAATGTGCTGTAAAGTGTAAACCATTGACTTGTGTTTGAGAGAGAGAGAGAGAGAGAGAGAGAGAGAGAGAGAGAGAGAGAGAGAGAGAGAGAGAGAGAGAGAGAGAGAGAGAGAGAGAGAGAGAGAGAGAGAGAGAGAGAGAGAGAGAGAGAGAGAGAGAGAGAGAGATTCCTGTATTGACAGACTCTTAGTCCATATCTAGGCTAGTATGACAAGTGGAGATGATCACTTGAACAAAACAGTAAGTAAGCCAAACTTTCCTTACAGAAAACAAGCTCGCTAGGCTAGGTATAACAATCTTTTCTCAATGCATACATACACTCCATGTCTATTTGGCTTCCAAGTTCCAAGTGATCTTCAGTCGGGATATCCGATAAACTTACCACCATTTTGAATTGCAAGATATTTTGCTGAAATATCATGGTAGTCAATTGCTAGTACCTACTGTTTGTCAATCAAAGCATGAGACACATTAGGATATTCTTCCAAGCCGATCATCACGTTTAAATACCAACAAAAGGTTATACCAAAGTGCAGTTCCGGATATACTCAAGCAACACTCTTCTGCTACGCCTTCATTCTACTAGTATTTAGAGTCTTAGCCAATCTCCAGGTCATGCATTGCTGCACTTCCACCTACCCACATATTCAGCTCACCACAGTCTCGCAACTTCCAGGTCGGTGTTCACTCGACTGGCACCATTTCCCTCCGGTCAGAATCTGACCTGGTTGGGCAGATTTCATCGGGTCGCTGTCTGTGGGTGGTGTTCGTGGGTGTGAGGAGGTGTGAAACACGACGGGGGTGAGATCAGCAGAAACGGCGTCATCGATCCTGGGCGTATCACGCCGTTTATCATGGTTTTACGCCGCCGGCTGAGATTTATCGTGCCTGAGGCGTACGACAGGAGTGAGAGGCGGGGACAGGTTGGAAAGAGGAGACAGGTCGGAGAGAGGAGATAGGTCTGTTAGAGGAGGGGAAGGGTCAGAGAGAGGAGCGGGGATAGGTCGGAGACAGGACACAGGTCGAAGAAAGGAGAAAACATGTTGGAGAGAGACGGGAGGCGGTCAGAGAGGGAGAGAAAGAGGAGAGAGACATACATGAAGAGAAGAGAGCGAGAGGTACAGAAATAGACTAGTACAGGGCGATGAGAGGTGGACATAGACCAAATACCGGCGATGACAGACAAAATGGAGGAACAGAGACATATCCAGGGTCATGTCAGCGATGGACATAGCGAAAGAAAGCTGGAAAACTCAAAGACAGAGATGTGCTGGACTTCGGACCGAGCAGTGGCCCATTGGGAAAGAGGGAGAAGGGTCGATGAGAGGCAATGGCAGGCATAAGGTGTTGAACGGGACCACAAGAGGAGGTAGGCGGATGGCACCGGCAAGACGACACCGCAAGTGTGACGGCTTCTTGGCATGAAGCGGCCATCACTTAACATTCGATGCAAATGTTATGAGACTGACATTGGAACTCACCAGTCGAGAACAAGTTTCCGTAATAATAAACTATGATTTTAACAATAATTCCAAGAAGTCAAGGGTCGTTGCCGTGCGAAGTTAGACAGTTGAAAGGGTCGAAAGATCACCAGGAACGTGCCGCTAATAGTCCCTGCAGACTGCAAACTGCAGAGTAAATACAGTCTATCATGGCAAGAAGTTAGCTGACGATAGCTGGAGAAGCAGCAAAGCTAACGTACGGAATTTGCAGTCATCCAGACATCCACGTTTCGGAGGTGTGACAAAACGAGAAAATCAAACCTTACTTGGATGTTTTTGTTTTTGCTAAATTATTATTGCTTATTTAGAGCTGCGATATAAGATGGTTCTTGTAGCCGTTTCTAAGTAGCTCAATTGGGTGGGTAGACGGAGGTTTTCAGACAAGTGAGACATCCCCCGCCGCGCTCGTGGCGTTCTCCCTCCGCGAACTGCGTCTGTGCCTTATCTGCCCGCCGTCCGCGGCCGCCGTGCCGTCAGTGGGCCGCTGTCGGAATGGGAGGCAGGGCTGCCGGCCGGCCGCTGTCGGAATGGGAGGCAGGGCTGCCGGCCGGCCGCTGCTCCATTCCCCGTGATCGATGGGTGACGGTGGCGCCAGGAAACGTTATCGAGGAATTGGTGTCCAGTTAGCACACGCGCTGGTAGAAGAAAATGAAATGGTAGCGAATGTCACTTCTTGACTAAGATTAAAGGTAGTGTGCCACCTTTGAAAGATTTCCCATTTTATTTTTCCTGGGATAAGAAGCTTCTGTTTTTACCTAATATCGCAAAAAAAAATCAAAAATGGTCCTGGAATAGTGCCTTTTTCGCCTAAAAGTTTTTCGGTTTTTAGATATGTATAACAACTGTAGTGGGCTCACCTGCAAATCAACTCATAGCGGCGACGCGGCTATGGAAGGTTAGGACCCTGCCCGGGCGCCACTGAACGTGACCGGAGCAAAGGGAGACGGGGGTCGGAGACAGATAAATCACCCCGCCGACAGACGCGGGGCAGACCCTGACTAGGGGTGGTGCGAAGGGGAGTGTAGGAACGGGCGCGCCGCTGGCAGGAGAGCCGAGAGGCGCGAACGGCAGTCGTCGACTGCGACGGACGGCGAGTGGAGCAGAGAGTGGGCGAGAAGTGAGCTAAGGAATCCGTGCGGAGTGCCAACGGCTACGAGGATTATCCGATCACGCACTCCTTAACGCCGACATGGCCGCCGGCGAGTGGAGCGGAGAGCGAGCGAGAAGGGAGCCAGGGAAGCTGTGGGGAGTACCAACGGCTACAAGGATTCTATGGTCAGGCACACTAACGCCGGCACGGCAGGTGAGGCGTATCGAGCACGGCTCGGGGGTACGTACAGCGGAGTGCGGTTCCTTGGCGGCGACACCACGAGGATGGTTGCCCGGCGACTGACGCGGCGCCACCATGAGGATGGTTTCCCCGGCGACTGACGCGCATCTATTCAGAGGCATATTAAGCGCACACGCAATCGTAAAGGAAACTGGGGAGCCTGGTAGGCACGCTTTGAAGGGTCGTGCAACGCGACACCCCAACCTGCGACGCGATACACACAAAACACCTGGTTCCGGCCACCCTACAACTCATGCACACACATCAGGTCCGCCGCCGACCCCTCGGCTACTCTGCAACTGCTATGCGTCCGACGCCCCGGCTACTCCGCACTGCACATACATCAGGCCCGCTGCCGACGCCTCGGCTACTCTGCAACTCACGCACATACATACCCATGCACATGCATCAGGTCCGCCGCCGACGCCTCGGCACGCACATACATCAGGTCCGCCGCCGACGCCTCGGCACGCACATGCATCAGGTCCGCCGCCGACGCCTCGGCACGCACATGCATCAGGTCCGCCGCCGACGCCTCGGCATGCACATGCATCAGGTCCGCCGCCGACGCCTCGGCTACTCTGCAGTAGAGATGTCCTCGGATATAACTTTTCGGTATACCGATACCATACTGATACCAACTCGGTACTTGCTAATTGATTCCTAATGTGTTCGGTATTTTGTTGGTATAATGCACCATAGGTTGGTACTTGGTTTGGTATCGGTATTCCGATTTTCCGTAGTCGACGTCCTACTCTGCACCGCACATACATCAGGTCCGCCGCCGACGCCTCGGCACCCACACGCATCAGGTCCGCCGCCGACGCCTCGGCTACTCTGCTGTAGAGATGTCCTCGGATACAACTTTCGGTATACCGATACCATACTGATACCAACTCGGTACTTGGTATTTGATTCCTAATGTGTTCGGTATTTTGTTGGTATAATGCACCCTAGGTTGGTACTTGGTTTGGTATCGGTATTCCGATTTTCCGTAGTCGACGTCCTACTCTGCACCGCACATACATCAGGTCCGCCGCCGACGCCTCGGCACGCACATGCATCAGGTCCGCCGCCGACGCCTCGGCTACGCTGCAGTAGAGATGTCCTCGGATATAACTTTTCGGTATACCGATACCATACTGATACCGACTCGGTACTTGCTAATTGATTCCTAATGTGTTCGGTATTTTGTTGGTATAATGCACCCTAGGTTGGTACTTGGCTTGGTATCGGTATTCCGATTTTCCGTAGTCGACGTCCTACTCTGCACCGCACATACATCAGGTCCGCCGCCGACGCCTCGGCACGCACATGCATCAGGTTCGCCGCCGACGCCTCGGCTACTCTGCAGTAGAGATGTCCTCGGATACAACTTTCGGTATACCGATACCATACTGATACCAACTCGGTACTTGGTATTTGATTCCTAATGTGTTCGGTATTTTGATGGTATAACGAACCATAGGCTGGTACTTGGTTTGGTATCGGTATTCCGTTTTTCCGTAGTTGACATCAATACACTGCACTGCACATACATCAGGTCCGCCACCGACGCCTCGGCTACTCTGCAACCCACGCACACACATCAGGTTCGCCGACAACGCCCCGGCCACTCCGCAAATCACGCACATACATCAGGTCCGCCGCCGACGCCTCGGCTACTCTGCAACTCATGCACGGGTGTATTTGGCGTTTTTTAGGGGCCGTCCTACCCTACAAACGAGCCGACGCGAGTGGTTTCGGCCGCTGACAGCCAACTGAGGCGAACGCTTGGTGATAGTGGCGCGGGCAACGGGGGCCTAATCAACTCATAGCGGCGACGCGGCTATGGAAGGTTAGGACCCTGCCCGGGCGCCACTGAACGTGACCGGAGCAAAGGGAGACGGGGGTCGGAGACAGATAAATCACCCCGCCGACAGACGCGGGGCAGACCCTGACTAGGGGTGGTGCGAAGGGGAGTGTAGGAACGGGCGCGCCGCTGGCAGGAGAGCCGAGAGGCGCGAACGGCAGTCGTCGACTGCGACGGACGGCGAGTGGAGCAGAGAGTGGGCGAGAAGTGAGCTAAGGAATCCGTGCGGAGTGCCAACGGCTACGAGGATTATCCGATCACGCACTCCTTAACGCCGACATGGCCGCCGGCGAGTGGAGCGGAGAGCGAGCGAGAAGGGAGCCAGGGAAGCTGTGGGGAGTACCAACGGCTACAAGGATTCTATGGTCAGGCACACTAACGCCGGCACGGCAGGTGAGGCGTATCGAGCACGGCTCGGGGGTACGTACAGCGGAGTGCGGTTCCTTGGCGGCGACACCACGAGGATGGTTGCCCGGCGACTGACGCGGCGCCACCATGAGGATGGTTTCCCCGGCGACTGACGCGCATCTATTCAGAGGCATATTAAGCGCACACGCAATCGTAAAGGAAACTGGGGAGCCTGGTAGGCACGCTTTGAAGGGTCGTGCAACGCGACACCCCAACCTGCGACGCGATACACACAAAACACCTGGTTCCGGCCACCCTACAACTCATGCACACACATCAGGTCCGCCGCCGACCCCTCGGCTACTCTGCAACTGCTATGCGTCCGACGCCCCGGCTACTCCGCACTGCACATACATCAGGCCCGCTGCCGACGCCTCGGCTACTCTGCAACTCACGCACATACATACCCATGCACATGCATCAGGTCCGCCGCCGACGCCTCGGCACGCACATACATCAGGTCCGCCGCCGACGCCTCGGCACGCACATGCATCAGGTCCGCCGCCGACGCCTCGGCACGCACATGCATCAGGTCCGCCGCCGACGCCTCGGCATGCACATGCATCAGGTCCGCCGCCGACGCCTCGGCTACTCTGCAGTAGAGATGTCCTCGGATATAACTTTTCGGTATACCGATACCATACTGATACCAACTCGGTACTTGCTAATTGATTCCTAATGTGTTCGGTATTTTGTTGGTATAATGCACCATAGGTTGGTACTTGGTTTGGTATCGGTATTCCGATTTTCCGTAGTCGACGTCCTACTCTGCACCGCACATACATCAGGTCCGCCGCCGACGCCTCGGCACCCACACGCATCAGGTCCGCCGCCGACGCCTCGGCTACTCTGCTGTAGAGATGTCCTCGGATACAACTTTCGGTATACCGATACCATACTGATACCAACTCGGTACTTGGTATTTGATTCCTAATGTGTTCGGTATTTTGTTGGTATAATGCACCCTAGGTTGGTACTTGGTTTGGTATCGGTATTCCGATTTTCCGTAGTCGACGTCCTACTCTGCACCGCACATACATCAGGTCCGCCGCCGACGCCTCGGCACGCACATGCATCAGGTCCGCCGCCGACGCCTCGGCTACGCTGCAGTAGAGATGTCCTCGGATATAACTTTTCGGTATACCGATACCATACTGATACCGACTCGGTACTTGCTAATTGATTCCTAATGTGTTCGGTATTTTGTTGGTATAATGCACCCTAGGTTGGTACTTGGCTTGGTATCGGTATTCCGATTTTCCGTAGTCGACGTCCTACTCTGCACCGCACATACATCAGGTCCGCCGCCGACGCCTCGGCACGCACATGCATCAGGTCCGCCGCCGACGCCTCGGCTACTCTGCAGTAGAGATGTCCTCGGATACAACTTTCGGTATACCGATACCATACTGATACCAACTCGGTACTTGGTATTTGATTCCTAATGTGTTCGGTATTTTGATGGTATAACGAACCATAGGCTGGTACTTGGTTTGGTATCGGTATTCCGTTTTTCCGTAGTTGACATCAATACACTGCACTGCACATACATCAGGTCCGCCACCGACGCCTCGGCTACTCTGCAACCCACGCACACACATCAGGTTCGCCGACAACGCCCCGGCCACTCCGCAAATCACGCACATACATCAGGTCCGCCGCCGACGCCTCGGCTACTCTGCAACTCATGCACGGGTGTATTTGGCGTTTTTTAGGGGCCGTCCTACCCTACAAACGAGCCGACGCGAGTGGTTTCGGCCGCTGACAGCCAACTGAGGCGAACGCTTGGTGATAGTGGCGCGGGCAACGGGGGCCTAATCAACTCATAGCGGCGACGCGGCTATGGAAGGTTAGGACCCTGCCCGGGCGCCACTGAACGTGACCGGAGCAAAGGGAGACGGGGGTCGGAGACAGATAAATCACCCCGCCGACAGACGCGGGGCAGACCCTGACTAGGGGTGGTGCGAAGGGGAGTGTAGGAACGGGCGCGCCGCTGGCAGGAGAGCCGAGAGGCGCGAACGGCAGTCGTCGACTGCGACGGACGGCGAGTGGAGCAGAGAGTGGGCGAGAAGTTTCCCACCCACCCTCACCTTTTTAATAGATGCGACTTCGAGATTCGTCAAACCTGCATATCCTTAATCCCGACCATTTACCTCGTCGTTATCACTCCGTCGGTGCGTTTTTTAGGGGCCGTCCTACCCTACAAACGAGCCGACGCGAGTGGTTTCGGCCGCTGACAGCCAACTGAGGCGAACGCTTGGTGATAGTGGCGCGGGCAACGGGGGCCTAACAGGCGTCGGGCAACAATCGCGAATGCGGCGCACTTGTGACAATAAGCAAAGGTCATTATAGTGTTACGACCATACGACGTACGGGAATGAGTTATCAGCTGTCTAATCGTAGACAACACAATGTCGAGCCTTAAACTGTAAGCCCGTATTGGTATTGTTTCTTTTATTTGGCTGTCGAACATTATTTATGGTTTGAAATATGATTTTATGTAAAATAATTGATATGAAAAAGCCGTCTTATAAGTTATGACCCCATTTCACCACACGCAAGTGGCAGAAATGACAATGATCAGCTGACGCATTTTTCTTGGCCGAAGTCAGAGCGCGCGGCCCGACGCACCACGCGTATTTGGAAATTCCGACCTCGACGAGCATCAGAAGCCACCTAACAGGCGTGTTCGAAACCGCAGGAGATGATGATGAACGGGTTTATCGAAACTTGATTGGATGAGCATATCGGTAATAGCGATTTCAGTGTGTGCATTTATTGTTCATAGTGGTGTGAAATGTGGTTGGGGTACGACCGACAACCCGTCGGGGCGAATGTCGCACTGGGGTACTCAAAATTTGAAGAATTTAAGACGTTTCCATGAGTTTTGAAGGTATGGATAAGTTCTAAAAATCCGGTTCTCCTTATCTGGGCCATTAACTCCATACGGTCCAAGAAAGCTGGCACACTACCTTTAATGATATATTTTTGTAGGTGAAAATAAGGCAGTGTTACATTGGCCCGTCGCTCGGTTCGTCCACATCCACTCTGTTAAAGCATGTCAACATACAAACTGGCTCTTATAATAGATGTTTGGAACCAAAATATAATTAATTGAAATTTTGCGGGTTTGTAACTGAGTGTCTTTTCTTGATTTCAATGATCATGTACTTACGTAACGTACGATAAAGTGTGTGTTTGGCTCTTATCTAACCGCAGCATGCAGTGGAGCGAATGTAATGGCGCACATTACAGTAGCCCAACTCTCGGAGGACTCGTGTCCATGGCTAATGATGATCATTTATTCAATGAGCTCTGGTTTATTGAATGCTGGTCTAATACGATCACAGACCACAAGCCCAGATATAGTTTCTTTCAGGCAAATCCTGAGAGCAGCGTGGCCGCTTTCATGCACTTGCTCGTTGTCTATATATTTGTTGCGCGCATGTTTTTTTTTTCCTAGGACAAACGCCTGTGCAAAAAAAAATGAATTATAACCATGTTGAATGTATAGGTATGGGTATCTAGCGAAATAATCATGAAAACTTTTTTATTTTTAATTTAGCTCGAATGTTTGAATGGACGGATTGACAGAGCGGGAGGCCGGAACCCACGATAAGCAGAGCTTGTTGCATATACCCCGACCCCTACCGTCCGATCGCGCAACTCCGGGTAACGGTAGATGCCAAAGTTTAACGTGCTCTTCAAAGCTGGACACGGCCTGTCCCACTCAACTGACTTCAACTGGCTGCGGCTGCTTCCACCAACCGCAGACCATCCCCGTCAGGAGTCTCAAATATCGAGCGCCGGAGCGTCTCGAACCCGGGCTCTCACTACCGGGAGCCTAATGCTCTACGAAGTGAGCTACGGGACGGGCCATTTTTTTGCAATTAGAACAATAAGCTTTACAAAACATTAGACAAAATAAGCATTAGACAAAATAAAACCATGAAACAGAGCGAATAAAGGCTTAAGCCTGTTTTAGCGATTTTCTGTAACAGACGGAGTACCTGCAAAAATACGCATTTAAACATCGCAAGCTTGTTTTTCGTTTAGTTTGAATGGAAGCAGAAACACGTTGATAAGGTCGAGGTATATTTCTAACTTGATGAGCAGTTTAATCATCAATTTCATAGACAAATTTCACCATAGAACCATGATAAAATAAAATGTAAGCTTCGCCTATGCGTATGCACATACTCGTACACCTACCGATAACAATGAAAATAACGCCGTCTTCTAATGCACGTGTGTAGCAATGCAACAAGCGGACGATGCTACTAAATGCTGTCATGAAACATCACATTTGATCCTGATGGATACTGGCACTATATTTCCCCAGCGGATTAATACAGCGGCGCTCGGCTCATCAGGGCGGGCATACCGGATGTCTGTACGGCTGATGTGCAATTTCGGCCGCCGGAGTTGACCATCGTATAGGCTATCGGGCCCGGCGAATGGGTCCTGGCGAGGCGAGTCGATATTGCAGGAGCCATCTCGCCCGGCGGCCGCCCGCGCGCCTATATCGACCACGCGGAGCGCCCCAACCGAGCGCCGACCTGACCAGAGGGGCGACGGGCGACGCGGCTGGTCAGAAGTGTCAGACCAGACCAGAGCAGCACAGTTAGCCGGTAATTGTGACGGCAGACAGTGAAAATACGCAGCAACATCGGCGGAGAAAACTTGTGAGTACTTCTCCGTACTGTTTTCACAACTAATGAACCGAAAGGATGTTGTTGGTGGGACTAATGGATGGAGTCACTATGCTTGTTTATTATCTGCTTTTATTTACATAGTTTACTTCATTGCTGATTACATAGTTAATCTAATATCATAGCGACTAGCTGAGGTTGATGGAGATTCGCGGATGCCGCATTAATATCGTTAAATAAATAACGCCGTATAGGCGAGTCGGCGACCCATTTCCCACTCCGCTCAAGTCTAATCGCAGCTAAATTTCTCCACAGAAAGCCTGTCCGACGTGATGCGTAAGTCAACGTGAGAACGTGACGTGTCCACGGTTTGGTGACGTGACGACGTTCACGCCCGTGTGACAGTCCGTGATGCAGCCGCGGGAGATTGTCTGCACGGCGGACAGCCCAACCCCAGTGACCGACTCGCCACATCTGGCCGCCGGCTGCCTGGTGCAGGACGTCACCCTCGCCTCACCCGAGTCCCTCCACGAGATCCGCTTCCGCAACTTCTACGTCCACTCTGTGTCGTTGTGGGTGCAGCGGGTGGCATCCGAGGACATCCCTCCACCAACTTCAGCTGCAGCGCGGGCCACACGTCTCGGTCCGTGGGAGCTATCCATCCGAGACCGAACGCTGATGCCGAACCCTCTGTACGACACCGGCAGTCAGGACTACGTCACCATCAGCCGAAAGCAGAGCGGCGTCGACTGGCGCGGCGTGGTGCGGCTGAGGTTCGTCCTGCGCCAGCCGGTGCCGCACTGGCGTCAGTTTCGTCTGGAGGAGGTGCGGCTGCTGGCGCCTCCGTCATCAACTCCAGGAGGAGGTGACGGAGAGGAGGGGCCGGAGGACGAGTGGAGTAAGTTAGTGGAGGCCACTAGAGCTGCTGTTCACGCCGATAACGGTGTCCAGGTGTTCTCTGGAGCTGACGGACAGATTGCCTACATCGGGGGTAGTTACGACGTGCAAACGCTGCAGCTGCCCGACGGCTAGAGCGGTAGCTTTGCAGCTGCTAAAAATAAGTCTGCAGTAACTGCCCGACGGCCTGAACAGCAACAGTCTCACATCTGTACAGTCAACAGTCAACAGTGGACCCGTTCTATAAATAGTAGCAAAGGCTACAGCTTCCCAATGGTCACAGCAACAGCGGTAGGACATATATGAGCCTCTCAACTTCTGTAAGGCGTTGCAGCTTCCGGGCGGATCGAGAGGAGTGGAAACAGGAGGCCGGCTCCACAGCCGCCGTGGATGTGGCATGTGTTTCGCAGCGGTCGTATGGTTCGTCAGGGCAACGGTGTTGGGGTGGTGGTGAAAGCTCACGGCTGTCTATTGAGACGTTTACCTACTCTATAGTTTGTTTTGTAAGTACTCTGCAACTAAGGCGGCAGCAGCGGAGTAGTTATTACTATTAGGCACAGCTCTGCAGCTATTGCAATCTTCAGATATTTATCGTGTCGATCTCATTATTTGAAATGTTCAATACAGCTTATTTATATCAAATGAACTTATTCTGCAGTTAAGTCAAGCCACTTCTAAATCGACAAACATGTATAACACACATTCCACTATCGCACATGTTGGTTGCGCTGGATTGACAATGCTGGCGCGGAGTAGCGCTCTGCAGCGCTGATTTTCGCAGATACCGGTGGCTTTCAAAGTGCTTGGCAGTTTGTGTGAAAAATGTGGAATAGTTTGGTCGGTTTGTGGTCATTTCCATGGGTTACGGGCCCATAGAGGTTCAAAGTAGCTGGTAAGGTGCCATTGGCCGTGGCTGGCATCGCTCGATAAACTCGCACAGAGTTACGGCAGAGTGATGCAGGCCTTACCTTCACTGCTGCCTAGTGGTCGAAGACAGCACACCATTATAAACAACATTGAATCAAAGTGCGCCAATTGGATGGTACGCTGTTTCTCTCCGGTCGCAGCCTAAGCGGTTCTCGCCATTTATTTATGATTATCCCGCACCGTAGACAGTGTTTACCATTGCTTATCCCGCACCGAAGACAGTGTTTACAATTGCTTCACGAATCACGTGCAAAGAGAGAAAATTATCAGATGCTGTTTAACTGATTTGTTAAACGTTAGTGACGATTAACAATCTGTCTCTGCTTCTCTTTGTCTCTGGCTCTGCTGAAATGTCGTATTTTTCATATAAGATGTATTTTGTACCTTTAAGCGCCCGAAAGATATCGGCGGTACGGGATAAAATTATTAAACCGCTCGTAGTTAGAAAAATCTACGTCTACGAAAAATCTAAAAAACGTCTCGCCTATCGGCTCGACGTTTAAAAGATTTGTTCTACCTACTCGCGGTTTAATATATATTCACGTGCAAAGAGAGAAAATTATCAGATGTCGTTTAACTGATTTGTTAAATGTCTAGTGACGATTAACAAACTGGTAAACGTCTAGAAGACATTTCTGCCATATTACCGTCTCGTTATTTTCACCAGTATGCGGAGGGAAACGCAATGAAACATCATTTTCCTTTTCTTTTTTTTAGTTCTATTTTGTTCTAGTTCTATCTGTCTGTCTGTAAAGGTGTTTTATCATATACCGATGTATGATAATGCAGCGCACTTGATATCCAACGGTGACCCAAAACAGCAACATTTTTTAGTTTGACCTGACCTGGAAGGTCAATGACTGACCTGAGAAGGAACTGGGTATCATTGGATTCGTCTCTTCCCAAAGAATCTTTTTGGGTCTTTACCGCGAAGCTCTATCTCCAACAGGAACGAAATGGCGCGGGAGGGTGGCACCCCCCCATGTGCGTTCTAGGATGGGAAAATGACATGTGCGGGTGAAGGTTAAAACTCTCGCCCGTATAGGGGGGGTCGAACGGAACCCCCCATGGTTTTTCGCGAATAACTCGCGTAAAAAGCGGCCGATCACGACGAAACTTTCAGTACCCTCGCGTTAATCAATTTTACACCTACCCTGAAAATTTCATGACCCTGACCCCAAGTACCTTTGACCTGTGACCTACTTTTCGAGACCATGTTTGACCGGAATCGCGTTTCGGCGTATGTCGGCTCGCATTAGCCGCGCGTTTGCAGTCTTTTCGTGGTTCCAAGCGTTCAAACATGTGATATGATGTTGCCCCCATGCATGAGGGTGGGTGTCAAGGCCACCTGAAGGTCAGGTTAGGTCATTGACCTTTGATGACCTCGGTTCACTTTTTCGTGTTTTACATGTTTCTAGGCTAGTTTTTGGAGCTGAATTCGAATTTAGCAACCATATGAACATTTACGAAGTAGTTTTGGTGCCTTCGTATTTCGTAACATGTTACGAAGCTGTCATAGGCGGTTGACACCTACTAGGAATACCCGGTGGCCGGCAGGACCCCTACTGGTTGACCTGACCTGACCTGACCCGACCTGGACTAAATGCATAAAGACATCATCTGTGATCAAAACTAATATGAAATTCGTGATTAGCACCCCGAAAACCCCTATAGCAGCCACACTTGACGACGTTCTAACAGGTCCCGATTTTGCCGACTTTTGGGTCATTGACCTGACCTGCAAAGTCAGCCAATGACCTAGGACCCTAAAATTAGATATCATCGGTTTCCTCTTGTCACGGGCAACACGCTCGTTTTTTTCCGCGAAGCTTTAGCTCGATCAGGGGCGAAACGGCAAAGGGGGGGGGGGGATCCAACGGACCCCCCCCCCGCTTATAGGTACGTTCGCGGCTGGAAAAACACCAATACGGGCGAGGGTTAAGTTTTTATCGACGGAGCTCACGTGATTAAAAAGAAAATGCTTTAGAAGTAGGTCATTCGTAAGGAAATTCTTACGAAAATAATCGACGTGAATACGGCCCCTGGACCCTCTTAACCCTCGCCCGTATTGGTGTTTTTCCAGCCGCGAACGTATAAGGGGGGGGGGGGTCCGTTGGACCCCCCCTTGCCGTTTCGCCCCTGATCGAGCTAGAGCTTCGCGGTAAAAACGAGCGTGTTGCCCGTGACGAGAGGAAGCCGATGATACCTAATTTTAAGGTCCTAGGTCATTGGTTGACCTTGCAGGTCAGGTCAATGACCCAAAAGTCGGGAAAATCGGGACCTGTTAGAACGTCGTAAAGTGTGGCTGTTATGGTTTTTTTCGGGGCGCTGATCACGAATATCATGTTAGTTTTGATCACAGATAATGTCTTTATGCATTTAGTCCAGGTCGGGTCAGGTCAGGTCAGGTCAGGTCAACCAGTAGGGGTCCTGCCGGGCATTCCTAGTAGGTGTCAACCGCCTCTGACAGCTTCGTAACATGTTACAAAGGCACCAAAACTACTTCGTAAATGTTTATATGGTTGCTAAATTCGAATTTAGCTCCAAAAACTGGCCTAGAAACATGTAAAACTCGAAAAAAGTGAACCGAGGTCACCAAAGGTCAATGACCTGACCTGACCTTCAGGTAACCTTGACACCCACCCTAATGCATGGGGCAACATCATATCACATGTTTGAACGCTTGAAACCACGAAAAGACTGCAAACGCGCGGCTAATGCGAGCCGAGCCGACATACGCCGAATCGCGATTCTGGCCAAACATGGTCTGAGGCCACAGGTCAAAGGTCATTGGGGTCAGGGTCATGAAATTTTCAGGGTAGGTGTAAAATTGATTAACGCGAGGGTACTGAAAGTTTCGTCGCGATCGGCCGCTTTTTACGCGAGTTATTCGCGAAAAACCATGGGAGGTCCGTTCGACCCCCCCCCCCCCCTATACGGGCGAGGGTTAAAAGTTGTGTGCCAAAAATAAATGCAGGAGAAAAGTCCACAAGTTGCCTTCTCCAGTCTCCACTTTGTTCTTCACTGTCATTCACACCAAATCCACCAAATCCACACGATATCGGGTTTAGTGCATTGCAGGGAACTGTGACGCAATATTAAATATCCTATGACGTCATTTTTATCGAAACTTGTTATCGGAAAGTGGATACAATTTATTAAGGCTTAACAACATGGCGGTGTGTGTGAGGAGCAGAGTTATTGGACTGTGTAGGACGCTTAAGATATCATATTGTACGTTTAATGGTCTTAAAAGAACTATTGACAGGAAATGTTGGAAGAACAATGCTTTGTTTTCTACTCACCAGCCTCCAAGATCATTCCATTGGACCGCAGGTAAGGCATTGTTTTGTCACTACTGCGCAGCCATTGTAACAAATGATGAATTGTAGAAGCTGAAGCTCAGTTTATGTTTTATTATTCCATTTCATGCTATATTTCTTTATGACAACTGCTTTTCAAAGCTGTGTCAAATGTCTTTCAGTGTTTTTGGAGAGATATGTGCAGTAAGAGTAATGTAACCTAATTTAAATACTCTCAAGATGATTTCCGAGTTGAAAATAAACAGTTTGTGAAAAGTTGTCTGCACCAGCACTGTGTCACGATGAGTAATTGTAAAGGCTTGTACTGATTACAGACAGAGTTGAGAGTATATTCTCACTTGGTAATTTGTTAACATATCCAACGTTTCTGTTACCAAAACATTATTGCCGTACAAATACAGATTCACCAGGAGACATTTATTGACCAGCCCTTGATTTTCTCTAATGTCTAATGCTTAGTCAAAGTGCATATTTACACGTGTCCACTGATAACCCATTATTCATATCTTCCCTTAGATGAAACCCTGTGATTTCTGTTTTTGAGACTCCCTGCTTGTTGTTATCTGGGCTTATTAGCAAACAACTTGTTTTGGAGTGTGCTCAGTGCTCACCATAGTAGATAGGAAAGAGGCATAGGGAGCGGATGCTCATAGGATGCTCCTAGCCTAATAACCTGTATTTGGCGCTATATGCTAGGCTATTTTTCAATTAGGTTGACAGTCTGAGTTGCCTAAGTTCATATTCCATGTCATGTGAACATAAGGAGACAGGTGTATTTAAATATTTGAAAGATTCTACACATTTTATAGGATGGTTATCGATGGGTATGCCTTCATTGTGAGTGACACAATTACTGAGCTGTTTTCCCTATTTCAGTGAAGCAGCATGGTGACTATGAATGGCAGGATCCCAAATCTGAGGATGAGGTGTAAGTATAAGTATATAAGTGATGGCATTTTGTATTTAACATCAGGTTACATAGTCCTGATTAGAAGTAAGCTTAGGTATTTGATTTCTTTGTCTTCAAAATCAACATGCACAAAATTAGGCAAGGTTATTATTATAGCTATCATATCATCATCTGGATTAGATGAATTGATGTCAGTGTAATTTAGTGATAGAGCATGGTCGCTTGTTTCTTCCTACTTTTGACACTTATCTTTCTCTGCTACTTCAACCCTCTCTGCAAACTTTGTGTACCTACTCTGAGCTGCCATGTATGAATAACAAGTTCGTGATTCTTTTCAGAGTCAATGTCACGTTTATCAACCGAGATGGCAGCCGCGTCCCTGTCCGAGGGAAGATCGGGGACAACCTCATGTACCTGTCGCACAGATACGGCATAGAGCTGGAAGGAGCGTGCGAGGCGAGCCTGGCGTGCTCCACGTGTCACGTGTACGTGCACCCCGACTACACGGATCGGCTGCCGGAGCCGGTCGAGGAGGAGGAGGACATGCTGGATATGGCCGTCTTCCTCAAGGACAACTCCCGACTCGGTCAGTGGACGCTGACGAGACGCATCAGGTTCAGAGGACTGTGCTAAAGAGTTTGATTGCTCGAACCATTCGATGTTAGGTTGTTACACAAACTGTAATCAATGGGAATCGTATGCAAATAGTCGACTAGCCAGTAGCCAGGGTCATGCCGCCGGTACATTTGTATCCTTGTTTCCTTCAACGTAATTTTAGATATGAAAGACGTCTCGTCTTCCATTGTAATAGTTTCACATGATCAATTGTGATTTGTAAGCTATCGCTATAAGCTATCATTTCGAAGATTTTTATCTGCCTTCACCTGACTCTAGCTGGGTTATCTCATCTCATGTCTGACCCCTTACCTTTCTCTGCTCCCCAGGCTGTCAGATCATCCTAACCAAAGACCTGGATGGAGCAGAGTTCACCCTACCGGCAGCCACCCGCAACTTCTACGTGGACGGTCACGTGCCTACTCCTCACTGACTGGCGCTGGAGCTTCAGAGGCAGGTCACCTCCTTGTTCACCCGGTCAGACTGTAGAAACGCAGCTCTTCATGGGAACGCCACCGCCGCCCCGCCGCTGGCCGGTGTTTTTGGGGCCCGGTGGGGCGGTGGTGGTGATATAGTGATCAGGTGGGGTAGGGGTGATGTGTGCTCAACGGGTGGCGGGATCGGGACGGGTGGGATCCGCTGTGGGGGCTGGTGGGGCGGGGGTGTCTGATAGAGGCTGAGTTGGGATATCTGCTGCACGGCCTTGTCAGCTGATTCTGGTTGGTTGCTGCGTTGTGTTTCGTGAAAGTGTGTTACAGCTTGGCATAACCAAATGGTGAACTTTTTCGATCCACTTTTCGCAGCTTAAGGGTACTGATTTGTGGATACCTTCAAGCCCCTCCTCCCCTGCTTTAACATTGTTTGGCCTGACCATTTTCTAATATGTAATGGGCGCCGATGACCACCTCAGTCCGGGCGCCCTAAATCCCCATATCATCATCTTCAAAGGGAGCTAATATCGTCATTCTTTGTGTTTCGGAGATAACCAGCGCATCTTTATCTGAACTTTGTATTATTCATTATTGACTAAATAGTTATTTCACCATACTTTAAACCATGCTCGCCTTACCCGTAAAGTTGGTGCGCTATTTCAACGCCCGCGCCAGCTTGGTCTTCATTGCTAGACTGTTGAATGTGTACTGCCACGAGTGAATCATTTATCGACAGCAGAGCCTGAGTGGTGATAGCGTTGTTCCATTGGCCAGTCCCTGACCTGGTGTATGCGAACAGTTGGTTATAGAGCAGCGTTGTTAGCTGTCCCCAATGTATCGTGATGACGCGTTGAAATGAGATCTGGGTACTTAGATCGTCATGTGAAATGTGAGTGATGTTGAATAGCGCTGACCAGTGTAGTATTATGAAGGCTGGAACACGGAATGTTCCTGATGCCATTTAACTGGCTTTCAATTTTCTACTGAGCTGTTGAACGCTTACAGGCGTTTGTTGTGACGTAATGAAGATATATCCATGAAACAAATTAATGTCGTTTGAGCTGGCGCTGGCGTGCAGACCAAAAGGGACAACGAATCCACTAGGGCTTTTGTTACTGACCATCAGCATCAGAACAAAGTTATGTATTTTGATGTTGGCTCAGTTTAAAGGGAGGGGCTGGCGTAGTCCGGACTGAAGCGACACCTTGCGACCACTGAATAGTTATCGAACTCGAACAGACAAGTGTGGCGTCGGGCAAGGTGGGCGGAATGGAAAGTGATGGTGTTTACTTCCGACCCGTTTACTGATTTTACATGACCGTCACAAACGTCATCTCCATTTATTTACCACGATTCTCGCGCGCGCGATAATGTTGAACTCGCCGAGAGCTCTCGTTCGTGTAACGCAGCTGGGCCGTAGGCGTCACGGACATTGAAAAAAGACACCGCGTCGAAATAACACACACGAATACAGCCTACTTGTGCCAGCTGACAATGGTATAAAATTTCGTCAAAACGTAAGGTTCTTCATATGAGCGCTCTTATACCTATGGCATACAATATTCTCGCACATTTGTAGTTTGTGGAGCTTCGCTCCCGATGAACGTCGTCTCAGCGTCGGTCGGCGGCGTTACGGCGCCCGCTCCGCTCCGCCGCCGCGCTCCAAAACACTGCCACCCCGGCCGGAATGTACCCTCTCCGCAGAAAACGATCACATACCGCCGCCGCACTGAATGGTCAGAACTGCACTCCGCCGGCACTGGCGGCGCCGCCGCGGCCGGTGGCGCCACCTACACCGGCGACGGTGGCGCCGCCTGTGGGCGGCCGGCCGGCGTCTACCGGCCGTTGGGCAGGATCTGCCGGCCGGCGCCGTAGGCGGTCATGCCGGACTGGTTGGCGCCCTGGTTGCTGCCGTACTGCAGGCCAATCACCTGCTCGCCCTTCCTCAATACATCTTCGCTGAAGTGCCTCTTGTTCTCGTCCGCCACCTTGACGCCCAGCGCCGGGCCGTTGAAGCCCTTCTTTTGCGCCTGGAACGGGAATGATACGCAATTAGTGGTGCCAGACAAATTATTACCAGCCATGATTTGCACAGAGCAGGTAGACGGTGCAGCTGAGAGGCTGCGGCTCATATTACATGCAAAAGTCATTGGTCATGTGCACGGAAAAAGCATTAATGCATGCTCTAAACCGTTACGGAAAATTAAAATTTGATCGCGAAAGCTTCAAATGTGTGGGGAGGTGATGGTGATGGAATGCAAATTGAGAAACGTTATCATTCCCTCACATGGTGCTTAATATTCACATTACACCATTTAAAGGTGACGGAATCGTGTTCATCAGTGAAAAATGCAGTGTAAGTCGCCACACAGCTTCACAGTTCACACTAACTGAGCAAGTGAGCAGTGCATGCCCACTATTTCGAATAACTTTTTACCATGAAGTATAAGCACAATGAAAACACGTGACGTATCTGGACCACGGACGGAGTAGCGGTTCCCAAAGTCGGCCGTCTCACGCCCACATTACCGTCCAGGTGTAACACATGTAACGGCCTGGTGAGCGACCTCTGACCTCTGTAGCGTCCGGGGTGTTCCTAAGCTAATGGCCATCAGCCCAGACACCGGCCGTCAGAAACCGTATTATTATGCAGTCAGGCCGGTGTTCTAGCGCCTGGGGCAAGCTGAGGCGAGTCTATGGCGACCACAACAGCGAATTAAAGTTTAAACCTGTGAGTCGGTGTATGTGATAGTTCTGTTGTTCGCTCTTTTATGTCCCAGCCTACGGGGTTCCTAGCATATCCCAAGGCCGTCTCAAGGATGCCAGGCATGGACTCCCTCTGGGTACTATTTGACCAGCCACCACTGGCCTCAGACAGCTCATTTGACCTGTATTCATTCGTGATCAGTGTTCTGAGAGCTGAATTATATCTGTAGCGTGTGCGGCGAGAGGCGCCACGGAAAGCCTGGGCGGGAGGGGGAGAACGAGACGAGACGAGGTGGCACGCAGTCTAGTGTGAGGGCGTGTCTCGGCATAGATGGGACGAGGAAATGGTGTGCTGGTGCGTGCGTCGACGTTATTTCGGCATCTTCCGTTCAGTTGCGGGGGGGAGGGGTCTGGGTCTTGGTGGACCAGCGACATAATTGTCTGATATGTGGATTTATGGTATTTGTCTTACACACTGAAGCCATTTTATGGTCGGGCTGTAATGTATGGCACACATCCGTTTTTGCTTATCTATTGATAGGAATGCGAGGTTATACCAGCGCTCTCTGGCCAAGAAAGGTGTTTGTCTGTTAACTTACCACTCCTCCGAGGGCGTACAGGCAGTCAACCACCTGAAACCAGAGAGAACAAACCGTCACGAAAGGCACTTACTGACCAACGATTCATCGGTTTATCATAGCTATACAGTAAGAACCAGGGCGATGATATGTAGGTGCAAGCACACACCCAAAACAGGCAACATTAGTACACTCAGTGCAATGTTAAATAGTTCAAAACAATGATTATACAATCATTACAACTTAGAGTTGTCATTGATCGCCACAAGCTTTGAAACGGTGTAGGTACGGTAACTGATACCGCAGCCAGCAGAAGTGAGTCACCGCAGGAGAGCCAAACATGCAGGTCAACACTTAGCACCACTGTTTCCATCGCTATATAACCGTGTTCACTTATTATTGCCTATACATTCATTATCACTTTGGTCACTAGCGCTGTCACTATTGCTATCACTACATGTGCCGTCACAATCGTCACTAACGCTGCTAACTGTCGTTGCTAAGGCCGAGCTGTCGCAGCCGCAGAGCGTTACTAAGCAGCAGCTACGCTCGTGTTACCACGCAGCGCAGTGGTAGCACGAGCCGCTTTCGGTGGTCAGAGGGCCTTGGGTTGGGTTGTCTTTGGTTGGCGAGGTAGGACAAGGGCATCGAAAGCCAG
This sequence comes from Amphibalanus amphitrite, assembly GCF_019059575.1. Classification (NCBI taxonomy): domain Eukaryota; kingdom Metazoa; phylum Arthropoda; class Thecostraca; order Balanomorpha; family Balanidae; genus Amphibalanus; species Amphibalanus amphitrite. The sequence continues at coordinate 603,774 of NW_024881596.1, forward strand.
GCTGTGCAAGGCGACAGTTTGGGGAGACTTTTGGTCAGAAAGTCAGACATTGTTATTATTACTGACAGACTAAAACGGGCTTCTCATCGCACTTCTTTACCCTTTTTACCGAGACAACAATTTTTACCAATTGTGATGCATTGCATTAACGACTAACGACTCGTTTGATCTAAAATACTGCGTTTCCAAGGGCAGAACTGAACAATACTAGCGGCAGACGTTTTGCTATTCACATAACGACCGCCATTCCGTCTCCCATGGCCGGGGTCGGGTGCATGACGGTCATTCAGCGCAGTAATTGCATTCGCGGACTGTGACTGCGGCGATGTGCCGTCCGATTACAGCCATCAGTGACCCTCTCTGGGTATCAGCCGCCGTGTCCCGGTCCGCCGAGGGGTGCGAGTCGCTGACATCACCTCATTAGGACCCAGCTCGGGCCGTGCAGCGTGTGTCTGATGGTATGTCGTCAGGCTGGCCGGGGCCCTAAACGGGCAGTCGGTAGCCGCAGGAGTGTAGGAGCGCAGTACAGAGCTCTGACCTCCAATGTTTCGATGCTGTTGTAGAGTTTAGACTGATTACAGGCGTCCAATAACTCCACATAAATCGCATATGGTTTATTGGCCACCGACTGCCTCATTTACACAATGAGGTGTTACTTCCTACTATCTTGCCGCATCATGATATGCCGCACCGTACCGTGACGTACCGCACCGTCCTGTTCCATCTCGAACTGAGCTGCGCCACCCGTTCCCTATACCCTGTGCAATGGCACAGACATGAAACAGACCCAGACCGGCGGGCCCGCCGTGTGTGACGCCGTGTCCCCTCGGTCCGCTCTGTTGACCATGCGACACCGTCCCGGCCCGGGCCTGGGTGTTCCCTGTCGCCATACGGGTCGTGTTCTTTATGCAGTACTGGTTGGCACTACATGTGGAACCGGTAAAGAGCTTGGAACGTGCGGTAGACACTAGGCATAAGAAAATGTTCAGACAAGTGAGCTGTGCTGATTTATAGGCTTGTGTTGACTGTAGCCTGTCAGTAGCAACAATCTAAGACCCGACAATAAGCCTGAGCCAACACAATCAACTGTTTCGTGTCAACTCAATCAGTTCAATCCGTATAATGACTCGAATCTTCAGCTCGCACTGACCATTACCCGGCTCTTGGGAAACCAACCAACACTTGCGTGTCATCAGTTATCGTCCAAACATGTCATCTCTCCAATTACACCCCGGGCTCATCATCAGGGCCGCCCTCATTGGGAGGTGAAAAATCGAAAGTAGCCGGATCGAATTAGCCACCATGACCACGCGGGCCGGTCCGCCTGCGAGCCCCGTAGCCTATCGATGGAGCGTGTCGGGTCAGGGCACGCGCTCACGCGTTCCGGTACCGCATGGAAGCGAGTGCTTTTAGGCAGCACGCGAGCAACCCTGTTACACGGAGCTGAAAAGCGGAGACATACCTGGGAAACAGACCTGGGAAGTCCATGTTCTGACATGGAGTCGGGGTAGGTCGGCACGGGTTCCGGACAGACGAGGAAGCGTGGATACTGGATAGGATGAGGACCCGGGACGTTGTCTGGTCTCGGTCTGTGTGAGACTGCAGATCCATCATTGATACCAGATGTTCCATTACATACATTCGAATAAACGTGTCGGGTCCCGGGTTCACGCAGACTGTGAACACCTGTGAACGTCTGACTACCGCACTAACTAGTTAGTTAACACATTGAACTCACCATGTAGAGGTTCTTGTTCTCGTAAAGGTCGTTCACCTGGAACAGGTCCTGGGGCTTCAGGCCGTAGCTTTCACAGCCCTTCAGGAACATCTCGATGTTCTCGCGCTGAAAACAGAACAAAACAGACGTGTGTCAACACTTCGAGCTGTAGCACACTTGTTAACGTCGGAAAACCCCTTTTCGAATGTGGAATTCACGGAAAACAAGGCTTGAACAGAAAGCATTGCAGAGTTAAGACATTTACAAAAGAAAACTTATTTATCAGATAATAAAAAAATGAAACAGAAACTTTAAATAGACACCAGAAAATAAGTTAACTTTTGTCATCTAAGCTCTGGCATCGACGTTGGCTGATCAATCACCTCAACCGCATCAAAGTTATAAACGTCGGGACGTGTAGACGAAGCCCGAGCCAATTGATTGCTTTCACCGACCCATTCATCCGGCGATACACATCCGGCGATACATATCCCTCTCAGTCACGTGCATCGTCTCCTCGTATGTACTTATATGTACAGAGATTTGTAGACAGGGTGGCCCCTCCGTCCGCCCACAGTGGCGGATCCAGGGGGGGGGGGCAAAATGGGCATTTGCCCCCCCCCAAACGGCATAATTTTAACATTACGCCTATGGACGATGCATGGAAAGAATCGATAAATTGTTATGGTTTGCCCCCCCCCCAAACCTCTGAGCTGGATCCGCCTCTGTCCGCCCACCCGCTGTCTCAGTCCTCCGCGGCTACCCATTGAGATTCAGCGGTCACACCCGAGCCTGCGGTCCAGCAACGCCGGCGGATACTTCGGCCGCCGTCCTTCCATATATCAGCCACCCCTCCCGACGTCTCAGCTCGTCCAGCCCCGGGTGCAACGTGCAACGTGCAGCGTGCAGCGGCCGAGCGAACAGCCAGCGTCGCGGCCTTGTTTGGAGGTGCTCACGCGCCGTCAGCCGGCCGCTCGTACACACCAATATCGGAGGGTTTCCGTCCAGATAGGGTGCATCTCATTTGGCCGGTATACGGTGCCGCCTTATAAGCACCTGGCCGCTGACTGAATCAGCCGGCTACGAATGCGGCGCGAGTGCGGCATACCTGGCTCGTTTGCAGTATGGAGGGTGTGTCCCGCATGTGCAGGCAGGACGATAAGACTGGTGGAATGGCTATAGATTAGAGAGAGCTGCTTGGGCAAGCTGCACTGACCACATGATTGGTTACAGCCTGTCGCACCTGGGCAGTGAACCCTTGCAAACTGTTCCTCGCAATAGTTATGCTGTATCCCGCAGAAAGGCAGCCTGACGATCCGCATCGAAGCGCATCCCAGTCAGCTCTAAACCGAATTGCTGAATTATTTTCCGCCTCTGTGCAGAACTATAGAGCTAAAACGTGCCCGGATGTAACTCCATATCCGGCATCCACGTCAAATAACCAGCCGGTCTCTTTCAACAGCAGTTGCAACAGCATATTATGTGCATTTGGAATAAAGGTAGCTATAATCAAATGGTGGTTCGTCTGTCCCCTCCCCTCGTCCAGCCCCAGCCTCCGAGCCGGGCGGAAGTCATGCCACTCCCCATAGATAAGACCCCGCTGATACCGAGCCTCCCTCACTAACGACGATGTCCGTGACAGCTGAACGTGTCGCTCCCTGCAGCACACAGGAGGGGGGTATACCGGAGGGAGGACTTGGGACACGGTGCGTCGCGTGAGGTGGGCCGGTTGAGGAACGCGTGGAATGCGGCCCCGTCAGCAGGGACTGCAGTCTCCGGTGGGAGTGGTGGCGGTGGTTACGGTGGACGTTGGTGGTAAGACTGAGGACATCTTTGGGCGTCGAAGGGCGGAACGACAGGGCGGTGGACGATGGAAAGGCTGGGTGGAACAAGCGGTGGACGGCAGTACGTCCGCCCTTCCTGCGCAAAGATGCATCAATAGCTCTGCAGCGGTATGCATTTGAGAAGGCACTTGAAGCTTAGTTCAGTGTACAGTGCATAACGCACATGCTCAAACACTAGAGAAGCAAAAGAGTCTCACGAGAGCGACTGCCGCGTCTGCTTGTCCGCGATGACTCCACGAAACACCACCACACAAAGACCAGCGGCGGTTGTTCTGGAGACCCGCTTCTGACGTAACCGACGACCCACAACCGGCCGCTCAGCTCAGCGGTCAGCCTCAGCGGTCGGTCGGCTTTCCTGCGTTCCCCGTACCGGTCGGATTCCAGGCCTCCCATTACGCGACCCTCAGCGGTCGCGGCAGTCACGGCTCTCGCGTGACGCTGGCAGCCAGAAAAACACCCCCGGCCTCTTTCCACAGCACCGCTGTTGTTGAAACTGCTTACCCATCCACACCGAGACGTGCATAGCCGGGGATTTCCGGGGACACGGACCCGCATCCAGGTCACTCGTGCAGCTCTGTCTGACGCCAGTGCGGCGCCGGTTCGAGACCAATTCGCTACCGATGGACTTATTTGGATCGATTTGTTGAGACGCAACCGGTCGGATCGTTGCATGTCGCAGGTAATATCGATGCAGTGGAGCGTTACTTTTCAGAGTTTTTGCACGTTCGAGTGACGTCTGAACATGACACGAGACGATCGTTGTCCATACAAAGAGCTCAATCGGAAAAGTATGAAGTAGCTCGCGTGTTCATTGTTTGTCAATCCCTTTTCGATCCATTTGAGGACAATGCACGCGTTCCAGTCGATACCAAGGCAGGATGGTACGGCCTGGTAATTCCCTATACAATAGGTACGCTGCAGAGTGCAGACCAACTACCATAAAAGTGTAATATGAATGCCATGAGAGTGAATAAAAAGGATAAATATTATCAGGTCTCTACCTGACGAAAAACTTTATGGGCACATCATCGGCCTTTGAAGCTAAGCTACGTCCTATATACCTACATATTTCAGGCATGTCAATATTTTAAAACCCCGACCTCCTGTCGGCTACGTCAGTGAAAGAGGATCCTAGCCGAGCGTCAGTCAGGTCCAGCACCCCTGCCGCGTCAGCGCGGAGGCGGGTCGGACACCCCTGATATATCAGCGCGGGGGCGGGTCGGGCACCCCTGACGACACCGGCTCAGGCTGGCCGGCCGGGTCGCTGTGGCGCCCTTCCAAATAAGGTGTGGCCGGTGTGTCACGTGCCAGCGACCTCCACCGTCGCGCCGGTCGGTCAGGAGGTCCGGAATGATCCCGATACGGTTACCGGTCGGCGCCCACCGGTCTGGGTCGGAGCAGTGCCGCCCCCGCCCCGCCCAGGCCACGCCCAGCGTGACGGTTCACCGTGACGCGGCGGTCTGTGACGTGACGGTTTGCATAGAACACCATGCGTTGTGACAGGCTGTTTTACATCTGCAGGTGACCAAGGAAGAAACAGTGGTGAAGGGGTCGTTTGATCGTCTCAGACAGACCGCTACAGCTGGGTGCCCGCTGTATCCCTATGACGTGGAACGGACATGGAGATTGCTGAACAGGTGACAATGTCGGAACGGTCAGCAGTCTTACTTTAATTCCAATATCGCTCATTTACAAGTAATGAGATTTATGCAATCATGTGCGGCAATCGATCGATTTTCTCCACTTTATTTCATGACATTGATTAAATTTAATACCTACATCCCTCCCATTGATCATTCACGAACACTGAATTCCATCACTCTAATTACATGCACCAATCTCTGCTAATCACATCACTATATGGAGCCCGGCCAATCGTTACATGCGGACCAACTACACGCGCGTCATGCCGAGGAACAGGCGACCATCCTGACACAACCATGCCAGTGGCGGTAGCCAGGCTACGGAGTGCGCCTCCCGTGTATCGAACACAGGGATTGCGTGGCGCGGCCCGGAAACTTTCACTAACAGAGGCGGCGGCAGTGGGTGCTTCAGGTAATATTACAGACGAAACACGCTACCAACAGGCTATTTATTCCGTCTGAGGGCGTAAGCATGCCGGCAAATCTGGTGAATAGCTGCGTTTAGCTGTCGTTACGGGTTGCGTTGTATGGATTCGTTCATTCATCTACGTGGTTAACGTCAGTTAGCCAGTGATCAATACAAATAGATGGATCGTAATTTGGAGAAAACAAATCTATGATGATTCTGTCATTAACTTGATCGCCATTGAACAATAAATTACTTGCTGTAACCATGGTAAATTGTCGTAATGTTATGCTTCTGAAGATTTGCGAAACAATCCATGGTCGCTCCAACTCGGCCATTCATTGCGTTTAACGGCAGGCTATGGTTAAGTAAGGCGTCATAATGTGAAACGTAGGCTCCCACGTCCTTCCCACACTGCCCTGGTAAAATTCCCAGACAGTTCCATATAACTTGCTAGCCGAGTGAACGGACCGATGACGTCATTTCACTGTTCCGGTGATGTAACACCCAGAGGCGTTAACAACTTCCAATCACGACGTCAACAGACGGTACCGATAACGCCTGCATGGACAACAGCTATGACGGTCACCAATCAACCCACTTAACTTCACGTTTTCAGGCTTCCAATGAAGCCACCGATCACTTTGACACCGACCTTCAGGCCCAGACCAATCACACAGCTACGGAGCATGTAGTGTCGACGCTCGGTTGGCAATCGATCCGACACACATGTGAGACAACCGACGACAAGTGCCGATGCCTGACGACTACGAAGCCTGCAAGGTTCAAAGTGATACAGCCCACAGGCAAATATCAGCATTCTAAGATCCCGTCTTACGTTTGAAGAAAACCATCGTCAAATTATTTTTTTTCTTGTTTTACTGCTCTTAGCCACAGTCTAAAACGGCATTCGAGCTCCACATTCCGATGAATCTCGAATCCATAGACCTGTCCTCCACCTACGTCATAGCACCGTACGGAGCAGCAAAAACTGCAACATCTGCATACGTCATCTACGTCATTGGGGCACCCATCTCGGTCCGCTCTCAGCTGCTCCGATACAGTCAGTCTGCAGCCGAGTTCGCGCGGCACGGAGGTGACTCAATCGTCCAAAACGGGGCACGGTCGGCGACCGAACTTTCACCCGCGCCGACTCCGAATACCAATCTCGGTCACAGGCCTGCGGGGAGATAACTGGTCGTAGCCGGGACGGCCCTGCCCTATCTGGACCTCGCCGACTACCAGTAAAGCCACTTGGATCCATTTTTAGTACATGGTTGGGCCCGGCTGGAGACTCGCGGTATGTGATTCCAAATGTGGCCATATCCAGAAGAGAGGGCGTGGAGCAGAGACGTGACTTGCAAGCGACAAGAGACTCTCTTAGGTAAGGGCAGAAAAGTATGCAGGTGATGGTGAACAAGTATCCCTTATGCATTGCCATGTAAGTGCCATCCATCACTCTCGTAAAAGGGTAATATAGGCATTTCAGCTCCTCAAGCTGATCATCTAGACAGGAGTATCATCGCCTAACCTTTTCTGAATGATCCCTTGGTGGCCTCTTACTAGTCCGGTCACATAGTGAAAGGCGGGGCTGGCGAGCATGGCCGTCCGTCCAGGGGACTGTCAAAGTTCAGCCACCAAAGGAGCTTGGGTAACTCCATTCCATAACGCACATTCAGGATTTATGACAGGGGCATTCCACGATAGATCGTACCAGGCCCGTCACCCTCATCTCTCAGATTTGAATGAAAATCGGTCCTAGGGGTAATCATAGGCCCCAAAGACGCCTGGCAAAATATCAGACTTCTCAGATCAAAACTTTTTGAGTTATATTGCATTACATTTTTTTAACTTCGGTATGTAACGGTGAGTTTGATGGCCTATAACTCAAGAACGGGTTAAGCAACCAACAAAAAGTAAACAACACTAAGCTTGCGATGAATCAAAAATTAATATTACTATTTAAAAATTCCAAAGAAAAAATTTCCTTGTTGAGCAAAAACCTTAATCTTTTTTCATTTGCCTCTAATGACTTTTGGGACCAAAATTTTTCACATTTTTATTTTTTCAAAATAATCTTCATGTCATTGCAAATCGACATGCAAAAAATTAGAAAGGTGTTCTTTCTATAAGTTCCTCATTTTCCCGCAAACAAAATGGGTTTCGGAGGGGTTGATACGACCCCAGCAAGCCGTTTCGCTTCTAATAGAGCTAGAGCCTCGCGGAAAAAACGAGCGTGTGTGCCTACAAGTCGCAGCGATTGGTAACCGATTTTAAGGTCTCAGGTTAACCGGTAGCGTCTGAGGTCAGGTCACGTGACTGAAGTTACGGGTTCGGTTTTTAGTAAATAACTTCGCAAAAAATGGCCGCAGAGCCGCGATTTTGGCATCATTGTGTTCGCCTAGCTCAGGTGCATCGAATGGTATACTTTTTGCTAGGGTGAGGTCAACTTAAGTAGTTGACCTCGGGTCAAGGTCAGGTCAGAGCCCCTCAGGTCACGAAGCTGGGCAAAGGGTATCATATGGCATATCATTCGATTCGGAAGGTCTTCCGGAGTCCATTGGTGGCTTTCCCGACTCCCTAGCTCCATTTGATCGGGAGTTATTGACGAAAAACTCGTACGACCCTAGTGACGTCATAAATGACGTCACGCAAGGTTAACAATGCAAAAGTAAAGCATTGAACTTTGCAAGGAGTGCATGAAATCACGATACCATGTACTTGGGATAGTTTTATATCATTCTTGGTGCCAAAATAACAGTTTTTATATTTCCCCATTGATTTATAACAGTGATGTCACGTGACCGACCTGACCTCATGTAACCTTGAAAAAATTCCCAGATATACAAGTTGTGAGACCTCTGGAGGACACCATGTATGCGTCCTGTGACTTTCATCTCGGACAGCTATGGTCATTGGCGTCCAAAACAATGTCAGAACCAAACAGCCTTTTTCACCCTCGCGCTTGTATGTATTTGTATTTGTATTTACGATCATGGGCGATCCACACATGGCGTGGCGATGCTTATAGGAAAGAGGGTTGAATGAACCCTCTTTTCACTTTTTTCAGATGACTCAGACTTGAATTGAAATCTCAGTAACCCGTGATGTCACTAGGCAGCTTTACCACGCCATTTGTAAGCTCCCCTCCCGAAATCACTATTCGAAACCGTTATCGTGACGTAAAATAAATACATTTATAGAAAGAACACCTTCCTAATTTTTTGCATACTTCTTAACAATGAGCCAAATATTTTTTTAAAGAAATAAAAATTCAAAAAAATTTGGTCCCAAAGTCCAAAAAATACAAATGAAAGAAAACTCGATATGTCATATATCAAAAATAGCGTATTTTTCGAAATTTCAAAAATACATATTAATCTCTGTTTCATTGCAAGTTCAATTTTATATAACATTTGGCATTTGAATAATCCGTCTTAGAGTTACAGCCCGCCAAACTTAGCGCTGCAAAGCAAGATCCAAAAAATGTTATACACCATAACTCAAAAAATACTTATCTGGTAAGCCTGAAATTGTTACAGGTGGATTCAGAGCCCCTGACTACCCCTGAGTCCAATTCTCGTCAAATTCCGAGAGATGAGGGTGTCAAATTGGAAAAAAGTGGTACGATCTATCGTGGAATGCCCCGACACCAAATTAACGAGACCTTCTGCACATGAATTATGACATCCGATCCCAGAGTCTCGATCTCAAGCTCCTACTTTCTGGGCGCAGTTTTTGGCTTCCGACTTTGGACAGTTTTGACTTATGGATGTTCAACTTCAAACCCCTGATTCGTCTTTCCTCTTGCCTCCTATCTTTTTGAGAATCCAGCTAAACCTGGCCCAATCCGCGGGTGGCCGCCCGCGGCCCGCTCGGCGACACGGAGGCGCCGGCGCCGGTATCTCCTTTGGCGGTATTGTCTGGAGACGAAGCGGGCCGCCGGTGACTCACGGCCGCCGCGTCGCTCTGACGTACTGTGATTGATCGGCACCATTACCATACCACGTCAGACGCCGGCCGTGCAGCAGGACAGCGAGCCCCGTATATGGCCCGGCGGCGGCTGTGCGTGCAGTCTGCTGCTGATCGAACACTCGGTCAGTGCGACTGCTGAGGGGGGGGGGGGTTGACTAGCGGTCAGGGCCGACCAGCAGTGGCACGTGCAGAAGTGGGGGGGGGGGGGCAATGGCCTTGTCCAGTCAGCCGAGCTACAAACGGCTTGATTTTGACGCACGGTCGGCCGCTCGTCCCAGCCTCGAAATCTCTCGCCAATCAATCACAGGGCCGCTGGGCAGACAGTTCTGAAGTCAGTGCTAACTGCTCGACGGACGGCTAGAGCTTCACATGAGTAACGGGCGCCCGAACGACCGGCGTCAATTGTTGCAGCTTTGTCGGCAGAGCAGCGGCAGCGCCTGAAATAAGCAGCACCACTGTGCGGGGCAATACTATGAGAGCAAGCCACACCCCAGTTCTGCGGTTGAGGAGGTGAAGAGGGACGGGACGGGACTCGCCGTTCTGCCCTGTGTGTATGCACAACACGTCCGCGGAGACCGGTCACTGCGCGGCTTCACGGCTATCGTGACCAGTGAACGGTGCGGGCCGTCTCAGCAATCTGTGTCAGTGATTGGGTCGGCTAATGGCGGTATTCATCAGCTCTTTTTATCAGACACTAAGTGCCCCATCGTCGGGCACAACGGGGTCCTCATGCGTGGTCTCGAGGGGCCAGGGAATTCCAAACGTGACTGGACAAAGCTACCGGGAGGTCCGTCCCAATGGTCTGCGGGCTGTTCACTGTCCAGACGTCCGTCCATTTGATTAGGAAAACCCAGTTAGCATAATTAGAAATTAAAAATTACAGCATCAGCCTTCCTGGAATGTGTTGACAGTGTGGGTATAACACGAACGTGAGGCAAACAAGTAGCACGACAGTGAAAAACAGCACCCATTTTCAAAATGAATGTAAATAAACGCAGGAAGGAAATGCTTCCAAGCGCAAACACCGAGCAGTGAGCACAATGGCTCTTTAAGCGACCGATTAACCACAGACGCGAACCCGTGAGCTCACACTGGGTAGTTCCAGGAAAACGGGACAAAGAGCTCTAACACCAGAGGTGGCTGCCTTCAGGACGGACATTTTCCGGCTGGCCAGCGTCCTTAAAAACACGAGTTTGATGTCACAGACGGTATCGCCAGATGTTTGTCATCATCTCATAATCAAAACCGTGACAGGCCTTTGGAAGGTAACTTACTTCATCATCCAGCCCACAGCTATAGTTATGGGCTCTGCTTCAGCACAGTCCAGTAAGCACAATCAGCGCATCAGCCCGAAAATAGGGCAAGTAGCCTATCAGAATTTGCATACGAGAAGCTACTTGAGCTTTGAGAATGAATTTTTGAATCACTCGAGATTGGCCAGTGAGTCACGCAACAACGGATCTAATCAACTACGTGGTCAGCCGATATTGTGTCTCCATAACCCGAACTCAGCATGACAATGCAGTGGTCAACAAACCATACTGATCCAGTCCCGGAACTCCGTGCCGGCTGCTCAGACAGGGCGGGTCACCGCTGACGGACCAAATACGGCAGTCAGTCCGCTGATTCAGGTACAAGAGGTGTGTGTGGGTGTGTCGGTGTCTGATCACACCGACGGTAACACGGGATCATTGGATGATCGGCCCCGACAAACGCGACCGTTTTAGAGGCAGCAGCGGCGTTATCTTTCTGATACGGAGGGGAGGGGTGGACGGGAAAGGTCAGACAAGGGCCCGATACTTGTCAGAGATTTGTTCTCTCGACAGGAAAAACGACCGGTGGACCGGCAAAAAGTGCAGGCACACGCAGACAATGACAAGTTCGCGCTGCAGAACATGCACGCGACAGCATTTCACCTCGTTAGCTAAACGACCCCGTGGAAACTAAAAAAAAGCGTAGAGACAGATGAAGCTCCCCTTCTACGGTCGGTATAATCCCCAGCTCGTGCGGCAGAGGGGTGAGTGAGAGCGGCAGAGTGGAGGAGTGACAGGAGAGAGCGGCTTGTCCGGGGATAATCTTTCTGCCCAGGGTATGAAGCAGGACCCGTCAGATCCCGTCATGACACAGAAGTTCGCTGAGGCGGTCTCCCTGATGAAAAGTGGGTCTCTACGGTCTGCATGCTGGCTGAAATTGATGTGGTGCCTGTGGTGGAACTTTCTTTGCCTTGGCGCATGCAGCAAACCATGAATCACATATGTTTTCCATGCGCTTCTTACCGTAAGAGGATGCTCGTTAGTCGTTATACAGCTATCCAGCGCTAGAAGAATTCAATTTTTATTGGACAGATGCTGCATTGCTGCACGAACTCTCATTGTCAGCAAAAGGATACTGTAACTTTCTATCCAGGCTCTGAGATTCCCGGAAATGCATTAGACGCTCCTATATGGCATCGAAGATATTATGACATCGACCCACACCTACCGAGAGATAACCCATACTCAGAAAAGGTCACCCACGTCTGACGAAAATCATTACGCAAGATCCCAGCGACCAAAACGTCAGACCGAGTCACGGGCTCTGCAAATCACTGCACTCTCAGTACAGCCATCCACAAACAAACAGGGCGCCCCGAGGTGGGGCGCGGCGCCCCCGAACCGGCGCCCTCGCTGTTATCATACGAGCCTGCCAACGGACGGCCGAGACACGGTCTGTTGACACGCTGTGTATCGGGGCACCGTACCGCCCGGTCGCTCCCAGACCGTGACATCAGAAGCGGGAGCCGCCGGCGGCGACGGCGAGCGAGCGGGCGAGGTCAGACGGCGACGACGGCCACCTCTGCATCATCGTCAGCACCATCAGCACCATCAGCGGCAGCCGGAGGCATCGTTAGCGACCCGACGCTCCACATACGCGTGCACAAAAACACGGTCTGAGCGGGCTCGATTAGATCGTCGGCCCGTGCCCGGCCTCGGCTAACGAACTGACCCGGTGACCGCAATAGCAGGGTAACGGCTAACCGGACGGGCAGGTGAGTAAACAACACAATAGACAGAGGGTGGCTGCCGAGGGAGAATGAACATCTCACTGCGCAGGGCGCGTGAGCGCAGCAGAACGTCGATATAACCTCTGGTATTGACTTGTCAAACAAGCCGAACTGAAATACGACGATATGACCTTCCCACTGACAGTGACAGTGACATTCGACAAGATTGATAAGGTGCAGTTTGTCAAGACTCCACGTGGCTCCTTCTCAAACTTTGGGCCATATATATGACCTTCTTTCGATCAATGGAACTCCTATCGAAGCGAACTAGACTCCTAGCGATCAGGTACGCTATGCGCGAAGGCCGAACCACCACGATCGAATGTTTGTCAATGCCACTGCCCGGTAAGCTGCACGACGTAGTTTTCCGTCGGCCGCGCCACCGGAGTGGAGGTGACGCAATGTCCCCCCTCCCCTCCCTCGGGTTCCCACACCGATCGGGTCGGCGTCACCATAAACAACGGGCACGACGCAGCACGGCAGCACGGCCTTGCAGCACGCCGGGCACGGCGGCACGGCGGCGGTGGGACGTGCGGACGCTGTGGTCCGCCGGCTATCTCAAGGAATCGGTTGGGGTAAGGAGGTGACGGCAGGAGAGCCAACGAAAAGGGGAGACTCCTATGGCGCACATGAAGCTAGCACCACTCATGGACAGTATGATGAAACAAACTCATTTCGTTGAGCGATAGCAGTGCGCCCTCTGTCTGAATTGCAACGTTTGAAGTCAAACAGAACGAGACCTGTGATAAATCTCTTGAATTGTACTTGCTGTGTCTTTTAAGCTTTGACCTTAGCATATTTTGTGTCAACTTAACTTTATCGTCAATCTACTGCCATGCCATTTCGATAGTTTATAGCCAACATCGCTACGTCTTCCCAGTAACTGATGGATGGTAAACACAAGTAAACACCCTGCATGCCCCCACCAGCGTCTCTTGCCCGGCCTCCGATCACTGTCAGAGCTCATACAGATTGCAGAATGCAGTGCGCAGCGACGGTCGTGTCCCTTTCTCACCTGTTTGAAGGGTGCTGACATGGTGTTGATCTTCTTCACAGCTCCCGGGTGCAGGATGTTGATCAGTCTGTCAGAGACAAAAGAAAGCGGCGGCGTCAGTATACGTGGAACGAGGAAGGAACAACAGAGGAAGGACTTACAAAAGCGTTATTGTGTACATTAGCGCAAAAACCCCCAATGGAAATTTCAACCATGGGGCAAAAATTATATCGAGCAGCAGTTACATAACATAAACTGCAGAAATAACTGCACCATCCAACGGTTCAAGCCTTTCATGTTAGTGGTACTTCATCACATGTCATTCACATAGTTTTTAAGTTCCCACACAAACATAACGTCTACCGTACATACAGGACACGAGCGCGAACGATACAAAGACAGACACAAGTCGTGCCGGTCCGGTCAAGCTCACACACTCAAAGAGTCAGAGACTCAGAGGTTATACATAGGTTCAGTCGTGATGTGCCCATCACAGTGCAGATGAAACTACTACCCCGGTGGTCACGCTTTATTGATGCTATGAACGCTATGGGTACGACGAATCGTGATCTACCGGGATTGCAAATCAATGCAATAAAGAGTTTAGCCAAATTTTCCAGGAATACTCGGTCAGCTACCTTTCGTGGGAATGACTTGTGTAATAACAAAAGTAAGGTCTTCGTTTGAATTTCAATTTTTTTCTTATTAGAAGAGCGCCATGAGTTCGACAACCAACGACATTTAAAAAGAAAAAAAAATGTTAAAATAAGTAAAAAAAAATGCTAGAAATAAAAATGTTAAAAACATAACTGTCCAGGTATCCAAAGATTGTGGATCTCTTTATAGCCAGTTTCTTACGGGACAACTAAGGCAGATAAAACCTTTTCCATCAAATAACGATCAAAAGTTCAAACCCACTCGGAGCTGAGACAAATACCGATGGAGCGTCCCTCCATCAGTGAGATAGCGGTCCCGGCCCGATGGGTCAGCAGGGTAAACACATTCCTCCCACCCCGGGTCGGGTTGGGGCTACCACCGGCTGAACCCCACCGGCGTTCACCACAGCTGGGGACCCGAGGGGACATCCCAGTGGGGAGCCAGGGGACTGCAGTGGGCACGGGGCCCAACAGGGTCGGCGTGAGGGGGTGGTTCATTGGGGGGGAGGGGGTTGTCATGACACTGATATGGAAAGAAATGGAGCTGGGATAAATGAGCCGTAACATTTGTGGAAGTAGTGAGTGATACAATTTACGGCAAAGAAATATTATCATATATAAAACATTTGAGTTGAGATAATGTTATTGTGTAATAAGCCACGACATTAATCTCGGTAGCTAAAATATAAGAAGACATGTACTTGACATCGCTTACTGAATAACAACTGGCTCCGCAATTTGTTAGTATTCCGCGGTGGTACTACGGTGAAAATGTCATATTGCCATGGAATAATGCATGACGCCAGACGGGACAAGGCCGCATGTGACCAATGTTCTGGAAGGACGCCGTTTTAAATGGAGATGCGGCAATGACGAATGTTCGGCGGTGCGTCTGGGTATAAGTCATCGCCGTTC
Organism: Amphibalanus amphitrite; assembly: GCF_019059575.1. NCBI lineage: Eukaryota > Metazoa > Arthropoda > Thecostraca > Balanomorpha > Balanidae > Amphibalanus > Amphibalanus amphitrite. Next base: position 618,967 of record NW_024881596.1, read on the forward strand.
CCTTAAGAGGTCACCATTGAAATCATCGAAGCATTCAGCGAAACAAATAAATTACATCAAATCTCATTTTCAGTCCCGTTTTTCCCAGTTAGTGTCAGTGCAAATATGGTGCACTATGCAAGTGCACTACTGATGGACAACTTGTTGAACAAATACCAATTCCAGAAACGCAATGTTCGCTATCAGCGAGCCCATGTTCCCAAGGCGGTATGAATGGGCAGTGACGCCAACGGAAGTCCTTCTTCGTCCACTACCATCGCTAAGCACCCACACAACTACACACAGTGCCTGTCACCCGCATTATTTACATCGCCCACCACCCTATCGCATATCGTCTATCGTCTACCATTCCCACCTGCCGCACTTGAAACCCTCCGATAAGGGGCCGAACTGAAGCATTATTCTGATATAACCGTGCCCACGATGTCCCTTCGAAACATACCCGCTATTGGCCCCGCTCTGGTGGCAGCCAAGCATACTCGATTTTAGACACAAATTGGCTATGAAGTCCAGTCTTCTTGACCCAGTAATGCCTAATACTCCCTCAGGCAATGCTGTAAGGGCTACTAAAACGTCTGACTCTCTCTCAGTCGGTACGACAGTGCCTCATCCAAGATGGCAGTATTCATTTTAATCACAACCAGACGAGGGCAGTAGCGGAGACTCCAGCCCCGGAGACGGTTTCCAGCATCGTCAGACGAGTCAGACCACATATCTCAGACGAGGACAGGACAGGGACACGTTCGTAGTCGACAAGCCAGGTGAAGAGACGGCCGACCACATCAGATGGAAGCACCATGGACGAGGAATACCGTGTGTGTAGCCCTCAGTGAGACGAGACGACCTCCCGTATACTGTCCATGGTAGCCCCCAGAGGAGGACAGACGCGTGAGTAGCCTTCCAGACGGTAAGACGGCCTGCCGCATCCACCACCACACCAGCCCCCAGACGAGGACAGACGCGTGAGTAGTCAGTCAGTCGGTGAGCGGACAAGCGCGCCGCGCGCGGGGTGAGCCCAAGGCCACACCGCTCACGGTCGGTCGGACACCCATTGTCGACTCGGCACGTGACATCAAAACACGCCGGCCACGCGGACTCGGTCCGAGGCTGCCGGAGTTAGTCGAGCCTACCCAGTACCCAGTACCCACAATTCACAAAAGTCAGCGCGCTGACGGGCTATTGAGCGATGGCACACTGACGAGTGACGAAAGTACAAGATGAATATAATATATTGTCTGAAGGAAGAATGAGCTTCACTGGCTTGGCATTGACCTGCCTTGGACTGGCAGTGCATTTACGTGGACTGATGTAGACAGAAGACGTGTTGATGCGATGCAATGTGGGATGCTGCTGGAATGCAGGCTGAAAAGGACATTGAATCCTCAATTCTGTCCACACCATACGGCCTTAGTCTGTTCAGCCGACCCTCCCCTTCAGACTCCCTCCTCTCCACTCGCTCTAGCCCGTCTCCGGCCGGCCATCGCCCTTCCATCGGCATCACGCCCTGCCGCGGGCCCGACCGGTCCGGTCACCCTTCCAGCCTTCCAGGCCGGCGCGGCGGCGAGGGTGTTGTTTCAGCTGCACCGTCACTGTCTGCCGCTATCAGCCGGCCGTGGGAGCACCGTCAGACGCCAGACGGCTGGGGTGGCCTCCGGTAACCGGGTGGTGAGGCAGATGGAGACAGTGAACGGCCACCAGAGACGCCGCGACGGGTCGTTTTACCAACATCCAACATCAGGCGGCATGGGACAGCCTCCCGTAACGGGGGTTGTCAATTGTTAAGATATATGAAGACGGTTATTGATGGCACAAAAAAGACCATTTGGCGAGTCTCTTACATGACCTTGTCCGACATCAGCTGACAGATTGCTTACAGACAGCCTCCGGCACCTGCAGGTAGCAAGACGAATTGAGACAGTCATCGACCACCAGGCACCTAACAGGTCTTCCTCGCCTCGCCCAAACTGGGTCTAGACAAACACTGATATGTTTTTATCTTAGTTTAGGAGATCTGCAATTCAGCGTCTTTGCCGGTGCACTGCTGGCTGTTTCTTGCTATTGCCTCTACACAGAGTGGCGTAAACAGGAAAACAAAGCATGTGGGGTACTACAGAACCTCAATGTTCGCACAGATGGCCTCGCAATGAGCGCTGACTCAGGTCTCAGTGGCATTTTGTTGGTAAAGAAGAGGTCACAGAGTACAATGCCTACTTCTGGCATTCATATATACTGCACCTGCAGCTGTGCTGTGCGACCATGAGAGAGTCGACATTCCATTCGTGTCCTTCAGTAAACCATTCGTTTCTCCCCAAAGCTGCGATAACCATTGCTAGTTCCCGTCACATTCTCGGCATTTTCCTCGCTTTTTCTCGATCGATATTTCCCTTGACCTCTTTCGACATGAGTCAACCTCTGGTCTTTGTTCTTCAGGTCTCTCTCGGCTCCGTGGACCGACCGACCCAGTTATCTATCTCCCCCACTTCCGTCGAGATTTCCCTCTGTCTCACACATCCTCTTACGAATCATAGACCAGCATTTCTGCTTGACAGCGAACGAAACGTCCCAAACACCCTTCCATTTTAACCGGCGATGCTTCGTGCCCAGTCGTAGCGGAAGACAACACAGTCCCTTCCCCTCGGTCTGACCGGCACCTGAAGCGCGGCACATCTCGGCCGGGATAATCCCGCGCTCTGCCCCGCGCCCTCGGACTGTGCCGCTCCTCTACCCATTGTGCCGCTCCCCTCTGCCTGCCCTCCCTCTACCCTTCAGTGACTGCTCTGCCGGCGCTCTCCTCTCCTCTACCAGTGCACTCCTCCCCTCTGCCAGTGCGCTCCTCCGCTCTGCCGGACGGCCGCGTCGGCCCAGAACCGGTATACGCGACTGGCCTGTGGCGCACTCGCCAGGCACAAGGTCTGGCTGGACCCACGCGGAACTGACTCAAAGCCTGTCTGGTGCGGTAGGTTCTGAGTTGCCCCGGCTCTGCGGAGTGGATATAGGACGAGCTGAACGCTGCCGCAAATTACCGCCAGCCGAGGCCGTGAGACTGCGTCGCCGTTGATTGCAACTTGCCGTCTGCTCCGCCGGACACTTCCATTGGATGCCAATTGTTGAAACTGCAAATCACTGGCTGACCCCTGCATGGTCTTTGTTGGCTGTGTGGGTGTGAGAAGCTGGGTCACTGCTTCTGCTCGCTGTCTGTCGCCTGGCTGATTGAACCCACGCACGAGGTCGGGGCCGCGCCGGGCAGGGCCGGGACGGAACGGGACGGCGTGGCTCGGTGTCAGGCAGGTTCCGGGCCCGTCTCGCCGACTTTTTGCTCCCACCGGCGTCGGGTTAGCCGAGTCCGTGGGCTAGAGAGTCCCAGAGGCGGCGACAGAAGGGCCAAAGACCGACTCAGGCACGCGTCCCCGCCGAGTCCGCGGACCGACGCCCAGACGCGCTCTGCAGCGAGCTGAAAACGCCCTGAGGGAGCCTCTAGCACACCGCAGTCGTCCTGCATATTCATCAGGACAAGTTTAATAAGGTACTTCTAAATAATGAAGGAAAACGTATGCAGGTTGCACGAAATCCATTACAGCTGTGTGTAAAAACAAGACAAATCGCTTTACCGGAAATACTCGTTTCTGCAAAGGGTCAAATCCGGGCCGAACGGGCGAGTAATTCCATCATTTTTATCCGATCAATTAGAGAGAGATGCGTCACCCATCTGGTTTTCTCGGAGTTTCATCGGCCAGCGGAGCGGATCGAGACGAACCGGTACAAACCGGATACGGATCTCAGCAGGGCAACTCAGTATCCATCGGTTAGGGGGTGTTTTGTAGCTCGCCCGACGTCAAACGTACCCAGGGAACCGACAGATGAGGGGCATCAGATACACCAGGATGGATGACGTCATCGGAACATGTGGTTGGTAAACAAGGAGCTCCGTAGCCGACAAATACCAACAGTACCACCTGAACACCCGAACTCTCTGACAATGTAGTCCCACTCCCCAGTTCTCTACATAGGCGCAAAATGACCTCGCAGTCGACGCGCACCTAACCCCCAACAAACAAACGAACAACCCAGTTATCTACAAGCAATGGCGACGATAGAAGTCCCCGTCCCCGTCCCAGCCCTCGTCCCTGTCCCCGCTCGTCGCCGCCACTCGGCCCACTCTCCTACGGAATTCGTGGCCGGTATGCAGCCGGTCCGCTCCGCCGCTCAGATGGTCCGGTGCGGGCCGATGCGCTCAGCCGCGAGGAGGCGAGATGGGCGCCCGCCATTAGGTATGCACCGCCCGCCCCACCGGGACCGGTATACGGTGAAACGGGCCGGCGTGAAACGGCTGACACCGGATGATGGATGGCCCAGGCTATGGACTCCGTTTTGATGACTGGAGATTGTTTGGATTTTGGTGTGCTGGGGATGTTTTAAAACCACGAAATGCTGATTCAAATGTTGTGATGTATGTTCCTAACAACAAAATTGTACTGGAGTGAATAACTGAAGACAATGAATGCCTTGTACGGTTACCTTGAGGTCACATTGACAGGAAAGTATAGCGGGATTGGCGATCAACAGACAACGACCATGACAGGTTCAAAAAAGCGGCGACGCCCATCCGAATAAGCCGATAATCGTTCAGATGTTCCAGTAAAAAGGCCGGCATCGATATTGCACCGACCAATCCTGTAGCCTATCAAGGTGACCAATGCAAGGCCGAACAGTTGAGTTTGAAACAGACGCAATGGTTGCCAACTCCACTGTCAGTGTAAGTAATGGAATATGGATCGCGGACTGTCGCCTGGTATCAGCCAATATCGCGGCGTCTCTCTGATCATTCAAAAGCTCCGTTTGACCACTTCTCGATATCATCGCCTGTCCATCGTCGTCATGCGTGAGATGGTCTTCCGTTCCTGGGACTGAGCTCAATCCGCACGTCGCATTGATAGTCAATCGACTAACGGGAGTTTTAATCCGGACTACGTCCGGCCTGCTACAGAATCACTCTTCTAGTAGCCAGAAATACTCGATAAACTCGCCCACCCGGAAACACCAGAGTTCATAAACTCCCCGGACCGGAGACACTGGAGTTTACAACTCCCCGGACCGCGGAGACACCGGAATTCACAAACTCCCCAGACCCGAGACGACACTTCTTACCTGCATAAACTCGTCGAGTCTGAATTTAATTCCCGGTTCTACAAGACTTCAAACGACTAACCATCGAGCCATATTAGCCTGATCGGGCCGTCCCAACCGCCTCTGGCAACTTTGCGGTGGAGCGCTCGTCGTTTCGTTCGGCGAGATCGGGCTCAGTCTCGCCACAGTGACATCCCGAGCTGATAGCGTGTGTGACAAAGCTGCTGGACGCGGCACGGAGACCGCAACGGTCGATGGCGTCACAGACCACAGGCATTAGTGACGTCACGGGATTTTGGAGACGGCGACACGCGGTCAGCGGCGAATCGGCGGCGATTGTCCGTCCGCTGCGGCTGATTCAGAGAGTCGGTAACAGAGTGGCGCACTGAGACCACCGCGGCACCTCGGACGTATTGCGACACAACTGGTGACGCGGCGTGTTCTCTGATGACTCCGACAACCAAAGAACAGTAGTTTGATGACGTCACAGCGGATATGTGACCTCAATAAGGCCGCAGGTGGAGCAGCGCAGCTGTCCTCAGATAAAAAAACAGCTCGTCATATATCCCCAGTCTGAGTAAGAAGTGAACAGTTACTGGGAATAGCCTAGCATCTGTCTAAAGAAACCAAGATAAACTGTCACTATCACGTCACTCTATTGGGCGTGTTTGCCACCCTCAACGCTTTTGTTTGTAACCTTGCACGGTCCACATCTCGGGATGTCCGTTTTCTGCACGCTTCATCAATGCTCTCCACCGTCCTCGTCCTGTCGGCACCGCCCGGCGCGGCGCGAGGAGAATAAATCGACGCCGTGACGCGACGAGAACGACGGCGGGGTGGTACGCACTAGTGGTGTCAATTACGGAAAATCAGAATACCGATGCCAAACCAAATACCAACCAAAACCGTGGAGAAATACCGAAACCAAACCAATTTGGGAATATGAGGGAAATACCAACTTTTTACCGATTTCCTAGCCTCTTATACATTAGTGAGGGTTCATGATACCAACAAAATACCAAACACATTACGATTGAAATACCAAATACCAAGTTGGTATCGGTTTGGTATCGGTATACCAAAAAGTTGATATCCGATTGACATCTCTAGTACGCACACTGAGGTGGCACGCGCCCACAGAGCGTAGAGCGTGCTGTTCAGCAATACTCTGCACGCTGCGCGCAGAGGGGATGGTATGCACTTGCAGGCGTTACTGTGATGGAGGAGGCGTGTCTCGGCTTGTTGGCGGTTATAAGTCGCAGGGTGATACTTTGGGATGCTTCTGGGGGAGGCGCACAGGGCACGAGATGCAATGGTAATGGAAAACACAGAATGGGCGTTCACGACCCGGCATTAGACCGAGGAAATACGGTGAAGTCGTCAAACTTATTCTCTCCCACCCTACCGACCCACATTCAGGACACAAAGCCGAGGTGTACGATTATGTTTTACTACAAACTCCTCTGCTGCACGGGGGTTATAATAGTGTCTATTGTTCAGGGCTGGTTGCAGTACTCACTTGCAGAGGACGGTGCCGTTCTTGAGCACGGCGCCGAAGTCGTGCTGGTCCCGCAGACCCTCGTCGGGACTGGGGTAATCGACGGGCTCATCCAGCACCCTTTCCACCCAGTCGACCGCCTCGCGCGCCCGGTCCAGACTGAACTTGGCCTGAGACTGTGCAGCACAGGGGAGGGCACGGTGGGTCAGAACATGGTTATAGACACAGATACGGATGAGTTTATGCATGATGAATTCGTAGAAAATCAGGCAATGTATATTGGTTGCATGAGAAGGTTTTGTGAGCGCATTCGGCTTGTCGGGAGCGGTGCGGGCAAGGTCCAAATAACTTGACCCCGATCATATTTTCTTCTTCTATCATCTAATTCTCTAGCTCATCTAACTCAACGAACTTCTTTTCCTCTGACCTGCGCAACAACACCGCACATAGCCATTAGCCACTGACCACAGAGAGACCCATTACCATAAACTGGCCCAACTTCCCACCCGGTCACCGCAAGACGGTCCCCAACGCACCCGGCCCGAGCCACACAGACTTCAGCCGTCGTGATGATGGTGACCTTGAGAAGCCGTAGTTGCAGGATGCAGCTCCCCAGCCGACCGAGGACCCTGGTTCCTTTAGGGAGGAGCTGGCCGGATATAAGTCGAAGGATGCAGTCTTTTTGGCACGGGACAGGTGAAGGAGATAGGCGAGTGACATCATAACTTAGAGAAATGCAGTTGTGTACTGCAGAGATGATAAGGTCCAGCATCCTTCGTGGTTTATAATGTGAGTCCCGATTAGCGAAGGGGAGAGACGATTCGTAGAGAAATGAACCTTAATTTGGGGATCAATTATTTATTTGGGAACATGGCTTTTCATTTTTTGTGTAACAGCTCATCATCCATTCCCTTGTCACCCCTCTTCTCTAATCCGCCGCAGCAGCTAACCCTTTGCTTTTCAATGCTTACGAGCTCCACCGTGCTTCTCGTTTTCACCTTTGTTCCTGAAGTCACACGCGAGCTCTACCTCCCTATCCTGCATCCAACAACGCAGCTTCAGCATTTCCCGGCCATCCGACCACCCATCCCCAGCCTCTTGAACCTGCACCCGCCCTTGCAGCCTCCCCGACCTCCCGACCCTGCCTCCGCCCCTGCGACGCCAGCGCCGCGGCGGGGCTCACCTGGCTCGGTATGCGGGCCATTGTCTGCGGCGTGCCGTGTCGGCAGGCCGGCCTGACACCTGACACGTGACACGTGACACGGCGTCCTTCCGGCTCGCCGGCACCTACTGACACCGTCCCCGGCGGCTCAGGGGAGGGACACACCGGCCTCCGCCGCCCCTGACGCTTTCCATTTAAGATTTAGAAGAGCATTGCAGAGCTATGCATTTGCATCGTAATTGGAGCGTGTAGCGAAAACATTGGTAAGGAAAATGTACTCCTGAACTCTGAGCTCGTAAACCCTGAGCAGTTTTATAAATGTCAACAGTAATCTCTTAATAAACTATGTAAACACACAGTCAGGTAGCTTCGCTACCCCGATGCACCCCTTCTGATGGCGAAGACATGGTGGTGGGCGGTGGCGGTGCTACACTTTCACCAGCGCTCAGGCAGCGCGGCGAGGGGCAGTTAGGCAGTTAGGCAGGGAAGTAGGCGAGACGTGCCCAGTACCCGTCCGATTGCGCCCGCCTCAGAAGTGGGCCAATGTTGCCATGCGGGACCACGCTCAGCTGATAGACTGAATTCCAGCCACCTCGGCCAGCGCGGCGCCCATGAGGCGCCCGGGGGGGGGGGGGGGGAAGACGGTGGTCAGAGGTGCCGGGTATAGGGTTGGGTCTAGGCAGGGTGGACCGGGAAAGGGCCGGGTAGACACGGATATGGTCACTGGCAGTGGACCGGAACAGGGTTAGGATTATGGAGCGAGAGTCACAATAGACAGTAAAGGGGCGATTGGTGCAGCCAGTCGCTCATCTGGGACGGTCCGACCAGTAAACGTCAACCACTGAACCAGACAGGCATCAGACCGCAGCACACGATGAAGACAGCGAGCCGTTGCCAAATTGGGCGCTTGAGTCAGACTTGTGGAGAACATCAGTGATCAGAGTAACTTTACACTGGGCAGGGTATGCCATTGTACCATTATTTAAATATTTCATTCAACATATGTAACGATTAACGAAGCTCTAGCACGATCGCTTAATGAGAAGAAATTAGGCCAGTTCCACTTAACTAAATCAATGTCAAATGCGTTGACCACCTAGAATTTACGAATTGTATCGGTTTTGTGACAGGGTGTGAAATTATTTTCCCGTAGCTCTTCCATCTCTTCTCTAGGTATGCTTCACAGCATTTTGGACAGGTAAGGTCACACAACACAACAAACAAAAAATAATAAAGCACCTTTTACCATCTAGTTATAGGCCTCAGTATACCGGTGTTCTGCCTTCGGGTGACCTTTCAAGCTGATCATCCAAAGAACGAATCGTGCACCATTCTGCACCCTGCATAGGTAGGCATACCAGTTAATGCACATTGCATGTTCATTGTCACAGAATTCTCGCCTGGATGAAGCCACTGTTTGAGCTCCAACAATAGAACGACTGCACCCGACGTAAACAGGCGATTACTCCGTTCCAACAAAAATTTGACAAGGACGACGAAGTAGCTCGCCCGTAGATCTTAGCTGATACAAAGACAATACTGTGAGGAATTACAGTAGTGCGAGCACGATGCAGTGCACAGCTTCTGCATCTCATCAACACCCCATATTTCATCGGTTTTGCTGATGAAACGTTTATCAGTTTCATCAGTGCTGCCCACTAGGGCAGCTACCCGTGACCTCCCCTCCCCCCCTCTTCTCCAAATAGAGCCACGCCCACGTCCATGACCACCCAAGGAAAGAAGAGAGAGAGAGAGAGAGAGAGAGAGAGAGAGAGAGAGAGAGAGAGAGAGAGAGAGAGAGAGAGAGAGAGAGAGAGAGAGAAAGAGAGAGAAGAGAGAGAAGAGAGAGAGAGAAGAGAGAGAGAGAGAGAGAGAGAGAGAGAGAGAGAGAGAGAGAGAGAGAGAGAGAGAGAGAGAGAGAGAGAGAGAGAGAGAGAGAGAGAGAGAGAGAGAGAGAGAGAGAGAGAGAGAGAGAGAGAGAGAGAGAGAGAGAGAGAGAGAGAGAGAGAGAGAGAGAGAGAGACGGTGCTTTATTTCGCCTCACATCTCCACTCTTGATATGAAAGCATGGCAAGCAAAGTTCATTCGGTTTCACCGTTCTCACAAAGACCTTTCAACTTTAGCTGCCCGCCTTTCACATTACCGTAGGCCATATTTCATTCTGAAATTCCGGAGTATGAATCACAAACGGTCAAATCCCGATGACCTATCCAGTCATCGAAATGTCAAATGGAAATCCAATCAGCGTAACTCACGCCCCTGCAGAGTTCAGCGGTGGCATGTCATTCGTCATTAATTTGTATCTGGAATCTGTTCAGCACACATCTTGTTATAAGCTACACGGACAAAGTGCATGCATTGGCATTGCAATGGCGTGCAATATGGCCGTGTTGGACGATCAATCACTCGGTAGGTGACGATATGTCGACTCGAGACCGTCACTGCTGCAGGGGTCCCTGCCCAGACCAGGCACACATATGGCGTGGTGAGAAGGATGTGATATGGACACAAGAATCGCGTGATTCATCGCCAAACAATGTGCTGTACAAATACGGTGGTGTTTGAGTAGGCATTGCACCTTTAGGCTTGGAGATACGCTGTGGCAGGAAAGTAACCAGCTGTGTGTACTGAGTGGGTATATGCAATTTTATTACTATTTCCTATATCAAAAGCAAAAAGCGGTCCGACCGTCAGATCATGGCAAAAGCTTTGGTAAGTGAACAGACGTTTTGACGTTTGACTGAATGATGTCGGAGCAGCAGTGAACAAAGATATAAGCTGTGCAACATTGTTAAGAACAACGAAAATGAAACTTCTTTATTCTCGAAAGGACAACAGACTATTACACAAATGCATAACTGGAAAGCATGCCCGCTTTCCTTCTATTTCTTCCATTGCAGTTAACCTTGCTATTGACATTGTGTTTCACAGCTGATTGAGGGATCGACGGATCCCAACATCGAAACACTCCTTAGTTCTTACGTAAAACACACGGAAGTCAGCGTAGAGCTCTCTAGATTAGCACTAGAAGGAAAGCGGACGCTCAGGCCGATATGTTCAGGAAGTCTGCATATTCACTGTGTCGTGAACAAACACCACGTCATCGGCTTATCCACCGGCGTAACACCGCCGGTGTTGGAGAGAAGCGTGCCCCGCTTGGAGGTAGCATGCATGGGACCGGTAGGTATAGGCACACACTTGGTAGCTTAAAAACGAAGAACCAGATGATGTTGCATCGATACTTTTACTCATGATGCCAAAAAGTCCAGCGGGTAAAAGGATGTTTGTCTTATAAAACAGAAACCACCCACAGATAAAACCTTTTTAGCTAAGCGAGTAGCAGAAGAGGCAGCGTTGAAATCCCGTCGAGTGCTTAACATAAAACGTACGCACGTAACCCATTTAGAACACACGATTGATTCGTGCAACAACAACAATCACGTAGCAAGGTCATTTTATCCTGGCGTCGCGTAGTGCTCCGTCACTGCACTCAGCCAAACCGGCATGAACAGGCAGCAGCAGATGGGAGATAGGAGACCGGTCGCTGGCTCAGCTGACTACCCCTTCGTCCAGCGGAGTGCACAGCGAGCACCTTTCACTGTGCACGTGTGACGTGATCCCAACTTACCTTCATCTGACACTCGCGGCTGAGGCCGTAGGAAGGGCCGTGAAACGCCATGGCGAGTCTCTCACAAGAGTCAGAGAGCCTGTGTCCTCCTCTGGAGTTCCTGCGTGCACCGCCACCCGCCCGGGATTCGACCGACACCACCCTCCCTGAGGTCACTCGCTTGCTGACTGCGCGGCGCTTACCAGGAAAGCGACTGCCGAGCCGGCGGCCAACCATATACGGCAGAACAGCAAGTCTGGCCAATGAGAGACGCCGTCACAGGCGGGGGCCAATGGGAGCGCCCGATACAGCCGCGGCTTCCGACGGGTAGAGGCGAGCGCAAGGCGAGGTGGTCGAGGTCGAGGTAGCTGATGGGACGTGAGGGGACCCTTCGGTGGGATAACAGCACCTGTCAGCGGCGGAAGAGGGGGCGAACGGGTCAGGAGGCCAATCGCGGCTAAAAGACTGCACTGTCCTCATATTTGTCCTCGCACCTACGATACACTGAATGTCAATGCGCCTGCAGGCTAAATGGGCATGGCAAGCTCGAGTGAGTTTTGAAGGTCGAGTATGCTAAGAATTCGGTATATGCACTATGCAGCCTTCAGAAGTGTGATATTTATCATTGCAAATTATATTTTACCTGATAAGGAAAGGGATAGGTAGTAGGTCCCTACCTATTTTTATATTACATGAATGCTTTTTTATGGTAAATATGTAGAGCATTTGACCATAAAAACATGCATCCTATATAACTTAGACTTTGGGTGATGAAATGAATAAACGTTAGGCTCCTTGGAGACTGCAAGTCATGCATAAGAACACATCCCTGTCCCTTAGCCGATTCTGTGGTGATTGTGAAATTACGATCACAGCGTCATCTATACAGGTCCTCACTCTGTCCTCTAGTGGTAATATGTTGTTCGTAATGTTGTCACTCGTCCTGAACGAGACTGACAAGTGACATTCATGATTTATCAGTGATTGCTTTTTCATGAGCGTGATTTCTTCAACCAGGAACATCAATAAGACGCACTCACTGAGCAGGCAACATCATAGAACGCCAGTCACCTCCAGTCCCCAGAACTGCAGCTGAGATTGCCAAGAGCAGAACAGACCACGATAGCAGCGTCCTCTATACTTCTCTTTCGGTGCTTGTAACTAGCCACCTAGCGCCTCATTGAGAGATGACGCTACCAGCAATGATAGTCATGACGCGAATGGGTGAATATAACGTTTGACCGGTATTGATGCAGCCCCATTTATTTATTTCTCTTTTTTTGCAAATAGATGGCAACGGCAGTGTGCAAGGCTGCTAATTTCATCATAACATTTCTGACGATATTCGCTGGGATCTCCCTCAGAACAAGGCACATTCCCTGAAAATTCGAAGCCCCAGTCGCGTCGCCTTAGGTCGCCAGGTTTCTAGGCATAGGCGTCGCCAGAGATTTTCGGTTGGGGGGGCAAAATCAACTTTTGTGTTAAAACTTGCCTTTCCCCAGTCTTTACTCACTCGTTTTACTTACATATCATTCGACGCGCAATGGTGCGAGGAATCCGATGGTGACAAAGGTTTCCTTCTAGCTATGACATGTAATTTTTACAGAAATTTCGAAATTTTGAAATTCCATGACAAAAACGACTGGTAGAATTATAACTAGTATATAGTGGCTGCGATTGCCGACGCACTGCAGAGGGCCCCTGTGCAGACGCTCGACTCTAATGATCATTACCCAGAAAAAGGTGAAAAACGCTCCATTTAATCGGATCACCCTGCTAAAACCTCCATTCACGCATGCATGCAGAGGTTTTACGTGAAATGCATAGGACTTATCCCAGCCGCCGATCGTAGCTAAGTTGGGCATTCGGCGGAGAGTGAATGTCGGAAGTGTGAATCGGAAGTACCTAATTCATCTTTGCTCTAGTGAGAGGAAGTGTTTTGTTCACTCGAGTGTGAACAAAAGTTTCTCGTTTTTCGTGTGAAGGGAAGCGCTGCAAACGTGCACAAAAACCACGGGCGTAGGAACGTCATGAAAAGTGGGTGGGCCACCCTGTCAAGGGGCCTCCTTTTCCAGGGGGCCTCCTATTTTCAGGGGCCTCCAACTTTTGCCTCGTCCTGCTGGCTGCTTTCAAGTAGGTATGACCTCCAAATCTAGCTTCTGAGATCGGGCAGATGTACCTACCCAGGGGCGTAACCGCTTAAGCGAACAGTGCGGAAAGTCCGCACCATTTTTAAAACTTATTCCCCCTCCGATTTTTTTTTTAGAATCTATTTGCCGCAAACGGCGCATGACCCCTGAAAGGCTGAAAACCCTTACACAAATGTCTTCCTCGTTTCCCAGGTGCCCCCATTAGCTTCATATAGGCGCCCTCTTTGGCATATAAGCGCCGTATGTATAGGTAGTCATCAGAGACATCCCTATGTATGTCCCACATTCACCCCGTTGTCGCATACAATGTGCGCTCATCATAGGCGTCTCTCTTTTATGGACACTTGAAGGCGCCTCTCTTTGCCATGCCGGCGCCCCTGTTTCTTATGAATGCACCCCCATGGCATTGGTCAATTGCAATTTGCAGACCTCTATTGCATATGGACGCCCATATACATGCATACATATATAGGCCTCAGAGGCGCCCCTCTTTCGCATTGAGGCGCCCCTATGGGCTTCATAGGCGCCCCTCTATTGCACGTAGGTGCCCTGCGTCTCAGAACCGCTCCCCTTTGGCATGCAGACGCCCATCTTTCGTACGGAGGAGCCGCTGTGGCTCTTAGAGACGGCATGGTGCTCCCAGACGCAGATGGGGCTCTCGGAGTCGACAGTGTGGGACCTTCAGTCGCTGATGGGTGCCCGCCAGATGTGGACCCTCGGAGACGCCGGTATGGGGCCCTAAGAGATGCCGGTATGATGCCCTTAGAGACACCGGTGTGGAACCCTCAGATACTTCAGTGTGAAGCCCTTACAATTGCTGGTGTGGAGCTATGAATGCGCTGGCTTAAATCCCTCAGAGTCGGTACATGGACATTAGAGCTAAGTGAGAGCTTGTGTGGTGCCTTCAGTGGCCTTGTGGAGCCGTTAGACATCAACATGGTGCTCTCAGGAGCCGGTGAGTCCTCAGAGTCACCGGTGTGGGGCCTTCAGAGCTCCGAGATACTGGTGTGGGGCCCTCAGAGGTGTCGGTGTGGGTCCTTCAGATGTGCCTATAGAGCCTTGAGATGCACAGGTGTGGTGGCCCACAGAGGCGCCGGTGTGGGGCCCCAGAGCCACCGATATAGGGCCCTAAGAGACACTAGTATGACCCTCAAAGGCGCCGCTGTGTGGCGCTCATAAACACTCGTGTGGAGCCATCACAGGCGGGTGGAGCCGTTAGAGGCCGGAAAGGGCCCTTAGATGCCTACAAGGAGCCTTCAGAAGCCGGCGTGGCACCCTTAAGGGGATAAGCGTGTCTACTTAGGAGCCCTTGAGGTGCTCTCATGAGCTCTGTGGGGCCCTACCGAGCCGAAATATGGCCACGGCCAGTTGCCGCCGCATGGCTCTTCGGACTAAGGGGCCTCATCTTCCTAGTTTGAATAGAAGGGCCTCTCAGACCATCACTCTCATGGGCCTCCTCTGGCTAGTATAAATAGAAGGGCCTGTTAGACCATCAATCCTAGGGGCCTCCTCTGGTTAGTGTAAATAGAAGAGCCTCTCAGACCATTAATCTCAAGGGGCTCCTGTGGACAGTATAAATAAAAGGGCCTCTCAGACCATCAGTCTCGGGGGCCTCCCTAGAAAAGTGTAAATGTGGATAGAGGGCCCCTCAGATTCATTAGGAGTGGACCTCTCTGGCTATCAGTCTCAGGGGCCTCTTGTGGCCAGTATGAATATAAGAGCCTCTCAGACCATCGGTCTCAGGGGCCTCTTCTGACTAGTGTGGATAGAGGGCCCTCCCAGGCCACCGGTTTCAGGGGCCTCCAGTGGCCAGTTATATGAACAGAAGGGCCTCACAGCCATCAGCCTCGGGGGCTTCTTCTGACTGGTGTGAATATGAGGGCCTCTCATACCATCAGTCTCCGGGGCCTCCTCTGTCTAGTGTGAATATAAGGGCTTCCAAAGCCATCAGTATCAGGGGACTCTTCTGACTGGTGCCGGATTGAGGGACCTCCCAGACCGAAAGTTTTGGGGGTCTCCTGTGGTCAGTATGAATAGAGGGGCCTCTCAGTCCATCAGTCTCATGGGCCTCTTCTACCTGGTGTGATTATAAGGGCCTCTCAGGTCATCAGTCTCAGGGGCCTCCTCTGACTACAGTGTAGATGGATAGGCCTCCCAGACCATCAGTCTCAGGGGCCTCTTCTGACTATTGAGGATAGAGGGGCCTCCTCTGACTAGTGAGGGTAGGGGGCCTCGGCTAGACCACCAGTGTCAGGGGCCTATTCTGACTAGTGTGGATGGAGGGGCCTCCCAGACCACCAGTCTCAGACCTCTGACTAGTGTGGATAGAGGGGCCTCCCAGACCGCCAGTGTCAGGGGCCTCCCCAGACCAGTGTGGATATTGGGGCCTCCTCAGATCCACTAGGGCCTCTCAGGCCATCAGTCTCAGGGGCTTCGACTGACAAATATGAACAGAGGGCCTCCTTGGATCCAACACGGCCCCCTTGGAGTCCGTGCGTGGGGATTCGTGGAACTTATTTTTACCAAGTTTGTTTATTCGGGAAGGTGACGACGTCCTCTCAAATCGAGACGAGGGGCCTCGAGTAAAAAGTGGGTGGGCCAAAACACATGGTTGGCCCCCCCACCTCGAAAAGTGGGTGGGCACTTGCCCACCTGGCCCCCCCTGTTCCTACGCCTATGACAAAAACTGTTAAACGGAACCAAAAGTTACGCATGGCATAGCGGCAAGGGATCCATCAGAGATAGGTTTGGGACTTCCAGGCCATTTCAGGCCACTAAGGGTCAGTGCTGACTCTCAGAAGCATGCTTAGGGTCCCGGAGATCGGCGTGGGTCACCTCAAATATTTACGTGTACGTGGTGCTTTAGGGCTTTCCGAGCCCAAGGTGGGGCCCTCAGAAGCCAGTGTGGGCGGCGGGCGCTAAGAGACTAGGCCCAGGGTGAGCCTGGAGCCCTCGGATAACAGTGTGAACCCTCGGGGTCTGTGTCGAATCCCTTAGGACCCTACGTAGGGACATAATAAACATGGTGTTGCGGACCTCAGAGGGACACGTGAGCTGTGACCCCTCAGATGCCGGCTTGGGGTTAGCAAGGTCTGTCGCCTCCAAAGTTTGACTGAACTATCAGAGACCAGTTAAGGTTCTCAGAAATGTTCGAACTTCGAAGGCTCGAAGATCCCTGTATGGGCCCTCAGAGAACATGGACACCAGTGGAACTTGCAGAGGCCGGTTTGGGCCCTCTGAAAGCTTCTTTAGGGCTCAGTGGAGCTCCTTAGGAGCCTTTGTTTAAAGCAAGCTCATGAGCCCTGCGACACTTGTACGGTACTTGAGCCTGTCGCAGACATTTGACGAGAGTTGAGAAATGCCCCTAAGATTTCGTTTCACGCTTTGAACGAAAATTGTGTCAGCACTCCAAAACTTATGAAAATCAGCTGTAAAATGTAATAAAGAACGAACTAGGAACATGGAATGGATCGCAGCATTGACATTTCCGAGTCTGGACTCGGAGTCTTGAAGATTTTGGCGACTGCGAGTCAGACTCTGGTTTGAACTGCACGCTCCAACCGAGTCTGACCTCACAGGCATTCTCAGAAAGGTACCCCCATTTTTTCCCGACTCCAAAATCTCATCGGATCTGTATCGATCTCAGGGGGTGCCCGGTCCGAGGTTGGGGGGGCAAGCTGCCCCGCTTGCCCCCCCGTGGCGACGCTAATGTTTCTAGGTCACATAAAAGGAAACGGCACGTAGTTAGCCCAGATAATATTGGAGTATTGTTGATACAGCCGTCCAGCCCATAATTTTGCACCGAGTTTATGCAAGCTTCTATTAGGTATGCACTACAAATAATGGAACACGTCAGTCTCAGCCTGTGCATGGCCCCGACCTGACCTGAGGTCAACATATTAAGTTGACAAAAAAGTTTTCCAAACATTCGACTCGCTGAGCACGACGAACACAGTGGAGCCGAAATAGCGACTCTGCACTCTGCAGCCATTTTTGGCAAGGTACCTACTTCACAAAAAAAAGAAAAATCAGACCCATTCCTTGAGGGTTTTTACCTGATCTCAGAGAGCACCGATTGACCTGACCTTAAAATTAAGTGCCAGTAGCTACGCCTCGTACTTTTGCGACTCACGCTCGTTTTCTGTATCGATAAAGCTCAATTAGATTCGAAACGGCAAGGGGTGCATATCAACCCTTGCCCTCCCCCGGCCCCATCAAACAATAAGCTATCGGTAAAAAGAAAAATGATTTTTTCGGTGAGGACTTAAGCCACTTAGGGCAGGGAATTGGGATTTGGTCCAAAACATTTGATTCTCCAGCTCATTTGGAGTTCATTAGTTTATACCTACTACCTACTGGCCCATTAGGTTAATTTGATATAAGGGGTTAATGACGTCACTTTTCAATGACATCAAATAGTCTTGGTGACGTTATAGGTGTATGACGTCATAAGAGATGAAAAATGGAAAAATAAGCATTTCCGGTGCTAAAGTACCTAGCAGTTTTAGTTCTCCCCCCCCCCCCAAACACACACACACACACGCACACACACACACACACACACACACACACACACATTGTCTTGTAGGTAGGTAATAGTTTGGTTACGTGACCAATCTGAGCTTCGCTGCATGTTGTGAAAAATCCAAGATTTGTAGGTATTGAAGTTGTAAGGATCAAGAAACTTAGGTATTATTTTCCAAATCGTGCAAAATGCATTTTCCTGCAAGAAACTAGCACTGGGAGCGTTGTAAACTGCAACATATGAACCGTGAAGGTGTCCACGTAGGCCTATACCTATAGCGTCTTAGATCAGTGAGCTGACCTGGCATGAAGATACAGGGGCCCGGGAACGATTTTCAAGTTGGGGGGGCGAGCCTAAAATGCCTGACATGATGCATATGAAACAGTGGCCTAGCTAGGAGTCTAAGGGGACACGTACCCCCCCCCCCCATCGGGTTCAAAGGGACCCTCGGGTCCGAGGGGCCCTGCGGCGCCATTTGACCGCTGAGAGTTAACGATGGCCATATTTCTACTCAGAAGGGCCCCATAGGGCTCGTTATAACACCTCATGGACCCTAAATAGCCACACTAAGATCTCCATAAGGGCCCCACGCCGGCTTCTGAGGGCCTTTTGCAGACATAAAGGGCCCCTCGGTGGTCTCCAAAGGCCCGTTACTGGCCTCTGAGAGTTCTTACCGGCCTATGAGGGGCCAGTTCTAGGGGCATTTCCCGCCTGTGATGGTCACACACTTATTTTTCTGCGGGCCCCATAACGGCAACTGTGGGGGCCCTCATCGGCGCCTATGAGGGCCCACACCGGTGCCTCTGAGCGTTTCACACCCCCAACTCCGAGTGCCTACACCAGTGCCTATTATAGCCCTATATCGGCGGCTCTGAGGACCCAACCAACACCTGCGCATCTAAAGGCCACCCACTGGTGACTTGAGGGCCCCACACCGGTGACTCTGAGCCCTGAGGGCCCCACCGGCGTCTGACAGTACCATGCCGGTCTCCAAGGACCCCACAGGACTTCTTCTGCCGGCCTAAGGGCCCCTTGCCGATCACTGAGAACCCCCTGCCGCCTTGTAGAGGGTTCGCGTCAGCAGCTCAAAAGACCCCACACCCGTCTGTAACGGTTCCACACCAGCGTCTATGAGGGCCCACAGCAACGCCTGTAAGGACCCTCACCGACGCCTCTGAGAGAATCACACTAGCACCTCAGCGCCCACACCGGCACCTGCATAGTGCATGGCGGCCCCACACCATGATCAGTGCCTCTAAAGGCCCCTTACCGGCGGCTCTGAGGGCCCTTACGCCGGTGATTCTGAGGGTGCTACCGATAACTGAAGGCACCACATAAGCCCTTAGTGTCGGTGAGCTTTAATCCCATACCGGCCCTCCGAGGTCGCCACGTCAGTGCACTCATTGCCCCACACCCTTCCATGTCACCCGGAGCGGGTAAACTGTGTTATACCTATAGCAACGATTTTACCACCGTTGTACGTTATGTATTTCTCAAAGCTGACTCAAGCTGGTACAGTATAAAATCTGGCCTGCCAAACTTATGGCCAAGGTCAGGCCCAAATCAAAGCGGGATGACAATAGCAGATGTTGTCAAATCGACATTGTATCAGCAGAAACCATTCAGATGGCAAGGAAAATGCCGTGTGTTGATGTTTAGATGCATAAAAGAAACAAGAAGGAAAGAAGTCCGGAAAAGGGAGGAAAGATCTTTTCTCGCTGCCTCAATGTTGAGGGGGCGCCGCCCCCTCGGCTCCCAAGTTGGGGGGGGGGGGGCAAGCGCCCCCGCTGCCCCCCCTGTTCCCGGGTCTATGTGAAGATACAATTGATGCCAAAATATCCAGCTTGAATAAAAAGTGGAGTAGGAAGCATAGGCGGCGGAACGGGGGTGGCACCGGGGCACCGTGTCCCCTTTGATTTTAGCATTTTAATATTAGCCCTATGGGCGTTGCATGGAAAGAATGGGACCAAAAGTCGGCGATCCCCCTCCCCCTTTAATTTAAGGTGTTCCGCCGCCACTGGTAAGAATGCCAAGTTTAACGCTCCATCTCTATCCCGTTTCAAACCAACGCGAAAAAACTGCCAGGGCTGGCACCTATACCGTCGCCCTCTCGGCCGGGGAGGGTTAAAAGTGCCGAAACGCCGATAAACAATTGTGGAGTGTGGAGGTAGGTGTTTCATTCACAAATGGGATAAGTTCTATGACGGGATAAACTAAATTGATAAATCCCTATCGTGGGATAAAGTGAGAAATCCTTTTAGTCTAAGATTGTAACAAGCAATTACCTTCATGTTTGGAGTTGGCCATTGGACGTCACATTGCAATTTGTGGACAGTTTCTCGTAAAACGTGTAATTTTTGCCACCGGTCACACATAACACAATCATTCCTCAACGGTGATTCATAAAATATGAGTCTATGACAAAAGCTATTTTTTTTCGCATATATTATTTTCCACATCCATCTACATCAACATTTTACGCAGTACAGGGGAGTGATCAGGCAGTGGAAACGCAACGAGACATCCAACACGTATAGTGTCGCGAGCGCCAAACGAGTCGATATGCTTGTCAGACATTGAACAAATCAATATCATCTATGAAAGCAAACGCACCAAACATATGTGAAATATGTACAACAGAACTCACAAACAAGCTCCGAAACAGTAGCAGGACAGACCCCTGCAAGAGGCGGAAGATTGTATAACTGCGGAAACAGCCCCGGTAGCATTGCGTCAATGCGCACAGGTTTACGACTGCACACGGGAACAAAAGAACCTAGGTTTACAAGCAACAGCGCGCGGGCGAACATCCTCCCGATCGACAGCTGTGAGCGTGCAGACCTCACCGGAACAGAATCGGAGCCAACCCAAACAGAAAGCCTGGAACGCAATGAATCAACGCGCGCGCGCGCCGGCCGGCCGGCCGCCGCCGCCCGATCTGACAAATCGGTGTAGGGCCGGCGCTGCCGTCAGCGCCTCAGGCGATACTGCGGCCGGCCGAGCCGCGCGGTCACTGATAGCCAACACCTGGCCGGCGTGGTGCAACATCTCACCACCCGAGCTAATATCGCGCCCTGCAGACCGGCCCCCACCGGGACAACAAATAACGGATCGGCAGCAGCGGCGGCGGTGGGACGATCGTTCAGCGTTTGCAGTAAAAATACAGCAGTCGCAGTGCGTGCCTTTCAGTCGCAGGTAAATTGGCACATTCTCAGCAGGAAACGGTACATCGCAACACCGATAGAGCCGTCAAAAAATGACTATGCGGAAAAAGTGCAGGATTTCCGAGGAATAGCGACAGCCGGACTGAAGTCTTCTTTGCGAAAAAAGAGTGATAGCGGTTGATGCCATGCGTCCATACTTCTGTATTTTGATACGAGCATCAGGGGCATCTCGTACATATAGCAAAGCACGCTCTGTGACGAGAAAACATCATTCTGAACAACACACAAAACCACCAAAGAAAGGGGCATTTGTGAAGACTATGTTCGTCTCCCTGACATGCCGAATACACAAGCTTTGTTTGTGTCTACATATAATACAACAGCAAACAACCATGTACATTATAGCGTCAACAAGCATTAGCTGATGATAAAGGGTGGCAAAACAATGGAATCACACACCGGAAACGTTGCCTTATCAAACTACGCGAGACTGAGCAGCTTGTCGGGAACCATATTTCATAGATTAATATCAATAGCAAAACGGTGTAAATTGAAGGTGAATTATACCGCTAGTTTTCGGTACATTAATTTTATCTTGCCGATTAAGATTGGTTTACTGGTTTCTTGCTAGCTCATTGGTCCCACCAGGCATCATGGTTTTAATCAGTTATGAAAGTACTTCGAGAATTAATATTCAAAAGATTGAATAGCTACTGCAATTGATAAGTGTGGTACAGATGCAGTTCATTTCGTTTGTCCCTAAGAAAAAAAAAACACATCGTCCCCGCAGCTGAAAAATATCGCGTTATTTGTCGGTAACGTGCTGGACATTCCTAGGTGAAAACGTCGAACATACGTCTCCATTTGCCCTGGTCACGTGCAATCAGTCACGTGCACTCCCTGACCTCTAAGCAATATTCATCGGGTTCAAATGTACACAGGGACCCAAAGTTGAGTAAAGCATCATCGGTCACGCACCGTACAAATTAGCAACAGTTCACATCGGCCCTACGTATAGAAAACATGGAACAAACTCTGGCCGAGCTGATGGAGCTGCTGCCTCCGCCACTCGATGACGGTTTTCTCCCCACCTGTGCCGGCCCTTCCCCAAGCAGGCCGCACACCATGGTTCTCCCAGCCTAGGATCCGTCTTTCCTTCACTATACCGCGGTCTGCGGCTGTGGTCGCGGTGGGGGCGCCTCGGCCGTCTCCGCTGCCGCTCCAGGCGAGTAGGGTGATACCGAGTCCCTCGAGGTCGCAGGACTGGGCAGCGGCGAGCGCCCGTGAGCCGCGCTGGCCACCTCTCCGGGACTGAGTAGGCCTGGGACCTCAGGAACTGAGCCATCCCGACACCAGAGACCGCTCATCTCCTGTCGTCGCCGCCGCATCAGGGCCTTGTACTCGGAGATCCGTAACTTCTTGCCGTCGACGATGCAGGTGCGTTTGGGCCGCGGCCGGTACCGGTACTCGGGGTGCTCCTCCATGTGCTGTTTGCTCAGACGGGACTGCTCCTCGTAGTAGGGCTGCTTCTGTTCGTTGGTCATCTCCTTCCACCGAGCTCCTGTGGGAAAGGACGGAGGTCAGTGGATGAGTATTTGCAGATCACCGAGCAGTACGTCTGGTTAGATGCAAGAAGACTAAAGCGTGGTCACTCAACGAATGGTTTACGCAAAAAAAAAAATGGAAGCGAAGCGACATGAAAAATTGATGAATCATAAATACTAGAAAAATGAAATCTTTATTATGCAGCATAAGATTGCAAGCAATGCAGGTAGAAAGTCATGGGCATTTACAAAATGCCAGCACCGTACCTAAGATTTTGCTGATGTTTGAGTTGTGCATATCAGGGCAGGTTTTGAGGATCTTCCGCCTCTCGTCCTTGGCCCAGACCATGAAGGCGTTCATGGGTCTCTTCACATGAGGCTTGCCTCCATTGTCCCGCCGCTGCTGGCGAATTATCTTCGCACCGAACAATTTCGCTGAAGAGGGGAGGGAGACAGATGTTACAGACGTGCAAGAAGCAAACACAAAAGGATCGATTCAGCGGAATTTTTATAATCTTTTTCCATTTTTCACAACCATCGAGAGAAAGATGGTTTAAATCTTAATGACGTAAAATGTTACATTTTATGTTACATTTTATGTAAAAAGCGTAAATTTAACAAAACATTCCGCTGAAATAAGATGCATGCAGACCCACTAATCCAGATTGTGTGGAGTGTCTGTGAGTGTGACTGCAGTCTGTCTTTCTTTGATACTCACAGGTGCAGGTTGTCTCCAGGTTATTGTCAGCGCCCCGGCTGACCGGTGACGTCATCACAGGTGACGTCACTCCGTGTGAGGTCAGCGCCAGGCCAGCCAGGCCGCCAGCGAAGCTGACTGGCGGATAGAGAAGGTGCAGCGGGACCCCGTCCCTGCAGGGGTATCCCAGGAGAGCGGCATCCGAGGCGGCCGCCGCTGCCGCCGGGCTCAGACCGTCTGCCGAAAGAAGAAAACGTTTCAATTCGAGCTACCAGTATCTAATGCTTATGCTTCATCCACTGCATCTAACGTATCAATTATTTAAAAAACTCCACAAACATAAACCTACATATATGTGTACTTACACAATTATCTCACTATGTATCATAACAAATATAAGTAAAACAATTTATCGAAATATAAATAAATGAGACCATACTCGCAATCTGACTGACGTCTGTCCACTCACATTCTCCATGCGATGTCGGCAGCGGCGTCAGGCCGTACGGCAGGAAGGGCGGCGTCAGCAGCGGCCGACCCACTGCCGCCGGAGGGAACCCTTCGACGGGGGAGGGTCGAGACAGACCCTGCGGGAACCCGTCACCCACGGACGGACGGCGCGCGGCGGATGGCGGCGATGGCGGCGACGATGACGACCTGGGCTTGGAGAGGTTCAGCGGCGCGTCATCAGAGGAGGTCGTGGGAGGCGCGGCCGGTGGAGACGTCGGCCAGGAGGGCACCTGGGAACAGTCAGTGCATGACGGTCATCACTGTGGTAATTTTCTGCTTATAATGGCACTTCGTATTACAAAGCAAACCGACACGTCGTCTCGCACGTTTCACATCCCATTTATAGAGCATTCCACAAAAATTTCGCATAGTTTTTGTTGTTCGTCTTTAAACACAATCCAAAATAAAGCCAATCAACCTAGCTTTATTAGGGTAAATAGTCAGGACTCGACCCATCCAAAGCCACGCCTCCACGTCTCACAATTCCCAACGACTCACCGGTCGAGCGGCTCCCGCAGGTCCGGCGGCAGGTCCAGCCGGTACCAGATCGGGCGGGGGACCGGCTGCCGGCGGTACCAGGCCGGCGAACGAGCGACTGAGCAGCGGGTACAGAAGCAGCGGGTGTGGTGCCGGCGGCCCAGGAGGCAGTGCACCCCGAGACTCAGGCTCCGGCTGCTGGCGGTGTAGAGCCTGCAACAGAGAAGATAGGAGTTAGTGGGTGGATCGACCATCCATCGAGAACGTCATGGGTCGTATTTATATTTTATGGGACTAGCAGGTCGTGCATGCCTCACTGACCATGAAACGTACTAAAAATTCAGAATAATTATCTTTTTTATTTTTGTGTAATGCGTCTACGACGAAAGTCTGAAGTAGGTACGGACGTTGAAACTATTTTCGCAATGTGACAACCTAACTCGCCAAAAGATAACTAAGAAATGCCACCGTCAGTTTCAGCTATTTCTATGCATCACTCAGAACGTCCCACCCGTTTGAGGTATATTAGTGAAGTTATATTCGCGGCTCCCATATCACCGTGCGGCGGCTGCCGGTGTCGCCGGCGCGGTACACGGGGCCGCGGGGGTCGGATGTCCGCCCCATCCGGTGTCACGCGCGCCAGCGTCACTTTGATGGGGCCGCGGAATGTCAGCGGTAGAGCCAGGTGACGGCCCCAGTCCACCGCGAAACCCGAGAGTCGTGCGCGGAGCTCTTTGGGATGAGCGATGGTGGCTGGATCCGCCCCGATCCGAGCCAGCGCGGCGTGCTGCTGCGTGTAAACAACACGCAGAGTAGCGCAGGAATCCGAATTCCGGACAGTGCCGGGATGTCTCATATCGGCGAGATGAGTGAGATGGTTTCTTATTGCAGTTTTAGCTATCGAATTGCTATTACAACACTACAACAGGGACCCAGGTTTCAGACCCTTCCGTTGTAGCGCTATCAGGTGCTGGTGGACTAAGGCCTGATATCCGTCTGCTCTTTCTAATCCTGAGTCCTTCCCGTAGAATCGGCGTATTCGGCGGAATGCCCCTTCGGAAGGCACGTGGTAATGGCACGCGACATGCGGACAGACCGTGCGATGGCTCTGACTAATGTGTAAACATCCCGCGACTAGGGTCCGCCGACGTCAATCACTCAGCTCAAACTGGGTGCGACGACTGCCGCCCTTTCCGTCGTCTCAGGGCAACAGGATACAGCAGAAATAACTGCTTACGTCTGAAAGAGGGTTCGGAGCCTACGCAGAGTTGCGGTGAAGCGGATTTCCCACGTGCCCCAGCGTCGTTGATGCAGTTATGGCTCATTTTTCATACCCTAAGCATGTGTCATCTTACTAGAAAACAGGAAGGATAAAAGCATAAGCACATGTGTGCGTGAGCGTGTGCGTTTGTAGTATGAATGACTGATGTTTTAGAGCGTTTTTACGGTGGAGGCAGCTTGGAACTTACCCCCGCTACCCCTCACATCCGGTTCTCAGCAAAGGGTAGGAAGTTTGTCTCATTCTCTGCCTCGTTTTCGTTTGGCCGTCACTGACTTCCGCTGTGATGACTCATGAGCTCTGGAGCACAGAGCAGGAGCAGTCATGCATGTTTTGCAGGACGGTCCACGTAAGCGTCCTACGACCGTATCATCGATCAGCGGCGGCGGGCAAACATGCTCCGGCCAAATCCGGGAGGGTGGGGGTGTGCTGGGGAACCCGAGCATCGTCTGCCTGGCTCGACACACCGGTGGGCCGGGGTAGTGCTGAGGTCATCTTGTCCAAACTTCAGACGTATATATTTATATCTGCAAATCCAGTGAAATCAGCCCGACCCTCGGTCGAACGTCGGCCAGACCCAATAGTTTATCTCGTAATGAGCAAAGTTGAAATAAGCTAACGGTTTGCACTGGTCTTCCTTTTTTCTTGCATATTTCTCATTGTAATTACCGCACTCGTCAATCTAACGGATAACTTGGAGATAATTGAATTGTATGCGCCTTATGACACTGCTGAATCAGCACGCAACTGCAGATCAAGAATCATTTTTTTATGATTTTATAAGTTTCATCCATTACTGAATGCCCGGATAATTGTTTTGGTCCCGTGGCCCATTTCGAAACCTGTAAATCATGATGTTGCTCGACCTGACCCGGTCCGATGCCTTTATGTGACTGAATGCTGTAATTTTCAAACCTTTTGCGAAAATGATGCAGAGTAAGGCATGCAATGTGGTCTATACAAAAATGATGTAGAATCAATTGTTTAAACCACACTGTGAAGAGATTAAATTGAACTAAATATTGCATTATTAAAAAGACGTGCTTCAACGCCGAGGCTTTGCGTGCTTGTTGCCATGCATTATCATTTGTCGGAATTCAGGTGGCACTCGATGCTGCCGCGGCGGGTCCGTCTGCCGGCTGCCCCCTCCGTCTGATCCCCATCGGGGCGCGTCACTGTCGCTGCCCAAACGGGATCACACGCCGCATGCCGGCACTACCTGGCGCACCGCTGGCGAAAACAACATTCCACAATTCCGACAAGTCATACGCGTCAGCACTGCCTTCTCGTTAGCGAGATATCTCCGCCCCGAGCCGCCATTCAATAACGCAGGCTTCCGGGAAGCGTTACGTTTTTGCTCGCCGCTCCATCATGGGAAAGCTGCAAGCAAGGCGCTCTCGAGATCAGAGATGGCCCGTTTTGATAGTGAGACGCCACCCCACGCCTGAGGCGGCACTGCAGAATATCTGCCACTAACGAGACATGGGACCGAAATAGGGTTGGAGACAAACACAGAAAAACCACGCTCCCTGCAGCAAGATAGGCATGGTGTTGATAAATATGATAGGCATGTTAGGGAGTCTGATCTAATTAAAATGACAGCATTGGTGTGGCACTAGTAAGATATATTTTTCTCTTTCCATCCCCTTCGGCTTTCTTCAATGTTTAATTCATAATAAGCTCTGCAAAGTTTTCTCGTAATAGAGGTTACCGAAATTAATCATTCTATATTCCAGCACCGTGCGTGATCTGACCTTGTTTTTCATGGCTCCGTGAAAAATACAGCACATACGCCGATCACATCATCAATCAGAGCTGCAACTGGTTGCAGTCTGACAGTATCTCGACGCCTTACTCAGCGCGGAGACCGGCGCCGTTTGGGTCGAATTCCGTCGATACCGACCGGTCAGCGCGCTGACGCTGTTTGGGCGGTGTGGACCGGCCCTTATCAGGGCGTCCCCAGCGGCCGGCCGGCGGCGGCGCTGGACACGACCCGTTCCGCGCCGGCTGAGCTCAGCCCTGTCTCCGTTATCGCCTGTTTATTGGCCGGCCACGACTGAAAGCGGACGGCGTTTTGCACGACCGAACGGTGCTGTCGGTAGGCGGATGGGCCCGGGAGAACGCGCGACCGCCGGCCGGTCGGAAACGGCCCCCTTCAACGCCGGGGTTCAGCTGAACAAACACGTGCCCTGAGGGCCGAGTGAGCGGCCCGGCGCGGCAGCGCGCTTCCCTGAACCGCCGGCTGCAGGGGTGGTGTGGTGGTTGGGTGTTGTTTGGGCATACAGTGCCCTCCCACGATGATTGAAGAAAAGGCACCCGGTACGAATTGCACTTGTTTTTCTATTGATTCGAGGTAGACAGCGTGGCGAGTTGAGAAGCGCACAGCACGACGGTCGGTGTTAGACTCCCTCGGGGGTCGTGCGTGACCCATCTTTTATACATCACGTTACACAACCTTTGGACTATGCTCAAAGCAAGTGCAAACTTGTACGGCAGCGGAGAGGGGACAGAAGGCGCCAGCTTGGCGGCCTACGTGCCTTAACCCTCGCCGGCCGAGGGGGGGGGGCGGGTGCCGCCCCCCCCCCATAGGGTTTTTTCGCGATAGCTCCGAACACGCTGGCGATAGAGAGCTGAAACTTGGCATACCTGACCTTTGATCCAAGCCGCATCTTTTGACACCAACCGCATTTTTGGGTCAGGTCAGGTCACTGACCTATGACGTCATAAGTGAACCTCTGCACGGTCTTCAGATGTCGCAACTTCGCAACGCCCTCACTGCCAGAGGAGATGTCACAGGGAAATGAAACTTGCAGGATCTAGTATCCATTATGAGTCCCACAACTTGTATATCTCGGATTTTTCCTAAAGGTCATATGAGGTCAGGTCATTTTCGTGACCTCACCATTTAAGTCAATGGGGAAAAATTCAAACTGCTATTCTGGCGCCGGGAACGATCTCCAACTATCTCAAGCACACAGAATCGTGATTTTATGCACTCCTTGCAAGGTTAGATGCGTCACTTTTGCAATGTTGACCTTGCGTGACGTCATTTATGACGTCATCAAGGTCATATTAGTTTTTCGTCAATAACTCTTGATCAAATTGAGCTAGCGAGTCGGGAAAGCCACCAATGGACTCAGGAAGACCTGCCGAATCGAATGATATGCGACATGACCTCTTTTGACCAGCTTCGTGACCTGGGGGTGCTGACCTGACCTTGACCTGAGGTCAACACCCCAAGTTGACCTGACCCGGACAAAAAGTATATCATTCGACGCGCCTGAGCGCGACGAACACGATGCTGCCAAAATCGGCGCTCTGCGGCCGTTTTTTGCGAAGTTATTCACCAAAAACTGAACCGTACCTTGGGGCACTTGACCTGACCTCAGAGGTCACCGGTTGACCTAGGACCTTAAAATCGGGTACCAATCTCTGCGTCTCGTAACGGCGCACACGCTCGTTTTTTCCGCGACGCGCTAGCTCCACCAGGGGCGAAACGGCGAGGGGGGGGTCGTACCCGCCCCCCCCCCCCCCCCCTCGGCCGGCGCGTATGTAGAAAACCAATAGGTCCGGCGAGGGTTAAAGCGACATGCATTTAATTTACAGATGCGCGCGCGTACCGCCGGACGTCTGCTCCCGGCCCCGCCCCGCACAATGCCTCATTACTCATTTTGAGTCTAGACGGGGCGGCGGCGGCGCCGCAGTGGCACGGCGGTCACGATGCCTGCCGGTCGGCCATCACACGGCGGCACAGCGCGACGGTGGCGCGGGTTGGTCTGACAGCTCGGTGACACTGTTCATCTACTAACACTTTTGTCGGTGACATCTATACCGGAGGGTAATAAGTCGGATAATATCAAACACAATACTGCTGAGCAGGAGGGGCGGCGGACGATCAGCTGATCATGTGTCATGGCATCACGAAAGTAATTAGAGCGGGTAATATTTAACATCACATCACCACAAATACTCCCCTCCTTTCAAGCGGAGCGTCCAAGGGGTGGATTAAATGCTATTTATAATAAAACACACGCGGCGCGGGGGCGAAATGTACTCGGGGGCGCGGGGCGCACGGAGGGGCGTTCAGAACGCGCGAGGGCTGCGGCACTGGCTCAGGGCTGGCGGGTCGGTTTTCGGGATCATCTGGAGGCGGTCGATCTGCGGTGTCGTCAGGTAGCGGTTGGTCTGCGGTGTCTGGCGTCGGCGGCTCGTCGTTAGCGGCGGCTGCTCCCTCGGCAGCGGCTGGGAAGACGGCGGGCTTCAAACGCTCGATGGACACGACGTCAGTTTGTCCAGTTGGCAGTTTCACGCGGAACCATTTTGGGTTGCGTTGGACGACAGCCATCGGGCCGGTGTACGGCGCGGAGAGCGGTCGTTTGACGCGGTCCACGCGTACCCAGACATGAGTACAGGTGGCGAGTTCTGCTGGCAGGTACGTTGATCGCTCGGCGTGGTGGCAACCCTCAGAGAGTGCGGTGAAGTCTATCTGGGTCATATGGCGGGCGAGCTGGCGGACATAGTGATGGGTGGATTCGGGATTTTGCTGGTCGATGGCGATCTTTGGGAAAAGGAGTTGGGTTCCGGTCACGGCGGTAAATGGGGACACGTCGTTTTCATTGGGGATGGTCCGAAGGCTGAGCAGAATGACTGGCAGGGCTTGTATCCAGGTGTCTTTTCGTGCCACAATGGCGGTTTTCAGCGTGCGGTGGAGACGTTCCACCATTCCATTGGCTTGCGGGTGGTGGGCAGTAGTGCGGGTGCAATGGAATCTCTGGAAGAACTGTGATGGCTCCGCGGCTCTGGTCGGCTGGCACGGTTCCAGAACGGAGGCGTGTTGGGCGAGCAGAGGGCGGACAGACGGCGGCAGGTGAGAGAGAGAGAGAGAGATCGTTGACGAGATAGGCGGTCGTCCGTGCCACGGGCGTTCCCACTTGCTGTAGCGAAGAAGGCGATTGGGACCGGCTGCTCTTCGATGATTTGGTGGAGGACGGCACCGGCTGCCACAGCGGAACAGTCGGTCGTTAGCTGTAGTGGTTGCAGCCTGGGACTTGGTGAGCGAGCTGGCAGGCGTCTTGAAGGGCAGTCTTCGCAGCGCTAAAAGCGCCGGCCGCAGACTCGCTCCACTCCATGCGGAGGTGCGCTGGCTTGTTTGGCCGCTGGCACCACGGGCGGCTCGTTCTGGCGGCGGTTCCGAAGTAAGTGCACGGCATAACTTGGGCGTTGTCCGTCACTGAAGGGCATCACCCCGAGAGGCAGCTGATTCGGCTGGGCTGAGGAGGGCGTTTGGGTGAGGTTTCTTGGTCGTTCTTCATCCTGTGGGTCTGGTTGGGTCTTGCTGTTACTTGTTGATTTCTTAGTCGTTCTTCATCCTGTGGGTCTGGTTGGGTCTTGCTGTTACTTGTTGGTTTCTTAGGCTGGGGGGATCCGTGCTATCGTAAGTTATATCGGACGTGGCTGCGAAACTTCTCTCGGTACGAAACTTCTCTTGATCGGAAGAAAATCGGAGGGATGAAAAAGAAAGAGCGGCAAATCGGAGCTACGTTGTACGTAAGTTGTTTCGCAGCGTTTAAATGCCAGTTTTACTACGATTTAAATGCCAAGCAGATCAGCTGACCTCGTAGTACCATGTCGATAAGGTCGAATTCCTCATACGTCTATAGTGTAAAAGTGACCCCTATTGCAAATGGGCTGTCAGGGACATTTCCTCCTCTGTAAATTTGGAGGGATCATGTGTCGGCATTCCCACGTTCGTTTCGGAGTCCATCCGTTCCATTTGGAGCCCGTCAGTTGGCGTCAAGAGTTGGCGCAGCGAGCGCCCCGAAGACTGCGTCTGCGCACGAGGCTTCGCGATGGAGGAGTATTTTGACGAAATCGCCCTCGCTGCAGAAGAAATAGAGGGACTTGTTGAGAAAGAGGAGGCCGCAGTGTGCCGACGACTTTAAACTGTACGCCAACGCCAAGACCAAGGCAATCAGGGGGCGCTCAGATGATCGGGAGGTTTCAATTGATCAGGGACCCACCAGGTGACCAGGGAACCCTCTGATAACCAGGGGTCCTTCCAGTAACCAGGGACTCCTTCAATAACCAGGGGCCCCTCAGTAAACGTGGGCCACTCAGGTTACTGCAAGAGACAGGAGTCCCTTCTAACCAGGGACCGGCAAGGTCTCTCAGGTCCGTTTTTGACAAAGCTGTTATTGATGTCATATGCGAGCCCTTTGCCACCAGCAGAGGGCCCTTTCAAGCCTTTTTAGGGCCGTTTAACGTCTCTTGAGTTTCCTTTGAGGCTAAGGGCCTCTTCAGCAGCCGAGGGGTCTTTGAGGCCTTTTTGAGGGCCTCTTAACGTCAGCTGAGGACCGTTGGACGCCATCTGAGGACCGTTTGGGGCCTTCTGATGGCCAGTAGATGCCAACTGAGGGCTCTCTGACACCAGCTGAGGGCACGCTGACACCAACTGGGGGCCTCCTGACACAAGCTAAGGGCGCTTTTATATTTGACACGAGCTCAGGGCCCTTTGACGCCCTTTGAGACCTTCTGAGGTCCGTTTGACGCCAGCAGAGGACCCTTTGGGGTCATATGAGGGCCCTTTGCTGCCTTCTAAGCGGCCTTTGAGGCTTGTTGAGGGCCGCTTGACGCCACCTGAGGACCGTTGCGGTTGGACTCCAGTTACGGACCGTTTGAGGCCTTCTGATGGCCATTTTGCGCCAACTGAGGGCCGGGGGGCCCTCTGACACTAGCTGGGGGCCCTCTGACACCAGATAAGGGCCCTTTAAGGCCTTCTGAAGTCCGGTTAACGCTAGCGGAGGGCCTTTTGAGGCCAAATGAGGGCCCTTTGAGACCTTATAAGGGCTCCTTGAGGCTTTTGAGGGCCGCGTGACGGCATCTGAGGACCGTTGTACTCCAGCTGACGACCGTTTGAGGCCTTCAGATGGACTTTTGGCGCCAGCTGAGGAGGGCTCACTGACACCAGCTGGAGGCCCTCTGACACAAGCTAAGGACTCTTTAAGGCCTTCGGAGGGTCGTTTGACGCGAGCTCAGGGCCCTCTGACGCAGGTTTAGGGCCCTTTGACGCCCTTTAAGGTCTTCTGAGGTAGGTTTAACGTTGGCTGAGAGCCCTTTGAACCCATCTGAGGGCCCTTTGAGGCCATCTTGTGGCCCTTCATTTGACCATCTGAGGGCCCTTTGACACCAGATGAGGGCCATTTGACGCTAACCGAGGGCCCTTCGAGACCATCTGAGGACCCGGTGACCCCATCTGTGGGCCCTTTGAGGTCTTTTGAGGGCCATTGAAATTTCACCACAATACCCCTGGCTGCGCTACTGGGCATTTATGGACTCGTATGGGCCTGCTGGGGAACGAGATGGGCCCTCCCGGTCTTTTTAATCATTATTTCAGTTCATTTTACATGGTTTTCGGCGGTCTAAAGATTAGGGGCCCCAACTCGAATGGGGGGGGGGGGAGGCCCGTGTGCCCTCTCCTGTGTGCGGCCTTGCCGACACTACACCGCTTCCCCTCCCTCCGCCATAAACGCACCGCTGCACTGCTAGGCGCCGACAAATACGGACCGGCGCCGCAACCGGCTCCCCCGCGGCCTGCCTCGCGTTGACATAGCCCTTCCCGAACACCAGTGTAACCCCCACGCGGCCTAGGTATCGCCGCGCCCACCTGTCCGCGGCGCGGCCTCTGATGGCGTATCGGATCATTGATGGTGCGATACATGTTTTGGTCAGATTTTCGCAATTAACGCGAAAAATTGCCCAAAACACTTTTTAAATTTCAAAATTGAAAAAAATAATTACAAAAATGACGTGAAAGTGACCGTTTTCAACGTGTAAATTTAAAACGCTCTAGCGCAGCCATTTTTGAAGAAATCGACTTCAAATTTTGCACACGTGTTCATCAACCATATTTATTTAACATATATTTCGGTTTTGTGAAAATTTTGAAAATTTCTTATATTTTTCTCTTGAGAAAGAGGTAAAGCTTCGCTACGATCGGCCTTCCGATCGACCGAGAAGATTCGTAAAGTTAGTTCGTATCTTCACCATTTGCGATACAACTTGCGTATCTACTTAGCCTACGATGTGATTGATCCCTCCAATATCTGTTCCGATTCAACTTACGTTTGATCGCAACTGCGAGGCGCCTTGCGATCACATGGATCCCCCCAGTCGTTCTTCATCCTGTGGGTCTGGTTGGGTCTTGCTGTTACTTGTTGTTTGCGGTTAACAGACAAGTGCGATGGTACCGGGTGATCACGTCGGGGTCACCAATTTGTGGTGGTTGGGTGTTGTTTGGGCATACAGTGCCCTCCCACGATGATTGAAGAAAAGGCACCCGGTACGAATTGCACTTGTTTTTCTATTGATTCGAGGTAGACAGCGTGGCGAGTTGAGAAGCGCACAGCACGACGGTCGGTGTTAGACTCCCTCGGGGTCGTGCGTGACCCATCTTTTATACATCACGTTACACAACCTTTGGACTATGCTCAAAGCAAGTGCAAACTTGTACGGCAGCGGAGAGGGGACAGAAGGCGCCAGCTTGGCGGCCTACGTGCCTTAAAGCGACATGCATTTAATTTACAGATGCGCGCGCGTACCGCCGGACGTCTGCTCCCGGCCCCGCCCCGCACAATGCCTCATTACTCATTTTGAGTCTAGACGGGGCGGCGGCGGCGCCGCAGTGGCACGGCGGTCACGATGCCTGCCGGTCGGCCATCACACGGCGGCACAGCGCGACGGTGGCGCGGGTTGGTCTGACAGCTCGGTGACACTGTTCATCTACTAACACTTTTGTCGGTGACATCTATACCGGAGGGTAATAAGTCGGATAATATCAAACACAATACTGCTGAGCAGGAGGGGCGGCGGACGATCAGCTGATCATGTGTCATGGCATCACGAAAGTAATTAGAGCGGGTAATATTTAACATCACATCACCACAGTGGCTGGCTCCCGTCTGCGCCGGCCGTGGTCAGGACACTGACAGCAAGCGACACCGTCCCGACACGCTGCTGCGTGAGGAATCCGATCCCGGTCAGTGTGTGACGCCCGAACAGCCTCGCCGTTATGAACGAGTGTCTGTTGGCGGTGTTAGCAGACCTTTTCAGCGGTTGCTCAAATATCACCCGTTGACTGCAGATAATAAATACAGATCGTTTATTTGCATGATTTAATGCCGATCGTCAGTGAGAGCTGCAACAGACCATTCAGTCGATATTTTTGCACGATCACCGACCACACACATATGAAAAACATTCACCGATGGCCAGATCAACACATCATTAATCATTGAGTTCTCACCGACACTGATTTTGAATTGCCGAACGGTGCCAGACATAACTTAGGGACGGTCAGGTTCTTGTTTTAATCTTTGAAAATTAATTTCCGAATAGCGTCATTACTTAGTATGTGTCACAGGCAGCGAGGGTTTCTCCGTTCGGTAATTGTGATTGACAAGCGTGAGTTGAAAAGGGGCAGAGACGCAGCCGGAGCCTCGGGCAGCACCTGCCTGCCTGCGCTTCACAACAGCCGCACGGCTACGTGATGCGCATTGGAATGTCATTTAGTAGCTGTCTCAAAGCCCTTGGGAAACGGGATCCCCCACTCCACCCTGCAGAAGGGTGAAAGAAGGCCGCATTGCGCGACGAGCGAGCCGTTGGATGCACTGCGCGGCATCACAATGGCTGCGCTGGCCGGGCGGTTCCGCCTGCCACGGCGGCGTTAGGCTGTGCCGCAGCACAAAGGTGTCCGCCGGCACAGTCTATTGTAAACCTGGCAGGCGGACAATGCGGCAGACTCGAGACGGAAGAGCCGCCGATTGTCGGTGAAGGTAAACCCGCCCTTAGTGAATGATGACGATTATTTCCGCATCCGGACGGAGCCATCTATATGTAAGTACATTCATTAATAACACGATCTACCGCCACAAGTAGGCTTTGTAACCGTTTACAGCGCCTCCCTCACCTTCTCACATCCCAGAGATACGAGCGGCGTTCATCATGGCACGGTGAAAAACTGTGTGCCTGCCGCCGCGGTCTGACATGCTCGTGCCACCGTGTCCCCGGGTCGTGCCGCGTCACGCGCCACAATCACTCATCGCGCCATAAATGTCACCCCGTCGCGGGCTCGTAGTTCCCACAGCTTTCGGTGAATGTTTCCGGGCGCGTGAGAACCTCTTTCTCTGAGTCGTATCACCGCAGCACCCTCACGTAAGGGTGCTAGGAGTTTTTACGTGAGCATTCTTTTCCGGCATCCCCATTACTCATTAGCTAGCGAAAACTATAGCAAAAAGAAAATGCCGCGGAATATTCGACTGGTAGTTAAACGCATGTTAACATGTCGGCTCCTTCCACTCAATCGTTTTTCTCCGCCGTTTCTTGGCAGTATAGAATCCATCTAAATTGTGTTTATCGTTACCAAAGCTAAAAAGCAAGGTTCATCATATGAAAAACGTATTATAATATGCATTGCTGATAAGAATCTTACCGATTTCTTTCTAGGTCGCTCTGAATACCTAATATTGAAATACGATAATCGGTCATTGTTTAGAGAATAAAGCTACCGTGAGCTCAGCCCTGACTCTGAACGCAATGCCAGCACAAGCGTGTCAGTCCGACGGACACCCTGCCAGCCCAGGGCGGTGTCCCCGATGGGAAGTCTGACTGGCAAGTGACATGAGAATGTGGAGATATTGGCCGCTGGGTGCCAAACGATCGATCCTAACACAGGCCGCCGGCTTTATTATATTGGCCGCCGGTGCCAGCTAGGCAGCTAAAGTGAGCTAAAGTGAGCTGACAGCGACTGTCCTCGGGCCGTTGTTAAATCCGTAGAACAGGGCTCTCAGTCATCGTCCTTGTCACAACGGACGGCATTTGCGACATAACGCCGGCTCTCAGACGCCAGACTGAGGTACGATTAACGATTTCTTGAACTCCTGCCAACTATGCCGTCCTGCAGTGACGGCTTATTTCATAAACCCGTGATATGCACGAGGCACGTGTATGGGTGATATTCATTCAATCATGCCGGTTCCGTAGCTATGGCTACTGCTGAGATCCGGTAGGTTTATGCAGTACGGTGGAGGGTAGAGATTGGCTACCGGCCAGGACCTCTGCCCTCCCGTAGTGCCACTGGGATAGGCACTTCGCTGAAACAGCACGTTCCAGATGAAATATCGTTCTTGTTTATAAGCAGGTGGCACAAAGATGTGTTTTTCTTTGGCTTGAAGAGTGAGAATTGACAGCTAAATCACTGTTTGGTTTACGCCAACGTTCGGTATTTGTCATTACATGACGAGTCTTTTACTAGTTCCAAGAAACATGGTTTTGCTCGACGAGAGTTCACAGATACATTACTTTGCAAAACAAATGTGTGGCAAAATAAGGCGTCAGACCTAGGCAATAGCTTACTTCAACCACAGACAATGAGCTTTAAAAAAGGCATGTGCCTTCTTGGAAAGAACCCTGCCAGAATGCACTTCGTATTAATCCTGCTTATGCATCGCTCTAATTTCGAAATATGTCGAAAAAGCATACATTTTTCATTTTCTTTGCGCGCACCTCACCGCAGCACACAGGCGGCGCTGTGACGAACTCGGCGCGCCGGTGACGTCCGCGGTGCGCCACGGTCGTCGCACCTGTCGCCGCGTTCGTCAGTGCTGCGTCAACATGGCCTGTCATAATCGGCGGCGGCGCGGGCTAATGGGTGACCTCCGGCAGTGTTTTAGCATAAACCGTCCCGGGACGCCCGCACCGGGCGTAATTGCATCGCTGGCAGCCTGAGTTATGCTCGTGCGCTATTTGGGTTAGGCTGGTATAAATTTTGAGAACATTTCCCAAAAGAAAACATTTCTATAAAGGAGTTTGTACAGTGGCTTTAAGATGGATATCGGTGGGGTAGGCTACCTGTCAAAGTCTCGAACGGTATGCACTATACATTCGCCACTAGAACGGCCCAGCGGAACGGCCACCACCGGTATGCATCGTTTTCGTCAACTGCTAGAATAACACGGGAGTTGTAATACGCGCCGAGTGATGTGATGGCCTTTCTCCGTTGCGGTCCGATCAATCTCGAACGGGTGACCAGTTCAGTGTTCCTCTGACGTCATAAAGGCGTCCGGGGCCAACCGTTTGACGTCACCGGTCCGACCGAGAGGCGACAAAGAGCGCAGAAACGGTCCGCCGACGTTTGGCAGTCGCTGCCGACGATGGAAGCGACGCTCACAATGACACCGCGATGGCGGCACCGATTTGAATTGTGGTCAGCCGGCCAAGCCGCAGCTAAAATAGCCCTAATGACGTAACTTGATCTGGAAAATGAGATGGAATTACAATTTGCAGACCAGAGACAAAGTGCAGTGTAAATAATAACCGTAATAAATCATCGTCGCCAGACTGCAGCTCGCCGCGCGTATTTACTCTGTCTTTTTATCCATGAAGCATCCACTTGTTTACATCCATCGTGTTTCACGATTCATTGGCGCTCTTTGCATTCCAATCTCCCCCTCCTACCCCCCTAAGCGTGTGCTGTTGTGTATAGAGGGAGGGGAGGGGAAGGGGGCTGCTGCAGCTCACTGGGCGCTGGCATTCAGCCACGGCGGCGGCGGCGGCGGCGGCGGCGGCGGTCCCTAATTAGTGCCCCGACTCAGCGTGATGCCTCGGCTCCCCTCTGCTCACCCGAACAATATCTCCGAGCTTCCGCGCGGGCGGTGAGAGACTCACGACTCTACCCTGTGAGAGACTCACTCTTGGTGCGACCGTCCGCGCCCACTCGTTATTCCGGCTCAGCGGAGTCCGACCGACCCTGCTCGATCCACCGAGAGCTCTCGTCGCGGCACGCACAGCGACGGCAGTGGTCTGTCAAAGGCCGCCTCTGGGAGCTATTGTGTGGCCGAGCAGCCGAGGGTGACGCTACGCCGTGGTTGTGACAATAGGTCGGCACAGGGGATGACCCCTGTCCGGCGCCCGGCTGAATGGGGAATGTGTCGAACTAATAATTTTATAATGGAGGGGTAGATGAGATAAATGAGATATGGCTTGAGTGGTGTGGGAAAATCAAGTTTTGTTTGCCCAGAGCTCTGTAGGGAAACGGTAGGCTTCAGGGACCATGATGTATATGCTGGTCTGAGTTCAGTGAACTCTGTCAAAAACAATGATTGTGTCCGTTGCCGTTATTTCATCCCACCAAAAAATTGCGCCACAAATATTCCTATCAGGCTGTTTGTAAAGCGAGTCAAGACGATGGCTGATGAAGGTTGATGGCCTTGTCGATCTGGGCTGTTTACTAGATCACAACCGGCCAAACAAGAACAACTTATCGATGAGACCTTCCCGCCTGTTTTCTATCCAGCTAAATATCAAGTGATGAGTGAACGGGCCAATTGGTCATATCTAGCAGAAGGTGGACATTGCTTCTCAACCATACAGCAATCTTTG
Source organism: Amphibalanus amphitrite (assembly GCF_019059575.1). Classification (NCBI taxonomy): domain Eukaryota; kingdom Metazoa; phylum Arthropoda; class Thecostraca; order Balanomorpha; family Balanidae; genus Amphibalanus; species Amphibalanus amphitrite. The sequence continues at coordinate 658,138 of NW_024881596.1, forward strand.
CCAGACAGGCGCCCCTGGAACAGCCGACCTCATCTCTCATTGCATTCCTGAAAGGATTGCATCTCTTCTCTCGGGACTTCTTTCCCTCATTTATCATCCCGGACAACTATAAGCACTGATATTAATTGGAGGTGCTGTTCATTTTAAGTGCCTTGTTAATCAGCATCCGCTCAAAGCTTATGATGTCGCTTGCTTCTGCCGATCTTATTTAGAGAATGTCAGCGATACTTTCCAGAGCTGACCAAGTCTTATAAACCAGAAAATAGCGTTCGATGATCCACTGACCTTAGCCTGCTCCTGCTGCTGCTGTTGCTGATGGTCATGCTGCCGCTGCTGCTGTTGTTGATTATGCTGCTGTTGCCTCTCTCGCTGCTGATGCTCTCGCTGCTGATGCTGTTGTTGCTGCTGCTGCTCTCGCTGCTGCTGCTGCTGGCTCAGCTGAATGCTTTGCTGCACCAGACGAAGCTGCTCGATCATCTGCTGTATTCTCTGAGGCTCCATGTGCCTCTCCAGCAGCAGGGGAAGCAGGTCCGGCGAGGCACCGCTGCTGACCTCAGGAACGCTACCCTCCCTGTCAGCAGGAGAAGAGCATCAGTCAGTACAGGGGCAGCCGAGAGCGCTAGTCATTACCAATGACTTCGTTAGTATCCTACAAAGCAGATATAAATGAAAGCTTAGCCGTGCATAAGATTTACCTATCAAATACATTTTCTGTCACATTCCTTATTGTATGTCACGTTACACATGTCAAAAGCTGTTAGCCATCACGTTGACTGAAGTTCAATTGAATCACTTCCCTAGACACAGATCTCCAACCAACTGAAACAAAAGTTCATGTCCGTGCTATGTTTGACTCGACCCAGTGATAGTGACTTCCAACAAACAGACATTGCCAACGCTGGCTTCCTGGCAAAACGGCATTTCATGTTTATACTTTACTCAACCAAGCTTCAAACATGTTGATTACAACTTACAGCGGAGCCGGCGAGTCGTCCAGCACTTTGGCCGACAGCCTCTTCAGCACATCCTCCATGGTGCGGCCAGGGGTCGCCGTCCCGGTGGACTGGGTCAGAGCGGGACTGACCGCTGTGCCCTCAGGCGATTCCCGACCCCCTCCGCCATCCGGACCGGAGAACACGGAAAGATCGTACAGCTTCGAGGGAGGAGATTTCCGCTTGGCAGACATTGCGAGCTGGAAAAGGGAGAAATGGTTAGTGAAATGGTGGAGGTCCTATCCTTTCCATCTAACAAGCGCAGCTTTGATGATGGTACAGCATCTGCCTTCTGGAAAACACCAGAGGAATGGGAAGTGAGATTGTGTGAGTCCTTGTCTCCCCATCTAATGAACGTAGCATAGTGGCACAGCATTTCAATTTATGACATTCCGTCACGTCTGCCATCAATGAAGGAAATAAATGATCCTTCACACACATTCCTGGGAAGTGACGCCTCTGTAGGATGGTTACCCCTTGTCTCCCCTCGACAAAGGCGCCATTCACTCTCACCCCGTGGGAAAAACCGACTCATGCGTCAACCACATGCTGCTGGAAACAGGAATGATGAATGAAAACTGGCGGGGAAACTGTTAAATACACTTAACCCAAAAACGCAAGAGTGCGTTTTTACTAGGGACGGAATTTACCTAAAAACTGTCGCTGAACGCCAGCTATTTGGCAGTAAAATAGTCGATAGCTGTGATGTGCTAAGCCTCATTCAGGTTGATCAGGATATTGAATGGGTGCATTTACTGGGGCATTTGACAAATGGCTGGACGGTCTATAGCGAGGACCACACACGAATCGATTCTTTATGGACGTTTGTTACGGTAGGATAGTCTGCCAATTGTGAAAATGAAGCTCTAAATCATCAATTATTCTTCCAAACAAACACCTAATGTAACTTTCCCGTCATCAGAGGGGTCGAATATTTCACTGAATAGTAAACACAATAAAACTCGCATATATCTCACATCAAGCAATAAATACACATACGAGTATACCCCGTTACGTCAAATTTCATGCAGCAGAGTGACTTGTCGCGCAATAGCGTCACGCAAAAGTACCTACGAGTCTGGAAGTATAGAAGACAGCGACCTACCCACCGTCCTAACCTGAGCTACCCACCCTGCCGGGCTCGCGTGGTGGTCTTGGTTTATTTACCCCAGAGGCGGCGGTACAGCGCATTGTGCGGCTCTCTGTTCTTCCACCTCCCGTGTCTCTCTGTCTCACCAACAATACGAGCCAGACCCGGAATTAGCCGCTCCGCCGCACCGGCACAGGTGGCCGCGAGGCGAGGAGTGACGCAGCGGCGCCGTTTGTGGCGCGGCAGCGTCGTTTGTGTCGCCCGTGCGCCACGTCGGCCGCCTCACGCAGTCGACGCAAACAAACATCAAACATTGGCCCGAGAGCGGAACAGTTGGCTGTTTGTTAGCGACGATTATGGCGCCGACGTGGGTGCGCCACGTTCGCCGTAGTGAGACACAAGTGGCGCACGTTTGTGTATCTCTCTGTACGACCGGCCACACAAGCAGCCACAGACACGGCAGTTACATGCAGTCGGAATTGCACTCTGCACTAGCAGATTTTGTCTGGTCTGTTCCTCTTCAGCCACATCACAAAGGTGTGCTTTATTCGTTGAGAACCGACACTCATTTCTACTAAATGTGAACGCACAGATCCTGCTTCAACAGCTTTTTCTTGTGATCATAACATAACATAACATAACATAAAAACATGAATGACATTCCATAAGACAGATAAAAAAATCGAAACATGACAGCCGTGTGCAACTTCGATAAGCATGACTCCGCAGGTGCAACTAAGCCGTCTTTCATAAAGATCATCGCCCGCTCATTTCATCAGCCCGTGTCGGATCTGTCGGGGTCCGCTCTGCGCATGCCGCCGCCGCCCACCAAGCGCCATCTGATGCACCCCCGAGCAAAACAGACCGTCTCTCAGAGCCTCGTGGCGGCGGCGGGCGGCCGGGTGAGACGCCCCGTGGCAGGAGTGCATTCACTTCAGCCGGAAGCGCCCTCCGTGGGGCGGAGCCGCGTCATATGCGTCATGGCTCCGAGCGAACAAAGTGCCGCAAAAAGTCGCCCAAGAAGGCGGCGGTGACGGCTGACAGCTCTGATTTAACGCGCGCAGGAAGCAGTGCGAAAAATTAACGAAATCGCCTGACAGATGTTTCATCAGACCGGCCGACGAGGCGGGAGCAGCTCGAGACGGGGTGCCGCCGTCGCCGGAGCCGACGCGTCGTTGGCGAACACGATCGCGGCGCACGTGAGACAAAGAGCGGCGCGGCGCAGCGACTCGGCGTCCAGATGTGGCAGCGGCCGGCTGCGTGTGAACATCCTAACCCGAGCAGAGGCAGGAGAGGGGACGGGGGCGGCACAAGGGGTAGCCCGGCGGACCGGCGCGCTGCGAACAGCCGAGCCACGGACGCGCCGGAAGACACGTGTCAAAACCTACAACACCTCGACAAAGGACTGGCAGAAAAGCGCCGAGTGGAGAACAAGGGCACGATTTACCGTTGTTTGATTCCAGGTTAAACGAGAACAGCGGGAACTTCTCAGCATACTTGCCTGAGGAGTCCCATGACATTTAGCAGACTGTTTCCAAACCACCTCACCAGCACAAACGACAAAGAATCTCCAAAATTTCCCACATAAATCCCATCCCCGTCTCAGTATCACCGGTTGCCGGAAACAGGGGCGCGGTTGCACGCCACTGCACGCGCCCGTTGCACGCTGCGTGCCTCCGCTGCACGCCTGCGCGCCGTTCGGCGGACGGCGGATCGCTCAGCCGCCGGCGAGGCACGGTAATTGGCGCCGAGATGGCCCGTCGGTACCGACGCAGATGTGTGTCACGGCCACTTCCGGTCCGTCACCGGGCCGTTTCCGGTCCGTCAACGGTCCGTTTCCGGTCCAGTGATCGGGGACGAGATGGAACTGAACGAGGCAATTGAGCGAATGACAGGTGGTGTCTAATGATTGTGAAACACAAAAGTCCGGGATTGCATGTCTCTCGCTTTATCCCCCGAATTTAACCCGCGCCGGGCCGGTGCTCTGAGATTCCGCGCCGGGCCGCGGGGGGGTGTTTGAACACCCCCCCCCCCCCTTCTAACTCGGCTCCTGGGCCACGTAGCGACACGCGGTAAGCGGCAATCGAAAGAACGTCAAAAATAAGGACGAAAACACTTCGGTCATTTTTTGGGTCAGGTCAAAGGTCAGGTCACAGAGGTCACCAAAGGTAAAATGTTGACTATTTCAACATTTTGGAAACTGCCAACGGCTATCTCGGGAACCGATAGAGCTACAGCGCCGCAAAAAAGCGCATTCGATAGCCCTTTTACAGACCTTTCTGAGTAATGGTCTCAGATTTGACCTCAGGTCAACAGTTTAGCCTCCAGAGGGCAAAAACTCCAAAAAATAGCCGTTTTTACGAAAATCGGTTTTTCGGCAATAACTTTTGACTCAAAAGAGCTATGACATTACTTTTACCAGCATCGTGTTCCTCTCGTCGAGACGCGTCGAATGAACTATAATTTGACCTTGAAAGGTCAACTTGAAAATTTGACCTCAGGTCAAGGTCATGACCTGACCGGAAAAGGTCATGTTGCATATCAGTCGATCCGCAACGTCGAGCCGAACACATCTAAGGCGTTTTCAGCGCTCTAGCGCTCCTCTATCAGAAGTTATCATCGAAAAACTGTTCGATTCTGTTCGTGACCTGAGATGACCTCGGGGACATAACGAGGGGTCACAGTTGCCATTTTCTGGTTCAGTGTGTCTATTTTACCTACATCTCGATGTTTGAGAGTGTCTAGAATAGCGTTCGTGCAAAACAGACGCTTTTCAATTTTTTCCCATTGACTTATAATGGAGAGGCCGCAAAATTGACCTGACCTTAGGTCACCGATATCAAAATTCCGAGATATACATTTTATAGATAGTGTTGCTCTAATCAATCGCTGACAGTTTCAAGGCAATCGTTCAGTCGGTGTAGCTATGACGAGCATTCTTATTTTTTCTGAGGTGAGGTCACTTGGCGTGACCTGGTGACCTGACCTAAGGTGACCTGGGTCTGAAATTGTCACAACATGTGCGGAAAAGATGCACGAACAGGTGTGCCAAAAACGGCGGCGCTCCGCGCCGCCGTTTTTGAGATATCTGCGAAAAACCGCAAGGGGGGGTGTTCAAACACCCCCCCCCCCGGCCCGGCGCGGGTTAATGGTTTGCAATTTCCATTTTCGGAGAATATTAAATAACTGGCTGTCCGTCATAACAAAAATATTCTAGGAATAAATGACATCACTTATTGACAGATGAATGCGTATAAATGTAAGTACATACGAGCTCGAGATGTAAAGAAATATTTCCTGCTGCTGGGAGCTGGTGTTTCGTATCATAGGACAAAAATATTCTAGGACATTCACCCATTGCGCAGTGCGATTTGAGTACGATTTTTACTATTCACTGTTGATTTGTGATATCCTAGATAGCGCAGGCATTTTAATGAGAGATTCCATGATAGAGGTCGTGACCGCTTTCTTGACTATCTCTTCCAAATAAATCCGTCTAATCTGAGCGATTGATAAAGAAAACAGGTGGTGTTTAACAACCCAATAATCATCTCCGTCAAACCGCCTACGTCAGCGGGCGTCCCGCCCCACACAGAGGTGTCTGTACCCGATGTTTAAAGGCGCCGGCGTGAAGCGCATTTAGGCCGGCCGGCTCTGAATGTATATCATTGTCGGCCGGCCGGCAAACAGACCCGCTGTCACTGACAAAGGCAACGATAATAAATAGGCTGCCTGTTTCTGCTCACTCAGTCATCCCGCATGGCCGGGAACTCAAAGGCTTGTCGCGTCCTGTGTTTATGTCGAGGGGACTGGCGCCGCTCAGCGCCCCCAGTAATTATACATTATCTTATCTGCAGCGTTGCACAGCCAATATCATGAAATGGGAGCAGTCCGTCAGGCTGAACCGTCCCAGACATTGTCCAGTGTCGGCAGAGGGTGGCCCTGGGGAGGCGGCGGCTAGCGCGGCCGGCCCGCTTCGCCCGACAACCCAAACAATGTCGGAGCGGTCACTGAGCGCCGTCGGCCGTCGCCCACCGCCCGGGTAAACAATAGGACACCGTTCTGTGCAGCGCGGCCCCTGCAGACGGACCCCTGGGGAGGCGGCCCGGCGCGGCGGCTCCAGCCGTCCCCTGGACATCGTCACTGCGCGGCCCGTCACTGGTTCAGCCGTCACTGAGCCGGCCGTCACTGACAGTCACTGAGCGAGTCGTCACTGATTCAGCGTCACTGAGCGGGCTGTCACTGATCACGGAGCGGCCGCCCGTCGATGATTTCACTATCACTGAGCTGCATATCACTGATTCAACTGTCACTGAGCCAGGGTTGTGCTCGACTCAAAAAAATTTACCGACTCGACTCATCATTCAACCTCAGAAAGCCCTGACTCAACTCTGACTCAAACAAGGAGCTGATTTTTTCCCTTGACTCGACTCATGACTCAAGCGGCTCAATGAAAATATGAGTCGACTCAAACTTGACTCAAATTTTTTGTTGAGTCAAGTGAGTTGACTCAAAATTGACTCTGATAAAAAAAGGTCTTGAGCGGGGGGAGGGGGTGAAAAAGTCCGGCAACAGGGTCAGGGAAGCGGGGGTGGGGAATGAAAAGCTTGTTTCTGGAAAGTTGAGTCAGCTGACTCATGTTCCTAAATGTTTGACTCAACTCAATGTCAAAAGTTATTTTACTGACTCAACTCTGACTCAACTCAACGCCTTAATATTTTTGTCCGACTCAACTCTGACTCAACTCAACAGCTCAAAAATTTATCCGATTCGACTCAAATCTGACTCATTTGAGTCAGAGTTGAGTCAAATTTTTGACTCGACTCATGAGTCAAGCACAACCCTGCACTGAGCTGTATGTCACTGATCCAACTGTCATTGTGCGGGCTGTCGCTGAGCGTCACTGATCAAACTGTCATTGTCTGAACCGTCATTTTCAGAACCTTCGCTGCCAAAACCAGCGGTGTCCTGCCCGTTACTGACTTACTGCTTGAGAGTGATTGCCAGTCACCTCATGCGCTGAAAATTGATCATGAGCTCGTGCCGTTTTGACAAAAAAGCGTGCCTGTGCCTATATGCTTTAGCGCACGGATCATCGATGCGAGCTCTGCGCTCAACCCAGATCGGCGTAAACAGGTCCGGTGTCCGTGTAGCAGCGTCGGCAGCACCACCCAGTCTGTAGCCGGTGGCCGGAAGTGACCTCATGTCGTGCACCGGGAGTCGATCTGCACAGTGCACGGAGCCGCTGCACGACATACGACAGACGGCGTCCAGTCAAACTGGAAAACAGCGCTGACTCTGTGCGCTCCGTCCGTCGTTAGCATAGAATTTCGACTGATCTGATAACCGATGTGTATCTCTATGAAGTTTGAATGAACGATTGGTAAATCTCGGCATGCCATGAGCCCTAGTAGACGAATGGCATCTATCGTGGAAACACGAGAACCAATCAACAGCCAGGCTTATGCCATAAGTGCAATGTTCTGTTTTGTAAATAACCGTTAGTCGAGACTCTTTAAAACCTCTAATAGCTCTTGGAAACTGAAATCCAGTTTTCTTGTGGCGAGGAAAACCATCCCATTTTATCTAAACATGTGTAAAAAGTGTTTGTCTTAACAGACAGAGCGTTCATTCCTTACTGCGCTGCATTCTACTGCGAAGACCATTTACGAGCTTATGACAATCACATCAAATCATCAGCCCGTTCAACTACCATTCTTCAATCAACATCAAAGCCATAAAACCAGTCTTAGTTATACCGGGACGATTGTAATTCATTCCGGTCATTTATTTGAGAGTAGCGCGGTCAGGGCACTCAGCTCAGCGCTGGGACTGGGGCATAACACATGCAGACAGACGCCTGATGGCCTCGTGGTGAATCTGGGCTGAGGGATGGTGCAGACAATAAATGCACGCCGTGCAGACAATAAATTGTCTACATGGCCCCCATTTCCGCAGTTTGGAGTCCGGCTGAGGAGTTAAGGACGCCATGTCGCCACTTTGTTTGTGTGATACATCAGGCTCTGAAAGAGTTTCTATTGAGCGTTTGACTGAGTCTTCTTTCAGTGAGACGCCGAAAGACGGGCCTAAATATAAACAGATCAGAGGCCTCTTGCACCAAAATCCTCTTGCACCAATGCTTGGATTATTTTGCATCGTATACCCAGTCCAAGTCTCAAATGTAACAATTAGCGTGCAAAATTTAGCAAGCACATGTAGGATAATGTATTGGGCTATTGCAAACAAATTTACCACCGTTAGATTAGCTTATTCTGAAACCGGTTTTTCGATTTTACCTAGCTAGGTAGTTTGGTGCAAGAGGCCTCTGGGCTGCTATTGTTAATTTGCTTTTCTTTCACACAAACCATTCACTTTAGCACCGATAAATTGACGAAGCTTCAAAAACATTCTAAAAGCTTCCAATATTGTAAAAGATTCTACAACGTTCACATTGTAGATTTATATGTTTAAAAAAGTTTTATCCTCGTTATTTGCCTGAAAACGTTAATTCTTTTACTTAAACATATATAAACACCGAAAATTAGCCATCTAATTGTCGCCTGAAGAGCCAGCCGTCGGAAGTGTCGGTGTCGATATTTATGGTCGCGTGAGTCAGACTCCGACTCAGCTCGGACCATTTGTTCGGCTCAGAGCCGCGCCCAGCCAGAGACAATACGATGCATCACCCGGCTGAGCCGCAGTGACACCGGCCGCGGCTCGGCCACGACCCCGCTCAGCGGCGACGAGATGAATGCGCCGCGCCGAACCGGTTATCTCGCCTGTCAGCGTGCCCTCTGTGGCAAGTTGGCCTGTTCTAGCTGAGAGCTCAAATGCAGAAGGACTAGGAGTGGAAATAATGGTTAAATCTACCCTGTGGGCGGCGCTCTTCTGTTGAACAACATCATCCACATGAAACGCGAGCACATAATCACTCAGGCAACAGAGGCTTCTGGCCGCCACAGAGGCGGTGTTGCGCCATACTACCCTTTGATCTCCCGTGACAAACGAATGCTCGGCTAAAGCCAGATAATACCGTTAATGTTCTCAGAAACAATATCAGTGCTAGCCGCTCGAGCACAGCTGGAGTGATGACACCGTAGACGCTTGTCGACAGGTGGTCCGACAGGGCTGTCCCCCGCGCGGCTGCGATCGCCCTCCGCTGGACAACAGACACCATTTGTTCCGGCCCTTCTCCCCTCTCACTGCCCCCTGAACTGTCCCCTGTGAGAGCGGAGACTCAACGGGTGGTCTTCAGCGCATCACTTGAAACTCGCCGTCCCCAAGATTCCTCTGAGAATCCCCCGGAACGTCGAGTCCGACCCTGGGATATAGCCGCGTCCGTCCAACTCCACAGCCGGGGAGAACTCGTGAGAACAACGCTCCCGTCTGAGCGACGCTGTTTACAGAGACGTCCGACGCGGCCGGTGAAACCTGACGCCGCTCGTTACCATCGTCTCCGGCGCGTCAGAGTCGCCGCCGACGCGCCGCCGTTGTCTCTGAGAGCAGCCATTGTTGCCCGGTGGTGGAGGTTGTCGGAGGGGAGAAGAAAGGGAGAAGGAACGTCGACAAAGGCTCGACGGTACCGATGGAGGAGCAGTGATTTGGCACGACATGGACAGGGGTTGAGCGCGAAATGCAGCAACTGGAGACGCCTGAATGCTCTCAGCTGTTTTGCTTTAGCTTCAGCAGGATTCATTTCAACCTCATGCTCATCCTAGAAGTGTCTAATGGGGGACCGATTTGAAGGTCTTGATAATTGCCTCTCGCTGAGCGATGTTGGGCGTTCAGGTCCATCGCCGAGGGCTCATTCATCAGCGGGACCGTTTATTCTGATGACGTCAGACTGGCGGGCTGGAGAGGTCCATTCCTGTGGTTTCCGGTCGAGATGGAGGGCGGCGGAGCTAACAGCTGTCCCCAATATTCAGCTCCGTGGTGCCGTACTGTCAAGTGGCACCACAAACAGCAACACACATCACTCTTTGTGTTTCACATGTGTTACCAACCGGTGTGTGCTGCGATCGATAAATAGTGAGCAGGTTATAATTGGAAGTTGGAACTATACTTCACTGCACCGTCACTCAACTCTCAGCTATGAATGTCAGGGCTGTGTGAAGGCATGCTAAGCATTTAAACCAAGCGTTTGAGCTTCGAAATACTAAAGGAAGTTTGAAGTGGATACTAAAAGCACGAATTTCCATTACCAGGCAAAGTGATGGACGCAGCGCTGGAACAATCATGGTAACAATCTATCCGGACCCTTGCTGTAAATGTAATTCCATCTGCCAGCACTCGCTTTATGTTCGTTCAACTGGCGGCAAGGCCGAGGCCGCCTGAGGTCCCCTTTCGTCCCCGCACTGGACAGCGACCGTGGGAGTCCACCTCCCCTCTCTCTGCCTGCACCGCTCCCTCTCCCCGTTCCCGGCGGAAACAATGCGCCGCCAGTGCGACGAGTGTGGCGCACATGTGTCGGCGCCGCGCCGCCGCCGCCGACGACGAGGAGACCCGAGATGATATACGGCCGCGTAAAGGCGACAACCGGCACCGGGACTGCTTTAGTGCGACGGGCGCGGCGCGGGTGGCCGCCTGGACCGCCCGCGCCGGCGCGGCGCCCTGTGTTCCACTCTCAGCGGCGCCGGCGAGACGATGGCGTCATACAAAGGCAGCGCGGTCAGCGCCGCGACAAATGGCCGGAGCTGTGGCCGGTGGCGATTAATGGCGCTCGGCGGCGTCGGTGGCGCACCGGGTGCCATTTGTTTCCGTGAATAGCGCAACTGGTGGCGGCAGCCGCGGTGCTACGGAGTCGACGAAAGCAAGGAGGTCGTGTTGACGTCGCTGCAATCGCCAACGGCGGGAGGTCCTCGTCGATTGATGGCACCTCCCTGTCGGTTCTGGGTCAACCAAGGTCGCTCCATTCGGCCTAATTGGGCCTCATCAAGTCTGAGGTCATTGGGACGCACCTGGACAGACACTCTCGCCTCCCCTGGCCGATCTGGCAGCGGATCTGACACCCACCCAGTGCGGACAGCGGCTATCGATGTGTTACCGGCCACACCCGCTGCCGTCGGCTCAAGTGCACAGATTTGTCCCGACTCGAGGGAAGTGGAGAAGAGCCAGGTGTAGCAGAGAGAAGGGGACCAGCGTACAAAGCGACCGGAGAAGGTCGCTGAACGGCACGCTCTATGCTGTTTATTTTGCCGCCAGTGTGAGCCGAACCGGTTGGTCTGAAAGGCGTCACTCGCAATTACTGTCACGTAGGCCATTATTCTCAGGGCTTTATCCTAGCGCCGTTTGTAATCGGACTTTTCAGGTCACCATTCTTTTTGTTTATCGCTACGATCTGGCACGTATTCTGATGCAAATTTGGCCAACACTAGCGAGAGGGCAGTAGCGGTAGAGGTGCCAGCTCTTTCCCTTTGAGTCGCAGACACAAACCCCGGAATGAGACTCGGCGTGCTCATAAAAGCGGCCTCCATTGTGGGTAACTGCTATAAGATATCACTGCACGTCAAGACGATGACTCGGCTTAGCTCGGTGCCCTCAGTCCAAGTTCCGCGGGCGTATTGTCCGGGCTCACATCGTGCAAAAGATCGCGGCAGAGGCCCGACGATCAGCGCGGCGGCAAGGCAGTAACGTGTCGACGAGCATCGCCGCCAGGTGGGCCTCCAATGGCTGCAGCCATTCGTGAAAAGGATCACAGCGCCGCTATCTCCCCGAACAAGGGCCGACAGAGAGACGAGCGGTCGGCGCGGCGCGAGACATGTGCCCGATCGCTATACACAGACACCGCTTCACACACGTTCGGAAAGAAGAGAGCGCCGCGCGCCGCAGAAAGAAACGTGATCGGGACAGCCGGCCTGGACAGCGCGTGAAAAATCTCCGCGCCCGGCATTGAGCGTCACCGGCAGCTTTTCGCAGCTGTTGTCGACGCTGAAGCCGAACGCATCCTGCCGGAGCATTTATCACGCTTTGCTTCGGACCGGTGACGTGGAGACTGCGCCGGTGTGAGACGGGATCGGCCGGCGCCGCCGAGTGGCTGATCTGATCGTGGACACAGGGAGCGCAGACAGATCGGTTGGCCAACGGAGTGCCGAGTCACGACGATCGCACGGTCGGCCGACCGTGAGAATGGTCGGGACGGCGTCATTGGCCAGGACATAGCAGCGGCGGAGTCAACGGTAGTCCAGGCCGGGCCGAGCGGTCAGATTCACTGAGGACGAGATACCAAGCTAGAGATCTGTGTTGTGCAGATCACACCTAAGACGTCCAGGAAATTTCATCTGGTCATGAGCTAACCGTAAAGATCACGGAAATAAGCGTCATGTCGCTCCTTAGTCCGTTCCGCTCTGATGCCGTCACGGAAAATCCGCCGTTTGCCCCTCCCCGCGTAACGGCCGCTGCCGAGCAAACGGCGCTGTTTCGCCGAAATCCAACGTCAAACAAACTCTGCCGGCGAAACAAAATAAGCCGCCAGTCTGGCGGCCGCTAACTAGATCAATATTCAAATTGTTTGGATCATTAGTTGGCCGTGAAGTTAACCGAAACATACGCGGAAATTGGACCACCAACCAAAGGTGTCTTTGTTTTCCTTCACACCGTTCACTCTCGTGAAACAAATCCAGACACCGCGCTGCCATATACACTTACCATGGAATGAATTCGCACGACTTTTTCCACAACAAAACACTCACAGAAAATCACACCCACATGTCGCTGGCTGTGTTCTCACAAAACATCTGATCTTAGTGTCGCCAGTGGTCAATCGGGCGTTCTTACTGTTCCACAGCGGCGCGGCGCCGGCCACCACGAGCGTTTGTTTCCAATCTGCAGACCCGAAGGGTGTCTTTGTGTGGTGACGACATGGCCGCCCCGACACTATGACAGTGACCAGAGCCGACCGCAAAAAGGCGACGTTTGCCAGGCATTGTCAGAGTCGCTGACGAGGCGGACCGAGGCCTTTGTTTTGTCTCCACACGCGGACACTTCCAGGCTAGCGAACTCTGAGCTCTGCGGAGTCTTTGAACTCGGCGTGCTCGGTGTTTTTGGTGTGAATGTCAACGGACCGTATGCATGGATGTGCTCTATGATTCGAGGGAAGCAGCTATAGAAAATTATGCATAGTACATTGGCAACATCAATAGAAATTCCCTTCCTTGAATGCCGGGATACAGCCCATAAAGTTCATGCAACATAAAAAAAAATCAGGATTTTATCGGAGCGAATACAGCGGGCCACCTTTATGTCACTCACCTGTTCGCAAGAAGATCTAGTGTGCACAAATATATCGCAGTCGTGTGTTTGGTGGTAACGTGTTGGTGCTGCCACTTGTTCACTAAGTGGAGCCCTGGCAACTGTAATATCTGGCACCAACGCGAGAGCTCTCTCAGACAACAGAGAATGGCCACAAATACAGCGACAAATACGACCGTCAGCAGCATATACAAACCGAACAAAACACCGCACAAACTTCCTTGAGAATCAAGTGTTTGAAAGAATTGGAATGAGTGACGACAGCGAGTGTGCAGTGCAGTAATTGTGACAAGTACAGCTTTGTTATTTGTGGGGTCTGTAGATTAACTCTGTTATTTTGCAATGCATCACACAACTAATTTAGGATTAATACGGATTCACGATAAGAGCTATTTGTTCATATTGTTCATTATAGCTTACCACTTTCAAAAAGTGTTTCTGAGAATTCTATAGAAGAGAAAAACTCCAGCCCGCCATTGCAAAGACCAGAGACTCTCCATTTCTCATTCAAAGTTTCGTTTCAAAACCTGCTACCACCAGTATTTGGCTCTTTTTGGGTGTGACACCCAGGCCTCCCCAGTATCACCAGTCCAGCAGACCGCACGCGACAAAAGAAGCGGCCGTCCTCGGCGGCGCGAGGTCTGTTGTTTATTTGCGCTGTGACCAGCCGGCTGGGCAGTGGCCAGGCCGCTGCAACCCGTGGTCGGTCATAATGGCTGCTATCGGGCCACCCGGCCGCCACCGCCGCCCCTGCACTGTGGCCGGTCCGGGACAGGGCGGGTCGGGCGTCCATCCCTCAGGGGTCACCTGCTCTTCTCCGCCGTCCTAATCCCAGTGTCACCAGCAACCTCAGAGGGCGGAGCGGGGCAGCGGACGGCACAGGTGGGCGGGGACTGGCCGCGACCCGCCCCGCCCGGACCAGCAGCTGTTCCCCACCCAGCGGAGAGCACGTTTGTTACACGGCTCACCCCGAGAAGCCCTTTTGGCTTATTTATTGTCGGTGGGCGCGGCGGGTTGGTCCAGACAGAGCCGGCCATAGCCCCCGTGTCGGCCGGCAAATTTATCCCTCCCGGATCAGCTGAGCACGTGTCGTGACTGTCCCAGGGCCGAAATAAAGTATCCGTCACAATTGCTGGCTTTGTGGCGCCATACATTTCTGCTGCTGGGCTCCGTGAAGGCAGCGAGAAATAACACTTGTCGCGATGACTAGTGGTGGTATATGTTAGCCTCTGCGGCTCAATCTGCTGCGCCGTCGCCAAATGTCCGTCGGCACGTGTGCGTGTATGATTTGGCCCTCGCGGCTGTCACCTCTCACCCCGGGAGCGCAGAACGGGGTCATATGTTCCGTGTGGGAGAGTGAACGGCCGAGGGGCGATGCTGCGGCGTCCGACAGCGTCAGTTTGTTTTTGGGTTGATATTGATGTTGAATCTTTCGAAAGCCAATTTTTGATATTGCATGTAATGATCTGAAGAAAATGCATCATCATTGACTCTCGCGTCAGAAAAAAAAAATCCATCCCATAATTGAACAGAGTACAGACTGACCCTCTAAGCGGCCGACAGGGCTACTGCCCGTCTGCCCAGCTCCACCGTTTGTCAATTCTTTCTGCCGTCTGTTCTCCGGATAGCCCAGAGGGGTCTGCGCCGGCGTCGGCGCCTGCTCGTCGGCCTCGAGGCCACTGCAATTAGGAACCGTGTCAAAATATTTTCCTTTCAGCGCCGGCCGGCTCATCGGTGAACTATTCGCGGAGAGTCCGCGTTCGTCACTCAGTTTCGGTGGATTTGGTTTGTGCGGAACACGTGCGTCTGAAAGGGTGAGTCTTTGTTGACTGATTGGCAGACGAGAACTCGCCCGAGGGACCTTGGCTGAGTGCTAAAGTAGAAAATCATAATTTTGCCTTTGATTTGACCAAAGCACAACGGAAAACTTGGACAGTCGTGGTATACGGCTGCAGGTATAGACACATCCAGTTGATAGATATTTCAAGCTTGCTAGTTCAAAATTCATCAAATCAACGAAGGGAAAGAAGAAAGGAGCCCTATGTTTGATATCTTTCCCAAGGTTTGTGAAAAATGTGAGCTTCCTAGTATCTTTCCCAAGTATCGATTTATACCAGGAAATCGATTTATATAATAATAGATTTTTACCAGGTATCGATTTCGTGATCGAGCATACAGGAGACGGCATGAATAAAGTAATAGTCACTGTCTCCCTCCCCCCGCTCCTAGATATAAAAGTGGCACACGAGTCTGCCTGCAGACTTGACCGAGGTCAGTCTGTCACTGTGGGTCACTCAGCTAACTGGCGACCTCGTCTGTCATCTCTGTTGCGTCACTGCTACAGCAGTGCTAACTAACTCAGCCAGCAAACATCCTCACGGACATCGCATATTGGCCATTCTTCCCCTTCCCTTCCAAACGAGACAAATGCCTACTGTTTTACCACAACGTCACCAAATTGTGCACCTTGGCACCGGGTTGCCATCTGACTGTTGGCTGCGTCTCCCTCTGAGCTGTCAGAGACCCGGTCGGAACTGGAGTGAAAGCTGGCCAATATCCGCAGCCGCCGCAGAACCCGTCTAATAAAAAGTCAGAGGCGTTGACAGCGGCGGCGCGCAACTAAGACTGCGCGTGTCCAGCTGCGTCGGGGCTCGCCACGTTGCGTCACTCTTGTCCCCTCTGGAGGGGGGGACTGGGGGGTCGATTGAGATGATGGCGCGTGGCTCCGATACCTGGCCGAAGGCTGGACCGTGTTTTCGTTGGCGGCCAGGCGGGGAAGGTCGGCTGGTGACCACATGGTGGCACCGCGCCGCTGCCGGCCGGACGTCACGCTGGGGACCGATCACAGAGTGGAGCCGGCCGAGAGCTGATCGAGCCGGACCGGGGGCTGATCGGACAGGACAGAGGGCTGATCGGACCCTACCGAGGACTGATCGGACCCGACCGAGGGGCTAGTGGGATCCGAACAGTCCGGGTCTAAATCGGGGACCATGAGAGCAGAGATCAGGTGAAATGCTGACCAGTCTGGGACCGATCAGACCCGGCCGGGGACCGATCGGACCCGGCCGGGGGCTGATCGAACCCGACCGAAGGCTGATTGAACCCAACCGGCCCGGGTCTAAGCCTGGGACCATCTGAGCGGATATCGAGTAAAATGCTGATCAAGTGATCAGTAGAGGACCGAACGGATTCGACCGGGCAGAGAAGAGTGACAACCGACCAATCGAGAAGCGAACGATCGTGGGTCAACTGACCAGCCGACTGGTCAGTGGTCACCGCCTGAACCAGCGGATCAACCGACCATTCGACATGAAGACTGACCGACTGGCTGTCGAGCAGGCCAAAGTGACGTCGAAACCTACGTGATGTAAGTGAAGTGCATGCCAAGTCGGCCGGAACGCGTACATGTTGCAGGAGGATCTGGAGTTTGGAGGGGCGTGTCCGAGTTCTGCCGTTCCCCAATAAGATCTATCAGCGTGATTGAATGAAACCAGTTGTAAAAGCAGCGGCGGCAATTTTCCCCTCATCTCTTGCAGCTGAACTGCACGCGTGGTGCAGAGAAACGTGGTGAATGTGTTGACGCAGAAGGCGCTAGAAGGCATCATGCATGGTATGTTCGCATTGATGACATGAAACAGACGAGTGCTAGTGCTGGAAGCAGCACGAAAAAAAATTGTTCATTGATACCTGTGATACAATAAATAAATGGCCTTTCTTTCCGGCTATATAATAATCTTTCAGATTTTATAAATGAACGTGAAAAACTTCAAAGTAAAGCAAAATTTCTAACTCATCCTTTCATTCATATAACATTTATGAATTTAGTTACATGGCTTTACATAGAGGCATCAATTTCTGAAATAATATATTTTGCTGAAAGCGCAACCACAGCTGGACATTGATATCGCTACTGAACGTCACCATAGAACAATGTTTATTTATCCATTCATTGATCCATCAACATCTTCATTAGGCAATCCATCACAGTATTTCATTTAGACCGTTTGTTATCTTTCGAATCCCTAATAGTTTTGATCCTATTAACGTAAGCACATTCCGGGGGCCGATGGTGAACAATAGCCGATCTGTGTGTATGTGTGTGTGCCACCTCTGTTCTCGGCTCTACAAAGGTGTCTGTATGGCCCGTGGTCGCGGCGCGGCGCTGCCGGCCAGCGTCACCCGGGTCAGCAAACAGACAGAGGCTCGAATTGCCGACTGCAGCGTGGCCCGAGAGGCGGAGAGAGTCGAGAGGTGGCTAATGAGACCACTGGGGAACTCTGCAGGCAGGCAGCAAGGCAGACAGACGGACAGACGCACGGACGGACGGACGGACGGACGGACGGACGGACGGACGGACGGACAGACAGACAGACAGACAGACGGACGGACGGACGGACAGACGAACAGACGAACAGACGAACAGATGAACAGACGGTCAGACGGTCAGACAGACAGACAGACAGACAGACAGACAGACAGACAGACAGACAGACAGACAGACAGACAGACAGACAGACAGACAGGCACAGCACAGAGATTGCAGGCACTGTGCCTGTGGTCGACCCACTCTGGTGCTAATTAATTAGGACAAATAGTAAACACTGAGCCATGGCAAAGAGTTCGTGCCGTGTTTGCTCAAGGGTGATTTGCTAATGTTAGGATTATAATGATTAATAATTCATATAATAATTTGTATATTGACTTAGAAAGGTTTGCAAATGTAATGGACAGTGTCACTTTGCGCATGGCGAATTTTATACTTGGCAGCACCACATTGCTTTTAGGCTACATTAACAAGCTTTTTTTGTGTCCCAATCACTGAACTCTAATATATACTGGAAGGAGCATTGGTGACTTGTTTTTGTCTATCGATTTCCGCCATGTTGTGTATACCAGAAATATAAATTGCATGTACGGTAGCATAGGTGCAGTTTAGTGAGAGGTACACTACTCAAAAGTGCTGCTGCTTCATGCTTGCAGTTTGATTGCAGTGATCAACTTTTCAAGACTTTGGTATACACAACATGGCGGAAATCGTTAGACATTCTGGCCCATATACGGCCAAGGCGAGTGCCTCCCCCTGGTCCCAATGCAATGGAAATCTACTTTTCATTCGATTGAACCATGCGTTGATTTTTTAGAGTTTCAGAAATTTCAGAACTACATTAGCCGTTTTCTCGACGATCTATCCGGCGAATGCACCTAAGTTTGACTAAATCTGCACCAATTCTCTCCTACAACAAATATCTTTATATCATAAATTTAATTTTTCAGAGTTTTAATCGAACATAATGTCTGATAATTTGAAAAAATGATGTTTTTAAGCATTTGTGCAACCCAAATTGGCAACTTTCAAGGAATAAAATGAACCTAATTTAACCAAATCTGCACCAAATGTGTACCAGATGGCCATCGTGAAAGCGACTATTGAGAAGATAGAATTTTAGTGACAAAATGTCAGATCCACGAATTAACGAACTTTTTGGAGAACGTCCATTTTAAGCTTTTCTTTATTTAGAACTTAACATTGGTCTTTAAGCTGAAAAGACGTGGTATAGCATGCAACTTGACAAAGCAGTTTCAACATGTTAGCACCCCTCGAGAAGTCTGACCGGAACTTCTTAGGCACCACAGATACAAATTTTAGGGCTTTATTTAGCAACCACACGAATGGGCACTTTTGTCCTCTGCTTCTGTGACATCTGTAAAGATCGACCCACCGTTCAAAGAACGCTGGCAAAAGCTACATGTCGGCAAAATATGTCTGTAGCGTAGGCCTTTATCATCATATCGGAACAATAAAACATGACGCCCTCGATACTGTTGTTTTGCGTGGCTGACACATGTGTGACTGTCTCACATGTGGCCAGGGTATGTCTCCAGCTAAAACAATACCCGGCGGTGCCGCTCTCACATGGTGGAGCGTATGGGACCGGGCGGCGGGCGGCGGGCGGCGCGGCGGAGAATGTCTGGGGGGCAAGCGCGCATGGGGAAACCGCAACGCGGCCCATGTTGGGACAGGACGGCCTGTGACGAAATGACGCTTATGCTCTTGTGCCATTTATGCTTCTGTGCTGAAGTGCCGCAAGCGTTTCAATTTGACAATATCAGCAGAAGTATTGGAGTATTCTTGACCGCCTGTGATAAGGAAGAGAGCATGGCTCTGTCCTCTTTCCTATCAGAATCAGGCGTGGCGGAAAATAGCAAGCGACAGATTAAACTGTTAACTGGCCGCTCCCTTCTCTCCTGTCCACCCTTGCCCTCAACCCCTCGTCCCTACCCAGTCCTCCATCACTCTCCCTCCTGTCCATCTCTGTTCCCCATCTGTCCTTCCCGTCACCGGCGCCGGCGACATGTCTTGCTCTCTGCCCTGCCACCCGACACTCTTCTCACTCCCCCCCCCCCCGACTCCCCCTCACTCCCCCACACAACTGGGGAGCATCTGAAACAATACAGACCCCGCTCACCCCCTCCGGCCGGCCGGTGGGGAGGGGCCCCGTCCCGTTCACGGCCCGTTCGCCTTATATCACCACCTGTTGCACGGCTCATACATCGGGAACAGATAGACCAGACGCAGAGTGCACATGTAACGGCGGCACCGGGCGTTACTTGGAGATGAGTCGGTCATCTTCATGGGTAGGTCACAGTCAATGGCGGATCAGTTCGCGCGGTGGGAAGACAGTGACATCATCGGAGGAGGGTCGCGAGCCGGACAGGGCCTGGGCGCGAATGGATGAGAGTTTGGGGCCAGTTAGGGGCAGGATTCTACATTGCATTATCACTTAGGAGTGAATGGTGGACCAGGTGGATATCTGCATAGAGTTTGTAGTGAATGCTTATTTATATAATTATAGCCTTATGACTTATGTTATAAAACGTGAAGGGACCAACATTGAGCTGAGATGCAGGTTCATAAGGACTTGAGGCCTCACATCGTAGCCATTCGTGATGTAAGACGAGTATCATGTTAAAAACACACACTCATACGGTAACCGGTATGTGCATGAAAGCAAAAAAAAACGTAATTGCACATAAGCATTTACATCTTCACTGCCTCGTGTATTTTTTTCACAAATGATTTGTTAACTACCCTTAAATAAATAACACATTTTGACATGCATTCACATAATAAGCCAGCTGAAATAGTCATTAAAACTAGACCCAGCCTCACAAGATGCATCTTTGTATTTCATGAACTTATATCAGCAACTAATTCATTCTTAAAAAAGAGGCAATTTACAACATTTGCTCTCAGCAAGACACTTAAGTGGAAAAGTGTCTAACTGAGGACAACTGACGACTACTGACATTCACTTCATTCATCATCAACTTGCATAAGCTTAAATGTATCCATATTCAGTATTCTGAACAGGTTCTTGATATTAATGGCGTAATAATCGCTGATCATGGAACAATCCCGAATCCCACAGCCATGGTCACCTACCTTTTGTCGGAAGCAGGAACTCAACCTCTAGACGGCTCTGTGATGACGTCACGGTAGTCTATCGGGTGCGACAGTCCAGCTCACTCCGACACCTGACGCGGCACGGGGCGACACAGCACTGGTCTCAGTCACAGCGGCCGCGCGACAGCCGCCTCTTCCGACTATTGTGCCCGGGAACCGCCGACGGCGTCACCGCACCACCGTGCTGACGTCACCGACCGATCAGCCAATCACCGGGCTGTGCCGGCGCCGGCCGACCAATCAGCGCGCCGCCTCGAAGACAATGGACTCTCGTCTGTCCAATGGGAGCGACAAGTGCGTCGGCATTGTCGCCGGATGGCTGCGAGGGGCCGACGGGCCGATGGCCAGCCGCCCGGCCGGCCATGGTAGGCCGACGAGGAGTGGCGGACAGGTAACAATAGGCGGGCCCGGCCGGCCGCTCCGCCCCCGCCCCCGCCCCCGCCCGGCCCGGCCCCGCCGGGCGCGGGCCGCTCCTTCCGGCCCGGGATGACTGACAGAGAGCCCGCCTGATGTGGGTCGCCGCGGGAGAGCCGACCGCCGCCGGAAGAATCGCCCCCCGGACCGCCACTGATTCGTTAGATCAAACGGACGGGCCGTCAGCCGGCGCCGAACGGTTGAGCGAGTTTCGTGGAGCCGTCCGACCGCGTGCTCCGGCTGTGTTCCGCTGCAATTCTACCGCAGTGCGCATCACTGCATCGACAAAGAAAATCGAATCAAACCACAAAATTGAGTCCGGGTGGCGGCGCCGGCGGCGGTTTCAATCAGCGGCGCGTCACCGAAAAACAGACGGTCCGGCGGTCGGCCCATGCATCGCAATCACCCCCGGGAGGTTCGGTGCGGTGCCGGTCGCTTTGAGGGACGCCCGCCGCCGGGACCACCGCCACCAGAGAGGATTGAATTATCAGAGTAACTAATCCAGAGTGCGGCATTGGTGGAAACTGCACAGTCCCACAGCTGTTGCGCCAGTATGCTATTATTTCTAAACAAACATACTTTATTTTGGTTGGTAATCATCATTATAATTTGTATGCAGAAGAGGTTAAATATCAATTTCATATGGCATTTAAGTTCATTGACCATAGAACCGGTGAAGCGGAACAACTGCGGCTGCAGCTCATCCCTTGCTCCTTATCTCCCTTCCTTTTCTCTTCTCCCCTTCCACATACCGGGAATATGTATAATATAATGTACAAGCAAGTTCAAAAAAAATTATCCGTGTAGTAATGTTTAGAATCAGACGATCTTGCTGCCGAGATTAAAGAGATCTGACTTTGCTCTTCTATGCATAGCTCATGAGTGGCTGCTTTTAAGAACGACGTTGTTTTGTAAAGCATGGGAGATTATTTGTCAAGGAAGAGAAATGGGAATGCTGAGCTTCCAATATATGGTTTAGTTATTTTGCAGCTACCAAATCTTCTGAAATTATTTTAGCGAGTTGATAACTTTTCGATATTCCGGTGAAAATATCTGCCATTTTTACGAATAACTAAAAAAGTATCGAAAACAAATTAACCGATCAATTGTTCACTTAAATCATTTTGCAATATAACCCCTTGCGGATCTTTAGAAAGGCGGTCTTCGATGCTGCACGGGGCATATCCCCAAAAGAAGTTCCAAAAAGTCATCGGATTTCGATATCTTACGCACTGTCGTGCACTTCATAACAAGCTTTTCCTCATAAAAGTTATTTAGTTTTCGTTTTATTCTCGTAAAAACGCAAAATTTTCGTCAATTTCGGGTGCTGCGGTGGGGGCATCACCTAAAATGCCCCCTCCCCCCTGGAATCACCAGTGAATATAAGATAAGCTGCTCCTATTGTGTTTATAGGCACTTGAGATACTCTTGAATTGTTGTGAGCTGGGGTCACAAAAAAGATCGAGGTCTCTTCTAGTTGTTCTCGGTCCGCTGCCTTGTAATGACGGGGCGGATACGGACAGAGCTGTGCCCATGGCCAGTGCAATTCAAATGAGCTGTCTATGGTCCGTTGTCCGAACACAGAGCTCTTGCACGGTGCAGAGGTCTGCACATTCCTCTGCCCTGCGACACTGCCCAAGACAGTCTGTCCTCTGTTTGCTGCTATCAGTTCGATACGGCAACCGTCCCGCAGAGACGCGCCAGCCGTTCGGCGAGCCCAGTCAGCCGGCTTCAGTTTCATACATTCTGCAGAACTACCAGAACTACAGCGGTCTCATGTCGACCAGTCTGAATGATTGAGTCTGCTGACAATCACGGTTGGTCGGCGGCGGAAAAACACGTCTGTTTGGAGTGCGCGCGCCACGCTGCACGGGCCGTGACGCCCTGTTCGGCTGGAGGCGATAGGAGCGCGGTGTTCCTGGAGCCATACCCGGGGAGTAGGGGGCGGTGCCGCACATGGACCGTGCACTGGCGTGACCGGGCACACTTCTGTCAGCATTTTGATGAGCTGTTGAGGGTAGGCATTGTTGGGTTAGATATAAAAAGATGTGCTTACTTTACGTAGCTAAGGAAACGGTACCTTACATAGGTACCTTTTACAACGGTCATTACATACTTTTTTCGGGTTAGTTTATCGACATAAAATACAATTTTCATAGCTTGGGTTTTACAATCGGTAAGCTGACAATTACCTACGAAGCCTAAAAAAGGCCAAGAGCGATGAAATATATTTTTACAGTTTCCGTATAAAATATTTGTGATGTGCAGTGGAGAATTGGATCAGCTGAACACACGACATAAAATAATGAATATTTCTTATACCTACATCAATGCTGGCTAGCTATGGCTCTGTGACTAGCCCATGAGAGTTCAACAAATTTTTAAGTACAAATTGCCGCCACTTGACTAGAAAGCGTCTTATCTGAATACTTGGCTGAGTTATGCAGCTGTTTATAATCCAGCATATCAGAACACATGTGATAGGCTCAACATCATGAGTCTACATAACCATGCCACATTCCAGAAATGTATGTTTGACCCGTTAGGTATACGATCAGCTTTACTCGGTTATATTTACCTATTGATTACGAGACCAGCGTCCAGCATCTTATATATACTTATATAGGGCCTTCCAATTAGTCTGTTCTCCGACCAGGTTAATATTTAGGTGAAGTTGTTTATATTTCATTAGTTAGTTTGTATGCTGGTTGCTGACAATTATTTGTAAAGAGTCTTATTACATAGTAACCTGAAAACCGAATGTTCAGATTTGTCGTTTGGCAGTATTCTTTAAATCATGTCATTTATCAGTATTTTTTACCCTAAAATATCCAATAAGTCATGTGGAAGACAACGTTTTGCTATTGCATCATGACCAGGACCATCTAATACAGCGCTTCCTGTTTTTTCGTTTTTCTTTTACCCTTTACCGAACTTCTACCAACCGATGATGATTGTTTGCAGACATTATAGAGAACACGGCCTGAACATCAAACACCGGGCGCTAAATGACGTCACAGGACCAAGTTGGCTGGTTCGCGGCGTCCAAACAGTCGGTCCTTGACAGGAGACCGATAACCGACAGCCAGAGTTACTCGGACGACCCTCAGGCCCCGGAAAGCCCGCCTGGAGAGGGGCTTTGGGGTTCGCCCACTTGGGGAAAAGGAAAATATGGAGGTGGGAGGCGCATGGTGATGATGGTCTGATTGTTTGGGCGGTCGGAATATGCCCACAGTGCCATCCTTTTAGGATGAGGGGTAATCTGATAGGGGATGTGGAGGTTGGGAATTGGGTGTTGGTATTTGAGGAAATGGAACGAATAAAAAAGAACACACATCTGCATTATAATGATTTTCTAAATCCCTATTGTATGATTTAGCGGCCTGCTTTGTGCGCTATCCATCTCCGCGCCCCGGTCTCTGCGCTGCATCAGGAGTCATTAATCTGACCTCGGCCGGCCTAGCCGACGGGGCCGCAATGCGTGGGCAATTAGCTGAATTTCGTCCTGACTGGTCCGTTTGTCATACCGAGCCGGCAGCCAGCCAAGGCGAGGACGACAGGCGGCGACCTGACCTGCCAACGTCCCTGGTCCCTGGGTGTACGGCGGGACTGCGGCGATTGTATTATATTTTATTGTTGTTTTGTTTACCCAACGTGGACAGAAAATAATTCGCACTCCTCGTTATCATTTTTGAGAGGAGGACAATTACGTAAGAAAGAAGTATAAACGGAAATTTGCACTGTTTTGATTTTCAAGAAACGTTATCTTTTGTAGACAATTGGCATTATTTATTTATGTAAACAAATGAAAGATAGATAGCATAATCATAGGAAACTCGTGTGTTGTGTTGACGTAAGACTGTTGTAAAATAACGAGGCGTGTATGTTTCCACAAGACCGTGGCTGGAAACGATGACCGGAGCTCCTTGCGCGTCGCACTGCAACGCCTGTCTGCAAGATCTCCATCAAAATATACCTCCATCGTTTCCAATACCTACTATCACCGCAAAATCCACTCCTGACCAGTAAAACATCCATTCCTCTCACGCTGAACCCTCTCTGTCTTCTCATCTCTGCCCGTGTCCCTTCGGCCGACCGAGGCCGAAAATACCGACACACCGCGGCCGCTCAGCCAATCCAGTTCGAGGCTGGGGAAAGGGTGGTGACTTTCTAACGACGTTCGTCACGTATTCACGCTCTACACGACAGCCGGAGGCGGCTCATAACGGACGCGCCAGCACACAAACCAGTGTTGATGAAAAATAATGAGGCTGATTGGCCGCTCTGTAGTCAGATTAGTCACGCACCATTTGATTCTCCTTCCTTTCACCGAGATATGTCGCTGTGCAGGGGCGATTCGAGCGGGATCAGGCTAACGAAATATTTGTAACACCTACGCTACTAAAAACGACCAAAATTAATATCTTTTGCACCATTGAATCATTTTAAGAAATCAACTTCTTCGCTAATTTCGTACAATATTTTTATATCAGATCTAATCCCGTTTCCTTCTTCAGATACCTATAGCTCCTCTCTTCCCAAGCCCTGGCCTCGCCTCTGCTCGATTCCAAAGGCCGCTCGTCTCCGTTCTGAGCGGGCAGTATTTGTTGAACCTCGATAATGCACGTGACGCGTCTCCCCCGGGCCCCTTTCACCGGTCATGATTTACGTGTCGACATTGTCCCTCCGGGCCGCCGGCGGCTAATGCTTATTTATTGCAGTCCGGCTGGCGGCAGGTAGCTCCGGTGCCGGTGCGGCGAGCGGCGGCGCGGCGCTGCGCCGGTATTGTCACCTGCTGACGGCCGGCCTGCCGCCGCCGCAGCCGCGCCATTGTGGCCGCCGGCTACAGGCGCGTCGCACCGATGGAATGCGAGCTGCTTCCCTCGCCGGGCCGCGCTGCCGGAGAGCACGGCATTGTCAGGCAAATCGCCGCCTCGGCACCAAGCCGTAAACAGCGATAAAAACTGGTCAGCGGGTGCCGGTTCCTGGCTCCCTCCGGGCGTTCGAAGCGCACCCCGGATGGCGTCCGAGGCGGATCCTCGCTCACTGTGAAGCGGCTGCAGCGGTGCCTTGGCAGAACGCTGTGGGTCTTGTTGAGCGCTACCATGGGAGCTGCTGGATGGTGCCTCTCGAATGTTAAGCGTTGTTTCTTACCGCTGGAAAATTGGACGGCCGTTTTGTGGTTTACACTAAGCGACCTCCTCTCAATTCTTGTCTGAATTTCGATGATGAGAGACTCAGAGGAAGCAAGTTTCCAGTCCCCGGGGCCGAGTTCTTCGTCGTTGAACACCGAAGATCATCGTCTCAATTCCGTATTCGATCTCCACCGCCCTCAGTCTCCGGGCCGAAGTCACTTAGGAGATTGTCCCGTCTCAGTGCGGGCCGGCTCTATCAACTGATCGCCGTTCAACTTCATAAATAGCCGTTCGGTGGCGGCGGCCGCGGCGGCGGTCGCAGCTGGGCCGGCTCCAGGGGCCCATGGGGAGCACAGCGCTGGGGTTCACGTGCCCAGCGCCACCCCGGGGATCGCTACAACAGCGACTGGCATTATCGACGACACGAAATACGGCCCGATTTCGGTCGGTAATTTTGACAAAGATGACCGTGGTCCGCGTCAGACGCAGTGAAAGGGGCGGAGATCGGTCTGTTTTAGAGTCGGGGAGGGTTTTATTGTGCAACTTATCGAACTGGGAGAGACGTTTTACGGTGGTGGTCCGCCGGCGGCGGGGTTCTACAGGACGATGGTCAATAATTCACGACCTTATTTCAGAACAGGCAGGAAAGGCCAGTAAAGATGAGAAAGTTACCGCAAGGCGCGGGGCCAGATACCAATCAAATATATGATTCATCGAATTGATTGCTACGCATTTCCATGAAACGATGACATTGAATTTGATTTGATAAATCTTGAACATGCTGAGATGTCGCTGTTGAGCCATTTATGCATAATTCATGGTGACGTTTGCAATTTGTATGCATATGCTTCTGTCGACTTGACAGGGCATGAATATCTTGATTTGATTTGGGACGGATGCTTCGAATTAGGTATGCGTGCTGTTTCTTTATTACATTATCGAATTTACACATTCCGGATCCGTCTGATCCGATCGTCTGAGTGTGTAAAAGTGACATTAATTCTAGCAATTAATAATAAGATGTTTTTTTAACATTATATCAGCATGTCTCTAAAAAGATATTATTGACGAGAAATCTCCTGCCGTTCTTGAAAACTACGAGTGACATTGGTCTCCCTGAATGACATTGGCATAGCAGTTACGCCGCGGTTACGCTAGTGAGGCTCTATTTAAAAAACATGATTGTTTACCTTTTTGTACACATTTACTTTATCTAGTCTTGCCTTTTGTACAGGTTTTTGTCCGTCCTCCCTATCAAGTAAATTCATCCTAATGTTTTCACTAGCATTGTTCACTTAACTGGCGCTATTAAAAGCGTGGGTAGGTCCAAGCTGTCGATACCTCAGTGTCCCTCGCTGCTGTGAGTGACCGTTGCGCAACCTCCTCTATATTCTATAACCTGGACCACCGTCACTCTATCGCTCTCTACCCTGCGCTGCCGTCACACTGCCGCTCTCTACTCCGCACTACCGTCACTCCCGTCGACCTGCTTGTGTTGGCCGCCGCCGCCGCCCGATGGATGGCGGTGCGACGTCGACGGCCGGTCGTAATCGACGTGTCGATCGGAGCTGATCATTGGCGGCAATCGGCCGCCGCGGGTCATCAGTCACCGGCAGCGGTCGGCTGCGGGCTGCAGGGGCCGTGCCAACGCCGCCGGGCGAGCGGAGGGAGCCGCTGTCCGGTAGGCGACACGGGGCGCTGGGTGGCAGGGGGAAGGAGCGGGGTTTAGGTTAAGTTGGAGTGTGCAGTTGGTGGGCAGGTAAGCCGACGGGTGAATCAAAGGACAATTAGCGGACCGGTAGTGGTTATGTGGTTTGGTGGAAGTGCGCCATTTAGCACATATACCGTCAGCTATCATGTTGTGCGTCGTTTATCACTGACAGTACGGCGATATGCACACGTTTGTAGGTGAAAGTAGCACCTGAGCACAAGTACATTTTTATCCCCACTCCCTGTCTTAATCATGAGCGCTCTCCATTAGCTGCTTTTATCAATAGACTGCTGGCTTGCTGGAGTTTCTCAGCATCTCATTGGCCGTATTCACGTGGTCTGTGCGGTTCACAAACGATAGGTCAAGAAATGTTCAGAAACTATCATATTTGGGAAAACCGAGAGCATGCTAATAAAATTCATCATTCATTCATATCATAATTCATCATTTATAAAAAAGCAACATCGGACAGCTCTCTGATCTTTTGAAGAGCCATCTCCCATTTTCGTTGATTGTGGTCCGTACCGCCTGTCGCTGCTAATGAAATTAGGAATGAAGGTGTGACTTGATTTTATTTTCTTATGATGATCGGCGAGCGACGCAATTCGTCCAAGCAGTGTACTTCTTTCTTTCTCTTTCTCTCTCTCTCTCTCTCTCTCTCTCTCTCTCTCTCTCTCTCTCTCTCTCTCTCTCTCTCTCTCTCTCTCTCTCTCTCTCTCTCTCTCTCTCTCTCTTTCTCTCTCTCTCTCTCTCTTTCTCTCTCTCTCTCTCTCTCTCTCTCTCTCTCTCTCTCTCTTTCTCTCTCTCTCTTTCTCTCTCTCTCTCTCTCTCTCTCTCTCTCTCTCTCTCTCTCTCTTCTCTCTCTCTCTCTCTCTCTCTCTCTCTCTCTCTCTCTCTCTCTCTCTCTCTCTCTCTCTCTCTATCTCCCTCTCTTGCCCTCTCTATCCCCTCTCTACTGCCTACTGCGTGCACATGTGTTTCAATGAAAATGAGATTGCAAAATAAGGTTTAGCTACTTGAAAATGAATTAAGTCTCTGAAGTCTGAGTTACGCAATGGTAGGTGACACGAGAAATGAATGTAACATATTGTTCAGAAGCGTAGGATATTGTGAATTTATTGACCGTCAGCGTAACCCACCATTAATTACTCGGAGAAATAATTTTCCGCTGAGCCGGGGCTCCCATTCCTGCGTCGTTTGCCGGCGGCCGTCCGGCTGAGGTCCCTCCTCTCACTGCAGTCTGGCGGGTGGCCAGGCGGCTCGGCGGCTCGAGTAGCTCGGCCCCACTGCGCTCCCGTTCTGTCAGCGGCAGCGACGGACCCCCGGCGGGCGGCCAGATTGCCCCTCCCCGCCACGGACCGCGCCCCTCTCAATTGTACCGGCCGTACCGCTCGCGTCGCCTGCTTTATACCGGCGACATTGTGACGCGGTGGCAATTATGGCGCCGTCAGAGCCAGAAATGAGTTGTCGACGGCGCGCCGTGACCCCCGGCGGCGCCACTTTTGTCGCCCGCGACGTTCGACGCGTCACTAGCGTCGCAAAGCTCAAAGCGGCGACGGCACGGCGGCCTCTTTGGGTGCACAGAGGTGCCTGTATGTGTGTGGTTGTTTCCGCTCCTTCTGCGAGCGGCGGATGTCGAATGTGATGTTCGAGGAATCAGGGAGCGGGGTAAACGGCGGCATTGCCTTGTCACATACAGAAATTGTCCTTATCGCTGTGGTGGCCAAAGCGGCTTACAGCAGATGAATACATACGGTATAGCTCCAGTAAATAGGCAGTCTCCGAATGCCTTTGGCGTAGTGTGATTGACGCTGTGAAACATCTTTTCGACAAGTAACGACGCGTGCACCGGATGTGTTTTTTGATCAGCTCGAAATGTCCAAGAGATGCCAACTTACGGTCCTCTCCAGCTAGTAGTCAGAGCCACATCACCTGGGTATATGTACCTATACCTTTCGAACACAGAATCGATGAGATGCTTGTGTTATCCCAAGCACCACCCTACGCCTTTAGAAAATGCATGACCTGCCAGTCTGCATCCGCAGTGATGCTGAGAAGAGTTGCCGATCCGAGATGCGAAAAGAATGAATCCTACCTTCTCTTCAGCTTGCATAATAGGTAAGCATACCTACAGGCTTCACCGTTTCATCAGTCTAAGCTCCTATCACATATCTTAACCCGCGCGGGGCTGGGGGGGTAAATTTTACCCCCCCTCGCGAATTTTTGCAATATCTCAAAAACGGCGGCGCGCAGCTCCGCCAAACTTTCAGTACCTTTTCTTACATCAATTTGACACGTTCCCTGAAAATTTGAGCGAAATCCGTCGGAAATTTTTTGAGAAATTGACGTTTTAGTGACGTCATGTTCGCCATTTTCGCCTCAAAAACAGCAAAAGCTCAAACGCCGCAAACATCTTCATTTTTAAAGGAATCAAGACGTAACAAAAAAGGATATACGTAATTTTACTTTGTCTATCAAATGGCTATCTCGGTTTTTTGAAAATTTTGGATTTTGGCCCAAATTTTTTTTCAAAAAACTGATTTTTTTGGGAAAATAGCTATAAAATCCAAATTTTGAGTGTATCGTAAAAACCGGAACATATGTCAGAGAAGTGGTCTATGTGCACCTACATACCAAGTTTTAGAAGAATCGGTTCAAAAATGTGAGAGTTATTCAAAATTGTATGACGTCACGACACACAAAAATTTTGAAAAATGACTTTTTTTAAATGTTTTAGACCTCGTACGGAAACAAAAGTAGCACCATTCGATTCGCCGTGAAAAAATGCATCAGATAGACACCTTTTTAGGCCTTAACAACCAACTTCAAAATTTGACCTCACTTGACCTGACCTTGACCTGACCTCGACCTGAAATTCATCCAGAGGTGGTCCATATCACTTATTGCGTGTGCCTATTGAATTCTATGAGTAAAATGACCCATAAAACATGTGTCGCACATGCCCTTTTCTATATTTTGTTTTTGGTGACCTGATCTGACCTGACCTGACCTTGACCTTGACCTCTGAATGATATTGTATGCAACGAATGTTGTCTTGGTAGCCTAAGAACACGTTTTGGGCGATCAGTCTCAGTCCATGACTCCATTCTTCGGCAACTACGGTGCAAGGCCGATACTGTAGGAACTTGCAATTTGTACCCTTGACCTGACCTTGACCTTGACCTCAAACTTAAAATTAAGTACATGTTTTTAGTTGTTCGTGATGAGATCTTTCGGTTGGCGTTTGAATTTTCCAAATCGGACCATTAGTTCGGGAGATAACAGGGGGGGGGGGTAAAATTTACCCCCCCCCCCCAGCCCCGCGCGTTCGGCTGGAGACCCCAGCCCCGCGCGGGTTAACGTATTCCCGCACAGTGTGCACAATCCTCAACGTTCCAACGCATTGCAAAGTCACAGCCACCAGACCGAAACTTGTGAATGAGCTCCGGCGCCGGTGTCTGCTGTGCGGCGAGGCGTCAGTGACTGCTGGCGTCCGGCCGCTGCGCCGCTCTTTGAAGGCGTGTCCGGCCACTGCGCGAGCTGCCATTGTCTGACCGGGCCAGCCAATCAAGTGTCGACCGGTCGTGTTCCGTGTCAACCAGTCAGTGAGCTGTCGGAGGCCTGTGTTGCCGAGTCAGTCGAACAATGCATACCCCTGTGCAAAGATTCCATTCAGGACGACCTGGGGTGCACTGTGGGTGTGGGTATGTAGAGGCCACCAGGCTGGCCAAAGGTCAATGGAGACATGTGAGAAGTGCGGGTTATTCTTTCGCAGCTCTCTGTGTTGGTCGAATGGTGCCAAGGAACAAGCGCAAGTGATCGCTTCTGTTCCAGTCCAGTTCAACAGAGCTTTGCAAAGGTGTAGACTCAGCTTTCAAATCAACCGCTAGTCTGCAATCTACAAATGCCTACAAGCTCGTAAAAATGTAGCAATGCAGCGAGCCGATAGGATCGTGTAAGGCTAGCATTGCCAATCCGCCCCGGCTGCTGTCTCGCTCTGTTCAGCAATGTGTTCTGGAGGATGAATGAGTTCTGACTTGTGTTCTGTTTGATCGACTGGATCACCCGGGATGGCTGAACGTACCGAATGGTTGATCTGCAAGCGATCTGCAGAATGACCTCCATATTCTCGCCATTCTGGTAACAGAGATCACTCGTGATTTGTGGATGTCTCCCGGACGTCGCTGACATCCAGCTAGAACAAGATTCTGAACGAGCTGGAACTGTTAAAACTTTTGGTACTGAAATAATGCAGTTAGGTACAGTTAGGGCCAGAAACCCCGGTGTGGCTCATTCGGACGACCGCGAAGAGAAGTATAACTGACAAGTGACAAACATATAAAATCGGAGCTGACGCCAGCTGTGGAGGGCTAAAACGATGGGTGGCCGCTTCGCCCCGGGTGGCCGCTTCGCCCCGGGTGGCCGCTTTGCCCCACTATAGGTACCTACATATATGAGTTCTATTTTAGCATGTATTCGGTACCTGGAAAATGAGGGATAATTATCCGGGATCACCGGTAATTATTTGGTATTACAGTGACCAATGACCATTATGCAAGTAGTCACATTTTTAGATTGCTTTTGCCTTACGAATGGCTCTTTTACTCGTTGTCATGTCCGTTGTGCACTGTGTCAGCCTAAAATACCGAATGATCCCGGCGATCTCGGAAAATTATCCCTGATGATTATCCGGATCCCAAACGCACGCTTATTCTACAGACTAAACTAAATGCATCAGCTGTCAGCATTGTGTAAGGACGCCATCGTTGTTTTCGGTTGTCACAGCGGCACCAGTGCGTCTCAGCCAAATCTCAGCCATCCAACTCAGCTGTCATCGCCTCACCGAGCTGCCAACTCAGCAGCTAGCGGCTGCTGGTGGTGGTGAGCGTTGGGCGGTGGACGGTGGGCGGTGGACGGTGGACGGTGGACGAGGGACGGTGGACGGTGGACGGTGGACGGTAGACGGTGGATGGTGGACGGTGGACGGTGGGTGGATGGTGGATGGTGGACGGTGGACGATGGGCGGTGGGCGGTGAAGTAAACGTTGGACGCTGGACGGTGGTGGAAGATGGTGGTCGGTGGACGGTGAGTGGTAGACGGTGGATGGTCATGGCTGATGACCTGCAATGTAAATGGCGACTGAGGTGGTTGAATGGCAGCTAGGTAGATTTAAAAAAAAAGTTTCTTGCTCAATGCAATTATGCAAGAATTCTACTCTATTCGTTCTACGGTTTCTTTAAAGCTTCATCGGTCCTGCAGCGATATTTCTGTGCTCCGTTGCCATCCATATGTTCCATCCAGTGTGTCACTCACTGTGGTCCCTCGTGTGGTCCCGTGTGGCTCGTCTGTGGTCCGTGGGTGGTCCGTTGTGGTCCCGTTGCGGTCTCATAATCGGATTATCACCACCGTGCCGGAAACTCGGCCGATGTGTCCCCACTTCTTCCGCCGCAGCCGTTGGCAGTGATTGAGATGTTGCTCACCACACGTCAACTTTGCAGGCATTAAATCCTCCACCGCACAGTGACAACGCTGCGGCGAGCTGTCAGCTGAGGGTGAGACTGAGAGCGAGATGGGGCGTTACGCAGCCTCCCAGCAGCTGGTTGCCAGGCCATTGAAAGGTTTTGGATTTTTTAGATTGACAATCTCAAAAATCCAAAACAATCCTATGGATTGTATTGTGTTGGCTGCTGTTGAAGCACTTGTTACCTGCAGGTTATACAGAGGCGGAAAGAAGTTGTCATGGAGGTCAAAGTCAATCATAAATGCACGTCATCTTCGTTGGTCATCGACAACGACGGAGGAGATCATCGACAACGACGGAGGGGCTCATCGAGAACGACGGCGGCAGTCGTCGATAGAGCGCATGACGAGCATCCGACAACAAACAACACAGCGGAGACGGGAGTGATTTACGGTGATGGACTGGACCTCCAACTGCTGGAGAAACACTGTGAAACTGTCGTCATCGGACTGAAATATACGACCGCGGAGGTGGTGTGGTGTGGGCAGAAGAGGCAGGTCCAGGCGAGAGATGAATGCTCCGGACCGAGTCCGCGGCTGGCTATCACCGGGCAGAGAGCGCTCTCTGCGGTTACCGGGACGACACACCGTGAACGATTGACGTCAATGGATCCTCAGATGACGTCACAGGGTTACCAAACCAGGGCGGACGGCAGCAGCTGCTACATGTGGCCTGCTGTTGAGGTGGGACTCGAGGGGTAACTGAGTGTGAATGATTGGAATCGAATGCCAGTGTGGTGTAACGATTTCACGACATGAATAATATGAACGGGAACTTGACTTGAGGTACCTATGTCAAATAAATAGAAATTCGTCTCATTTTATTTATCTCCGCAATCAATGGCTTGAATATTTTACCAGTTTAGCAGCAGCTGCTGAATTTTAGATGACAATAGCTGGCGTTTATACATGATCGTTCGCACTTGCCTCTTTTATTGCATTAGAAATGGGTATGATGAATTATCTTGGAGATTCGTTTTACAAGGAAGCACAATCAAATGCCTCGATTTTTCCGAAACGCGATTCTTCCTGTTAATTCGTCCAAGAAACGATTTGAAATATTGATGAAACATTCTAATATCTTTATTTGACGGTTTCGAAGCCGCTTAAAAGTTAGCGACCGACAAAAAAGTCACACCGGTGACGAAAGGTGAGCAATAACTGTAGCGAGATTCATGCACGAGAAAATTAATCGGCGGGGTGGTGAGCTCGTTAGCTCGGCCGAAACCTACCACCACCACACCAAAGAAGCTCAGATCTCAGCGTCGATCCCTCCCCTCCCCTTCATCCGACGACCGACCCCATCCCATTGTCGTCTGCTCCTCCCTATCTACCGCCCGGCCCCGTGGCTCCGGAGGGCCCATAGAGCCAGTGAATCCGTCTCATAGGGGTGTGGTACCGAACAGCGGTTCGCACCATGCCCGCACCTGAGCAAACAGACCATCGGCCACCGTTCACTGTTCGAACTGGTTCAGTGATAGTCGGCGTTCTCAGATCGGAGTGCAGGCGGGTCTTCTGAACAAACATCAGGTAGCGCCACAGCTGGTTACCTATCTGCCGGGACAGAGGTGGCGACCTGATGACAAAGGGAAACGTTATAAAAATCGATTCATAAAACGCCACATTGTTGGCTGTAATTTATCATAGCCGTATGAATTATGATAAGAATTTTTGACTAAGGTGTTTTACTGGTTTCTTGCTTCGAATCAGTTAACAAAAATGGACCAAGACAGAAGACCACGATAATAAAAAGCGTGAAATGAAGCCAGAAGGTACCTAATTTACTTTGGCATAGCTAAATAAGTTAGAATATCCCACAACGGAGAGTATTTGGCGCATTTAAAAGCTAACCATCGTTCCAAGTGCCGGACAACCAGAAAGCAGACTGGAAGTGTTGCTGGCACTGCCATGG
Source organism: Amphibalanus amphitrite (assembly GCF_019059575.1). Classification (NCBI taxonomy): domain Eukaryota; kingdom Metazoa; phylum Arthropoda; class Thecostraca; order Balanomorpha; family Balanidae; genus Amphibalanus; species Amphibalanus amphitrite. Next base: position 693,624 of record NW_024881596.1, read on the forward strand.
GACCCTCCGCCTGCAGTCCCCATTCTGTCAGGTGACCGTTCACCGCCGTCCCACGTCTCATCTCACCCTGGTCACGTGACAGCGCACAATACCGGAGCGGCGGTGCCGACGACCGACGCAGTGACACGAGCGACTGCGCCGGCTTTGTGGCGACCGCGCCGCCTTTGTCGCACCTGCAGGCGCACAATGTGACGCGGCTGAGGCTGCGCGGATTACTGGCGTCGTGAGATGGAATTAAGTCAAACGGTCGCATTATTTGTAGCACCATTAGCGGGGCTAAGAAGCGGCGCGCCAAACGAGCGTCTGAATGGCGCGCTGGCGGATCGCGGCGCGCCACAATGCGACTTAGCGTCCGCGCGCGAGATGAAATATGGAGGGCTTAATTAAGGCGCGGATTCAGCGCCACCGCCAGCGATCTCTGTTATTCTGGAGCCGGCCGTGGACATAACTTGTGCTGTGAGCGTCACTGGTGACGTCATAAAGAGGCCGATGATACGCATAGGGGGTGAGAGGGATGAGTATTTTAACAGTGTTGCATTGAAGAAAGGACATTCGCTTAAGAACCGGACATTCCTCTTTTGCTCTATCTTCCCTGATCCCTCTCTCCAGCTTGGTAGAGAGGATGCGTCTTCAGTCACATACCACATCACCCTAAGAATGAATGTCCGACGTCATTGTCTGAGAGGCATCATTGCCCATTGGCGATCATTATTCGTTCGCATAAATCACAACGGATATTAATTCGGAGGCCTGGGGAGATAACGCTATTGTCAAGCATATAAAGCAATAGGCATGCTACTCGTAACGTCTTGCTAGCACTTAGCAGAACATTTTGCAGCCCAGCAACTTTATGTGGGGATGGTGCCTAACTCCACATGTGGAGTTTGGCCCTTTCCGTCAAATGTCAGTTGAGAGCATCTCTGATCTTAGGGCTGCGTCCGTGAGATGGAAACAGCTATTGGGCCGAGGCGACCGCGGGGTACGGACTGCCACGCTACAGCGGGCAGGCCCACGCTGTAAGGACAGGAGTGATCTGGATAGACCATCCAGCCGCTCAAACGGTCGTCTCACCCCGGAAGATATAAGGTTTGGCATTGAATGCTAGCATGTTGGAACCGAGCTCAGCTAACATGGCCACTGCTGGTCATTGCATTGCTGACCGTCAGCCTGGAAAAAGCAAACTGATTATTCATCCAGGAGGATTCGGGCTGATACTGAGCGTGGAGACTGGAGAGCGACAGACAAAATACGGGGAGGACGGATGACAGCCGAAAGGGAGGGGACTCGATCTGGGCTGAGGCCTCAGAGGCTCTCAGAGGCCAGCTTGCAGAACACAGAGACATCTACAAACTATTAGTTAGTAGTTACTATAATATTTGTAAGGGGTCGCTGCTATCAAACACCGCGGCTTACAGTGACATCTAGTGCCGATAATGATAACTAATATCAAGAGCCTTTTATTTTTGAAGCATGAATGACGCAGCAAAGACATTCGTGAGAGAATGTAAACAAACGAAAACAAGGAAGGGCGTCGTTAGCGCTGCGCCCGCTACGGAGTTGTAACTTATGCCAGCTGTTTTGTTAATTTGTTTCAAGTAATGGCGGATACAGTAGAAAAATCGGAGTTTCAGGAAGGTCTTTCTCAAGATGAGGCTTTTCGTTATAGTCGGCAAATGATCCTGCCTGAAATAGGGCGGGAGGGTAAGTCCAGGATGTTTTCAGCTCAAGCTCAAGCTCAAGTTTTCCTCAACCTTTGTTTTCTCCTTCATGTATTCATATATTCATACAGTACAATCACAGCTACCAAAGTATGGCCTTGGTGATGTTGGCTATCGCATACATATGGGCTGTGTTAACATTGAATGCTTGAGTCTCGCAGCTACACGAAGGCGGGTGATTTTTAAGGCCTTTGCCTATCAAATCACACATTTTCTAATGTCGCCTAATGTTGCCGCCCTACCTTATCAGTAATCTGACAACATCTGTGCATGAATAGAATTTGAATTATTAATTGGCCCTTCTTTGCAAATCCTCTGCTTTACAAAACTCTTCTTCAGACGCAAGGTCTATGAGACAAATCTATTCATTCAGATTTTAGAGGAGCCAACTGGGGTAAGGCCAAGGTGTAAGGCTTAACTTAGGCACAACTTGGTTTGGTTAAAAAGATGTAAATATTTCATCAGCCATTGTTTGATTGTCGTTTTTAATGTTTTCCTATTTCAATTTACCTTAAATTGTCAATACTCTTTTACAGGTCAGGAGAAGCTGAAGAATTCATCCATACTGATTGTGGGAGCTGGCGGTCTTGGCTGTCCAGCGGCAATCTACCTGGCAGCAGCTGGTGTGGGTATGTTATAGCCTGATAGGATTTCTTACAGTGAGAAATATAGCTCAATGATGATATGAGTTTGTGACCTATGGTTAGCCTTAACTATTTCAACCTCATGTAGGTAGGTAGTGCATGCTTGATGGCTTTCTTTGTCCCTGACTGTTGTAGTCTGACAGGACACTGTTCCAGGTACCCTTGGTGTGGTGGACCATGATGTGGTGGAGGTCAGTAACCTCCATCGGCAGATTTTGCACACTGAGGGACGGATTAACACCCCAAAGGCCAACTCCATTGGAGAGGCAGTTGCTGGGTGAGTCCAGCCTGATATTGGGATGGTCTGATTGTTTATTTTTGTATATTCAGTGTCTGGTAATCACCTGACCATGTTTCTTATGAGTCCTCAATTTATGGCTCATGTCATACGGACACATTCCTCTATCTACAGACTGAACCACCATGTCTGTGTGGTGCCGCACCACCTGGCTCTGGACAGCACCAACGCCCTGCAGCTGGGTGCAGCGGTACGAGGTGGTGCTCGACTGTACCGATAACGTAGCCACCCGCTACCTACTGAACGACGCCTGTGTGCTGGCCGGCCGGCCGCTGGTCTCTGGCAGCGCGCTGCGCTTCGAGGGACAGCTCACCACGTACAAGTGAGTGGGTTGGGGATGCAATTAGGGGTAAGCCCTGGCAATGGCTACAGTGCAAATGCATGCTGTGGTGTGATGCGAACAACTATTTCTCTAATTGTCCCCTGTTCAGTTATACCTACTTACTATGTTTTTACCATTTTTCCCTCGCTTCACCCTCGTCCTCAGCACGGCACTTTGTTCGCAGCTCACTGCACACTGACCTTTTCCCACCCCTTTTCCACCTTTTCCAGCTACGCGGGCGGTCCGTGCTACCGCTGCCTGTACCCTCGGCCGCCCCCACCAGAGACCGTCACCAACTGTTCAGACGGCGGCGTTCTGGGCGTGGTGCCAGGAATCATCGGCTCTCTGCAGGCCCTGGAGGCGGTCCGCCTGCTGATACCCGGCCTGCGCGCGGCGCACGCGCAGACCCTCCTTCTGTTTGACGGTCTACTGGGAGCGTTCCGGTCGGTGAGACTGCGCGGCCGACAGCCCGACTGTGCCGTGTGCGGCGACCAGCCGACCGTCACCGAACTGGAGGATTACGTACAGTTCTGCGGAGCCGCGCCTACCGACAAGGTAATGGACTGCTGGTGGCAGACATGGTTAGGAAAGCATGACCGGCTATCGGCTGGAAATGAAGGCAATATTCCTAGCAGGTAGGCCCGATGAACTCATAATCATCACTTGTTTTGTATGCTGACGTTTGTAGAAACCTATTCATTGTCATCGTAAAGGGTATATCCTATTGATTAGCCATCATAATAACGCGTTTCGGTCGCGAATTTCCAGCGACGCACGTTCTTCTGGACCTTGCGCCAACGAAGCTTGGCCGTCTGGTATGCCTGCTTCACTCTACACTTGCTCACGATTCATGATTGTTCCGCTGTTCCCACGTTCAGGACTCCGGCGTGCGTCTGCTGGCTGCCGAGGAGCGGCTCACGCCTCAGCAGTACCAGCATCTCAGCACGCCTAAACTGCTGGTCGACGTGCGCCAGGCCAATGAGCTCGACATCTGCCGACTGCCGGACGAGTTTCAAGTTCTGAACGTGCCGCTAGGGGCGCTGCGGACGGTGGAGGGCCGGGAGACTGTGCGGCAGGCGGCCCTGGAGCGCCGCGCGGGGGATGGACGGGTCACAGGTGAGTTTGAGCGGGTCACGGTTGAGATATTGAAGAAGCGGTTTAAATGTGGGATGGGTCAGTCGGCAAGTATATGTGGGTATTGACCATTTGAAGTGACTGTAATGGGATATTGGCGTCCCGTCCTGGGCATGAGGCGTGAAGCATGAAGCTAACAAAGCTATTAGTTATTATCTACATCTGGCTTTCCCAGGAGCCGGAGTCCCTTTTTCGCTTACCTTGTCGTAATCCTCGACCCTAATCGCTACACCAGACTTTAAACCCCTTGATACCCACCGGTAATGATCTTCAGCTGTTGGCACTCTTTGGTCCCATTCGCCTAATTTGGCCACTTCTATACGTTTATGCCCTTTGTTTGTTTGTTTTGTTGGGTTAGGCCCTTTCGGTCCAATGAGACCATTTCAGAGCCGGGAGGATGATAGGATATAGGGGGAGACATTGGTCTGGGCAGGCACCCTAGTGAGTCGCCGGGGCTGAGCCCGTCCAGAGGACAGGCCACCCAGCCCCAAGGCACTCACTGCACCCGGCTACGGGGTGCGCTCCCTCGGGAGCAGCGGTGCCGCTCCAAGGGAGCAGCCCGCATGAGATAAAGTTGCCTGTCCAGCCCGGAGGGGGGTTGCGGCGTGGAGGAGAAGGATTTCAGTATCCTGAGGATAGAAGCACGGAACGGAGGATTATGCCCTAACCCCCGTCTCTATTTCAGTGGTGACCCTGTGCAGACGCGGTAACGACTCTCAGCGCGCCGCTCAGCTCCTGCAGAGACATCTAACGGAGACCCCCGAACTGGAGGTTCGTGACATCCGCGGCGGCCTGTACGCGTGGAAGGACGAAATTGATCCCTCACTGCTGCTCTACTAGGCCCCAACTCTTCCCAGTCCTCTCCTAACGAAAAAGATGTTTGCTGGCGAGCTATACACGCATACGGCACTAAAAATACCTTTTATACGCCGTTGAGTTTTATAGCGTGTTTGTGAGATTTATGCGGGGTTATTCGTTTTTAGACACCGGCAAGCTGGACAAGAATATGTGGTCTGATTCGTAATGTGCGAGATGTTGTCCATTTGTAACGCCACATAGATTTTGACTTTCATTCCTGCTGTCTTCGTCATATGTGATCCAGTGGCTACTTTAGGTGGAAATGAGCAATGGAAGATATCGGAGGTGACGTTCATTAGATTTAGATCCCAGACTACGTTTCGATATAGGGATAGGTGTTCGACGCTTCATTCCACGCAAATGGTAACAGGGACCATAAGACAATCATCGCACCATCAAGCACAAAGCTTCTGATCTCCGCGTAATAACTTCAGATCGTCACTACTCACTATGTTAGTACAACCATTCAAGTTCCGTATGCCGCGAATATCAAGCCAAACAGCAAGTGATGTCGATGGTTATATTTCGATTAAAAAAGAAACAACTACCGAGCATGCAACGCTAATGAACATGTCTAATGTGAATAAATGCGGCGGCACGGATCGACAATGTTTATAAATAACGCCCGGCGGGTTCGTAATATACACACAGCGCACGTTCCTGTCCGAGTCAGCGGAGCGTGGCATTATAGTGAGACGGCGATAGAAAAGTCGCGCAGAGTGGCCGGATGGGAGATCAGAACGGAACTTTACACAGCCGTCAGTGAGATCACCGACTCGCAGACGGTTGTATGATAGGACGCGATAGCTCAGAGGCACATTACGCCATAATTCGACAAGCTTTTACGACCGCTGAAATATTAAGCACACTCGCCATTTTCGGCATTGCTTTGATTAAAAGCATGCCTATGTACATTTTAAGAGAAATTAAAAAGCCAACAACAAATCGTTATCTTATAACTATGTCTAATATTTACAACGCGTGCAATCAAGGAAAGTGTAAACGAGATCGAATCTAAGCAATGTCTGCTACTAAGACTGCAACAAACCCTGTTAAAATGTGGTATCTGGGATATTTTCTACCGGTAAAACATGAGCATCGAAGAAGCACGACAGCTCCAAGACGGAAAGGCCACTGTTGATTCGATTGCATGTCGCAATCATGCCGCAACGATCAAGGCAACACGTTTCAAAGACATCTGAACATCCGCACTTCCGAGGAGACAAGTCCCGGCTTCCCCGACACCAGCCCTCGCGGACGGTCGTGGTACTCTGCCAAACATCGAGACAGGAGAGCCAAGTAACCGCCTCGGACGATACACAAACGCATTGCCACTTGCCCAGGAGCTTTGGTGGAGTTACCCTGGTCATACACAAATTGAGTCAAACGCTCCAGCTCCGTGCCATCCAAAGTCCGCAGTGTGGCGGACCTTGCGGCTTAGTCTCTTGAGGGAGCGAGACTCGGACGGAGAGGGTTGCGATGGACGGAGTTCAAGCTCACGCAAACTTCTCAGATTCACACACAGCACAGTATGGACGGAGCAGCAGCGGCAGCGGCGCGGCGCCTGGACTCTCACTGGACGGACTGGACAGGGCTGGGGCGCCGGCGCGGGCGGCTCGGCGTCAGGTGGGCTGTACAAGGCAGGGGTGGCCCGAGAGGACACGCTGGAGGGAGCGCGGCCCTCACGACTGCATCGCCACGTCCAGAGTCGGGTAGTCGACCAGCATGGCATCTGACAGACAGAAAATGCGCCGGTTATTACACGCAGTAGGTGTATCAAAAACATAATTCAGCTGCACATGATACGGTAATTAACAACAGATGGTTTTGATATGTATGGGGTTAGCTGATGCGCCCACCCTTGTTAGTTCCCAGCACGCAACAGCCTCGGTTACTCCCCTCCCCTCCATAAAACTCCAGCTCTCTGACCGTCCATCTCACCCTGGGCGATCCTGTCGTTCCGGACGGGCGTGATGAACTGCACCTCCACGTGGCTGTTGGTACCGCTGAGGATGCGGTCGGCAGACTCCTCCAGAGTGAAGGTGGTCGGCGGCGCCGTCTGCAGCAGCGTCCCCGTTATCAGCTGTGTGGGTCCGGGATAGAACGGCACGAGCACATCAGACACGCGACGGGGTTAGGGTAACAGCGCAGACCAGGCTCTACCCGACACCCAAATCCTTACGGGGGCTGCCGTTCTCTTCTACAGCTTGCAAATGTCGTGGTTGGGTTCCCAAAGCCTCCGCACAAGAAAAGCATCTGCTCCAGTCACCATGTTCTCAACAGGTCACCAAACGCTTTGACTACACAACACTATCAATGTTCAATGTTCAGCGGCAGCCCAGGCCGGTCGGCGGGACTCTCTCACCTGATCGGGCACGTAGTCGAGGTACTCGATGCTGTACTCTCCCGTGATGGGCATGTTCTCCTTGTTCTCGGCAGCAGAGCTCAGCCAGATGTCGTTAGCAGGGGAGGGGATGTCGTCACACAGGTCAAACTCGACGTCATCACTCAGCTGGGAAGAGACGGTGGCTGTGGTCAGCGACATGTCCATACCGGGACAGATCGGATACAATAACCAGCATGAGCTGGTTTTCGTAGCTTATTACTATAGATCACGCAAGAGAGATAGCACCAATGAAAATGGAGCTAACAAAAAAAAAAATGCAATCATCCTTACAAGTTATACGCAAAAAAAAAGAAACATTGAAACTGAGCTCTTTTCAACAGTTAACAAAATCTGACGGTCAACGTTCAACAGTAGATTACATTTCCTCCCACTCCCTGGCAATCAGAAGAGCAAAAAGCTAGGAATAGCGGACAGGACGACTCTATCTTCGGTCAGCTGCATGTGTGAGGGTATGATCCAGGACGGAGCGGGACGGGCTTTACCAAGGACACGGACGAGGCAGAGTGCGGGCCGGGTCTGCCGCCGCGCCGGCCGCCCACCTTCCTATTCGGCCGGCCCATGCGAGCGGCCACGTTGTTCCGCCGCACGCGCCGTCCCTCCACGTTGGCTAGCATCCAGAGGTGACCCGAGCCGCCCTTGGCCTTGTCGCCCTTGCGGAAGTACGGGTTCATGGAGAGGTTGTGGCGCACGCTGTTCTTCCAGCGGTCGTCGCACGATTTGTAGAACCCGAAGTGACTCCTGAAAATAAATACAAACGTTCATGTTAGCATGCATATCTCTATTAACTTCATGACGTTGCGTTATTTGCATTCCTGCCAACCATCCAATAAATAATTACGCCACAACCCCTTTACTTCACCATACATCATCACGCCAAAATCACTCAGTGCGAGTGAGGGCGCTCTAATTTGTCGCGCGACCACACACATTCATTGTCTGAGAGGGCGGCGTCAAATCTAACGACCCGTGACCAGTGCCGTGCCGGACTGTCGCCGCCGCATACCTGCCACACAGACAATGAGCACTCCTAACGATTGTCATTGCGAACAGAACGCCTGCGAGCAGCGCCGCCGGCTAAAAAGGATGACGTATGCGGTCCATTGTGCACCAGTTTGTTCGCCCCCGCGAATCGTAATGAGACTGTTGCATGTCTCGCGCTGGCTCGAATTCCTCAGCTGCGTTGACAGGAGTCGACTTCCGGCAGCCGCGGGCCGGCTGGGGGTGGGGTAGGATTTGAAAAGCGAAAACCACTAATGAGGATTGCCGATTTCGCACATTTGCTGTCAAAAGTAACATCACATAATCGTAGGGGAAGCGCAACTCGAAGCCACGTGTCTGATTTGCTCCAAGTCACTATTTCCAGTGACCCAATAGTTTAAGAAGAAGTATTACCGAACACCGTCCTATAAAAGTATGTTTGCTTTCCTGAATTATTAAAAAAAAAAATCCGTGGAACCGATCCCCATTCACACCGAACCAGTGTAATGCACGGTCCATGGCCCTATCCATCACTGGCTGGCGACACTGGGCTCGGGTGTCACTCACTGCTTGGTACGGTCAGATTCGCTACCGGCAGCGACTGGTTCGAATCAGGGGTCCGCCCATTACCGGTACAATACGCCTCAAACGGCTCCAATTGACGCCGGTCGGGCGGCAGGTGTCGGCCGTTCCGTGCCGGGGCCCATTTGAGCGGGCGTCATATCGCTGCACACACCGGCAGAGTCCGCTCCCCTCCCCGCGTGGCCGGTGGGCTCTCAGATGAACCGGCCGGCTGGCTGCGGACGCCGGACATCCGGCCCGGCGGCGGACAATGTCCGCTGTCCACACGCGGTACCCCTGCCTCCCCTCGGGTGATTCACAGGCACCGCCTGCAACTGAGTTCCCGCTAACCAGTCTATGAGCCGGAACATCACTTGTCACTCACTGAACACACGTGTATCATCGTTATACGGCGACGGACAGCTCCAAATGGCCACCAACGTCAGGTGCAAATGAAAACGACCTCCGCCACATGGGCGGCGCGCTCATTTTCCCATGGCAAAGTTACCGCGCAGTGAGCCGGGGACGGGCGGCCGCCTGCCCGCCCACCGTCCGTCATAATACGGCGCAACTTTTCGACATTAGCTACATTAGCCGGGAACGTACACGGTCCCCGATCATGCAGCTCGGTTTTATCGCCGGGTCGGCGGACGGCGCCAGTGGATGAAGCACCGAGATCGATGCCGTATCGTCATCAGGCGGCGGTGGCGGTGACAATGGCGGACCGTGTCGCGCCGGCCGTGTCCGAGCGCCTCCCGCCGGGCGCGCACAGGGCCGTTCACCGTCCCACGTCAATGAGCTGTGATGCATCACTGCGCCGACACGCTGTGCCGTGGGCAGACACGAACGTCGAACACAGACGCGCCGTGACCCCATCACTGCGGGCGGGGTGGCTGCTACGCGTGACGTCGCGACACGGGGAAACGGAACGGCGGCTGCAAATGCAAACGCGGTGATCGGGATGACTGCCATTGTAGATACGAGTACGACGATGTTACTATATGAAAAGCATTGAGAGGAGTAACAAAGCATTAGTGCGAAAGCATTGAGAGAAGCATGTGTTGCCGGTATTTGTGCTGTTCAAATAAAGCAACTGCATTTTTAATTAGCCAGCACCACACCTAAAATGCACTGTTCGTGACGTGCAACATAGCTTCAAAAGCATCAACTTGTCATTCACTCACTAGATGGCACCAGGAGTCTGCGCCTGAACTCATACTGTGCCGCCGAACTCGCACATCAAACCTCAGCGCCCGAGTATTTTCAGTAGCTCCCACGACTGGAATTTAGTTAGCCCCCGAAGGCTGTTTTTGACTGCCGCATCCAGTCGTCAGGACGGGGTCAACTGAGCAAGGGGAAACAATCCCAATCCGATACCGTCTCGGTCTCCGTCTCGGTTTCAGTCGGCACCGGTCGCGTGCCGTCTGACGTTTAATCGCGGCTGCAGCGACTGCCGTCCGTCAGGGCCGGTCCGCCAGCGCTCTGTTTTGATTAGCCGTGTATCAAGCCGGGCCGACCAACTTCCCACATAAAGGCGCCCGGTGCGGCCGGTATTGGGAACGCACCACGTGCCCGGGGACCGCACCTGCCGCCGCCGGGACGGGCTGCGCTCCGCCGGCCGCCCGTCGAGCCGCTGTTTGGCCGGCGCGCCCAGCACGCAGAAGGGTACGAGCGGAGACAACACACTCCACACGGTCCTCAGAGCGCGGGTCATAAATCGCTCCACAGCGGCACTCATTTGTCGCAGTCATAAAGGCGTCGATTGGTGGACGCTCGTTTTTGTGAGCCGCCGCCGGCGCCGTTATTTACTCCAATTTCCTGGGGGATCGGCGGCGAGCACAAAGCCGGCCGGCCGTTAATCACATCGATGATGATGGAAGCGCCGATTGCATTCTGTCGGTGCGAGCGGGACGCGCCGGCGGCGGAGGCGCATCGCTTCCGGACGGCACGCAGCGCACTGCCGGTGACAATGGCCAGTGGGCGTGAGCGGCGCGTCGCCTGAGGCGGGCACGTGCGGCCGTGCCGGGGCGGTGACGCAGCACCTGAGGCGCTGCCTACCTGCGACCGGTGACGCGCGTCCGGCCAGGGGGACGCTGCGCCGCCCGGGGGGACAGCGCGCCGCTCCAGGCGCCGGCCGGCCGCTGTCAGTTTACAGCCGGCCATTAGTGGCATTACCCTAAACTAGCCCGGTGGCACTCGGATCAGACATGTTTGAATACTAACGGGTGTCGGAGACAGGCTCGGCGCTTTTCCGCTCGGTCCTGTTTCATACATCCGAAGTGCCCTACAGTAATACGGGGAGCGCAATGAACGTTGGAAAGGAAGGCGGTCCTTCATGTTGCTCAAACTGTGACCACTGTGACTAAACGAAAGGCCTGGCGCTTCGTAAAATAAGGGAAGACATATTGGTTTCCAGAACGTGAGCCTCATTAAATCGTAGAGCGATTTACTAGTCGT